>NC_090928.1:394660418-395285418 GCF_040938575.1 Ambystoma mexicanum | reverse complement strand
AACACAAGAAAAAGTCCTTCTTCTTCAACTCATTTTCTTTTCTTTATTCTACTCTTTCTCTTCTTTTCTTCTATACATTGGAATAGTCTTTATACCAAACCAATCATAAAAACTGTATTTGTTTCTTTTTCGCTTCCTTGTTTAGTATCTCTCCTGAAGAACCACAGTAAACGCTGTGGGAAAACACGTGTTGGGAGATTACGACAAATAATACAAAGAGATAAAGATGTGTGTATGATGTAAATATATGGAACTAATGCATGGAAAGAAAAAAATACATCTATATGAAGAATATCAATAAATGCATTGGTTACTTCTGACTGGACTTACGACTGGTGTTGTCTTTTTGGGATTGCACACAATACAAGTACCATTTCAAGAGAGAAATACACAAAATATTTGAGGATAAGTCCTGTAAACCACTAAATACATGCGTTTTGCATTGTTCAAGGATATTATCCTCACGTGAGGCTGACAAACAAGACCTGATTGTCAATCCTGACAAGATTAAAAAGAAGTTAGGGGTGCACAATTGGATTTTAACTAGACAAAACCTTCTTTCATTTCGACTTTTGTGCAATTCTCTATAGAGATTAAACCATATAACTGTCATGGTCATCGGCCCAAGTGCACAGACCTTACAGGGTCACACACACAGGGGGCCCGGATGGACCCAGTCCAGGTGCCTTTGGCGCCAGGCTCATGAAGAACAATAAACAGACACTCATTTGGGGTCAAAAAATACCTTTATTATGAACATTGCACCTCATTCTCTGGTGCACCGTGTGTTTAACATTGGAACTTTCATCTTCACAGCAGCCCCACATGCACTCTTGGGTGGGGCTGCTGCTATTGGGTTGCCTGACATGTGCTGACTCACTGGGAGTAGCAGGGTGTGGCAGGCAAGCCAAGCCTAGTGGGCGTGCCCACGAGCACAGCTATATAAATTGCTCCAATCCCTGAGGCAGACGGTTCACCTTATTCTGCGCTTCCATTTAGTGTAATGCTCACTGCCGCCTGGGATTCCACTTACCTTGAGAATTCCGGTCATCTGCTTCCATACTTACCACCTGGAGGATCCTGCTCTCACTTGTACACTTCATCTTGGCACCGCGGCTCACCTGCAAACATCTCGGAGCGCAGACATCATCATCTTGGCACCGCGGCACGACGCGCTTCACCCACAACCGCAGCACCTGCAAATAAAAGCGAAAGCGCAAGGTTAGACATCTAACAGACATTATGTTAAAGGCCGCGCTACCATCAAACCTCGCGCTTTCCCTTAAACCATCACTCACCTGTTGTCGGACATTGCGGTTTCATCCATCTTCTGCTCGGCCACGTTACACGCCTCCACAGCTGCTGTTGGGCCGCATTTCCATCTATTTGGAAGAAAAAGGAGAGGAATGTTATTCAAGAAACAAGAATAACATTGAGAGAAAGCAGAAAGAGGGGAAAAGACAAGAGACATTGAGAGAAAGCAGAAAGAGGAAAAAAGGCAAAAGACATGGAGAGACACCACCAAGCCTGAGGAGCATAGTCGCAGGTGGTCTGGACTACTACTCACCACAGATCAGTGAAGAAACTAGATCCCTTCAACAAGCGCCCCTGCCAGAAGTAGCAGGATGTAGAGCTCATCATTCATACTTACCAGGTGAGCTTTATAGGCCGGTACGTGCCCACACAATTCGCACCTTGGGTTGAAGGGTTTGGGAGTTACAGCAGTCACCAATCAGCGCACTCACATTTTCTCGTATCCACGCAGGAGCAGTCCCACCAATTGTCGCTGCCCGCAGCTTGTCCGCAGGGGGAGAAACCAGAAGGGAGTGATTTAACTCTTGGGAGGGCTGCAACCGTGCCCCAACGCCTCCGCAGAGACCAGGTGAGCGTAACAGAACGCGAAGCCTCCACAACTCTATGCCTGGGCATTATGGAAACTTCAGAGACAGATTTGTTGGCCCAACTACCAGGGGAATCACGGGCTGAAGTACATGCCTCAAGACAGGAGACCAGTGCATTAAGGAGGGACCTTATTGTAACTCATGAAAGAACTGATGACTTGGCAAGACAGGTGCTACAGGCACAAGCAGGACATGTTCCTTTGCCTGGGATAGCCCACGCTTCTCCACCACAGCAATCCACACCGCTCCAGGTGGTCCTTCCAGGGGCAGTGCCTTTAGCCCCACCCAAACGCTTTACCGGCAATCCAAACAAGTTTGCCATATCATGAACCAATGTCGCCTACATTTCTTATGCAGACCAGGAGCCTTTCCTAATGATCAAGCCAAAGTTGCATTCGTACTCTCATATCTAGGAGGTAATACGGTGGACTGGTCAATACCATTAGTAATCCAAGATGATCCGTTGCTTCGGAACTTTGGGGATTTCCAACATGAGATGGATAAATTGTTTGCCCGACATACTCAAGGACAATCTCTGGACAATGAGTTGTCACTCAGACCGGGGAATCAAGATCTATTAACATACATTGCAGCCTTCAATCGTCTCATAGCCCAAACCAACTGGCCAGAAGAGAAAAGGACTACGCTCTTTCATAATGGGTTACGTGGGGAACTTAAGGATGTGTTGGCTCAAGTTGTGAACCCACCTGAGGGGTGTGCGGACTATATAGACCTCACAGTGCAACTTGATCATAGGTTGCAGAATAGGACAATGGATCGAGCCAGAACAGAAGGTCGGACAGTGTTTGTGCGACCCCGCAAGACCCACACCAAACCACATGAACACTCGGAACCAATGCAAATCGGTGAGTTACTGATTGCTCTGACCAAGACAGAAAGAGAGAAAAGAAGACTGCAACAACTCTGCTTATATTGCGGTAAAGCAGGCCATTTTCTCTGTGATTGCCCGGTGAAACCTCCCAAGAAACTGGTTGGGGCAACGGAAAAAAACTCGGAAAACTCCAGCACCTGGCAACCGTAGGGGTCCACTTGTCGAGCGAGAAAAAGGAATGCATACAGACCTCACATCTAGTCCTTCTGGTATTTTTGGTGAATCACAAGCAGCCGTCAAAGATACATGCCTTGGAGGCATACATTGACAGTGGGGCAGTGGGAAACTACATTGACCAATATCTGGCAATACGAATAGGCCTTCCTCTTCAACAAAAGCAAAAATCGGAAAACGTCACTGCAGTGGATGGATCTCAGCTATCATCCTGCCCAGTCACACAACACACTGAGAAAGTCAAGCTTCTGTTGCAGGATGGGCATCAAGAGGATATCACCTTTGATCTCATCGGTGCTCCTCAGTTCCAGATGATATGGGGAATGCCTTGGCTGGAAACTCATAATCCTAAGATCGACTGGCGAAAACAAGTTCTGACCTTTTCTCAAGACTGTGCCGACACCTGTTACAGCAAAGACGTCATCAATCTGAAACCCAAGAAAGGTATCATGCTGGGCCTCACTGGCTCTTTACCACTTGAATATCAAGATTACCAAGATGTGTTCCAAAAAGAACAAGCCAACGTTTTGCCCCCACATAGACCCTACGATTGCCAAATAGACCTTGTGCCCTGAGCCCAAATTCCCTGCATCCGGATTTATGCCCTAACGGAGCAAGAAAACCAACATCTTAAAACTTACCTAGATCAGTATCTGGCAGACGGCTTTATTCGGCCATCCAAGTCTGCTGCTTCCTCGCCCCTCTTCTTCGTGCCTAAGAAGCAGGGGGACTTAAGGACCTGTGTTGACTACAGAGCAATCAATCAGATCACCGTAAAAAAAACGATACCCCTTGCCACTTATACCGGAACTCCTGGATCAAGTGAAACACGCTCAGATTTACAACAAGTTGGATTTGCGAGGGGCCTACCACCTTGTGAGAGTCAAAAAGGGTGACAAGTGGAAGACGGCCTTTCGCACGAAGTATGGTCTCTTCGAATACCAGAAATGTTTTTCTTCCATGTGACTGAAGTCGAATTTCTCGGTTTCATGCTCACACCACAGGGCGTACATAGGGACACATGGAAGGTGGACACAATCCTCCAATGGCCCTCACCAACATCCACAAAGGGAGAACAAAGTGTGCTCGGCTTCGTTAATTTCCATCGTCGATTCATACCTGGGTTCTCACAAATTGTTCATCCCACACTTCCTTGCTGAGGAAGAACAAGAAATTACATTGGTCCACAGAAGCTGAAGAAGCCTTTCAGAAGCTGAAACTAGCATTTACCACAGCACCAGTTCTTCGACACCCTCGCCCTAATGTACCATACGTGGTGGAAACAGATGCCTCAAACATAGCCATGGGAGCAGTGTTGTCCCAAAGGGACCCGGAAACAGGACAGTTAGATCCCGTCGCATTCTGGTCCCGCAAATTCTCTGCCCCCCAATTGAACGAAGCAATCACGGATAAAGAATTACTGGCAATCAAGGCAGCATTCAAGGCATGGAGACACTATCTTCTTGGGGCACAGTATTTGAAGACTGCCAAAGCGCAATCCTCGCGCCAACCTCATTGGGCGCTCTTTTTCACAGAATATGACTTTATTATCACCTATAGACCTGGAGTACGGAATGGAAAAGCAGACGCACTATCACATATGAGTGAAGAAAAAGAGGCCTTTACAACATCCGATCCCGCGGCCATCATTCCCGAAGAACTAATCCAAACTACGATCGCTGCTACCACGTGTATTGATGACTTAAAAACCAGTTTGCAGTCCCAGGTGAATCAGGCAACACAACAGGAATGGCTTTTAAATTGAGACCGGTACACCATCGAAAACAATCTGCCATATTTTCAAGGGCGGTTATATATCCAGGACAAGAAACTGCAAACTCAAATCATCACAAACTGACATGATTCATTAGTGGAAGGACATCCTGGAATATCCAAGACGCAGGCTAAAATAAAACAAAACTACTGGTGGCCCACTTGGAGAAGAGACATTGCCCAATTTGTTGCAACCTGTGGCATCTGTGCACAACACAAATCTCAGAAGCAAAAACCTACTGGGTTACTATGTCCCTTGAAGGTACCACCAGCACCTTGGCATACACTATCAATGGACTTTTATCACAGATCTTCCTCCCTGCAATGATTACAACACCATCTTAGTCATTGTGGATTTATTCTCCAAAATGGCCCATTTCATTCCTCTGAAAGGACTTCTAACTGCATCAACTCTTGCTACGGTGTTCTTAGAACAAATTGTCCGGTTGCATGGATTTCCATCAATATTGATATTAGATCGTGGAACTCAATTTGTTTCCGCCTTTTGGAGAAGGTCTTGTGCAATTGCCAAAATTGACCTCCTGTTGTCCACTAGCCATCACCCTCAAACCGATGGGCAAACCGAACGAACTAATCAGACGTCAGAGCAATATTTAAGGTGCATGCTACAGCACTCTGAAGACTCCTGGAAAAACATACTTTGGGTAGCCGAGTATGCATACAACAACTCGGTTCACACGAGCACTCGGCAAACCCCATTCTATACTCTATACGGAAGACACAAAGGGACATCAGTGTTTGATCCACCCGATACTCTGGAAATGCCAGCAATAAAAACCTTGCATAAATCCATCACTCAAGTTCTTGAGGAAGCAACAGAAGACTTGACCAAGGCCAAGGAAAGACAAAAACTGTTTGCTGACCAGCATCGAAAAGAAGCTCCTGATTACCAAATTGGGGATAAAGCATGGTTAGCATCGAAGCACATACCATTGAAAGGACTACGGGCCTTCCACCCCAGATATTTTGTCCCCTACACTATCAAAGCAATAATCAACCCTGCCGCCATGAAGTTGGAGTTACCATCTCACATGAAGATTCATGTCTCTCTCCTCAAACCCATGAAACCGGATACATAGATTGATCCTCCACCAGAGCCCGAATTACTAGATGGGGAACCAGAGTATGAAGTTAAAACTATCCTAGATTCCAAGGTGGTTCAGTCCAAATTGTATTACCTTATAGACTGGAAAGGATACAGACCTCAAGACCGAACATGGGAACCAAGCGAACACGTGCATGCTCCACGTTTAATCATGCAATTCCATTGCAATAATCCCACCAAACCAGGACCAGGAGGAAGACCACCCTTGAGAGGTGCCTTGAGGGGGAGTGCTGTCATGGTCATCGGGCCAAGAGCACAGAACTTACAGGGTCACACACACAAGGGGCCCAGATGGACACAGCCCTGGCGCCTGTGGCGTCAGTCTCATGAAGAACAATAAACAGACACTCATTTGGGGTCAAAAAATACCTTTATTATGAACATTGCACCTCATTTTCTGGTGCACCGTGTGTTTAACATTGGAATGTTCATCTTCACAGCAGCCCCACATGCACTCTTGGGTGGGGCTGCTACTATTGGGTTGCCTGACATGTGCTGACTCTGGGAGTGGCAGGGTGTGGCAGGCAAGCCAAGCCTAGTGGGTGTGCCCATGAGCACAGCTATATAAACTGCTCCAATCCCTGAGGCAGATGCTTCACGTTATTCTGCACTTCCATGTAGCGGTACGCTCACCGCCGCCTGGGATTCCACTTACCTTGAGAAGTCTAGTCATCTGCTTCCATACTTACCACCTGGAGGATCCTGCTCTCACCTGTACGCTTCATCTTGGCACCGCGGCTCACCTGCAAACATCTCGGAGTGCAGACATCTTCTTCTTGGCACCGCGGCTCACCTGCAAACATCTCGGAGCGCAGATATCTTCCTCTTGGCACCACGGCTCACCTTCAAACATCTCGGAGCGCAGACATCATCATCTTGGCACCACGGCTCACCTTCAAACATCTCGGAGTGCAGACATCATCATCTTGGCGCCGCGGCATGACGCACTTCACCTGCAACTGCAGCACCTGCAAATAAAAGCGAAAAGGCAAGGGTAGACATTTAACAGACATTAAGGTTAAGGTCGTGCTACGATCAAACCTTGCGCTTTCCCTTAAACCATCACTCACCTGTTGTCAGACATTGCGGTTTCATTCATTTTCCGCTGGGCCGCGTTCCACGCCTCCACAGCAGCTGTTGGGCCGCATTTCCATCTATTTGGAAGAAAACAGAGAGGAACGTTATTCAGGGAACAACATCATTGAGAGGGGAAGAGACAAGAGACATTGAGAGAAAGCAGAAAGAGGGAAAAAGGCAAGAGACATTGAGAGACACTAACCTCCAAACAGGAGGTGCATAGTCGCAGCTGGTCTGGACTACTACTCACCAGGGATCAGTGAAGGAACTAGATCCCATCAACAAGCACCCCTGCCAGAAGTAGCTTTACGGAGAGCTCATCATTCATACTTACCAGCTGAGCCTTATGGGCCGGTACATGCCCACGGAAATCGTACCTTGGGTTGAAGGGTTTGGGAGGGACAGCAGTCACCAATCAGCGCACTCACATTTTCTCGTATGCACGCAGGAGCAGTTCCACCAATTGTCGCTGCCCACAGCTTGTCCGCAGGGGGAGAAACCAGAAGGGGGTGATCTAACTCCTGGGAGGGCTGCAACCGTGCCCCAACGCCTCCGCAGAGACCAGGTGAGCGTAACAATAACTCCATATCCAAATACTTAATACCCTGTCCAGATAGGAAAGCCAGAATTACTTTTATGAGATTCAAATCTACTCTCTTTTAATGAATGAAATCAAAGGAGCGTTACTCAATATACCAAGATGTGAGAAACTATGCACATTTTGTCTTTCCGATATTGAGACATTAAAACACTCAAGATACGTTTTTAAGACATTTTGTGCATAGTGAACAAAATGTCGCCACAGTCCAGTTGTAGGGTCCAATGTTATGGGGGAATTTAACCTCTTTGACCATTGCGGTTTTACTTTTTCTACAGAGCTGTAATTGAGGGAGGTGGAGGAATGGGATTTTTAGACAGAAATGTAATGCATGACACCAAGTCCAAAACAATGGAGACCAGGACAAGACAAGGCAGTCAACGCATGAAATTCTGTTTTGTTAAAGTTTTCAAATATTAGCATCATTTGCAAAATCGATAACTAATACATATATGAGTTTAAAATGAGACGAGGACAATGACAGTCATTAACATGACCTTCTCGTCACAGCATCCTTGCGTGGTAAAATGGAACTGATTCCCCCTGCTCTTAAGAAACCGCAACTTGAGTCGCTGGGCTGCTAAATTGCAATGAGATGCAGGAAGTAGAGTGAAGGGCAGGGTCATGTGACTGATGACTAATCTCAATACATGTAAATATCTTTTTTCACTCAACAACAGAGTCATTCTGTGCAATTCAGTTAGTAAAACCAGGTATTTGGCTTCAGTCAGCAGAAGGGGCATTTTTACATGCTATGCTATATAAAATTAAAGTTGTTTTTATTGTCAGTTATCCGAACGTGCATTTCAGTACAGGATATGTGAAAATTGTACAATGTCACATAAGGATTTAAATATTTATACAAGTGTTTTCAATTATTTACATCAAAGTACATGAAATAATATTCCTGCGTATTAGTATATTTCTTTTCATTATATAACAGATAGACATGTTCAATCTATTTTATGACTGTTTCACCATAGAATGACATTGTTTCCCTTTTCTTAATTACACATTTCCTCCCATTATACATGCAGTTTGCCATTGGATGTACATCTTTCAGTAGCTGCAACTGTCCTATCAATTGCGGATCTAGCGTTCTCTCTCTCCCTCTCTCTCTCACCCTCACTCTCGCTCTCTCTCTCTCTCTCTCTATTTCTGTCTTTCTCAACGTATGTCTCTGTTTCTTTCTATGTGGGTGATAGTTGCATTGACTGGTGCACATTTGGTAGAGCCACTGTGGCCATTGTTCTCAGCTGTGTGTTTTTAAGCAAAAGTGCTAGTAAGAAAAAACAAAAAAGGACAGTATAATATTGGGCCTCATTACAAGTTGGGCGGTGTGGGTCAAATGCGGCGGTATTACCGTATACCACCGCATTACTGCACCACCCAACTATAACTTTGTCAGAAAGTTGGATGATTCACCTACAGCTATGAGCTGGAGGTAAATCTGCCAGCTTTCCACCAAATGTTGGCAGAATTACTGCGGTGGAATTACCGCTGTGGTAGTTGCACCAAAAATCTCCCATGGAGTCCTACGGACACCAATTAATGGGAACTACCGCCGCCTGCTGCCACTTACAATTACTTGGTATTACCACCGGACCAAGTGGAGGTAACAGTAATACAGCTTGGTGGTATCTCACTGTATTTACTGCCGAGATACCACCAAACGTATGATGAGTCCCATTATTTGTACTAAAATGATGAACTGTCCTTTTTTCCCTTTACACTGCTCCCTTCCATTGTATATTTTAGTCATAATATGAATGATATAATCATCCTACTGAGCAAAGAACATCATGAAAAGGTGCAATCATCATTATATTATTTTTCAGATAGGTCATCGTTCTAAGATGCACAATCCTATTGTTCTGTGAAAAACAAAAAGCGATGAGAAAGGGGAAGGTGACATGTCAACAGCGAGGGTTCCATACTGCTTTGCATTACATCAAAGGGCGTTTTAGGATCTTTATATTTGACAAATATATCTGTGATTTACCTGGTCGTGTGCTTGAATTTCTAAGTAAAAAAGTCCACTGGGCTTGGTGCTTACAACACTCAAACTAATATAAAAATATTTGTAATGTTAGCCCATATATACTGGCTTGGATGGCCTCAAGATTTGAATGCAATTGTAAAATGGCAGCGAGATCTGTCACTCCAATGGGGTTCCAGGGTTATGAGGGGCAGAATGTGATCCAGGTCGCAGGGTAAGGACGGCTGTGCGCATGCTACGTTCCCAATGTACACATATCCTAAGAGAATCATATACATAGGATAACATCATACATCCTTTTGAGTTAGTAGATGGTGTTTTCGGAGCAGAACTATGTTTGGGCCTGCTGAATAATGTCTTCAAAGGCCCTCCACAGCTTGACTTCTTCTATGAGAGAGGAAGCCAAGTGTGTTCCCTCCATCCCCTCAGACGACCTAACATGCAGGAACTCAATGTTACTAAGTGAATATACCCCCGAAGAATGTGTTTTCTCCAACAGGATCCAGGGCTCTCAAATGTCACGTGACCATACATGAGGAGACCACCCAGTCCTGACCCCTATGGATTCTGGGACTTGTGTTTTTTTTCTTTCCCACTTGGGATCTAGGAAAACTGAAGTACCTGCATTCCAAGCAAAACAGGAATGGGTGGCCTTCTCAAGCATGGACAGAGGATACCTGAGAGCGCTTTATATCTCTGACACAGCTGCGATTAAATAAACATCAAGGAAAGGTTTGTGAATGTCCAGCAAACCTCTCAGCAATACATTCCCCCAAGCCTGATCAAAGGCTTCTGAACAGGGATGCCATTCTTAAAGTGTGTGTTGATTATGGCCATCACTATCAAGTTATGAACATAAGTGTCCTCAGGCCCCTCTGCCTAACATTTTATTTTTTATTTTATTTTATAGGTTTTTTATAACGCAACTAATACCATACCAAAGTTCGGTTTCTAAGCGGAGATCCGGGATTCGAACCTAAAGGAAATGTCCCAACAGCAAACGCATGTGAAAAAGGATCGTTGTCAGTTCTGAAATTTGAATTCATTGTATGATGGTCTTCTCTAAACCAGTAGCAGAATAGAAAATGTGAGCAAACTAGTGTAAATAAAGCTCTGACTAAGTTATACTATTGTGACGGTTTGCATTCAGAGCGGGATTTGTAGGTGTATGGAATTTGTGTACATTACTGAACATGGACTCCAGAACTCTCTTCGGCACCCAGAACACCTTAGAATGATGCATACAGGTAGCGCGTGACGAGCCGCGGAGGTACAGTGCGAAGGCCATTGCATGGAATCCATTGTGCAGCTCAGGGCAGGGAATTCACGGCACTCCTCTTTCTTTAGGTCGTTGCCATAGACACGTGTGCTCTGCTGTGCTGTGGTCAATTGAACTCGTTGCCATAGAGAGCCTCTAGGAACCGCTGTAACACTGTGTGGCGGGCGCCCCTGTCCTCTTTCAGTAGCGAGCAGAGGACACCCTGGATTGGTATGGAAACCGTGTAAACTCAATAGAGGAGGGCATGCCTGTGATTTACTCAGCCAGGCAATGTTTATACTGCTGAACAGTTTAATTCTGAGTATGCTGTAGTTGCCGTGATTAAGGTCTTCGTGTACGGTGCAGTTACTTTGTGAAGGTGCCGCCATCAGTTTACCAAAGGGTTTTTGTAATCCCTTCCAGGTGCAAAAACGTTTATACACGTGTCATCCTTACATTTTAGACATTCTAATGTACTTACAGTTAACACATTGAAGCAGCAGGTTTGTAGGACTTTGTGGTGTAGCTATTGTGTTCCTAAATTCGTGCCAAGAGACCGCCATGTCCAATTGGGCACCAAATGCCCCCATTGGAATGTGCAATAAACCGGCATCAAAACAAGCCACTACTAAACTGGGAGTGGGGTGATGGCGGGAAAAACTGGCTGTATTTCAAAATGTAGCACCTTCTCACCTCCCTCCAGATAAGGGGTCTGAATGTACTGCTGTGGGTGTATTCCTTAGGAATACCGCATGAGGTAAGTACCATCCATTTCTGAGATGAAATAACTAACATATTTTCCTCCGGTTTTTATCTGTACCCAAGAGGCGAAGGTAAACGTTTGGAAAAAAGTACATTTGAAGTTAGCAGACGCACAAGTACATTCCGTTCTGAATGAATAAGGGAGATTTAAAGGGAGTTCAAATGTGGGGATTTCTGGGGACCATCTTCTCGCCCCTTTCTAATGTACTGCACACAAGGTCCACATCTGACCCTTTTATGCATTACAAAATATTGTACGGTGGAGGTTTGATCTGCTACTTGCCACGATCCATTTTCATCCTCAAAATGAAGGTCAAAAGGAATTATACTCAGTACTAAACAAACTACATGCAAATGTGCAGACGTTCAGCATGCAGTATTTCTGTAAATCAGCATCTGTTTGTGCCAAGCCAGTCTTACAATAGGTCGGATTCCTGGAGTTAGCTCATGCAGTAATGGCAATTAAAGATGTGGTGGTTCCATTAAAAAAATCTGCCCAGCTCGTAATGAGGGTCAAATGCACGGTGGAAGTCAGACATCTAAGTCTTGATAATACAGGCTCCCCGCTGTGAGCAACCGATCACATATTCAGGTCCAAACACTAGTGGGATGAAACATGAAGTTTATTTAGAAGAAACCAATTTCAATGAAAACAGTTTTACTGTTAACCTAATCAAGCCTATGGCTACGGTACTATGAAGCTACCATCCATGACACTCTTCTCGCTTTGGCAAGCGTGTCTTTTTGAGGGTAAGTCTATTGCTTTGTCACACACTCAAGCTCTGCCGCAGCAGTGCTCTGCCTTTGTGGGAAGTAAAAAGGTCTGTGTACTTTTCTAATTTCCCAACCTTCTTATTCCAGGAAGGCAGCCCTCATACACTAACTCTCCCTAAGCACACTCTGTTCCAGGGTTGTATTACCAGTCTCCCCAAATCTCAGACACATGCCGAGTCCCTCAATCACAAACAAACAAGACCAATAACCTACTGCAGAAGCCTGAGCAACCATTGGGAAAGCCCTATTCCAGGTTCTATAGTACATCGCTGGTCCTTTTTTCAATGGGCCTCATTCCGAGTATGGCGGTAAGGGATAGCGGCCACCGCTAACGAGAGCGGTGGCGGTAATCCCTTACCGCCATACTCCGAGTTCCCTTTGCGCCATGGTGGTTTTAACACCTGCTTTTAGCAGGTGTTAAAAACCATGGCGCTAAGGGACCTTGATGTAAATTACGCCACCGTAATTTACGGTGGCGTAATTGACGCCTTCCCCACTCCCATTATGCCCTATGGGGCAAGAATGGGAATGGGGAAGGGTAAATGGGGATTGGGGAATTACCGCACCGCCAACCTTGGAATGGGGCGGTAATTCCGCCATCCACCAAGGCGCTGCCGGTCCGGGTACGGCGTCAACCAAGGCGTTAATAGCGCCATTGGTTAGCGCCGTACTCGGAATGAGGCCCAATGGCTTTTAAAAGAAAAATGTTTTAATGAAAAATCTCATCAATTTATTTTAAGTGAGTTTTGGCGAGGTCCCGCCAATCTCCCTTCCCCTATTTTTTGTTACCTATTCCCGACCCCCTAACCCCTTATATGCCCTTTCCCACCCCCATATTTTTCTTTGAGTTTTTGCGTGAACATTTTAAAAGAAAAACATAGAAACAATGACAGTCAATGTAACAACGTTGTACCGTATTCCAGGCACACCTGCACTAATCAAGAAGCTGTAAACCCATGCCCACCTCAGTAGAAATACACCCCAACCCATGTTGATTATGTCAGGCGCCGTAATCTCATTTAGAAAGTCTAACTGAAGTATATAGGGCCCGATTCATGGAAAAGTGTGCATTGATCCTGCAAAGTCCCCGCATCGAGAATGGCTTTGTGCGTCCTTACGCGCATCCAATTTTGTGTACGCTCCTAGTATTCATGGAATGTTTCCCAGTTGGCAACCCCATGCGCAAGTCGCGGCCGGAACGCCTCCGACCAACCCCCACGCAAAGCAAATCCAGCATTATACATCTACCTTTGCAGGCTCCTTGGCCGTGAACTCATGCACCCTGGTAATACTGCATGGGGTCCCCCGCAACCAAGCCGGCACCCCGCCGTCACTGTGTGGTGTGCCCCGGAACTGTTAGCAGCAGTCCGACATCATGCATACCATTGTCCATAAGTCAGGTAATACTCCAGTCAATCTGCGTGCGAACACCCATAAACTGTGGCTGCACCCTGCTACACTGTGTACACACACACCTAACTGCGAACATCACCCCAACTGCATGCAGGGACCCCTAAATTCCCGATTGGATCTTCCCTTTGTGCAGTGATTCCTATGTGATTGGTGCTGTGCACCTTCTTATACATGGCAGTGTGATCGGGAGCTAGGTGTGCCAATTTCCCCAAAGTGATGTTGCCGGTCACATCCATGAATACGGTTGGTTTTGCGTGGTGCCGGGTGTGCAATTTCCTTGTGCAGGCCCCCCCTCGACACACCCTCGTAATGCCTTGTTCTTCCTCATTCTACACGGAGCAGGGGGAATATGTATGTTCCGCCCCTATTTAACTCTCTGCACAGGCTTGGCCCACACTTTGGATGGAATCTCATGCAAGGCACTCGACTACTCGCAGAGGAGTGCTGGTCCTGCGCAAAGTCCCTGCAAAGTCCGAAAAAGTTCAGCAAAGTCGATTCCATGAATCGACGGAGGAGGTTTTGCGTGCAGATTGGCCCGCAAAGTCCCTTTTTACTGCGCAACAAAAACTGTGAATCAGGCCCATAATCACTCTGGTTCCAGGTGTCCTGAGTTCACCCTGAGAGCAATTCTTCCACGGCGCCCATTTCTCTTTTAGTAGGATCCAATAGGATTTTCAGAGCAATGCTGTTACCTTGAAATGCATTTATGTAGCAACTTGATCAATTGCTGACTGCTACGATAAGTCCAGAGCTTGTGATCTTCATGTCAAGTCTGAGGCACCGGCACCTGCTGCCCTGCACCCCATATAAAGTGGGTTTTGGAAGCTGTATATTAGTCTCCAGCCACTCTAGTTCCTCAATTTGATGAGGGACTCCCAGGGTCAATTCCGCAACATCACTGTCCTCCTACAATCCTGATCATCAGTCTAATCCTGGAGCCAGGAGGTCATGATCTGATTTCCCCAATCGCCTGCTGAGAAGCCTGCATGTGCTTCTGATCCCGCCTCTTATGGAGAAGAATAAACATTTCTCTGATACATGAACCTGGTCTAACCGGTTCTTAGATAAACAGTTTGGGGATTGTGTAATCCCACCCAAAAACTGCCAGTCCTATTGCACCCAAAATGTAGGTCACTGCCTGTATATGGAATTCACCCTCATTCATCACTCGAAAATGTACCATTTCTATGAAACCTAACCCCAGTGACAGTGGCCTACAATTCCTGCAATCTCAGGTAGGTTAAGTTTGATAAGCAATGTCATTGTATTTAACTCTTCAATGTGAAAATGTCTTACACAAGCAACAGTTCCCATGGCGGAAGAGTTGGGGAGCACATAAAGGTAGTTTGGAGCTAGCCCAGGAAATGGCTGCAAGGAGATCGGAGGGGAGAGCACTGGAGCGAGAGGAGTCAGGGGGAGGTAAGTACCTGCGGCACTGCCTTGGGACGCCTGACCTCGTACAATGTTATGTTGCATTGAAGTTATCCAACGTTGCACCACACAACTCAGGGAGTTAGTACTTCACCATAAACTAATGTCCGTCACCCACCATTTCAGGATGCATCTTGCACACGGCTATGTGGCAGAATTGTGGGAGAGCATACACAGAGGTGAAATGATTTCAGTAAGCTCACTCGTGAATGTTTGAGTGAGTGCTGAGGACACACAGAATTGCCTACACTAACTAGTGTCCATCCTGAGGTTCAGCTATCTTCAGAGCATCTCATCCTTTCGCCTTGCTTCAGCTTTTCTCTCCTTAGCCAATAATGTGTATTTGCGCCGGGCTGCCCTGACCTGGATATATCAAGAGGAAAATATTCTCCACCCATGACACCAGCCACTGATCAGGCTTGCTGAATTCTGCTCCCAACCAATCCTTAAACCCGGCCGGATGCCTGCTCTTATGGGGGCTGTCAGGGCCTACAGCTCCTACAGTTTCTTATACTTCCAGAACCTCACCCACTAGTAGGAGGAAACCATTCAGTACTGACTCAACTGCTGGCAGTGCATTGCTGAATATTTTCATGCTCATTAGCTCCAGAACCAGCAGCAACCACTAAAGGTGGCACTTTGGCCCACTCAAACACAGATGCATGCATCACCAAGTGACCCTTGGGAGCAAACTGATAAATGAAGAAAATGGTGGTCTGAGGCTAAGCACTGAACAGTAATCATATTGATAATGGAACCCAAATCTACAAAGGACCAAATGGTTATAGCTGCTTAGGACAGGCAGTAGCCATTTGCACGGTGGTAATAGTCCGTAGAGGGCCTTTCGATTCTGCATGCGGCTGCAAGCAGCTCCAGGGGTGCAGGCAGCAGC
Organism: Ambystoma mexicanum; assembly: GCF_040938575.1. Taxonomy (NCBI): domain Eukaryota; kingdom Metazoa; phylum Chordata; class Amphibia; order Caudata; family Ambystomatidae; genus Ambystoma; species Ambystoma mexicanum. Next base: position 395,269,348 of record NC_090928.1, on the reverse strand, counting down.
CCCCAGAGACCACTGTCTGCACATTCGATGGTTGTTTTCACAATGCATCATTTTGTATGTTTGTTACAACTGGCAATGCAGGCTACTTAGCAAAACTAAATGCAGTGGCCTAAGTCTGTTGATACTAGCATACAATGAAGTGCAGACACTGAAGCGGCTTCATAAGCATTTATGAGTCAGCCGATGTCTGAATCATTCCGTACAACCTTCATGCCCAACCTCCCTTTCTCATGTCAGTCGCAGAGCAAAGTTGTGCCCCTGCCACACTGAAATAATGCGCAACCACAGAACACTACTATCATTGAACGTATGATAGTTCTTAGCAATTAGTGAATGGAGGATAGCACAGGGGCAACTCGCTGGTTTTGGAAGCAAGACCATGCAGAGCAACAGAGGTTTGAATCCCAGATCCACACTTAGAAACCAAACTCAGGTATTAGGTGCGTTATAAAAATTAAATAAATGGTAAAACTGTCTTTTATCCGGGTTGTGTACATTACTCATAACGCAGAAAGAATTAATGAAGAACGCTAAAAATAATTGTTTCTAACAAAAATAAAATCGAAATCAAGAAACCAAACACTATTACAGAATGTGTTCTGTGTCGCCTTCTGCACCATGAATGACGCACTGGAAATTAGGATTGATGCACGTCTATTTATTGTTGAACTCCGTTAAAGGACATTGAGTGCATAAGGTAGCATTGCTTAATGCATGGTCCATGATTCATCCTTCACTTGTCCTGGAGCTGGATAGAGTGTCCATATGCTCTGAGCTTCCTCCGTGAATGGCGCATTGTGCGTCGCTCCCTGCGTGTGCAATCTCTCCCTCCTCATATCATATTGTTGCATGGAATCCAAAGGGCCAATAAAGCACAGACCTATTTTTTTCCCAGGGTGCGGATTGTGCTTCAGGTGCCTTTAACGGAGCCTGTCTAACTTGTAGATGGTTGTCACTGTTGAAGCAATTATAACAGTTTTCAAGTGCTGAGTTCACTTCTACATCCATGCTTCAGCACCAGGACCATTTTTGGTCATAGTAGAACCTAACTGACCTGGCAAGAGGGCATAGGCAAAAGGGACCTCACCGGAAGAGACTCCCCCATGGGGACTCCTGTTCCAATGAGGAACTACCTAAAAATCATCTATAAACCATCACTGATAGAGGACCAAGCTGATGTCTGTTATTGTTATGCAGAGACCTTAAGTAAACATGAAAAGAAATACTTGTTTGATACTGAGAAGAAGATCATGCAAGTAAAACAGAGTACTCCTCAAACAGAGAAGAAGAACTTTGACGCTCCACTGTGGAAGTCCTTGCATCATGTCATAAATCAAGGAGGAGGAGTCGGGAGAGTGAGAGAAGCCAGGGAGCTTCAAACCAGCTGGGCGAAGAACACAGAGGCAGAGAAGAACACAATGTGCCAAAGCTTGCAAGAAAGTTGGCGTGTTAAGCTTATACGGGTGAAATCTGAACCAGGAAAAGTAGAAGAACGGAACCTAAAGCCGTACAATTACCGAACCCAAGGGGGTGGCGTAACCAAGAGTCGGTGGACTGTGAAATCCAACAACTGCGCCAAGACCACTTACCCGATTGCAGTACGAATCGGGTACTACATGGAAGAGAAGGAAAGCGAGAAGCGAAAAGCCAACGTGACGCTCAGAGGAGAGGATCCCGTCCTGAAGGCAGGGCCATGGCGCTAACCCTGAGAGTTAAAGGTAACAGGGAAGGCGGGAGACCTGGGAGGGATACCAAGAGAAACATCCTACTCGTCCCAGTGGGGACTTCATGTTAAAGTTACCGCAGAAGATTAAAGATCTATATGAGAACACTGAAACTCGTCTCAGTGAAGACGGAATAATAGAACAAGTTAAGAATCATTACTGGAACATTCATATTTGTCCCAGTATGACCACATTCATTCCAGTAACTATCCAGTGGGGGAGGAGAGTGAGAAGCATTATGAGACCATTTCTAATTGGTCCAGCCAGGGTAAAGAATGGACAGTGAGTATAGAAAAACTGGCATGTTTGATACACAAGGAAAGAGAGCAGAACAATATTGGAAGAGGAAACCAAAGTGTCAAGGACACGGCAGACAAAGTGAAAAGCTCTGTATCTGAACTATATGAACTGATCAAAGTAGTTGCCAAGAACTGCCTACGATTGAGTTATTAAAAATCATTTTCTGGAAAGCAGATCACAGGAGAAGGGAGTCATTCTCCTGTGCCTTAGTTAATTTTGATAGTGTCAGGGACAGGTTAGACCAGTTTCGGACAGAGGGCAGATCTTCATTTTGGACTCACCGATGACTGACGAGCACCCTAGTTAGTTAGCGTTAGGTAGGGAAAACCCATAATTTAAGGAAAGCTAGGAGTCGCATATCCAAGTCCTTGTCCTTCTTCTGACCAACCACAACAGCCACATGGAAAGTGTCTGCTTCCTAATGTTCTCCTAGCATTATATGTGTTCTAGGGTCACAGGGGTATGAAGGCCACATGAGTGCCATCAATGGTAACACAAATGGGCAGTACCCAGTTAGGCCATAAAATGCTCTCACTATTCCTTCCATGGTACATCTATAATGAGGCATGCCTATATATACCCTGGCAGAGGTGAGATTCATGTTGAAGACCATGCGTAGAGCCCATGATTGTGAGGATTATGATATCACAGCAATGACGCCACTGGTGATCTGGAAGGATCCTTTGGCAAAGAAATACAGTGCTGACAGTACCTTGACTAGTGGTGGTATGGCATAGGTTTGCATTCTGGATGTGGTAAGGGCCCCCTCCCACCGACTCACCCTCTCCAGTATGATATGGGGTAGGAAGCAGTGCATCTAGGTGACCTCTTAATCAGCCAGGTGAACTACAGTGAGCCTTCTACATATAATTTCCATCCTCATTAGTGAGTGTAGCAGCAAGATGCGTACTGGATTGGCCATTTGAGGAATGTGTACCTTTCTCTCTGTGCTGGGCTTTTATACGGTGTTGTTGTGACAGACTGCCATTTGGCAAGGGTGTAAAAGCTCTGACTTTTTTGATTTTTATTAATACATAAAATGATGCAGGTAACTCCATCTCCAAAGGGGTAATTGGATGACCAGATTCCCCCTTTTATCAACTCCATCCCAAAAGCATAGTGCACGCGTGCCCTGCCTCATCAGTAGCCTGATCCGCTGCATCCACTCTACTCGTGGCACAAATGGGTTTGAATGTAACGAGTTTCCCACTTGACAGCTGCAGATACAGCCAAGTCCCTGCAGTTCAAAGTCAGCATTTAAGATATGCCCCACTGTAATTGTGATTGGTTATTTATAATGCACTTGTTACCCAGAGGTTTCTAAGCGCAGACCCTGGGATCAATCCTGTGTTGCCTCGCATCTTCTTGCTTCCAAGATGAGCGTGTTACCCCTGAGCTATCCAAAACTATGATGATCATGAGTTGCCCATGCTGCTGGCAGGGTAAACTCCAAATAAAAGCTATGCCTACATTTGGCATAGAGCATGGTGCTACCTATTATCACAACTGCCACATTCCAATTGATATGGCACACGTTCCAGTTCCTGTGAACCAGCTCAGCTATGCAAGATGATGTGTATCCTGGTCAGCCGGGTGTAACCTGCCAAATGGCTGGAGGAGAACATGGAAGGTCAGGCCTCCTCTTTGATCACTTTGTGAGAGCCAGTAACGCCCTCCACTCGAGACATGACGCAGCTGTCCCAGGCCTGGGAATCAACGGAGCACACCCATTTTAAAGACGTTGCCTCAGAGCAGGGTGCTGCATAGGAAAGTGCTTCTGTTCTCAGTCAGAATGGAAGGGGCAGGATCAGGATAGGCAGGAGGGATCTAGTCAAGAAAATGAGGCTTCCACCATGTTGAATTTCACTGTCTCTCTCTCTCTCTCTCTCTCTCTTTCCTGTCCCCTCCACTTCCTCTGGAGCAAAGTAGTTTGGGTGTGACATCAAGAGAGCAAAGCTTGCTCCATCCTGGAGTATTTTTGCACTTCCACCCCTTCAGCAAATTGCTCAGTTCTTCTATGATCCTTTAAGGCAAAAGAGTCGTTTTGAAGAACTCACTGGACTTCCTTTGGGAGAGTGGTACCCTCCAAAGCCCTCAGCCTGAGATGAAGAAGGATCACCCAAGACAGAAGGAAGATCTGTCCTCTCACCACTCCCAGAGCACATCGGGAGTGACCAGTGCTGTGGAACATGACCAACCACACTGCAACGGATCTCCTAAACTAGAGAGCAGATCCTGAACGGAAGCATCCTGTCCTCTAGTCCTCTATGGAGGGCTCACAGCAACCAGGGGGCCAAATCAGCCGAAGCTCCCTGTTCTACTGCATCAAATTGGTTGCTCCGTGTTCCCTGCATCTTGAACATGAGGGAAGGCGCTGTCGTCTGTGTTCCTCCAACCAGCCAAACTATTGCTTGCATCTAACCCAGCTCGACACTGCATGGTGTCCTAGCGAAGCACATCACCTGCTAGGACCAAAGCGACTGCTCAATGATGGGTCCCGAACCGAATCACTGGAGAGTCACTCATCGACTCTTACTAGGGGTTACAACCATGGTTAGACCCAGCTAGCCCTTGAACTGCCACCTCATTGATTGCACATTGACGCACCCAAGACCATCACTTCGACAACCGTCGCCCGCTGAATCGAACTGCTGGAGCGCTACTATTTTTGAAGGAAAGCAGTGGTCAGGTTTTGTGAATCAGGATTTTGGTTTATCTTTGCTCACTTTCTATGGTTGCTCCCCCTTTGCATTCTTAATTTGGTATATTGCCATGCTTGCCACCCACTTTACGCATCTTTTGCGCACATTTTGTGCTACTTTTCTAATGTGCCGCATCTCAGAGATGAGCACTTCTGCAAATGAGGCACATCTATTTCATGAGCATTTGTGGCGCCTTTTTGGGGAATCTCTGATTTGGCCACTTTTTATTTTTATTTTTGAGACTCTACCCTCTGATCCTTGTTCGAAATATGTTAGCAAAGAATAATAACTGTATTCAAAACGCATTTTATGCCTAGCTAAATTATTTTAAACACAACCTTTTATGAAGAAAACGCATCGTGCTGGTAATTAGTGCACTTTTGTTGTTTGAAGTTAACGCATGAGAAGCGAGTGGGACTGAAATGGGGCAGGGCCAATACAGGGCTAGCAGGGCCTGACTGGCCGTTTATGCCAACAGACGCCGCTGGGATTTAGAAGCAGGTTTTTGATCAATACTGCTGCGTCACAATAGGAAAACAAAACTGTGAAAGCAGAACCCTGCGAGTGCTGCGCTGACCCCTCCATCGCTGCACACTTACTCTCAAATTCCCGCCCATATGTCAAATGAAATGAGCCGAGAGACCCCAGCAAGTCCCCCAGATGACATCTGCGCAAAGCGGCAGAAATGCGCCCCCTTCCCCAGGGAGAAGCGAGGGCCAATACTAGGTCATTGCAAAGCCTTGTGGAGAGTCACGCGCCTCATCAACCAGCACTATGAGTCTGCATTCATGGTAGAAATCAATTAGCATATAAATAAGATAGGAAACGAATGCGCCTGTCTGCACCTGCAGACGTGTGTATTTGTTATAGAAATGCAAGAAAATATCTCAAATATTCCTCCATCGCCCTCGAGTAACCCGGCTAGTCAGGGCCACAGGCGCGGAGGCGTGGCTAATGGGAGCCCCTCTGCGCCACCGCAGGCGTGCTTCTTTCCTGCAGTAATAACGTAGCATCGAGACGCGTTGCGTTTCCAGCGCAAAAAGAGATTCAGTCTCGCAAGCGAGTAATTCCCTAAACACATTATGCCATCAAGACAGCGCGCAATGCATTACTGGTGCGGGATTAAAATGCTAAAAGGAAGCACTTGAACTGCTGGGGATAAACCATGACAACAATGACTAATGCAATGTGCAAGCAGAGGTTTCAGAAGAAGAACATTGCTGGCTCTTCTTGATTAATGCTGCCTCTTCTTTTAACACTCATTAAAGCCATTAAATCCGCCAATTATCAAACATGTATCAATTATGCTGAAGAGTGTCGCTGTTGGAAACACTTCCCCAGGCGGCCACCAATGTGGTATCTTCATCACAATTATTATTATTTTTCTTGCTTTTAAAATAAAACTCCCTTCTTCTAAAGGCAGTTGTCGAAGTGGGCTGGAACGGTGCTGCTCTACTTTTTTTAATGACATTTTACTGTTTGTATACTTTTATTTTAAAAAGAAACCGTTCCGGAATGGTTTCGTTTAAAGATAGAAGTGTAGGAAGCAGTTAAAACTTGCACTTCAGTGCATTACACGGAACGTTCCCTTATACAGCAGGCGCATTTGTTTCCGGGGTTTGTTTTGTGCATGGGGGGGGCGTGGCGATGGGGTTTGTGGGGCGAGGGGGCTGGCCAGCAGGGAACATAATTCCATTACTTCTTTTCATGCACTTTGACCACTTACTAAAGGGGGACATAGAATACTTTACCAGATATTAAGGAGAGACAAAAGTGTGCAGACTATTAAAAGTGCCACGCCCAGCGAAAGCACAAGTCTAAGTTGCAGCAGGATCAGACAACGTCATGTGCGTTTCAGTGGAGGTGGGTGAGAAGGCCACACTTCCGGCTTTGCAAAGGCACAGGATGTGCTGTGGGCAGATTTGATGCTGTGGGGTGAAATATAACACCTGGACACCAGAAATAAAGAGGCCAGTCAGTTATGAGCACTCAAAATACAAGGCCTGCACAGAAATGAGGTCCGACATAAGGCCCAGTGTACCCAAATCATAAAGAATGAAAGTGGGCCACAATTTCAAAATATGGAGCGGTGCGCAATGCCTTTCATGAAGGGAAAGAAAGACACGTGGCAATGATGTTTTGATAAATCTACGGAGTGCTGCACCCCCACATATGAACAGCAGTGCACAGAATCCTCAATTGTGTTCAAGCAGCGGGGGTGAAACAGAGTTCATTTCGTGTGTAAAAAAAAATCAAATTACATTTTCGTTTTTCCCTCCAAAGTGACAATCTGCAAAGTGAAATGTTCACCAAAGCCACAAAAAGTGTGAATATGATGTTCTCATCTAACAGCTGTATGCCAGGGACAACGTAGAAGTGACAATTATATATATGCTGAAACTGTGTGCCTTCTAAGAGCTTATTTAAAAGTGAAAAGTGAGTTTAAAAGGCAATTTGCTACGGGTGCATGAAAGTTCAATTTCCTCAGAAATGAAACTGACCTCCAGCATTCTTCCCCCTGCTGCCCTGAAGATCTGTCCTGGGTGTCATCATCAAACAATGCTGGTACTTCACTATATAGAAAGAAATACAATGCTTTAGACTGAAAATAGGTGGGTAATTGATAAGCCCTGTCTGTTCTGGCATAAAAAAGTGCATTAGCTTGGCCATTAGGCCTTGAGGGCGAGGCGAAATCTAAACACAGACCTCTGCTTATGTCACTTGGCTACCAAGAGAAGAAGTGAAACTTAAAAAAGTGGGGGTTCAGCAAATGAAGAGTGAAACTGTACATTGCTGTAAAATGTGAGAAATGCATTTTATTGTGTAAAATGGACAGTGTACATAGCACAACAGTAATTCCAGGCTTTTATGAAAGGTGACACTCAACCCCTCCTAACCATGTTTAAATGATTTTGGTGGGGTAAACACAAATAAGGTTATTCATGAAAATTTGATTTGGGACTCCTTGTGATTTCCAGCATTGCGAAATTTGATAAAAACATGCCCATCATAAGTAAGATGATGCCGTAAAAGCAGCATATTTTTCACTGATATGGTTCCTGAATAAATGAAGAAAAGCTGTATCTCTGAACAGGAAGGGCGTGTGGAGTCCAGATTAGTCTCATCTGACTCACTTTAAAATGTAGTTCTTCAAAATGTATTCAGACATGTCAATATATGAACAGTAAAGGTACTGACCATGTGGTGAGATTTTTAAGTTCTAATGCAGACCAAGCCCACCTGTCAAAGTGAGATGATGAAGCTCTCTCCTCCCACAGCCATTCCAAAGCACTCCCCATCCCCTTGTCCTATCAGCACATATGTGGGAGAGTGGTAGTGACACTCCTCCAATCCCTTTCACCGGAATCATGACAAGTTAGTGATGTTGTTTGCCCTATAACTAAGCCAGCTTACCTCAAAGCTGGACTTCTCCCACTATTTCAAGAGGTGACCTGCTGCCGAAATCTGCCGAGAAACATCCCAGCAGAGGAGGCCTAATCTTGCAGTGGAGACAGGAGCCAGGAGACATAGAGAGTGATTGGGACCCCTTGGAGGACTCAGGAGAAATCCTTGAATGTCCCCATGCTGTCCAAGTGGTGTGTTCTGATGCTCCCTGATGCCCAGTCCAGACCTGTCCTGTAAGTAGGGGAGGTGGGGGTGGGAATGGCTAATAGGCAAGTTCTCATTCTTGGAGCGAGATATTTTTGCTTGGTCCTCCATATCTATAGAGAGACCCTTTTCAACCTCCTATGGACTCGCTAACAAGGCAACTGTTGGCACTTGCAGGCTTTTCTCTCTCTTCTATTTCAGCTCACCATGGGATATGGTCATGAAGGGTCAAAATGTGGCCTTCATCCTGGTAGCGCTATTCATTGCTAGGAGCATGCATCCCCGTCTGTGGGTCTTTCCAGGTTTACATGGAGCCTGCTACAGCTTCCGTGTGTGCAGGCTGGCCCACCAGCAGTGCAGCCTTGAAGACTCCTCTAAGCACACCTCCATTGGTGTTCCAGTGGCCAAGCTCATCCTCCAAAATTGTCATTGTCACGGTTTATTACACGGTCACACACAAGTCAGGGAGCTCCTTCCCCCACAATGAATGTGGTGCACAATAAAAGCGCTTTTGAGTTCACTAGGGTAAGGCCTCCAACCTGTCTCGCACACAACCTCACCAAATACCCGGCGCCACAATGGACTAGGAACCAGGCCGGCGTGTATTAAAAAGGATTTATTAATTAATTTTGTTGGCCAAACATCACCAATAGATTACATCAGCCACAAATGTTGTGGCAACACAAGACCAACATGACCTTTGTAGAGTATCCACACAGGGATGCCAATAAAATATGGAGTTACAATAGTTTCCTTTTTGAATCACTCACCAATACAAGAAAAGAACAGTTCAAGACACAGTGTAATTTCAGACAGGCTTAGGCTTTTCTCCCGGCAACCCTCACAGTCCAAACATCAACTTGACTTGATTCCTTTGTATTAATTGCAGTGGCAAGGAGTGGGAACACACTGGGAAAATCAGATTTTGAACATTTACTCACAGAATCTATATGGAAGACAAAAAGGCAATGGGACAAATTTGTTTTGCTGTGCTTGACAATGGCACACAGGGCTTTGGGTTTTTTTATCAGAACAGAATCGGAAAATCAGGTTTGAATTATCTAGCACATTTGCAATGATAAAAATAGAAAGAAATGGGAAATTTGTTTTTCTAAACCTAACAGAAACAAATAGCGTTAGTGGTTTTGGCCAGAGCACAATGTGAAAATCGGTTTTGAGGATATTTAGCATAGATGCAATGTAAGACAGAATAAACAGCAAATGGGAAAATTTGTTTTGCAGAGCACAATGGTTACACAGGGGCAATTTTGTTTTGCCCCATGTATATGAACAGGCACTACTGGGCTTCCCAATCCTGATTTAACATGAAAGGGATCAATGGAGAATTTCTTTTTTTACCCCTCTGCGCACACACATGGAAGAGGGCTGTGGGGTTAATTATTTTGGCAAATATTTATGACTTATACCGGCTCACAACACACTGGGAAAAGATTGTTGGTTTCGAATGCCAACAATACTGATCCTGTGAATGCAATAGGGGAATTAATTGATTTACTTTGATAACTATTCTAAGGATCTACAAAGGCAAACAAGGATTTTCAATGGGAAAATAACTAAAACAATGCTTGAAAAATATAGGGTTTATACAATCTTTGGCTTGGGGTCAGTGGCGTAACAGGGGCCCCCACATGCCCCACGCCTGCTCTCCCAGCAAAATCACTGTGCTGTGCTCTCAGTCAGATGGAGCCGCCCACAATACAATACTATACAATACAAAAATAGCAAGCACATATGAGGGCCCCTCAAAGCAGCACTGTATAACCTAGAAACTACAGTAGCCCAGTGCCCCTCTGTCTCAGCTGGGTCTCACGGTGCTGTCGGGTGCTGCTGCACTACAGTGCTCTACACTGCAGTGGGCAATGGTGCCGCCTGTGCTGGCAGTGGTCACGTGAAGTTGCTGTCGGTCAGGCAGGCACACACACACAGTTGCCAATGCCTTGCACATTGCCGAGCTAGAGCACACGGAGCACACGCAGCTATGGCAAGCCCTGCCTCCGCACATGCCACAAGCTATTAGCGAGGTGAGCGGGTGCCTGACACCATGCTCTGACCATACTGTGACAGTCTGTTATAGTGAGAAGGAGCAAGGAGGGAGTCGCCCACCTATGTCGGCCAGGATCTAAGGCTTCAGTTCGGGAGGTCGGCAGGACTCACTCGGGACTTCACTTTCTTTGACTGAACATGGACACGTCAAATCAAGGTAAGTAATTTTTATTTTAACTAGTGCAGGCAGGTGGCCTTCTACTATGATGGTGCATGCGTCGTACCAAGCACTGCCAGTATGTGTCATACTTTACTGCTGGCTGCTGCTGTGTGCTGACTCTGAGCAGATTGTTGTGTGTTTTCACATGCCGACTGTGCGGCCTGGGGGCATGGGCCATAAACACGCCTGAGGTGAGGTCATAGCCTCAAGCGTGTTTATTATGACAGCCTCTGTGTGATCTCTGCCAACTGTGATGCGTTCGGAATATGCAAACAAAGGAATGCATATTCCAAACACAGCGTGTGACTATGCTCTGGAGTCACACACCTTGTGCCCCTCATGCTTTGTGCTGACAGCCTTTCAAGTGGGGCAATTTATAAGCGATGGCTCATTTAACAAGCCATTGTTTTTATACAGTATGTGCTTAACATTTCAGTGTTAAGAACTGAAAGTTACGTGGGGCATTTTTATTCACCAGGCCACAAGTTTCAGTTAGCTGATCAAACCTATGCAAAAGAGAATTAACGTGCCACCCAGAGAAGTTGAAAATTATTTTCTTTATTTTCATGTCTCTTTATTTGACACGACAAAACCTTTTTTTGTATATCACTTTTAGTTACATATGGTGCATCCCTGGGAAGGTTAACGTGTAATTTTCTTGCTTAAGTATTCTAGTGGCTGCTTTGGGACATGCACTAAATGCATCAGGTTAGCAGCAAAGGTCTTTTAATCTAAACAAGTCAACAAATGCCTAGCGCGCACACCAGATGGAACCTCAATACTATTTGGCACCTTGATTAGGAAAGCAGAGTTCACCATGCAGACAGTAGTCCATGGCAAATAAATGCAGTGATATGTATGCAGCGATGATTTGTGCGTTGCCCAAGCCACCACCCTGTTGGTTAATGGTGTCTATCTATGTGGTGATCCCTTATGTAACAGCATACATACCTGTTGTTTTATGATGTATGCAATGTCCATACAATAGCACACTGGAATGTTTTGTGTATGTGGCTCTGACGAGCATGCCATACTGTGTCCACACTTAAACACATAAAGCAATCAAAGAAGTTGCATCAAATTGTACATCCACTAGGCCAAACGACCTTCGTACACTGCCACACCATGATTCTTACTAGCTGCAGGCCATCACTAATAAGAGATGCTAATGCCAGCTCTGCAAGAGCATGGGCCTGCTCTTTTTGCCGAAACGACCCCTGAGGCCTGTGTAATAATTAGGAGGTAGTGGGTGAGGAACTGTGTACCCTTTACCTTGCATTAGAAGCTGGTTTTGTTTCAAATGCTTCATCGGCTTTTTATTGGTCAGGGTAAGGTTTGTAAGAGGTACACTGCTTTCTGTGTAGCCTTTCTGTGCATTGTTTATTGGGTCGCTTGTGCGGTATCCTGTCCTGTCTGTAGATATAATTCCCTAAAAATGATTCCTTGTTGGGGTTGGGCATGCTCACACTGAGACTCAGCCCTTTCTCATCTAAAATTCTTCAGAAACAAGAAGCCCTTGTACCCCATTTAAGTGGCTGATGTTGCAGCCATTCAATACTTGCATCGAAAAACTTAAGCTGTCCAAATGAGCATGTATGGTTCATGGTTACAAACATGTTAATGTTAGGATGAGTACTGTGAACTGTGATGTGAGCACCAAGCCATGCATCGGTTATGAATTTAGAGACTCACACATACAATCCTTTTATCACAGACTTGTTTATCCAATATAGAGATCTCTGATCACTGTTACAGACCTGAAATGCTCTGATGTAATGCAAAGTATACAGGAATCCCTATTGGTGCCATTTGTCCTCTTTCCCACTCTCAGAGAGGTATTTTGAAAGAGTACAATAAGAGTGTACCAGACTGTCCATCTTGCAATGATAACGTACTATCAGAAAAAAATTCATATGGTTAGACTAGTGTTGCCCCTTGCAAAATACATGTGATGTGGTACGAATAGAACACCTGGAACACAGGGCCAGTAGTCAGTGGGCCCTCATACCCCGGTCGGCTGGTCACACCGCAGTGTGCCAGTACTAACAGTTTGAAAATGCATTCAGGCAAGGCCTTCCCTAATGACAGGTGACGGAAAAGACCATATACTTGGGCAGCAAAAGCTGTGTTTTCACATTACAATGTAATGAAACCAGCTTCATTTATATTGCAATTATTAATTCATATTGAGGAGGGGTTTTGTCGCACGACAGAGGTGTAGTTTGGGAGTGACGTGAGCCAGTCGGGGGCGCATTCTGCTGTTTCACCCTGGGCACCAAGTTGGCTTGAAACTGCCCTGGATAAGGTGGAGCGGTTTTGCGCACACATCCCCTATGTAGGAGCCCTTTACCTATTCAGTGGTATCCAGTATTCTCTTCTTATCAGCTGCTACAGGAAATAGGCAGGTTACGGCTGGCAGCCTCCGTGTGAGGGATGGAGCCTCGGACTAGACTCACAGAGCCTAACGGGGGAGCACGGTTTGCTTGAGAGAAAAAAGGGAACAGCTTTTCAGTATTGCTGCTTTGTCTACAAAGCAATAGCCTGGCTGTAGCATGAGAGCCACAAAGGGACGGCACAGACTCAGTGCAAATGCCTTATGTCTCAAAGCACAGTGAGGGATCTGGCGAGGGAGGGGGATATGAAAGGAAAGTGGGAGCAGAAAAGAAGGACCTGTTAAAGACGTTTTTATTACACCAGCAGCACATGTACAGTTCCAATTAAACCTTTAACTCTCAGATACCTTGTTTGGAATAACCCTGTCAGGTACTTTGAGCACACAGTTTGATGTTACTGCTTGTAAAGCTACCTCACACAGACACTAGAAGGATGTGTTTGGAGGGGAGAGGCAGGAAGTGGGTTGGAATGGCCATAGTCTAGCTGGTGAGACAATTTTGCTCTCTTTACCCTGCGCAATTGCCTTTTTTGTTTCCCATTGATGTTTATGCACTGTCTAACGGCATGCACACATGCCTTTTCTTTGTATTTATATGTGAATATACATATGACATTAAGATTGTTTTATTTTTAGAAACCTGCAATTCCAAATTTCCAATACTTGATTTGGGATAATGACTATATTGTGTTACTGACAAGCAGACGCATATATTTTATAATATTTGACTACTATCACTATACTCTGATTCAGGGCTTGTTATCTTTATCACTTCTTTATGTATATTTTCTTAGTTTGCATGTGTCATAGGATAACATAAGTTTTGCATTATATTCTGACTATGCTATGCATTATATACAATACATTGTACATTAATTGGTAGCAATGTTTACGAAATAAAAGTGAGAATGCTGTACTTCAGTGCAGATGCTCGTCAAGGTATGAGTGGGACGAATGGCTATGAGTGGAGCATAAATATACGAGTGGAGAAAATGTGTATGGGCGGGGCATATAGAAGTGGGCGTGGTCTAAATTGGTCAGCGGGGCATACCTATGTTGGGATGGAGCTTAGGGGAGCCCCAATTGGGAGGTCTCTCAGGGGGGGTTCCCACATTTTGTGTTACGCCACTGCTCCCACCCCTCAACCGAGCTGCTGCAGCTCTCCACTGATGCCTTGCTTGGTCACTTTGACCTGTCCTGATCTGAGGAGGTGGCAAGATCCCTGCCTATGTGGATGTGGCAGAGCAGTGAAAGGTCCAAACAGCAAAGGGTTATTCCAAGGTTGACTCAGTTTGTGTACCATACATTTCCCCGACCCATCTACACCCTAAAACACTCATGCAAAGATGACCACTGCCACACATTTCCACATGCATTAAAACACATTTACCACTGCAACACCTTCCCCCACTCGCCCTCATGCACATCACCAGTCGCTCTGCTCTGCAGGCAGGCATGCAACCAACATACAGCTCCTCAATAAACGCCACCAGTTAGATGGTATCTTCATCAGAGAATGTGAGACACTCGAACTTCACATTTTCCTTCCGTAATGTTATCCAGATTGGTAAAGCATTCTGGAACTCGCTTCCCCCTGCCCACCCAAATTAGGAACCCGAACTGACAAGCATTAACAACCACATTCTGTACCCTTACTACTGACACTCTCCACCCCACCAAAAAGTTCAGGTTACATCTTTTTGCACCCTGGGACACGCGTGAGCAGAAAGCACACGAGTGCATAAGGGAAGTGAAAAAGATCAGTGTTCCAAATGGAACCCCAAGAATCTACCTCTCCTTCCCCCAAAGTGACTGTCCTTTAATATGATATGATAGGTAATTTATAACGTGATTAATACCCAGAGGTTTCTAAGCGGGGATCGAACCTGTGGAGCTCCATGTCATCTTGCTTCCAAGGCGAGCACGTTGTCCTGCTGAGAACTCAACACCCACAGTACAAAATATGACTTTTGCATCGCCATCCTCTCGGAGATCAATAATGAAATCAGTGAAACGTTAAAAAAGACACTCGTTTTTAATCCGATGCCCCACTAAAATGAACCATTTCGTCATTGACAAGATGAACACACTATACCACAGCATTAGCATCTGCAAACCTACTTTTGCAGCTACTCAGTTCACACCCACAAACCTCCTGTCTGGCACACATTCCAACCACTCACCGCCACCACACCACCCTCAGATCCTTATTAGAGACAGTATATTATGATGAAATGCAAGCTTCCTCCATCATCAAATCCCCTACACCAGCTACCTACCCCCGACAGGCCTGTTCTTTCTGACTATGCATGCAAGACCCCTTGAGGGGACAGACGCCATTGCTTTGCAGTCAAACCCTGCAGCGCACCTCTGTGGTTTTTTCAGTCAGTGTGTCTAGCTCCTGGAGTACTGAACAGCAGCAGTGGCTGCACCTGGTGCTACGGGACTGCTGTAACTGCGGAAAGACACCACAAACCAAAATTGCAGGCCGCCGTGACGGCAGCAGCCCAATGGGCTTCCGAAGGCCTGGCCACAATTGGGGCAATGCTGGCCAGCTTGACAGACACAAGTCCATACCCGGGGGAAACAACTGGGAGGGACAAGCTAGAAATTAAAGGTGCGGAGGGAAGTCGCGAGACGCGTGAACTAATTGGCCACGCGCACCTTTCTCATAAACAACGTATCTTAAAGGAGACACTGTCCTGCAGGGAAACAGGAAAAAGTCGAAAGCAAATCCAAAAATGTCAGGCTCCCTTATGTCAACTTAGAAAGAGGTAGAATGGGAGATGATGGACGGGGGCTGGGAGGTCTCTGTGAAGGAAAGACACCAACCATGGTGAACCTCAAAGGGATGGGCACGACTTATTTCAAGTGGGCTAGAATACAGGAGAATGGATCAAGGAGACTGGGCAGAATTTACCCTGATATAAACTAGAGCTGACAGCATGATAATTAATAACAGCTTGAGATGTTTAACTCTTGCTCGTCATTGTCTGCACGATTGCACCATTATAGAAGCCACTGCCAACATGATTACAGCAAAGTGTTCCTCAGCAGCTGAGAAGGAGTCAGACCAAGAGGCTGAACCTCCAGCAGTAAGACGGCAGCTTCCCTGATGTCCCCTCGCCACTACTTTTCAGAACAACCGGATGAGGACACTGAGAATAGTCCCGGATAGCTCAAACCTCTGGCTGACTAGTGAGGCAAACTGCTTTGCTGGGAAGTACGATTGACTTCAAATGTTCTGAGGTTCAATTACTTTAATACTGAGCGAGAAGAAACATGCTCCAGTGCCATGCTTGGTCATCCTGCTTGACCCCACACCATCATCTCCGGGAGGATAGCTCAGGGGCAACGTGGGCGCCTTGGAAGTCACACACAGAGCAACACAGGCTCGATCCCCAGGTCTGTGCTTAGAAACCTCTGGGTATTAAGCGCTTTATAAATAACCAATCATATCATCATATCTCAGCCATATTGTGCCCAGTCCACACCAGTGCCCCGCCCCGCATGATAAGAGTGATGACTATGCCTGTAAGTGTTCCCTTCGAATGACCAAGAAAGCATTTTTTTTTATTGAGCACGTTTTTAAAAAATAAATCTGCACTTTTAGCAGATTGAAAGAATGAAAAAATGTAAATAATCGATTAGACAGAAGCCTGCAGTAAGATAAAGCTGCCATTCTGGTACATGAAGAGATGCATTTAATAGCAGGTTGTGTTGGCTGTGGCAAAGACAGCAACATACTGAGCGAACTGGGTCAAAATTGTGCTAGCTTTGCAGCAACCGACTGCTTTCGTTTGGCTGAAATCCTGCCGAATCAGCAGAAAATAAAAAAGGCAACACGTAGGATAATTTATCAGACGGGAAGATGGCCCCTCGTGACGCAGGCTTCCGAATTCCAGGAAGCCATCAGTCGCCTCATGAGATCAAGCTTGACGCGGCCAAATCGCAGATTACTGCTGGCTGCTTCGGTGTACGGCCCTTTTTTTTATTTACAGGACGGCATAGATACAAAAAACACATCACATGAATAATACAAACTTATATTGTGAGTTAACGGGAAGCAGCGCTGTCTGAAATTCATGCAGCCGCCTGCACTCCTGGCTGTCTAAGCTCCCAAGAGCAAACACTTTGCCAACATAATTCCAAGGGCAGAGAATGGGCAAGAATTTAGGAGCAAGAAATAGCACAGTATCCAATAGCAGCACATGTACCAGAGTCGCTTTCAAGCCGCTGCCAAGCGGGGCGCTGCTCTTGGTGGCTCCGAGGACACGGGAATAGGAGGGGGATTTCTGTCTTATCACGTGGTATTTTTAAATGGAAATCTGGCAGTTACATGAGAGTGTGGTGTTGATGGCCACCACAAGTGACTGTTATACTGGACTGTGATTCAGATGGCATGTCTTAGGACTTTGGAGCAGGTGAGGTGAAAAGTGCTACGTGGGAGGTTGGGAACCCGTAGGGGTTCTGCGTCTCATTCCTTCTGGAATTGCTGAGGTTATGGGTCTGCGTCTGAGTGATTTGTGTGTGGCATTGTCTGGCAGTGGGGACAGGTACCTATAGTCTCTTGCCAGCTCCTCCCAGTAAGAATTTAAGTCTATAGGGGTGAAATGGGTGAGTGAACTTGACAAGGAGGCAGGGTTTATAAGCCCCAAATAGGTCCTAGCAGTCCATGTTTGTTCACGCGACACATGAACTCTTGTCAATGCTGTCATGCATGGTTCAGATACATATAAGCCCTTTCTACCAGTACAAAGGTCATGGAAACGGTAGCCCTCTTCACCCCCATCTCCTGCCTGTGTTTGTAAAGCAGGTGTATGAACGTATTTGTGATTTCCATTTGGTGCTATGTAGCAGTGGTTGGGTACCTCACAGCTGTCCCCACCTCTAGCTGTACGAATGTCATGATATAGATTTGTAGAGTTGTTGAATTGGAGTGGTGGGAAGGTTTTGGGTGGAGGGGTCAGCGAAACAGTACGCCCCCTCTATCGCCTGCCTGGGTTTGCAAAGTGTATGTATGCATGTCTGTGTGATTTTGATTTGATGCTATCTGGCAGGGTTCGGGTAGCACACAGGTGCACACTATATCCTAACAGTAAGTATGTCAATGTGTGGTTAGTGGGGTTGGTGAAGGGAGTAGTCGTGGCAGAGAGGTTGAATGCATGCAGGCTTTGCCCACCACCTGCCTGTCCAAAAGTGCTGATGTGATGCATGAGAACCTGTGTCATGTCTGTTCAGGGCAGTCTGACAGAGGTCACACAGCAAAACATTCTCCCTACCTACTACCTCTGGGAATGCCATGTCTTGTTGAGATGATGGATGTATGCGGAATGGCAGAAGTGAAGGGTCCTGCCAGGGTAGCCGTGAACTTGTATACATTATCCATATCCAAACTCTAAAGGATTGTTGAGTTGTAGGATCATCTTCATGATTCATGTGTGTTGCTGGCAGACAAGGAGTCATGCACCAACTGATCTTCCCCGCTTCCTCCCAGGGGAATGTTGTGGTGTTGATCCGAGGGGTCAGTGAGATGGTTGGTCCTGGCATATAGGTTGTGTACCTTTATGGCCTCCCAGTCTCCTACCTGTTAAGAATTAGGTGGCATTTAGGTTCAACAAAATGTTTAATGACTAAATGACTTGGAATTAAGGTAAAATGGTTGGGTAGGTACATTACAGAAGAAATGCATGGATACGTGAGGACATGGAAAAATATGTTTGTGGTTGAGCGCATTATCACCAGGGCCACTTGTCAAGCATCCCTGATGGAAACTGTGGCATTCATGGAGACTCCATTGAATTCGCTGTTACGTTTCCTGCCGTCCGTTTCGAGTGGTCTAGTTGTTACAAGCAAGATGGCCGCCCCCTCCTTATACTGGTGACTGATCAGCAGTCCGGTGCGTTGCACCTTCCGTCCCTCCCAATCCGTCAACGTTAGTGTTTTTCACACTTTGAGCTAACGCTCCATATTGCCTCATTTTTCTGTCTTTTGCTCTCTACTGTGCGGTCGTCCCTCCGACCGCTTCTCTGTGTTCTTACTCTTCAGTCCACGACACACCTACGGCTCTCTCTGTTATTCTTCCTTTGTGTTTGCCTTACCTGTTCTCCGGGTCTATCCCGCATTCCTGCTGCCTTCCGCTTCGCTTCTCCCACTGGTCCTCTTGTATGTCAGACTGCCGCTTACAGCTCCTCGGATTATGCTGCTCTGTCTGCCTTCTCACTTTCTCCTTCTCTTCTCTTCCCTTCGTGCTTCTGGTCTGCCAGTAGCCGCATCCCTTCCTTTCTCCACGGACACTTGTTGGAAGTCAGCCTCTATGGATGAATCCTTCAGTTGTACTCCTATTTCCTGCTCCGGACATAAGACGCTCACCATTCTCCACATTACATCCAGGAGGGACAATCAAAGGGTTTTTTCAGCCAGGAGGCTTTTTCCCTGTTTTGAGGATTGGATCTTGGGATACCCCGTGGTCTGGTGCTTGGACCCCAGACAACGTGGCCTCCAACGGAGCCCGCCCTTATTTACATGACAAAAAGAAGACAAGGGAGCCAAAGGTTTCTTGTAAAAGAAGAAGGACAGACACCCAAGAAAGCTCTACAGAGGATCAAGGTGACGAGGAAGGGGGGAAGGTTATTGCCAAGTTTGATACCACTAGGCGGATGGAGTTGTATCAGATGGTTTTGTCAGGGGACTTGAGGGAAAGGGTAATCAAATGAATTCACTAGTCTTTTAAAACAAAGATGACAAACAAATAGCTATGATCACAATGTTGGTAGCCAATTCTGGATGTTGAAGTAGAGGCTGTGGGAATTGACCATGGTGTGTGTGCCTTTAGTGCCCTTTTTATTATTTTCTTATAAAGAGGTTATAGTTATGGACCCACACACCGTTGTTTAAAGGGAGTCAATGATATGTAAAGAGATTATTTGAAAAGCAAATGCTGATGGTTCCACTTAATAATAATTTGGGGGTCATTTTATAATAGAAAGGATGACTCCTAGATCACAGCAAGCATAATAAAGCACAATTATATATGATGTACTGAACTGCACATTGTGACGGATTGGCTCAGACTTACAGGTGGCCATTCGCAACTCAGAAATCATTCCCTTAACTGAACAAGACTGTCAGGGAAAGGAAGACCTTCAGGTCTAAATGAAAATTCAGAATATGTTCAAACTTCAAGATGGACCTTTAGTTAGGAAACCCTGGTCTGGTTATGATCAGTGGGTGGTGCCTACCTCTTTCCGAAGCATAATGTCAAATCATCCCCATGATGCAGCTACAGTTGGTCATCAGGGATTTAAAAAGACAATGGAGATCCTACCTGATGTTGCTTACTGGCCACAAATGGATCAAGACCTAAATATTTTTTTAACCCTGTAAATGATGAGCTATATGCAAGTCTATGCAAATAGGATGAGCATACTCGCCTTCAGTACTTAAGGGTTCGGTGTCTGTGCAGATTCAACCGAGTTCTCCCACTAGCCAAGCTCATCCTACAAAGAGAGGAATTACTTTACCATGTTCTGATCTCAGTTTCACATTATTGGTCCAGTGATTTGTTCAGAATGAGGCAACAAGTACATGCTTAACGTTGCATGTTCTTTACAAAGTGGATTGAATGTCTCCCCGCCCCAAATTGGAAGGTAGAGACTGCAGCTATGTTATTGATCAACCTCATCTTTTCTCATTTTGGCTTTTCTTAAAAGATTGAGTCCAACCTGGGTAGTCTTTTCACCAGTGAGGTAATGACTAAGATGTGGGGTGGAGTGATATAATAAGACAATAGTGGACATTGTAAAGAAGCTTGTGGTGGATTCTGGGCCCAATTTCAATTTGTAATTACCAATAATCTTGATGGCTCTGAGGTCTACCCCTACTTCTGCTGCAAAGATGTCCCCTTTTGAACTCATGAATGGTAAAACATTGTCTTGCCTCAACATCTGTTGTATCGGACACAGGAACAGACGTTAGTCAACACCTCTACCACTCATGAATATGGAGAGAACCTCGAAAGCATCTCCAACATGCCTTTGCATATGCCCAGAGGAGTCTACAGTAAGTACAAACGCCTACTATAACCTGTGGGCAGCCAAAAAGGAGTACAAGGTAGGTGATTGAGTTTATCTCCAAAGGAACCAATTCAAATAACGTATATTCCTTCCCAGCTGCAGTGGGGCTTTTGAGATCGTAGATAAGATCTCTCCCATTGCATTCCAGATAAAAATAACAAAAGGGAAATGGACAGTGGAACGTTGGGTCCATGTGAGCTAGCTGAAAATGTGTCATCCCGAACCATACTGAATCAGATTGATATATCAGTTAATCCTCCCACTCAAGAAACCCATGACTACCAAAAGACCTCAGTAAAAGGTGAATAAGAATGTTTAATTTAAAGCATGAAAGTTTGTGGAATGCTCAAAACAGAAGATAATCTAATTATGTTTGTAATAATGTGTCAAGATTAGAGTAGGATTAAAAATCAAAAGGAATATGTCAATTTCAAATGTCCTTTTATGATACTGAACCAGCCTTTCCACCCCTCTCTTTTCATAATTTACAGCAAATTCCTTGCAACCTCCCAGGTCAAAAACAGAAAGAGGGAAAAGGCCCAGAGCACAGAGTGTCAACCGTGCCTCCTAACGAAAGAGAGATGGTGAAGTTCCCAACATCCTCAACACTTCAGGAAGCTGTTCCAATACCAAATATCGAAGCCAAACCAAAATGTGAACTTTTGTATTGTGCGAAGCAAAGATGGAGACCTATTTCCTTTCACAAAGAGACACGTTTTATCAACATCTGGAAACAAAAGTTACTCTATCCTATGTGGAAGTAATCCCTGCTCCTCAATATTCTCCCTTCAAACACCTATCTGGAGCGGGTATATTGTGGGGCGAATTTAAGGCAAACGAAGACTGCCTGAATTCAAAGTGAGCAGCTCTGAAAAGTTACACTGATATTCTTAAGTGTAACACCTATGCTTCAACATTTTGAGAAATATTGGGCCAAAAAAAGCAGGTGACTAGGCACAGAAGGAAACACAAGACATGGAGGCTACCTCAACGTAAAACTAGAGGCGCCAAAAGAATACATTGTTTTAAATAAATAAACTTTTCATCAGTCACTTGCTTCCTCGAGACACAGCACTGAAAACATTAGAATTGTGCCTACTGCACAGAAAAAGCTCAAAGCCCAAGTGTGCAATTTGAATCAACAAGGAAATAAATCCAGCCTACAATGTAGAAATATTTATGTCGAATACTGCATAAAGACAAGGTATTTCCCTGTGATATTGTCAACTAACATACTATTTGCTTTTACATGTAGCACAGCTTATTGATAAGTGGATTGCATCCTACAATGCATTGCATTCACATACTGTGACGTAATGCAGGTTTTGGGTTAGGGAAGTAATGTTTTCAATTTAAAATTCACAGTCTATTTTGTCCACTATTATTATGGGAATAGAAATGTATGATTTGTGATTTGTGATAGGCACCTGCGATGAATCTAGTACTATCAAAAAACAAGATGGTAGAAAGTACACCTTGTGTAAAGATGTATTTTTGGAGTGTCTTAATCATAAAGGGTGCAAAGGAGGACACTTTTAGTTTGTTCAAATCTAGTACTATCGTCACTGATTCTCTCTGAAGGGAAGCTTCCATAACTCTCTGGCGGTAAGCTTCTCCTACATGGCCAGGGAAAGACAGAAGCTTCCTGACTCTGGCCCTGTGGGTGGCTATCTGTGGGAGGACCACATGGCAGGAGACCAACTTCAGGGAGGTAAGGGATTGTTAAAACAGAATGACCCCTCAAATGTGATTTTGAGTAACCCTTATGTTCCCTTATAACATGCCTGCATTGCTTACTGTGACGTATATGAAGAATTCTAAAGTCTGCATAAACAACCTCCCTGTTTGCCTCCCCCTCCCCTTAATAGTACTGAGACGAGCAAGAGGGATAAAGCAATGAGGATCACTAGAGGCGGGAAGCAAACACTGCGCTCTAGTGTTTGGAAAGTAATCATGAGGACCAGGAAGTTTAAAACACACACAGCTGATCAGACACACGAGGAGAGATAGAG
Source organism: Ambystoma mexicanum (assembly GCF_040938575.1). NCBI lineage: Eukaryota > Metazoa > Chordata > Amphibia > Caudata > Ambystomatidae > Ambystoma > Ambystoma mexicanum. The sequence continues at coordinate 395,246,310 of NC_090928.1, read as the reverse complement.
GCTGCAGGAGAATTCAGCTTGTGCTGGAGCTTGTTGGAACGGTGAGCATGAACGTTTGGTGCAAAGTTTCACAGAGGCAGATGAGAGTGACGAGGCAGAAAAGCAGACAAGAAGATGTGTGCCGCATTGTTGAGAGAGGCAGCTAGAGCTGTCTGGATAAGCAGAGAAGAAAGTGGGAGCAGAGCGACTATCAGGACTCACTCCCAGTCAGTGAGGAGAAGGCAAGAAGGACGGAAGAATGCAAGGGATGCTAGAGGTGGCTGGTAAACCCAAATAGAGAGAGTGGGTTGCCGTTGCGCTCAGTAGCGAGGTTTGCAAGTCCTTGACTGTGCATGACATAGTGATTGAAAACAGTGGAGAGATGGATATGAATGAAAATGAGAAAGGGGCTGTAACCCACTGTCCGGGGAAAAAGCTTAAAACATTCACGGACAATGTCACAAAAGGATCAATGATCCATTACTGTGGAAGAGAGGCTGATACTAACCCGAACAGTGTGGGAAAAGGGTCAGAAACCCAATACTTGAAAAAGGCAATTAATATAATTGAAAACTTTCTTAAGAAAGGGCTGGTGACCCAATATTGGAAGAATGTTATTTTGTGGTGGAGAAGGAAAGAGGTTGAAGATTGGAAAAGTCCTAGCAGGCTAGTGAACCAGACAAATATTGTCACATGAACTACAAGAGTGAAACATCCTGGCAGGAGATGAAACCAGCAGTAAAGAAAGAAAGTGACATTGTATGTGAACACCAAAAATGAAACGTGATGGCAGGAGAGTAAACCAGGAGTAAAGAAAGATAGTGAAACTGTATGTGTAAATCAAACATGTAACATCCTGGTTGGAGAGTAAACAAGAAGCAAAGAGAGAAAGCAAAACTATATTTGGGAAACAAGAGTGTGACATCCTGGTAGAAGGGCAAACCAGGAAGAAGAACAACAAATCTGTGAAAACTGTGGTAACTAATTGGAAACAGGAAGAACCATACCCTATTTGGCAATTTGGTGAGAAAGTGACAAGCATCCTGGCAGTAGAATACACAAGGGTAAAAGGGAAGAGCTGTTAAAAGAGAGGGGAAGAGTCACAGTCCTTTTAAGTTTGATGAATATTCAAAGTGAAATATGACAAAGATACTGAAGAATCTGTGTATACGAAGGAGACTTAAGGGAAGAGTTTTCATACTTGAACTGTAATAAAGCAACATTTAACACACCAGAAGAAATGTAAGGGAAGGGAAGACTTTATTTCTTCTGTTTTGGACACTTTAGAACTTTTTGCTTTGACCCATTTAGAGAAAGCTATATACATATAGCTCACAGATACCCCTTGTGCACATTATTCTGAGTTTAGCATGTAATTGACAGTTTAGGGTTTGGACACAGGACAGAGGACGTTCTTTGATTTAGCATCCTGACACAGGCATTCCTTAGTTTTGTTAAGGCAGGGAAACCCCTCTTAGGATTAGGGATAGATAGGGTTTCTCGCCCCTCTTATTATTTTGTGCTAAATAAAAGAATATAGCACAAACTAAACATGTCACTATGTCCAAGTATTGCTCTCGATCCCTTACACAGCACAGACAAACTATATTAGATCAAAGCTCATACAAAATGCACCACACAACCAATGCCAACTTCATGAAGACACCATGCATCAAGGTATCATACTAGCAGAAGCCAGACCTTAGTGGCTTTCCGGAATTGCAAAAACCTCTCCAACTCCCAGATGCTCAAAGGTAGAGCATTCCATAATATTGGGCCAATTGCCGAAAATGACCGGTCTCATCTGTGCACAGAATTAGAGGTAGAGATGACCAAAAACATCTTATTTGTCAAATGCAAACCTCGTAATGGAATATATCTGTTAAGTTTGGTCTGCAGATACTTGGGGGCCAGATTATGCTTAAAGTGAGATGGAGGATTTTGAAAGTAATCCGTCTGTCGACCGGAAGTCAATGAAGAGATCTACACAAGGGAGAAGTAGAATCATGATGGCACAAGTCAAAAAGCAAACAGACGACTCTATTTTGAATTTTTTGTAATTGTTTGATTTGCTGTGCTGGACTACCTGCGTGCAAAGTATTGCAGTAGTAATTTTTAGCATTCATCAGGGCCCTCACTGCACTAGTCAGAGGGTCAGATCCAATGAATGGTGCTGCTCTGCATAGAAGCCAGAGTTTAAAAGGGCAGTTTTAAGCACCTGGTACATCTGTCATCCCAAGCCAAGATCACCCTGCCAAACAAACTCCAAGGTTTTGGACTTTGCTGGCATAATCCATAGGGATATCAAACAGCATCGAATTGGGGGTGAATTATCGGGAGAGTGCAATTTAGTCTTAAAATAATACCCTCTGTTTCATTGGGGTTGAGATGTAGAGCAATGTCTAGCATCCAAGTTTCGACTTCATCCAGATATCCCACCAAAGCTTCAATATTTTGCATTATTCTCAGCTGTGTTCAGATCAATCTGAGTGTTGTCAGTGTATGCGTGAAAACCAAATTTGTATTTTTCATTAGAAATGACGCAATTAAACTTGTTCACATTTGCCATTTCTTATTAAATATCTATGACCTTCACAGAATAGATATTATCGAACACATCTTCCTTAGGTCTTGGTACAGGACCCTCAAACCATGTTCTAATGTCGGCTATATCTGTGATATCGATGAGGGTACTTTTAAAATATCTATTATTAAATGCTACACTGTTAGCAATGGGAAATGTTCTCTATTTCATACAGTGCTCATCATAGAGAAATCATGTTTGTATTTATTTAAATATAATCTCCCTGAGCCTTAAATACAATGATGTCAGGAGGTAAATCATCCTAGCAAAGCAACATATCCCATTCTCTTTCTATGAATAGTAATTTGTCATGCCCTAATTCTATGTGTAAGAATGCTATGCTTTCTATACACAATCCTGTATCATTGGGCCTTCATATAGTGAAAATCACAGTGAATTGTTCCACTATTATACTATTGCATCCTCTAGTGGCAAACAGCATCCCCAGCTCCCCCACAGCCTAGGTACTAATTAGGGCAACAATTACAGGGGATGTTTCTAATTACATTTGGGGAGTTTTCATACTCACATTTGAATGTTTTATTTGGAGGCCTGGAGCTGAGATAAATCCTCAAGTGTCCCTAAGGTAGTCTCAGGCAGAAGGCTCCTCATAGTTACTTCTATGAAGTCAGAACTGCCTCTGACAACGTCAGGGTGGGTGGGTGTTGTGGGTGGGTGACGAGGCAGCAGATAGCAGAATGCAAAGAAAGGTCAGGAATGTATGAAGCATCAGAAACTGAAAGTGTTGTCATTAATGTAAAACCTTCTAGCCACGCTTTTCCTCAATGTTAATGCCCATATATTTTCTTCCAGAGAATGGAAAACAAGAAGAGCAAGCGTTAATGTTCAGTTCCGTTTTAGTGCTTTATGCAGGTGTTTAATTTGTTTCTAAGAATTTCAATATTTCTGCAGAAGCAGGAACGAAAATGCAATAAGTATAAAGTATTTTGCCAGTCCAGTGGTAAATGTTACGGACAGGACCATAATGAACAGCCCACAAAGTTATCATTACACAACAGGTTTTCAAGAGTACCTATTTTATCCCATGGCAGTCATGTTTGTTTTGATGCATGTCAGTAGTTTTGCCTTAAAATGGGTTACAAGTCTCAGCATAGAAGGAAATGCAGATTGAGATAGCTACTCATACCCAACATGGGCTAATTTAAGAACTCATTTTCAACTGTTCTTTTAAAGTCCAGCTGAAGACATTGTTAGCCTCAGCCAGGACTAATGTATACGCTTGTCTCTGGAGAGCTAAAAGACAATCACATGATGACAGGTGTTTCCGTGCACAGTTGTATTGGTGGTTTGGTATACTTCCTTCTACAACAGCATCTATCTGGCAGCATTCATGCCAACATACCCCGTGGCATTGGATAGTTGCTCGACCCATGTTTTTTTCTATGCATCCTGGGACTTTTAGTTTTGCATGTCTTATTATAAATTAAGGTCTACAAGTCCCGAATGCAATGAAAAATGAGACTGGATAAGAATCTCCCAAATGACAAAGGGCATGTTAACAGGTATTGTCAGGGTGCAGCGACATCAAGAAGTACAATTGTTGGCCAACCTCAATGGCTGGGTTCTTCCTCCTGTAATGGCTGAGTGATTCTGCTAGTTTATAACCTTTTCTGCCAAGCTCCTATGCCCACACTCTCTCTGCCCAACCTCAAACAGTGTGATGCTGGGCGGAGGCGGTACGTTTTAAGAACGGGAGGGCTAAAGAGCAGACAACTATGGAAGTGGTTCAATAATCCCCTGCAAGATAATTGTGTCATAGGACATGTTGCTCTATGACACGCACTCTGCTGAGTGAGAGTACATTCTGGTATAGGTAATCTGGTCAGAGATCCCACACTTAGTAAAGCATAATGCATTCTGTCAAATGTGTCTTGTGGGCTTTCTTTCCAGAAGGAGACACAGAGCATTTTAGAATGTGTGGACTATTTGACCACTGTGCTTGGTTATGCATAGCACACTGTAGACATAATGTCCCATGATGGAATCTGTACTGCACCAGGCAGAGTGCATGCTGGGAAATGTAATCCTCTAGGGATTCAATAGTGAGCTAAGGAGCCTACATTCGTACATTTGATGGTAAATCCTTGTCATTCAAAGCACCTCCAGCATTCAAGCTTTACTCAAGAGATACCATCCACCAAGATCTCAAATCCAGAAGACTGCTTCTAACTGTACCAAGTAAGGTTTCTAAAACAAAACCCCAAGACATCACAGATTTGCAGCACAGGCTTCCGTCCACTCCCATCCCATCTCTGGCATAATGCACATTGGTACATCCTTTGCCTCACTTGCTGGCCCTGTTCTCTTTTCGAGTATTTACACAAATCTCTCACAACTCTCTCCGTGCCTTCACCTCCTCTTTTCTTGATACTGCTGCCTCCTCGTTCTTTCCATCTCTCCCTCATAAAGGACGTTTTTAAGATGTCCTTGCTGCTTGTCATGTTGTGCTGTGAAGGGAAAGAGTGCCCCTAACAATGAGGTGGAATCTGCCATGTGATGGGACTCAATGGGAATGGGAGTTTCTTTTTTCTGGAGAAAAAAAATGACTCTGGCGGCAGCTGTGCCGTTTTTACTGGCACGGCTACCGCCAGACTCATAATGAAGCCCAATGTATTTAACGTGATTAAGTGAGTCCTTCCCCATAAATGTACAGATCCCTTTATGTTTTTCCCTTGTGCTTTTGGTTTTGATCCCACTTCCAAAGGAGCTGTCTGTCAATTGAAAGTTTGGGTTACCTCTCTTTCTCTTGTGTCATGTGATGGATTTAGACTGATATATGAATTTGCACGTGGGCTGGGGCTTATTCTAACCTACCAACTGACATTTTTGGCAGCTGTACCGATTAAACTGCTAGTTTCCAAGTCATGCTGTTCAAAGATCATTCAGAATCCCTTCATGTGTCATTCATGCAATGGGCATGTTTAATAATGCAGGCCATGATCTGGGCATATGCTGGCTGCATATGGGCATATATGCCTTCTACTTTCATCTGCATATTTCAGGATGCACCTGGCATACAACAATACACACCTGGATAAGTGAGACTGTCCCCCAAGTCATGCTCTAGATGCAGTTGTGCAGGTGAGACTTCAAATGGCATTTAATAAAGTCAAGCGTATTGGCTCTGTCCATGCGTGTTTCCCCATGCAGCCTTTCTGTGAATGGAGGCTGTTCCATTGAACTGACAGACCACAGTGTAGGTTTGTTAAACAGGCACATTTGCCCAGCATCCTCAACTCTAGATATGTGTAAAAATAGCATAAGGGGTGAACAAGTGGAATAGGCAAAACCCTGCAATTGCCTCTGAAAAAGGTACTAACATTCTGCAACATGGACGGACTACTTGGTGAATGGTTACGGTACTCAGCAGTGCAATGTGGCAGAGAAATAGAAAGGAGACAACATTAATGCAAGAAAAGCCAAAGACACTATGGTGTAGTAGCAGAGGGAGGTTTCATGCAAATATACCCAACATGCGGTTATTGATGGAGTGCAATGTCAAAGCTGAGTAACCAAGTGTACATTTTCCTTGCTTACCTTCATCATGAATTTCTGGAGAAGCGTGAAAAAAAAGATGAAATATCAATGAGTCAGTTGTCGCGCAATAACGAATGGCATATTGTTGTGAATATAGACATAACAAAACAACAATCAGATTTTACAATCAGATAAAATATGTTGCAAGAGTAACAAAGAGATGAGTGTGATCAAGGCACTGTTGACATTCAGTTCAGTTCTGTGGTGGCGCTCTGATCGAGAGAATTCTGAGAAAGTGAGAGAAGCTTAAGGACATCTCATACTGAGGTCCTGGGAAGCTGAACAAAAGAGCAGATTGCTGGAACTAGGGGTTCAGCCCTGAGTCGCAGTTGCTGCCCAGGAGTGGGTACAGTCAGATCTCTCAAGTTTCCCAGTTCCGTGTGTGCGTACGTGACCCAGCCTTAGTTTTTCTCTTTGCATTCTGGGACTTTTAGTTCTGTTTTTCCCCTTGTAAAGTCAGGACTACGAGTTCCAGAATCTAATGGAAGAACCATGGCTGGAGCACCTACTCATGGAATGGGGAAACGTCAGTGCTCTGGCCAAGTGGACATTATGATTTGAATTCATATTGGAGCAGCAAAAGAATTTTCAAATATAAGCAGCGCCGCCTCACCACTGCTCCCTCCCTCACACCCCTGAATAACTGGTCATCCACTTAATATGCTCTGATAGCGGTCTGCAGCCTGGGATTGTCCAAATGTTTTGCACTACGATGCCCATGATCCCTCATCAGGGTCGGATTGGCCCCTCTGCCTTTCGGCCCGTGACAGGGGCCGGTTTCTGGCCATGCCTGGGCCGGTTCGGAAGAAAAAAAAATTAGAATAAAAATCTTTTTTTCAAAGTTTATTTTTTTTTCAAAAAGCCTTTCATCCTTCTTAGGTGGATAAATGAGTACCAGCACAGGTTGGGTGATATTGTATGCATATTTGTTCTATAAAAAAGAGCTTAAGCTTAAGTGCTATACAATAACATACCATTTGGCCTTGGAAGTCTGCTTGAATTCACAGTAATTTAGTGTACTTAGGAACAATGCTTTTTATGCCACTTCCTGTTTTGTCAAGGGGTGAAAGGTCGTGTTTCGTCGCTTCCCGGGATGTCACTTTAGGGTGGGGTAAAATGACATCACTTTTAGTGATGTCATCAGAGGTCAAGGGTCGTGAGGCGAGGAGTGGGCCACTTGTTTTTGGGTGACCAGGCATATTTCTTGTCCCAGTCCGACCCTGTCCCTCATCGTTGACTAAGCTGGGTAGGGCTGATGGGAGTTGCACTGAAAAACATCTGGAGATGTTGACTACGCCTTTCATTCCCTGTTGTTTGTCATTTTTGTTAGTAATTCCCAGTTGAAAAATATAGCAAAAAGTTATAACTTTGCATAAAAATGTCTTGAGCCTAAATACTTAAAATATACCTATATTCAAATGCCAGTTTATTTGCGCCAATCGATAAATCGACTATGCCGCATCAATCAGAGTAAGGAAGAACGTTAGCTTCCACTGTAAGGAAGGGTTGGGACAGAAATAAGTTTGAAATAGGGGGTGATGAGAGGGGACGTTGAACACTCGTAGAAAGAAAAAGACAACGCGAGAGCAAATTATTTATCAAATACTCTGCGTCCCTTCTTGGCGCAAGAGGCCATTTGCTTGATACTTTTCTCATTCACTTTTGCAATCCATTGCCATAAAAGTCTAAGAAGCCATTGCATATACAGTTCATAGTCCTCTAGATTTCCTTCCGCCTCATATAATCACCTTTCAAGATGCATCAACTTGAACAGGCCTGCAAACTTAGGCTTTTTTTTAGAAATGTCTTCTGTACGCAAGTCATTTATTTAAATTGTATTTATAATTTCAAAGCACAAACCTTATCAAATAGATTATCTACAGAGCACTGTACAACACACATATTGTGAAAAAAATGCCATATGTATGAAAACCACCAATGATATCAAAACATATTTTAAAATGAACGCATATGACAGCATCTTAACCCAAGGGATTAGAAAAGAAATGAGTTCTGAGCAGTTTACTAAAGTGCACTATGGTGTCAGAGGTGGGAATGGCATCTGAGAAACTGTTCCCCAAACATTGGGTATGCAATTGAAAAAGCCTGTTTCTGAGCCCGTGCTTTTTTAACCAGGGGGTCATTAGTGCCAGATCATCTCTATTTGCGTAGCTTTCATTCCTCCCAAATAACTAAAGTTGATCTGTCAAATCGAAGGATGGCCTCATGGTAAAGCTTTAAAAATTAAGCAACCAAGTTTGAAAAGAATTCGAGCTTTCAAAGGAAACCACTGTAAATGCTTTAAAATGAGGAAACCGACTTCCTTGCTCCGACTGTCCTTTTTGCTGCAGCGTGAAAGGCGATTTCAATGGCCTTCATGTAGATCCAGCCATTCCCACCAGAATCGCACCGTCTCCACCGATGTGTGCCAAAACCGAAGATTGCATAATGAAATGCAAAGAGGAAGCACATATTTGATTGTATGAAGAAAGGATAATTGGTAGTATACTAACTGTCATTATGAAGGTATTTGTGAAACTATTGGAAGCTCTGAGCCAAGTAGAAAGCCTACAAATGTAGCTAAAGCAATACCATCAAGCATCATATTGCGAGAAATTAGCCTCTGCTGCGTTAAGAGATTTATCTGAACCAAACCATAGGAATTTCATTTTGGTGTTGCTAGATTTTGAATTAAGTGAACTCATCAATTTAGCATTTTTAAAAGACAGTGGGCCTCATTATAAATTTGTCAGTCCGGTAGTAACAGCGCTGGTAAGCTACGAGCGCTGTTACTACCGGTCAGGCAAACTACGAGCTCTGCTCGCGGGTGCTTTTTCGCCCGCCAGGTCTGACCTGGCAGGCAAACCGGCACCCGCAACCAGAGCATGTCGGATGCACCGGCACCGTTCATGAATGGTGCCGGTGCATCCAGCTTCCCCATTCCCATTGAGCCCTATGGGGCTTGAATGGGAAGGGCGAAGACTATTTTCCAGCGCCCGTGAATGGGCAATTACTGGGTCTGGTAAGGCCGTAATGACCCGGCAATTGCCCATTCGCTGGCACTGGAAAAAAAATTATACCGGCAGCAGCCGGGTTTTATTGGCATGGCTACCGCCAGTATCGTAATAAGGGCCAGTGGACCTCATTATAAGTGAGCCGGTCCGGAAATAAAGGTGGTTTTCTGGACCAGCTCACTGCGAGTCTGCCTGTACAGGCACTGAACAACCAGCAGGCCTGGTCTGCTAGTAGTTCAGGCCCCTACCGGCAGGTTTTTCACTGAACACTGTCACTAACAGTGACAGTGCTTCAGGGTTCTTATCCCCAGTCCTGTGGAACTACATGGGAATGGGAACTTACCGTACCACCACTGCCTGTGATAACCCAGTAACACCGGGATATCAGGCGGTGGTAACAATAATATGAGGTTGCCGGCAACCGCGTAATGAGGGCCATTGGGTCAAATGGCGAATGTCATTCTCTGATGATACAGAAAGACATTATTGGGTATCATCAGCATACTGGTGTATGGCGATGCTGGACTTAGTGACCAGACCGCACTGTGGTTCCATGCAAAGGTGGAATAGAATAGGTGACAAAATCGAACCTTGTACAACTATGGAGAGGGATTGGAACTACTTCAAAACCATCCCCAAAACCATCTGATGAGAAAGAATGTTTAAAAGTATTTAGTGGTCCATTGCATAAAGCGCTACCCCGTGAGTAATGTGTAAGGTTGAAGAAGAACAGCCCGAGTAATGTGTTCAGTTAATTATAAAGAGGGCATATTTTGTTGAAATTTCCCAAGGAAAAGCAGAATAAACACAGGGCTTTCATTCTGCAAAAAAATAGGCTCCAGGTTGTTCTTCTTCAATAATAGTGTAATCATCCCTGTTTTTAATTGATTATTTTAAAGATTAAATCATTACCTTAAATGGGAGAGGAAGGATAGTTTAGGGGCGACGCATTTGTGTTGGAAGCAAGACAATGTGGCGCAACACAGGTTTGACGCAACATGGTTTCGAATCCCCATCCCATGCTCAGAAACCACTCAGTGGTATTAAGCGCGTTCTAAATAAACAATAGAAAATAAATGGTATTGATAATGAGTTAGCAGATACCTATGTCAAAATTTTACCCCGACGTATATCTTTTGTGTAAAAGGTAGATTTTAGAGATGTAACACTTTTACGAAAGGTATCTGAAGTGGGTATGGAGAGATGATCCCAAGATGTATTTGGGGATTTACTCTCCAAGTAGATATTTTCATGAGAATTTAGAAATTCTAAATTCTTACAAAGAAGATCAGTATTTTCAATGAAAAAGTGTTTGAAACTGCCACACAGATCAACAGAGGCATATAATGGGATACATTTAACTGGATTAGTAAATGTGTTAATCATTTAAAAAAAAGAGATTTAGTATTGCATTCCCCTGAGTAGATAATCTGCTAATAATATTCTGCTTTAACCTTTTTTTAATTAATTTCTTTCAGCCATTGTGTGGTTTTACTTTGATCTTTTGGGATTTGGTACGACAAACCTTGTCCTCCGCATTAGTTAGCATCAAATGATAATTCTCAACTATCTCATCTGTAGACAGAAAATAATTAAAATCTTGTGAATGTGAAATATGCATTCACGGATTACATCTAAAAAGGTCAGAGGATGAAAAGTGACGAGTGTCTGTAGCCTCCCTTTGCGGCTGACCTTAATGCCGGGTAGCAATCAGAGGCCGCAGAAAATAATGTAAGCAATGATCATCCCATCTAATTGTACTGGAGTGAGACATTGTATCAAGTAGGGATTGATAATCAGTCATTCTAATGCATGATTTCTATAAACAGCAATTTGTCATTCTCTTGTGATTTGTTATACCTCTATGTGCCCCCCCTCTTTATTGCTGCAAAACAGACAGATTAAAGGTCTTGTTTATGTATTGTGCAACCTCCTCTTAAAATCCAACCGCTTTTCATCTGAACCCAAACACAGGGCTCTAAGCGCCCATTTTGCTTCCACAGATCCAACATAGGCACAAATCTGGTCACCCCAGACTGTGCTTCTGTTCAGGCTCCAATATAAGTGAAAGAAGGTTCTTTGTTGCATCTTCCAATCGTTAAGACCTCTAAAACATATCCTTGTACTGCACTACATGATCGCATTGGGGATCTCTTACTGGTAAATTCATTTGTCTTTGCTATTCAGTGTGGAGGTTTTGGTTATTGAAGTAAAATTTCCAATTGATTTTTTTTAACACTAAAATGAAGGAAAGTTTCTAAAAAAAGATGTCTCGTCATTGGTGATTGGTATCTTGAAGGAGGCAAGTTTTGCCATCGGTTCCACATAAACAGCTCTGCTAGATGTCACCTCTGACGAGACAAATTCCCAATGGAAGCAGCTCCGGTTTTGGGTCATCCAACGCCAGAGAGCTGTGCCACATTCAGCATTGAATGAGTGTGCCTACTTTGGTTGATCAGGGCTGCATCTGTGGCATAGTCGCCTGAGATAGGCATAACGGCTTGTGTATCATCCGCATAGTTTGTATACATAAAGCTTTTCTCATCCAGGAGGTCAAACTAGGCTAACTCATTCTATGTCAGGGTACACTATGCCAGGATGTCAACTTAGAGTGGCAATGTGTTGTCAATTGACTGGGGCCTCTCATCCGACAGGCCACCTTTAAAAAACACTGAAGTAGGGTTTACATACAGACTATTGGAGTCTAACCAGCAGTGGAGTAACTTTGCTGAAAACGTTGGACGGGACATGGTATCCAGTAGTAATAGTCGTAGTTTGTCATTTATATAGCGCCTTCATCCCATTAGTATGGCTTCATGTGCTTGTGGTGGGAATGCCCTCGGGGGACCGAAGTCTGGTTATGGGAACATTATCAGAATGATTAGAATGCAAGTGTGAATTTGGCCAAGGTAGGGAGTTGGGTGGGCTGGCCGGCTCCAGTAAGCTACCCATGGAGGTCAGGCATGTGGATGGGTGCTGAGGTGGTCAGGAGATTGCACGAGAGCAAGGGACTCGTTATGTGTCCAGCTTGACCGAATTTTGTCATAGGTCATCACTGTATTCTAATGGCAGAGCTGTTGTGCTTTGTGTTTTTAGTCTGGTGTGTGAAGCCGAAACATTATGTGTCCAGCTAGACGTGAATGTTTATCTAAAGGAAAAGGGCCCCTGCCAAATGAGGAGGAAAAATGGTTAGCCACAGAAATTAAGGGGACAAACACCCTTGTCCCCCTTAAAATTACACCTATGCTAACCAGCCAGAAATGCACGGTGAAGAAACCTGGCACCCCAGTCTTTCACAAAACCATGAAGCAACAAATTGAGTGTTGTGTAGTCTCCAAAATACACAAGATCCCCATCTATCCTACACTTCAAGAAGGACCTGAAAATCCCACTCTCAAAAGAACATCCCGCCAATCACTGATTACTCCACTGAACACTTTCTACCCCTCTGGAGTTCTGCCTCCCCTGCTACCCCATACTCATAACAGTTTCTCTATTACTGCTGCTATCTCTGCATCCTACTTGTAACCCCTGGGGGCATCAGCTTTGCAAAGAGTTCAATTGCTTCCCAGGTAGGCTTGCACTTAAATAATCCTACTGCATCAATCATAAACCACAAAAGCAATGGACCAAATAGAAGCACTTTATGGTTAAATGTACAGCAGGGTGAAAGTGCATGTAAGAAAGGGATGACAGTCCTGGAAAAGAGCTAAAGCTTTCCTGCGCTAGTCTCAAAAAGGTGGTGCCGAGTTCTAGATAGGGAAGCCGTCTTGAATTGTACTGTTTATATGAGTTTCTTGGGTGTTTCCTCTGCACCTTGAATTGCCCCTACGGCCCCCTGTGGGAGTTACTAAGGTATTGAAGAGGTCAGAAGTAGAGAGTCTGTCTATATAATGGAAATATTGTGCTATGTTATTTGGATTTGTACCGCACACCAATGCCATTTGCATTTTCACTAGGCTCGCTGCTGGTTCTGGAAGAGAATAGGTGGGTTTGGTTAGTTGGGAGGAGAGGGAAAGGCAAAACTGCCGTGCTTTGTGCTGAGGTTGCAGATGTGAAGGGCACCAAGCTCTGCATGCTTGTGAGCTTTGTAGGTGTGATGTTTTGCCGGCGTGGCCTTGTTTGGGCGTCAGTTGGCCCGGGCCGAAGTATGTCATTTGTAATTAGAGGTGTAAGTCTGTGATGTTAGATGTCTGAGGAGAGAATCTTTTTAAAAGTGCATACAAGTGGCTGGTTAGTTTGCATTTGTGGATGATGAGTGAGGTGGAGAGAAAATGTCGGTTTTATCAAAAGGTGGGGAGTGTTATTTGGGTTTCTGTAGCGCTTTCAAATTATTGGTCTTGCCGTCAGTTGCGTTTTGGTGAGAGGTGTTCGGCTTTCGTGGTTCAAGCACAAAGATATCCTGTGTTGATGTTTATATATTCTAGGGGCAGGGAAGGTATTCTCTTAGGATTTTTGTGGGGGCTTGATGTTATGTCTTCTATCGAATTATTATAGTTTCCTGAATGCCATTCATTGTATTCTAGGAAAATGGTCAGGAGATGACATGGTGTTCCTTTATGTTTTGTTTGCCAAGAAATCTGAACTTTTGAAAAGTGTTATTTATGCTGCTTGATGGGTATAGGTTAAACCTTCTGTGATTTAAGCATTGAAGAGCCAGGTTTTTAGACTTTTCTTGAATTTCAGGTGGTCCTTTAAGGTACAGATTTCCCTTGGAAGGGCATTCCAATGTTCGGCCTCCATAATGGAAAAGGAGGAGCCTCTGTGTCTTTCTCTGCAAAATCTTCTGGTTTCAAATAGTATGACGTTTCCCGATCTTAGGCATCTTGTTCGTTGCTAAAATGTGATTTTGTTTTGGAGGAATTCTGCTCCATCAACTTCAGCTGCTCCGTGGGTGATGCAGCGGGCCTTCATCTGGATCCTGTTTTCCGATTGGTAGCCAGGGAAGTGCTCTGACAGCTGGTGTTATATGTTCCCTCTTGTTGAGTCAGAGTAGCATTCTAGCTTCTGTGTTTTGGATGCGCTGAATTTTTTGGGTGAGGTAGCCAGACATACAAGGAGAGATAGAGTAGAATCCATCAGATACAGTGGAGATGGTGGAAGCACTTCATACCAGAGGTTTGCAGGGGCTCTCCGCACCACATGCCCCTCTTTTCTCTTCCCTGGCCACCTTCCCCAGCTCCTGTGGCATCACACAGGGAAGATTTTAATATTTTCTCAGCGTTTTTCACCCCTAGCTCATGGCTCAAAACACAGTTTTCAGTGGCTCAATTTCATGTCATTGGAAAGCTACCTCGGCCACTGTGGCACTGTGCCTGACTCTGCCCTAGTTTCCCTTCATACTACTGTGACATCAAGCTCCAATCCAAAGGCGGGAAGATGTGGCGGGGGCGGCGTTGCCTGTTGGAACGCCTGAGAGGAGGGCAAAGCCATGCTGCACTCAGAAGTGTCACCATGCACACAAAAACGGTAGCACAACGCCCATTCCACGAGTGTGAATGCTCTGCAGACGTTTGCATCATATGCAATTAGTTAGGTGTGTTCCTGGTGCAAGGGTGCCCGTGAGTATTTTACTGCACAGTGCCTGTGGTTCTTAACCCCTTAAGTGGCAAGGACAAGTATGCTTGTCCTTTTGCATAAACTTGCATAATACCCTGGCACGTAAAGGGTTAATGAGTAATAGGGCCAGGATAGTGACGTGTTCTGTACTGGAGGCAGGAGACTTGAACATCCTATCCTGCCTCAAACCGAGCCAGGATTCCTGCATATTGATCAGTAATGGATGTGGTCGGAGCCTAGAGGAGAGGGCTTTCAAGAGGAGACCCTTTGCTGGACTGGCCCTTTTAGGTCAATGGTTCCCTCTGGCATTTTGGGTGCCCTTACAAATCCGTGTGATCTCTGACTCCCTCTGCCTCGGTTAAATAGGCTGCCAATATTCCCATAAGCTGATTGATGGGACGATTGCGCCTGTGCTCTAACCTATCAATTATTTACCATTCTGACCACACTGCTTCCTGATCAGTAGTCTGACCCTCTCCCCAGCACTGCACTGCCTTGAAAGGTCATGTTCTCTGCACTGGAGCACAGACGCTTCCCGCCGTCACGCTATCGATTAACCCACATGCGCTCGAGCGAAAAGCCGCCTTTGGCTTTACTCGCCAACATGTACTTTGGGATGTACCTTAGGAAATGGCTTGCCCAAATGTCTGACATAAAGGCGTCTACTACATACATCTCCAGGATTCGTTGATAATAAAATGAGGTTAATAGAATTATTTTTTTTAGCGATGCAGGAGGAAGTGTGAATAAGGCTCCATTTAAAAAATACATGATTTGCATTTTCTGGTTCTGGACCCACCTTAGCATTAATACCAACATGGACCCAGTATGAGATGGCACGTGGATTTTCTTTGTGATTAGCACCGTTTTGGATTAGGAAAAGTATTTGCTTCTACAGAATGTTAAGCACTGCTAATTCTGCACTGCAACTTCTGCTATTGTGTGCATGTTTAGCGGGCGGGGACAAGGAGCTGAGGCATCTAAAAGAAATAGCAGCACCCGTACAAGAGCCTTGGGTGACTGAATAAAAAACAAGGGGGGTACACTGCCAGTTCCCACCTGCTTTTCCAGCCACCTGACGCGTTCAGAGCCCTTCCCCGGGTGTGAATGGACTTTAAAATCATTTAGAATAAGTACGCTTTTTAGTGATGTGATGAATATTGTGACATTGCTACACCTTTCAAATGTAACGTGGACACATTACAGACATTGGGGATCTTGCTTAAACATCAAATGTAAAACCTAACATAATGAGGTCCACACAGCGCCTGACCTTTTCTTTTTTACTTTATGTAGCAGGAAGCACGGGTTCTGGAGGCAGCAGCACCGGGGGTTGTCATACCCTCACTTTGAAGAGCCATAATCATGGTCCCCCCCCCAATTTTGGATAAGATGTGTGTGTGTTTGGAGGGGAGTTAGTTCCTGGTCTCCTGAACAAAATATTGTGCCATCACTACAAAGACCAGAATTCCTTGAGACTGTAATTAAAAAAGCAACTGGCAACAGCTGAATATAAACACAGCCTCCCTGAAGAGAGTTGGAGACTGGAAAGTACTTGGAGGATCAGAACTACTGTGCAATTGAACTGACATCTGGGATTTAACCCTGGTATATTTCTTTTTGAACATTTTGTGGCAGTTGGGATTTAACCCTGTTACTTTTGAACATTGCTGGGATCAAACCCTGTTATTACTAGTTTAAGGATTAAAAAGACTGGGAACTAGAGTGCGCGCCTGACCTTTTCTTTTCTGTTCTTTTAAAAAGGACCCTGCGGCACTGGGTCCCTATTCTATACAGTATAGTGAGCGGGGTGTTGCGGGGGATACCCCCGCAGCCCCTGCCTTTTTTTTCTTTTGACAGGGTTCTGGGGGTTGTCCTCTGCAACCCCTGCTCACTGTAGTGAGCGGGGTGTTGCGGGGGACACTCTTCAGCCCCATACCGACCCCACCGAAACACCTAAACACATACCACAAAAAGTTTGAACTTTTGGTTGTTAGAACTTTTCGTGGTGTATGTTTTATGTCTTTTGGTGGGGTCAGTAATTTTAACTCTGACATTTCGTCCTATTGCAATTACATGTCTATAAACCCTTGGTCCAAACACATGGTAATTTAAATAGCTGGTTGCCAGGTTACTCTCTGCTGATGCTGGTTATGCAACGTTAGATAAACCAGTGGTCATGGAGGTCTCTCACTGGGGACACCGCTAGAGCATATTATAGCAGTGGCATCGCCATTAGAAATCCCAATATAAAGCCGATAGCCAGTTTTCCCCATATGAGCCCCTGTCTAATAACCTATTGTCTATATATCTTTGAAGTCACTCTCCTCATCATGTACCAGCACAATGCTGTTGCACGTTCTCAATGTCGCTGGGCCTAGTAAGATCGTTGTTTTGGCTTCCCCTGTGCCCCTCCCTTGCCTCGTCGTGTCTTGAAACACCTTTGTATGGGTGCGCTATAAATAAAATATATCAATTGAGGTAATCAAATTGGCAACTTTTTCAGCAGTCCCATACAGTCTGGCATAGGACTAACATCACTCTTCACAAGTCACAGATGTCTGTATATATCGAAATATGGTTCAGTCCTTTCTTGGAAGCATTAGATTTCCATCTCTAAAATGGGATGGCAACTATGGTCACGTGATACATAAGACCAATGCAAATGGAAAGAACTGATATGTATGATTGGTTGTTGGTTGCACGTGTCAGCAGTGTATACAGGAGGACTGGATCAGGGTTTTCGAAAAGCTGAAATTCGTCCAAATCACACATTCAGTCTAATAATCGCAAACATTTTGGATAATACTGGAGGACTGGGTGTTCTCTTACTATAAGGCCTTTTTTGCTGTTTGGGTATTGAGGACCAATGGGCTGCCCTGATCACGGACCTGCTATGAAGCCTGAGGGCCGAGTCTTTCATCAGTAGCGCATGCATGCTGCTGCTTCAATACACCACTAACAGTCATGATGGAGTCATTTTGCAGAGCTCACCATAGTGGGTCACCTCTGGTGCAGCAGAAAGTACTTGTCCGGGTGCAACAGGGGTCATTCTTCCAGATTCAGCAGAAGGTGATTTTCTGGCAGGGGTGGACTGGCCGATAGGGCACTCTGGAGATTTCCTGGTGGGCCTCTGAACCCTGAGACTCTTTTGTATGGTATTTTCAAATTTTCCCATAGGAAAAGGGTTGGGCTTGCTTAAAATGTGTAGCATGGGGCCACTTTAAACATTATTTCCAGGGCCTCTTTTGCTTCCCAGTCTGGGTGCAGTTTACATTAGCAAATATACCCCTTGATGCAGCAGGCAGTGTCCAGGTGTGCAAGTCAGCTCAGTAGAAAGGGGGATGCACTTGTGTGTGGCACAGCGCAATGTGTTCAGCCGATAGCAGAGTGCACCATAGAAAGTCTTTGGCCCAAAAACAGTGCACACAGCAGCACCAAGCCTACCATCACCCCTCAACAAAGAACAGTGATGGGAGCACAGATAGGGCCTGTCTTCATATTTATTACATTGACAAGTCACCATTCTAAGTGCCCTGTGACTGCTTAATGTTCAGCAAGTGGTTGAGCCCAACCATGCCCAGTCCCAGGCACCCATCATATCCATCACTTCCAAGTTATTCCCCATAACATCCCAAACTCAAGCCTAACAGGCTCGGCCACACTGTTCCAGAATGTGCGACCCTGTGCCGTGCCACAAATGGATGGAGGTGGACTGTGCCAGTTAAATCACTGGGCTAACACAGAATGCTTGTGCATGAACCGCAGCATATGACATTGAAGCTCCTCCACACCTGATCTGCTAAAATGTAGCTTCTGTAAAGTGACAAATTGCTCCTCGGTTTCTTGGGCTCAAGTTGCACACACTTAGAGTGAACACACACTAACCATAATCTATATTAATAAAAGTGAAAATGTATGGGTGGCTGGGTTTGTGGCAACCCATTGCTCTGTGTACAATTTCACACCATTTCACCAATCTGCACCACATTTAGCATAGTTACTTTTGCCAGCTATGTGACATTTGGACAGCCCACTCCTTTCCCCGGATTTCAGCACCTTCACACATGAGAGGGTTGCCTGAAATCGGCAAAGCATTAATGTGGCCGATATGAAATCCATGTTTCAAGGCCCCTAGGATGCATGGTTTCCGAGATTTGGGCACCTTAATGCACTGCAACAAACTGCACCACGTCAGGGTGAGGCGACAAGTGGAGAGAGATTACAGAAGGTCCCAGTATGCAGCAGCACCCCAGCTCTCACCTCCCCCCAACGTCTGCTCCGGGGTATGTCAACCAACTACATGCGCCCATTCTCAGTGCAGTTTACTTCAGGGTGCAAAGCACATCAAGCAATAAGCGAATTGGGACAGCCACCTACAGGATCAGTGTTATCATGTCTATCTACAGAACTCATTCACAGAACGGGTGGGTACTTGTGCTAATTGATGATAAATACAATAACAGCCAAACATTTTCTATTTAGAAGATTTTACTTAATCAAGTAATTTCAGTGGGTATCGATTTTGCTTTTTAAAGACAAATCTCATTGTGGCTTTGTATCAGCAAAGTATGTAGTGGTCACTTTGAGCAAATTTAACTGTCATGAAAATGAAAACAGAGAAATAAATTAGACACTGGGCATCATTACGACCCAGGCGGTAAGGGGTTTACGGCAGCGTAAACAGCGCCGACCCTTACCGCCTGAGTACGAGGTCCCTTAGCGCCATGGCGGATTTAACACCCGCTTTTAGCAGGTGTTAAAATCCATGGCGCTAAGGGACCATGGAGTTAATTACGCCACCGTAATTTACGGTGGCGTAATTAACGCCTTCCCCACTCCCATTATGCCCTATGGGGCAAAAATGGGAATGGGGAAGGGTAAATGGGGATTGGGGACTTACCGCCCCGCCAAAGTCGGAATGGGGCGGTAAGTCCACCAACCACCATTTACGCCATGGTGGTAAAGTCACGGCCCAGGCGGTAACTTACCGCCTGGGTCGTAATGAGGCCCACTATGTGAAAACCGGGCATGTGAGCCAAATTTATAGGATTCTAGAACTTCCAAAATTTCACATAGTTCTCAGAGAACAAATGTCTTAAAATTACATTTCTGGGTGCTGTGGAATGTCGTGCAAGGATACAACACTAGAAGGTGTGGTTATGTAGGTTTTGTTACCCTTCTCAAGGTGAGGGTATGGGATGGACAAATGCCTAAAATTTACTAGGGCGAACTCTACAACTAAACCTCTTCTTGAAATTGTGTCAGGATGGGTTGAACTCAATAGTGTTGCCGTAGTTCTCCTGATGTCCCCCTTGTGATTGAACATAACATGCAGTGCTCCTCCATGGACACCATAATCTACAAAGAAATGTCAAAATTATGTGGCTAACAGAAAGATTTACAATGTAATAGCCATGTCATCAGCAGAGAGGACAGCAAACAAAGGATCCGTAGGAAGATTCAAATAGAGGAATATTAAAGGTATGAAGATCAAGACGAACATATGTCGGAGCTTAAAAGCCAGGGGAAGTAGCTGAAAGAAGAGAAGGAAGAATCAAAAAGAATAGAACATGATGACCAGAAGAGTAAACAGGGTGTACAGAAACAGATGTTGCGGATAAAGTTATTTTTCTATTGCCCCTTGACAATTGCAGAGTTACTGGAGTTTTGACATTTGTTAAAAATTGGATCTATTTAGACTTGCTTTTCCTCATTCGATCTTGCTGTGAGGGTATGATGCCTTGATATACAAGTCTTTCTATTTGTTTTTGATTATATTTATTTTAGGTTAATTTTAACCAGTTTTCACTATATTTACCTTTTACAAAACTGTATTGTCAGAGATGTTGTACACGGACCTGCTGCATTTGAGCAAGGGAGTGAGTGCACTACAGGAGCTCATACATAACTAAATAGCACATACCCATAAATGTGTAAGTAATGTTTATTCACAAAATGTCAACGTTGGCATGGACACCTTTGGGAACAGCCTTCATTTGTAACTGGACCTTCTACATCTGAATGGTGTATGAAAGGTCGTTTACAAGTGAATAATAATGTATGTAAATGTGTGGGACATGTGGAGTAGTAAGGGCCATGCATTGAAAACATGTGAGAGAAAAGTGTCAAATTGTAATATTTTCTACGTCAAAGAAACAATATTAGGGTGAATGGTGTATTTTTGCAAATCAGGTATAATTTACATGGATTTTACAACAATAGTAAAATGTGCTTGCTTTCTTTGCAAATACAGTCTACCATCGTACATTTTGAACAGTCGGGACAGAAATTACAACCCTAAGTGTTTTAGCAGAAGTTTCCCAGTGAAATCATCCTGTTGATTCAGTACCTTCTCCCTTTCTGTGATGCTAACAATTTAAATATTCCATTAGCGGGTCCTTTTTCCTAGATTTACTATCTATACATGCATTCATTATATTGCCAGATATTCTCCTGGCCAGTCCATTCTGCTTCCTGTGTCATCTTCGTTGAATGAGTGTGATGATGCGCTTGTGGGTTGTTTTGATCTGTTGTCCAAACGTTTACGTTTGCACAAATGGTGCCATCTTTCATGTCTTCTAGTTCTGTCTTCCAATCCGTTGAATAGCTTTTCCTTTTCAGGAGTGATGGTGTTTGGGGAACTGGTGAACAATTACTTTTTTGGGCACAGTGGTATTTATGACGAGCATTGTGTAAAAATGAAATCTTTAAACATAGTTTTGCTTTACAAGCATGTTGGGGAAAGTTTGGAATTGAAAACGTTATGTACTCCCCTTGCACACTACTGCATTATAATAATTGAGTAGATACTGCAAACTGCCCTGTTCAAACAAACGTTTCTAGTGTGTGAGAGGTGAGGCTTTGGCCTTTACTGCGCATGTCTTTGTGATGAAGGCTCTTTGCTTAGGCTGTAGGAATGCTCGCCTTCATAACACACGTTTCTAGTGTGTGAGAGGTGAGGCTTTGGCCTTTACTGCGCATGTCTTTGTGATGAAGGCTCTTTGCTTAGTCTGTAGGAATGCTCGCCTTCATAACACACGTTTCTAGTGTGTGAGAGGTGAGGCTTTGGCCTTTACTGCGCATGTCTTTGTGATGAAGGCTCTTTGCTTAGTCTGTAGGATGCTCGCCTTCATAACACACGTTTCTAGTGTGTGAGAGGTGAGGCTTTGGCCTTTACTGCGCATGTCTTTGTGATGAAGGCTCTTTGCTTAGTCTGTAGGATGCTCGCCTTCATAACACACGTTTCTAGTGTGTGAGAGGTGAGGCTTTGGCCTTTACTGCGCATGTCTTTGTGATGAAGGCTCTTTGCTTAGTCTGTAGGAATGCTCGCCTTCATAACACACGTTTCTAGTGTGTGAGAGGTGAGGCTTTGGCCTTTACTGCGCATGTCTTTGTGATGAAGGCTCTTTGCTTAGTCTGTAGGATGCTCGCCTTCATAACACACGTTTCTAGTGTGTGAGAGGTGAGGCTTTGGCCTTTACTGCGCATGTCTTTGTGATGAAGGCTCTTTGCTTAGTCTGTAGGAATGCTCGCCTTCATAACACACGTTTCTAGTGTGTGAGAGGTGAGGCTTTGGCCTTTACTGCGCATGTCTTTGTGATGAAGGCTCTTTGCTTAGTCTGTAGGAATGCTCGCCTTCATAACACACGTTTCTAGTGTGTGAGAGGTGAGGCTTTGGCCTTTACTGCGCATGTCTTTGTGATGAAGGCTCTTTGCTTAGTCTGTAGGATGCTCGCCTTCATAACACACGTTTCTAGTGTGTGAGAGGTGAGGCTTTGGCCTTTACTGCGCATGTCTTTGTGATGAAGGCTCTTTGCTTAGTCTGTAGGATGCTCGCCTTCATAACACACGTTTCTAGTGTGTGAGAGGTGAGGCTTTGGCCTTTACTGCGCATGTCTTTGTGATGAAGGCTCTTTGCTTAGTCTGTAGGAATGCTCGCCTTCATAACACACGTTTCTAGTGTGTGAGAGGTGAGGCTTTGGCCTTTACTGCGCATGTCTTTGTGATGAAGGCTCTTTGCTTAGTCTGTAGGAATGCTCGCCTTCATATTCCTCACTTCCCATGTCTTTGCCTTTTGGCAAATATAAGCGTGTTTTAGGCTCCCACTTTTTTGCGGAAAAGCGGCTTTAGTACTTGGAAGTCATCATACTGTAAGCGTTCTCACCTATCTCCGGGCGTGTGTGAATCCTTGAGGAACATATTCAATTTCACTAAATGTATCACATTATGTTGTTCTCCCTGAAAACACTGCCTAACATGTAAGAATGGAGCTGGTATCAAAGACTTGTTTAGTGGGGCTTTCTTCCCTGCTTGCAACATTGTCTCGGTGTGATTCTTTGTCCTGTCTTGACCACCTCATCCATCGAAATGCATGTGTTCCTTTGGCAATAAGAGATCGGTGCATGGAAGGAGGGATAGGGGTCTCTCACTTGCACCAAAGTCTGTACTGTTGTTGATTTGTGTTGTCCTGTTGTTCGCTTTCTACTAATAAATTGGTCACCAATCCACCAGAATAGTCAGTGGTAATTTATTCTACGACAAATATGACAGCCAATCTTTGACACGTGATCGCCCATTTAAAGAATTATTATTTCCCCATATGGGGAAATGTTGCTTAAAGTACTAACCTTCTTTCTGTGAGGTTTATACACTCCGGTGTCAATGGCATCCAGTAGAACAGCCATATATGTCACAAGCATTATATCTTCTTTTGGTAAAGTGAATGAAACATTATAAAGTAACATTCGTGGCATCAGGACAGGCATGGCCACTACCCTGTGAGGAAGTACTTTAAGCAAACAGTCTGTGCTTTTTTGGTGCATGACAACAATGATTTATCTTTATAGACTCACAGGCAAATATGTACCTACATTGTAACCATTTAGATTGCACATGGTTCGCACCCGCGTGGCCTTGTGATGCATGCACCCTTCAGGGTCTAGCTCAGAAATCACAGACAGTGGCAACCTTCTGTAAATGTCATAGATGATTCATTTCCAGACTCATGTATAAGTTCATTATTACTTTGCTTTGCCTGGAGGTACTACTATGCAAAGCATATTGTCCCTTTGCTAGTTTCGAAGAAAAATATTTCTTATAAACCAATCACCAGGAGTGAAATCGCAAATAGCGGTCCATTTATGTCGATGACATCTGACTGTCTAGCATCCATGCAATTGGGCATGTGCAAGCATGGCCGAGAATATTGGAATATCATCAGATTTGAAAACGAACACAAACATATCAGATGTATTCCCCTTTGGGAAATATCTACCAAATTAAGTGGGTATATTTCTTTCAAATGTGCGTTTAGCATCTCGAGAACGAGTTAGCATTTTGCAGCAAACATTATCCATCAAGATAATTCCCTCACTCTGCTACAGTTCCTTAATGAGAAGCACAGATCTGCTAAAGAAGATGACAAATATCAAAGCTTAGACACAAAGCTCCTATTAAAACAGGCAGCTATGCCTCATGCACCGTACATTTGCCCGTAAAATGCTACCATTTTCGAGGACAGTTACATTGGATATTAAATTACTACTGTCTGAAGACACAGAACCTCTAAGTCGCAGTTGCTTACTTTGAAAAGGCCTAAATCTCGGTGATATCTGCACTTTAAATTCTGCATTCCTACTTGCAGGCCAACATCCAGCAGCTGAATGTCAATGGCAACCTACTTTCTTCAAGTGCATCTTTGGCAGTAGCGCTTAAAGATGAAATCCATGCAATGCATGGCACTTAATGGCAGAAGAAACCAACACTGAAAATGTCAGCGCTGCACAGCGAACAATAAAGGATACATTGGGCCTCATTACGAGTTTGGAGGTATTTCAGTGGAAAATCCTCTGAAATACCACCAAACGGATTTACAGTTACCACCACTTGGTCAGGCGGAATTTCCGCCTGATTAAAAGTGGTGGTAGCGGAGTAAATACCCATTCATTTAGGGTCCATTGGACCCAATGAGACTTTTTTGGTGGAATTACCACTGCGGAATTACCACCACGGTAATTCCACCGATTCTGCCGATTTGTTGGAGTTGAGTGGCAAGATTTACCTCCAGGGTTTTGCTGCAGGTAAATCTTCCACTCAAAGCCAAAACTCATAATTTTGCGTAATGGTAAAATTGGAGGTAACTAAGTTACCTCCAATTTTACCACTTACTGCCATACTCCTAATGAGGCCCATTACCTTTTCTCTTGCTTGAATTGTGGACATATTGAGCTATTTCAGGATACTTAATTAAATTTGTGTTTGGTTTGTTTTATTGAAAATGAATGGAAAAGTGAAAAATACACCTTTTGTCTGACCCTCTGAATATTTTGAACCATAATAAAGATGTACACAAATTTTTCCTATTTTGGCGGTGTTTGGGCCACAAATTATGTTTGTACAATTTCATGCTTTCTTTATAGAATGATAGCATTTCCTGTGGAGGATAGGTTTCACCTTAGGAAATGCGAAAGTGCTTTGTCTAATATCATTTGAGCCATAGCACAGATAAGCATGAGATATTACAAATACCATTTTTGGCCTAGTCCCCCAAAACAGGATAATGTCATGCAAATCCGTGTTACGGTGCAAACGATAGAAAGGGAAAAGAAAAGGTTGTAATTTTCACATTTCTATTTACTTTCCCATAGGGAAAATGTCAATATTTTGCTCAAACGCACAGCCCGCCCAAACCGCTGGATGGATTTGCGCTTAATGTGAAACAAGTTGGACACAAAATGCTTGAAGGAAATCCTTTGATGATTTGGAGTAAAATCGTCCAGTAGTTTTAAAAAAAATGTATTTGGCATAGAGCAGGGTGCCCCTCTGCAAAACAAATAGGTTTTATCGCCCAATGATGCATTGCCGGTGCCAAGGATTTTTATTTCTGAAAATCCACTATTACGCAGTTCGAGATTCAAGATCTTGATTTGTTGGAAACTGCTCTAAAATGGTTCCTAGTGACTGTTTCGACAGTCAAAGTTTCAACTGACAAAGGTTCAGACACAAAAGTGTCGGGGAAAAAAAGTTTAGAATTGTTTATTTTTTTGTATTTTTATTTTCATGGGGGGGGTCACCCCCGGTTTTTTTAAACACTTATTTAACTATACTTAATTAAAATAAACCCTTTAATATTAAAAAAAATAAATTCTAAACTTTTTTTTCGGTACTTTTGTTTCGTAACTTTTGTTATTCGAAACTATTGATTCGAAACTTTGCCTGGACACCCTCTAAAATGATATAAATTGTGTAAGTAGGTGAGTTTCAAGGCTAGGGAGCATGTGGGCAGGGTAAGAAAGGATGGTTGGTGAAGGCTTGAGGCTTGGGGATAGTTGTGACTGGGTTAAGGTCTTGATCATGTGAAAGGGGGGCAGGTGTGACCCTTCTGAGCCTGGAGCAGGAGGCCATACAAAACAAAACTCAAAACTAGCCCTTCCCCAGGTATGCAACGTGGGAATTGGGGGGTCTGCCAGAACCTGAAAAATACCCCCCTTGTGCCAGTTGACAACATTGATGCCACTCATGTGCTCTCAATGCCACCCGGTACAACTGCTGGCCACAGTTCTCTTTTTGTTTTTTTCATAACCGCAACTCTCAGAATCCCCTTTGGGGCAGCCTAGAAAACCCAGAGTGGATCGAAACAAGAGAGAACAAAGAAAAAACACCACACAGACAGAAACCAGCACCACAACCTAGCAGCAGCCAGCAACACAAAGGAACAGAAACCACACCTATAGCTCAAAACATCGAATTGTCTGCCCACAGCAGGCACGGGAAACATCAGACTGTTAGCAGAACCATGCTGGTAACGGGGGGTGGGTTTAAAGGGGCTTTTTAAGCCTCCCAGCTAAGTAGCCCTCATTCTTAGGGAAAGGGAGGCACCAATTGGTGCGGGAGATCAGGTGAGCACTGCAACAAATGGGGAAGGGAGAAAGACACTGCATGCACAGTCCTGCAGTATAAAAACAGAAAGCAGCAGAGGCAGAGTGTGGGTTGTATGGGTGAGGTCGCAGTTGGAGATGAAGAGGGACAAGAGACCAGGCGGAGGAAGGATGGCAGAGCGGAGTGTGGTAAAGGTGAAATTTGAAAAGGTGAGGTATTTGAGAGAGAGTGGTATCAGTGGTGTATAGCGTAGTGTACTGTAGTGCAGGAAGTGGGGGAGGGGAGTTTAGGAGCTGAGAGCGAAGAGAAGGATTGAAGATAGTGCAAGAGATAATAGTAGAGTAGTGACTGTTGTAGTTAATGTGAGAGGGAGGGAGTGTTTGGAGTGGTGAGGCTAGTAGAGAGGGGTGTAGAAGTGGGGTGCAAGGAGTAGGGTGTACTAGAGAAGTGGGGAGGGGTGACAGTAGTGAGAGCAGGTATAGTGTAGGGGAGCACTCACTCTTCCTTGTCACAGTTCCCCACTACCCCAAGCTCCCTCTTCCTCATCATTCTTCCCTGCTACCTCACCTCACTCTTCCTTGTCACAATCCCCCACTAACCCCACCTCACACTTCTACATCACAGTCCCCTCCTACCCCACCTCACTCTTCTTCATCACAGTACACCACTACATTCACCTCCCTCTTCCCCATCACAGTCCCCCACTACCTCACCTCATTCTTCCTCATCACAGTTTCCCACTAAACATACCTCAGTCTTCCTCATCTAGTAATCACGTGCATTACCTACACATCCATCTTCCTCATCCCAGTACCTAAAATCCTACCTTTACCATCAGCCCCCTCTTCCTCATCATAGTACACAATAGTAATCATGTCATTATCCCTACATCCCTCTTCCTCCTCTTAGTACCCAATGGTAATCTTAGCTTTACCCCCAAATTGCTCTTCTTTGCAGAGTCCCCCTCTACTCCCATCTCACTCTTCCTCATCACAGTCCACAACTACTCCACTTTACTCTTGCTATTCACAGTCCCCCACTAACATCAGCTCACTCTTCCACATCAGAGTACCTCAATAGTAATCATATTTACTACCCCCACATCTCCCTTCCTCGCCCCAGTATACCATTAGTAATCCATTCTTAACTGGTGGACACAAATAAAATGCATTCTTGATAAACCCGATGTTGCATAGCTGGAGAACAGATATTAATAACAAATGATATGACATCAGTGGTATTATCAGTAAAAAGCAAGAATTACAAGTGGTAGGAAGTATAGCATGACAAAACCCTTGAAATTCAGTGGCACATCTTTAGTTACTGGACAGTTAAGGTGAATACGTTCAGTGCAACAAAACCCTTGAAATTCAGTGAAATTACGTTAGTTGAAGTGACGTTAAGGTGCTGATTTCATTCAATTAAACCCCTGAACTTCAGCAGGTGTTGGAAGCTACGCCACCTTAACTGTGAGGCCCCCACTGCACAGCCTCTAAGCACACTGATCACATCACAAATTACATCACTGATGACATCACATATGATATCATTTGGAACATGTCAGATGCCATCAGTGAAATCACACGGGACACCACCTAGGTTCTCCTTAATGACCTGACAGGTAAGATCCAGCCATCAGAAAAAGTATTGTATCTATATTTGTTCTATGTAAAGTGCTTAGGTGTAACACATCGTTATCATTATTTGGCTCTATTTGAAGGTATAGAGTACATTCTAGCATAAATGCAACATGCCATGTCTTTTATGAAGGTCCAAAAAACATCTGTCACACCTTCCCTGCAATGTCTGGCCTCCATACAATGGCAATGGCAGTCCCATATTGAAACCTCTCTGGGTCTACTGGCACCCCCCTCTGCACCATGTGTCCACAATATGCGTGGACAATCTTTTTTACATTTCTGGTGTTGAGCATACTATGTCTTTGTCTGTGAATGAAATAGTCATGTTTAGTCTGCTCATAATATAATGTCCCAATATGTTTACAGGTGTCTGTCGAGAGTAAAGCAAAGGTAGTGATAAGTTGTGATCTCCTGTAGATAGTGAGATATTATCCATAAAAGGAACCACTTCTGGAGCCCCAAAGAATCCTTGAGTGTTCATAGCATCGCCTGACAACTTAAGTGTTCCTTCCCTAATACATGACCTAGTCGCCCGAGTGTCAACAAGAAAGGAAAACGTTTTGTCACCTAACGCCACCCCTATGTGAGGTTCCTCCGCAGGGTTGGGCACAAATGACAGGATGGGACACATCAAGTTCGTCTGTGGGCTGTCCTATTGGGGGTACATGGATAACCTGTTCCCTGTAACAGGGCTGTTCCCCTTCATTGTAACTCCTCCCAGTCGTCGGACGGGTACTGTTGCTACTGTGTCCACCTGTGCCGATGCGCTGTCCTCTTGTATCTGTGTCAGTTCTTGTGTGCCCCCCTAATATGTGGTGCTTGTAAATATTGCAGTATCAGTGCTGCCATCTGTGGTACTTGTATCTGTGCTTGTGGTTGCACGGATGAAGGTGGCTGTGCTTGTGCTTGTAGCATCTGTTGATATGTACCCTGTATCTGCCCTTGTGTCTGTTGATCCTGTACATAATAATCTTCTTGGCCTTCCCTGTTCTCCCCAGTTCTGTTGTATCCCTCTAAATTGGCATGCCCGAGAAATGTGTCCTAGCTTGCCACAAGCCCAGCACTCTGGTGGCTCCCTCCATTGCCCTGCAAGCCCCCCTGAAATGTCCCCTGGATTCTGCTGCATCTGCTGTCCATATCCCCAAAACCCTCCTGAAAATCCTCCTAGATTGTGATGCATCTGTGGCCTGAAGCCATTCCCCTTTTCTAAACCTCCCCTTCCTCGGAATCCCTGCTGTGAGCTGCCCTGCCCAATGTACCCTCCTTCCATGGTTGGTACAAACTTTTGTGGTTGTTGATACTGCAGCTATGCCTGTGGGGTGGGGCTGGGTATAACCGCCCTTTCCATCGCGTACTTCGATAGCTTTCGTTGCACTTGTTTGACTTCATCTCCCTTCTCTCTTCCGATATTTTGCTTAACATTCTCCTGCCATAATCTACAATGATGTACTATTGTGAGCTATATTTCTGGCCATCCCTTCGCTTCCATCCCCACCAATTTCTTCAAACTCTTCTGTACTGGCTCTGGCAATCCCTGCACTAAAATATGATAAAATATTGCAATTGTTTTATTCCAAGGCGCTCAGGTTTTGAGGCGCCAAAGCTCTTGAATCTCCTGAATGTACTGCACCAGATCTTTATCTTCCCTCATCTTCCTTGACTTAATTGCCCCAATGGCTGATGTGTCTGGGTTTTGTATTCATAATGCTTGCCCTACAGCTGCCCTGCAGTTTGCAAATGGCGCCCCATCGTGATCTGTCTTCTGCGTTGTCACCCCCGGGAACTCCACCCTCTTCCATATGTCATCAGCTGCATCACTTAATATCGATACTAATAGTCCCTTTATGTCACCCACTGCAAGTCTGTGATCAGCTGTTATCTTTTCCATCTCATAAATCCATTTCCCAGCTCCTGCGCTCAATGATGATAACCTACACTTCACATGCTTTTTGTCTGTGTGCTTCCATGGCACGTACTGAGGTATCACCCCTCCTCTCTCTAATAAAGGCATCTGTGAATATGCCTTCAACTCCTCAGGTGTCCTTTGATACAGTCTGATTTGTCGAGGCCCCCTCTCGTCCTCAATGTCTGTACATATATCTACTGGTTCCAATGTGGGCACTCTCCTGTTATCGTCATAGGCTCTGGACAATCATCCTCTCAAGCAGGCTATGGCTGCCTCCCCCCTACTTCGTCATGGGAGATGCCTTAGTCTATTAACATATTTGTTGTGTGTGGTGCAAAGGATGTTTGGATGCTGTGTCTGCTCATCTGAATCGGCCCCTTCCTTCTCCCTGCCCGTGGGTCCTAAATTCTCATGAGGCCCACTTGTCTGTCCCCGTGGACTGTGACTGGCCCTGTTCCCCCCTCAAGTCACCGTTCTATTTGTCATCATTTTCAGATCCTATGTCAATGTTGCTACAAAAATCATCAGCAAAACTAAGCCACCTTGATGTCAAGTCAGGCTTCATGCTAAGATCGATGTCCACTAAATCATATTTGCTGCCTCCTGCTGAAGCCCCTAGGCCTGCTCCTCTTCCTTCTGTCATGCTCCTGCCTTGTGAGTTTGTGCTGTCTGGTTCTGTTCGTCTGTCTTCCTCCTGTTTATTCCTTTCCCTATCCACTGCCGCCTGTGTCTTCACCACCCATTCGCTCGCTTGTCCTCCTCCCTGCACACTCATTCTTTCACCAGTCTGGACAACTGCTTCTTCCTCTGCTCCTTTCTGCTAACTAGCGCTTTTCTGGCTCTGCTATCTCTCTCTGTCTCTACCCCTTTTCCAGTTCTATCTACCATTTTCCGCCTCATCTCCCTTTCTGCTCTCTTCCTTTCCTTGAGATCCTTCTCTATTTTTTCTCCTCTCTCCCTTTCCAAATGTTCCTTCTCTTCTTCCCTCCTTCGCTCCCTGTCTTCCTGCTTCAGTTCTCTCTCTTCATCTCTCTCTGTCCTCGCGTTCCAACCTCACTTCCCTGTCCTTCTCCCTTCTATCCACCTCTTCCGTTAGTTCTTCCCAGTCTGTCATGTCACTGACTCTCTTCAGGTTTTCTATCACCTCAGTCACCCCTTACGCCTCCCCTTTTGTCTTCCCTTGAAGCTTTAAGTGTACCTGCGCAGCTATCCATTCATTCATGCTTATGCTCTCGAACTCCTCCTTTGCGCGCTGCTGCACCACACTGCTCACCCCTGCATTACTAGCTGGTTGTCCTGCGCCTTTCTGCTTGTCATCGTTAGTGTATGGTGGTCACTTATACGTTGGATTTGAATACCCCTCTTCTGCCCTTAGTTCCTCATTGGATACATTCTCTGTTCATCATCTGTGTCATCAGATACTACACTTGGTGGGGCATCCACTGACGCATCGCAGCATCCCCCTCCCCCTCCTGGAACATGCGCCACAACTCAAACATGGCGATGCGTTTGGTCAATTTCCTCCCCTTGTAAGTACCCTGTGTGTCAACAGTGATTGCTGCACGTCTTTCGAGAAACTTCCACAAGGTGGCCATGATTTTGTTAATTTGCCTTCTGTATTTTTGGACCATTTTATGCTATATTTACATATTTTTCCTTGTAAGGCGGAAGTGTCCCAAACAAATGCTGAAGGGGAGTAATCCCCCCACTGTTACCTCGATACATTCCAATACCTTTTACCTGACCTCAAGTCAAGGATTTCGATAATCCGCTGTTCAGGGATAAAAGTTACAATGCAATGATAGTACTTTCCAGTTTCTATGAGCCCCTCCGGTTCCACAATTTATCAGGCGTGCTCTACGCACCGCCCCTTCTTCACAATCGCTACCTCCTCAGGCACACAACCACAATCCTGCGCATTTGCCTTCCGTGCACCGCCACTTGTTCACCTCGTCTGCCAATCCCTACTCACTACGACCATTCTAAACTATGCTATAACACTACTGAACTTCACCAATACCCAACAATACTGAACAATACTCCACAATACTCAATACCCTCCCTCACACCCACAGTTGCTGTCGCACTGGATCAATATATTCCGTGCTGTGCTGGTGCTGCTCTGCTGCTGGATCCGCGCCAAGGCGCTCGCCTCCCCGTCCTGGTCTGCCTGGACAACTCACTGATCATGGGCAGGATGATTTCCAAGGGGCTCCTGTCAACCTGTAAACGGGCATGCATTTTCCTGCCTTTCTTGAAACATGCGAGGGTCCTGCAGCCTCTCAGATTTGGCGGCGAAGGAGTCGACCTGGTGCCGGGCTGGCACAGCCAACCATCCTCTGGCTACCAACTTGTTGGGGACAAACTCCCAGGTAGGTTTGAGGGCTACTGGGAGTTTGTGGACTCTTGGAAGCCCCAAAACCTTCCACCAAAAGGAACATAGACCGAGCCAGACAGCAAGTTCACACTGCGGTTTATTACAGCAAAGCCGACAGGGATCAGTACAAGGATAGAAGAAGTCTTAGGACCACTCAACATCTCCTGGCTCGCAGGGCAGTTTTGTCCTAAAGTTGTGTCATAGTGATGTCACAACCTGGGCCCCTCCCCAGAAAACCTATTTCACTACTGGATTGGGTACTGAGTAATAGTTAACCTGTAGTGGACACTATACATGTCAGTCTACTGGCTCTCACATGTCAGGGGACTGGCTCAGTCTATTCCCAAATTGTTATCTCTAACAATGTTGCAGTGTAAGGGTCTTACCATTGGTTCTTGACCACTGCTACCCACCCCTCGGAGTCTGAACTGTGATTGGCTAGAGCTGACCTCCCCGAGCCTAGGATCTGCAAAGATTCTCAGCTCTTAGCGTACCTTCTCAAGGTAATAAGAATGACTATGCATCTGTATTGTAACTCTTGTGTACCACCATAGACTATGGGGGTGCTCGTTCATCTCGTGCAACACTTGTCCGACATTGTAACATCTTTTTTGCAAGCTTCTGTCTGGCAGTGTGAGATCGGCTTTCTTTCACAGCTCGGGTTTCTGCTCATTGTCTGAGTTGGCCGGGTCACGTGTTCGAAGACCATGATTTGGAGCTTCTGCAGCTCTGAATTATGAATAATTTTTTGCATTTATTGCAGCTGGTGTTACTGTCATTCAGGGAATGGAATGCCATTCATATCTAGTGGCCTTGGCAGCGGGTCCTGTCTCCCACGTTTGCTCTCGTCCAACCTGAATTTACGTCAGCTCAGCTCTTGCTGGGAGGTTTATGGCCTGCTGTAATTTTCCTAAACCATTATGCGGTTCCTATTCTATATTCTTCATATGTTAGTCATACTTGGCTCTGTCAGGTCCCATAGGTGCTCCTGCAGCTCCATAGGGTTATTTGCACATAGGCATCTGCAAGCTTTATTCAGGATCTCTTGCTTCTGTACACTCATGTTCTTCATGTAGTTGAGTGTGTGTTTGTGTCCCGATGTGTGGATGGCATGTGTTCTTCCTGTCTAATGCTGTTAAGTCATGGGGCCTCATTACACGGTAGGAGGTAACCATGCCGCTATTAGCGGCATGGCTACTCCCTTACTGCATACCGGGTCCAGGTAGGCGGTATGGGGACTTACCAGGTCATTCCGACCCTGGAGGACTCGGTAAGTCCCCATGCCAAATACCATTCCCCATTCCCATTCGAGCCCCCATAGGTCTCAATGGAATGGGGAAGGAGCTAATAACGGTACTGCAATTTGCGGTACCGTTATTAGCTCTGAAGTCCTTTAGCGGGTCCCGTCCTTAACACCTGGTCAGACCAGGCGTTAAGGACGGGACCCGCTGAGGGACCTCGTAGTAGGGCGCTAATGGATTACCGGCACCGGTGCCCTTACCAGTACTGGTAATCCCTTAGCGCCTACTGTGTAATGAGGCCCATGCTGTCTCTAATGACATCAGTGGCTTTGGCTTCTCAGTGCTTTAGTCAATTCTGTCAATTGAGGTCTCTTTAGTTGCAGCCTGAGGCTCTTCGTCCACTCTGGGGAAGATTTGTACCGCACCTCGTCTGTAGAGCTGGCTGAGTGGGTACCTCTCGACATACTGATGGATCATTGGAGCACTGGGAATTGGTCAGAAATAGTATGGCCATTCATGGTATCTCCTGGCATTTTTCCGTGCCATGTACCTTATAAGAGAGGGAGAAAGGGGTGAATTTCCCCATCATTCTTCAGAAATGGAAGAAGAAATAAAATAGAATAGAAGGCGGTGAGATCTTGACGCCAGTCCAATTCTTAAAGAATGAATAAGACCAAGCGACAAAATACAGGGGCAATGGGAAACAAGCAATGTTTTCCCAATGAGAGAAATGACTCAAGAAATACCTAAAGTAACACAAGAAGAGAAAAGATGTGATGCAGAAAGTATTGGAGAGAGCAGATAACAAGGGGGGTCCTGGGAGACTCTCTGCCAGACATGAGTCCTCGTTACAAGAGCCTTACCCAGAGTCTTTAGCTCACTATCTTTCACAGAGAAGAAATATCCCAAACATATCAGTCTTTGTCCTGCCCTGGGGCAGTCCAGCACCGAAATGCTAGGCAATTCTGATTGATAAGATATATCAGCAGATGAGGCAGAACAGCGAGTATGGGACTCAAGGGAGTGGCAAACGATCCGTGATACCTAAACTACGGGATGAGGAGGAAAACATTTTCAGTGATGAACACAGAGCAATATTTTTGAGTAGATTACATTGACTTCCCAAGCCAATAGCGTGACAGGAGGTCGCTATAGCCTTGCAAAAGGAGCTAGATAACTGCTAACTCAGAACAAAGAATCACCGTGGATGAATAAAACATTATAAATTTATTAAACAGGAAGACATTTTTGTGCCATAATCTGGCATATATGCATACATTAAATCTGCATTGTGAAGGATTAGTATACAGTGGTGACAGTCTATTTTATGTGTTGTTTTATATCACAACACATTGACGTTGTCGACACTTAAGTTTGTGTTTCTGGTTCGGTTGATAGCTGACAAGGGCAGAAGCTGATAGAGATGGAAAAGCGCTGCACTGAAAATACCGAACTGTCTTCAGGACTTGGAGGTCGAGTTCAGTTGCGCAACCGACAGCAGTGACACAGCTCTTTTTCCTGTCTCACGTACAGATCGTCCCCCCCCGGCCGCTAACTCCAGCAGCCGCTATTCACTCAAACAGCCATGGCGCCTATCAACGTCCACACGGACGACATCTCACTCATTCATCCGGTCTGAACTCGACCTCCAAGTGAGTAGGTTAAGGTTGTTAACAGAACGAAGACGAATGGACGATTATCCCTGCATTGGGTAAACGAATAATGGGGTCCAATTATTGGAGGGGGTTCTCACATTTCCCCTTGCTAGAGAAGGGTGGAGCGAGATAGCAATATATTCCATGGCCTCAGATGGATAAGGGTAACTTAATATTCAAGCTACCTAGCTTGACTTCGGTGTCTGGGAAGTGGATATACGAATTAGATAAAATGACAGGGGGAAATAAGTTATCCATAGGGGACATAAAAGGTCTATTGGCAGCTATTCTTGGAGAGAGAGCTGATGATATTTGGAGACAAGTGGGATATGCGGTTGTGACTGCACAGAACACAGCGCATGATGGAGCGCCATTTAATAATTGCAGAGCAGACGGTTGGAGAGCTCTCAGGGTGCAGTATCCTGATACATCAGATATGGGTACAATTATGACATACAAAAGGAAAGAAAATGAAGATCCTATTTCCTATATTCAGGAGTTTACGGCTGGGCATAGACTAAGAACAATCAGAGTGGTAATACCCCATCCGAATGGCCCATTTCAGCATTTGCATATCGACTAAATCGATATGCTACAGGCATGTAACGGATATAGGTGTAACGCTCACCTGATTCCCGCAGAGGCGCCGGTCTTGACTGGGCGAATACCGTATCTTCAAAGGTGATGTGTAACACACGATTGGCTCTTTGACTCGAAGAGTAAGATGTCTGCAGATAGAAAATATGGGATTAATGAACTGGGGTTATTGGGTGTCTCTCTCTTCTTCCCCTTCTCTTCTCCTGTAGAACCCCAAAGGTTAACGCTCTCACCTTAGGTAAGTGAACGCCGAGCTCTCCATCTGCCTCGGGGCAGGGTGCCGTAACCAGTTTCTTCACTGGATAAGGGTGCAGGCCTCTTGACCTCAGAGGACTGCTGTCCGTCGTTTACTGTACGAACGGTAAGTTCCGAGTATTTCAAATGTCTTTAAAAGTCTTTTGTAATGATGTCTCTTGTTTTGCAGGGTTCCGGCGATGGCGGATGACGGGCTGAAGTGAGTTGAGGATGGAACCCGTGTGAGGAATAGAAGCGCCTGGAAGCACGTAAGTAAGCGCTTGTTGCCTGCTTCACGATGCGCACTAACTGTCCTTTTTATCTTGCAGGTACAAGTTCGGAGCTGCTGAAGGGTGCTGGAATACCCACTGGGTTCGGCGTGGGAAGGAGTAATGGCACGTGAGTAATAAAGTTACCCAATGTCTTTAAACGCACCTTCTTTTGTCTTCAGATGCGGGATGCAGCGCCGAAGGCCTCCGGAGCGTGCGAAGAGTTGGTAAGCTTTTGTCTTTCAGATGCCGGAATGCAGTGCGAAGATCTCCGGAGCACGCGAAGAGTAGGTAAGCTTTTGTCTTTCAGATGCCGGAATGCAGCGCGAGGCGTTGGTGACAGCCGATGGACCAGGTAAGAGAAGCGCTGTCACTGAAGACCGTAATGCTAACCTGTTCTTTCTTGTCTTTATAGGTGTTGCTGAAGACTGGATTCAGGATGGTAAGCCTTTTTCCCTTTAGGCCCAGGATCAGAGGCAGAAGACACGATGAGCGTTCTGCTGCAGAGGATGCAGAATAACACAAAGCAAGATTCATCCATCGGGTGTGGTTTAAATAGCCTCCTGTGGTGCTTAGGTGTCTCCTTCCACAGCCACGCCTAGGTAAGAAAAGAGTTCCTGCTTTCGAGAAGAGTTCCAGTGTTCTGAACCTAGGGAGTGGCTCCTGCCCCACCCAACAGGAAAAGTAGTCCCAAACAGAAGAGGATTAGAGGCTCAACTGGCAGGTAAGTAAGCAGCATGGTCTGCTGCAGGTAAGTCCACCCAAGCATTGTGAGCCCGGCGCTTCCAGCGCTGGGACTGGGCATATTTATGAGCCTGATGCCACTGGCGCCAGGACAGGGTCCAAAAGGTCCCAATTGGGACTGGTTGGCACTCGGAACCTGGGTTATGGGTCTGCTTCCAAGGGAGTTGGGTAAGTCCTGACCTTTTGGAAGCAGAGATCATGACAATAGGTATCTATTAGTGGTGGTGTGTCCCTTTTCTCAATGGATAAAGATGGGTCCTTGTACACATCCTGATGCCACCTGCACAGTGAATTTTCTAGTGTGCAAAGTATTTCCAAGATGGGGTGTGTGCGAAGTATTAAGGACAGATAATGGGCCACACTTTGTCAATGAGTTGTTTGAACAAATAGGGCTTCTATTGAGTATAAAGCACACGCTTTCTTCTGCCTATCACCCACAAGCAAATGGAATATGTGAGAGGCTTAACGGCCTCCAAAAGGAAATAATATCGAGGGTCAGATAAACCCTGAAGAAGGGATGGCTATATTGACCACATCCTCGCCTTGTATGCCCTTTCAAATCAGCCAGCTTCCGACCATCACCTTATGCCCCATGAACTAGTAACAGGGCACTGCATGAGGATGCCCCTTATGCCCCCATCTAGAGTCAGGAGTGATGCTCAGAGTATAGCGCAGACTCTAGGTAATGAAATGCACAATAACTGGACATGTATGACTACCAGCGTTTCTTTAATTTCAGATCAAGTAAAGCATCAGAAAGAGCTTTCAAGTAACACGAAAGAGGTTGGCCCAGTAACCGATCCGAGTGAATTATTGCCACCGCCAAAGTTATATGTTGGAGACCAAGTGCTTATTAAAAACTTTACCCGTAGGTGGCATGAGCCAAGATTAAACTGACTTTTTGTGTAGAAGAAGTTTCCTCTACTACTGTTAGGGTGTCTGGAAGAAGAGCTTGGTTACATTTGGGCAACATAAAAATCTACATAGGTGGGACCCTCCCTCTAGTACCCGCTGACCATGAAGCAAGACAAGAAGAATTGCCGCTTGTGCAGACTCGATCGATGACCAGAAAGAAGGATGATAAAACAGCATGCTATTGAAAAAAAAACATTTCTTTTGGACTGGAATTCATTGGACACTCCTTAAAAATGTAGCAGGAAGTGCATGGACTTGCAGAGAATTCCAGAGCTTAAACATACTTTTTAGAGATTCTTTGAAAAAGTAAAATCATATCAACGTTATGCCCAAGTGCTAATTCATTATTAGAAATTGGAAGAGAGCTCAATAACCAGATTCATTTTTGGGGGCATATCTATTTTAAGAATAACATATGACACCAGCCGATAGTGATACACATAGGCTCATAGTTGTAGTTTTTGTGTTTTTACTCCAGTCATATCCTTCCCTTATAAGGAGAGATGTTAATATTCTCACGTTTCTTCATGACCCAAAGAACGGCCCAGTTATAAGAAGGCTTTTAACTGCAATAATTGAGCAGATTGTGCAACTATGAATGTGATAAGAACAATTGTAGTAAACATGATTCAGGAGAAAGGAAATGCAGTTACAGGAAGACTGGTAATTCAAAGAGAAATAGCATGGCACACAAAATGTTTTTCTAGACTCTTATGCCTGACATACATATGCATGTGCTTTCTCTTTTTCTTTCTGTATCTTACATTTCAAAGTCTTTATCAGTCTTATGGTTTAATTGAACACATAACACCTGTGATCTTCCCCAGTATAAGTACAAATTATGATAATTTCTTTGATCTGTTTGGGCATGTCAGACGACATAGGAGGGATGCAGAAGAAGATAACCAGGGGATACATACCTATCTTGATAATTCGGCTAACTTGGGGAATAATATGTGGTACCAACATATGAAAAAGGTGGGGGAGAGAGCATCTGATGAGAGCTGCTATGTTTTCTCTCTCATCCCCTATGCCATGAGTACAGTAAGAACATTCATTTAAAAAGAGATCTTGGCACATGATGTGAAATGCCTCATCCATCTAGCAGCGTGTACTACCAGAGGACAGTTCCAAGTGAGCTGGGCAACCCTGCGATGGTGATTAAGACAGACATTCCCATACCAGGATGATTATATCAAGACAAAGCAAATGAAAATGGTGCCTGGATGGACAGACAAGATGCTGGTGTATCCATCCATGGGACAAGACTAAGTAATAGTTGAAGAAATTAAGAGGATGAATTTCTCTGACAAAACTGAAAGCACTGTAATGCCTGGATGCTGGGAGCACTCACAGCGGTTGATCTATGGATGAGTGATTACAACCAAAGGATGGGAAGATGGGCTGATGCCCTGTGCAGCTCATCTACTAAGGAAGGAACAAGTGCACAAGGTGCAGAAAGTGAACAGAGTGCCGAAAGTCATGGGCCAAGAACTCTAAACTGCTGACATGGGTGTACGACGAATGAGTACCAATGCTGTAGTTCCATTGATTAATGCAACAATGTTTTTTCGAAGCAATGGTAAAGTCCAAGTTGGAGAAAATAATTAGTGCAAGAACATACTTGATATTGCAGGAATGAAGAGGGGGTCTGTGGATCCAGAGCATTTGTGAAGTTGCCCAGGAACTGGGGAGGAGTGTGTTCCATTGTACTCATCCATGTCCCAGACTTGGTGATTCCCCAGAATGACCTAAACATTGAGGGATTTCCAAAAGTGGATGAGCACTTGAGAAAAAGCAGGTTAATTGCACTCTGGCAGATGAAGAGAGAGAATTATGTCTCATCGAAATCAATAAAGGCTTATGAAGGCTTTCCTGATGAGCACACTGCTATGATAATGACATCTATATTAATGCCTGAACTCCAAACAGTAGTGAATGCTAAATGGCTAAAGATTACCAGGTGGGAGCTGTTACAGACAGTTAATGCCACTATAAAAGGATTCAATGCCATAAAGGAAGAATTGAGGGTCATAAGGCTGATGACCCCCCAGAACAGGTATGACCTTGACATAATTACAGCAATGGAAGTAGGTGTTTGCATCAAGGTCAGGCCTTCTTGCTGTACATTCATACCATCTCATGACAGGGAGAACTGAACTCTGATGGATACTATAACCATATTGACAGAATTGCACACGAAAATGGAGAACAAGACAGAGGCCATTGGAGATGACGATTGATTCTCATGCCTGTTTACATGGATTCACGATTAGATGGCGAGTGTATTCAAGTTCCTTGGAGAAATATTGATGATAATAATGTTCGGATTCTGCGTTATAAGAATAATAATTGGAGAATGCCAGAAAACAGCAAAAAAGGCTGTGGGAATAAAGATCATGATTGATGTGAAGGGTGGAACAGAAGACAACACGCAGACCGAAAGTACTATTAGAGACCACATGAAAGCCAGTATTGTGACACCTGAGGGAACAAAGTTAATGTACCCGAGAGATCCTAAGAATAACGTGGGACGTTCGTGTCACTCGAGGTATCTTCTACCTCAGATTCAGTGAAATCCCCCTCCTCCTCACCTGAGCTGCTGGTGTCCTGAGGTGTCCTCTTCTTCTTCTTCTTCCAGAACCTCCTCTTTTTTTGTGTAGGTATGGCCTGCCACGGAAGGAAACCACTGTGCTCACTTATGGGGAATAAACGGCCCAGTGGCACCTCTCCCGAGATGACACAGGTGAGGGGAAAAAGCCGGATGGCACAAAAAAACCCTTAGATGCACACCGGTAGGTTTTTGGGTTTGGTATACAACAATCCTCGTATCAGCTGGAAGGTGTAATGAGGTGGGAGCAGCAAGACTCCAGGCCACTCTTGTCAACCAGAATATGAGTTCCGGAACAGGCATCCAGGTAGAAAGTGTCCCACAGAGACAGGGTAAGAGAAGGAGCCACAGAGAGACCTGCCAAATGAGTCGGTATCCGTCGGAGCACATCAGAGAAAAGGAGCCAGAGATGGCAGGGATAACGGAGCAAAAACAAAGAGTGATAGAGAGTAAGTGAGCCCATATGGCGATACCGTCAGGAGAGGAAGGAAACAGAACGCACAGTAAGAGAAGGCTCGTGCAGAGATGGGGAAAGACAGGGAAACCACAGCGAAGGCAGCAGAGGGATCACAGAGAGCCTGGAAAGATGGACAAGGGAGCCAGAGGAGAGCTGCAAGAGCATGGCAAAGAGGGACTGAGTAACTGAAGAGGAGCCGTGTGGAAAACATGGGAAGGAGGAAAAGCAACCGCATAGACCCAATGGAGGCAAACAGCACAGTGGGTTGCAACGCGCCTACCGCCGGGAGGAAAGAAAGGAAATACACTCCGGCGGCGGCCATGTTGAAAACCACTAGACTGCAGAACTAAAACAGAAGCAAATGTGGTGGACCAATCAATGGCGTGCCAGTAGTTCCACAGGCAGCAGCCCATGCGGCGCATTACAGTTGGGTCTTCTGTACCTCAAGTGGAGAATGTAGTTACATGACCTGAAGTGTGGACTAACACATAAAAAATGCAGGCACACTGAGGGGGGTGACGAAGATATGGATGCCAAAGCAAACTTTATTCAAGATTCAAAGAAGCAGGAAAACTTGAAAAGGTGGTCAAGGACTCGACCAGAGGGGGGAATGTAGAGGAGCAGACGTACATATCCTCAGGAGGTCCTACCGCCCTACCTCCCCTGTATTGGAGCCATGAGACCATGCCCTGTCTAACCTCAGCTACTGTACCAATAGTACATCAAGCATATGGAAGACAGTATCCATTAAGCTGACCATATCGAATGTACCCTCAATTTCATGACAGCCTACAGGAGGAACTCCCTGAAGGAATATGAGATAGAGCTAAGAAAATGAACTGATGATATCATAAGAAAGTGTGCACAACGTCCCGAAATACTGAATGAGGACGATGTATGGATCATTAAAGTAGAAATGAGGAAGTAAAAAATAAAGTAAACCTTAAGATGTAAAAGAAGATTTGACGGTAACAAATGCTATAGAAATCAGAAGCATGAAGAATGTACAGACGCTGAAACGCAAGATAGATCAAGTCATCATATAGGCTAGCTATAAGTAGTGAATAGAATGCAGGTGGAGCCGCCATTGTACAGAAACTGGACAGTGGTGTGATGAAATAGTAAACCAAAGAATCATTTACAGAGAATGAAAGGCTGTGTTGCAGTAGAATAGCAGGTTATTGGAGCTGCGTTGGGAGGCTGTCTAGCCTGAAGTCAAGAACTGAGAAGTCGAGGTGAGCTATCTACGCTGAAGAAGAACGCGTGTGCGGAGGATGAATCCTCTCACGTTAAGGTGCAAGAAAGAACACAAAGGATGTGAGTCAAGGATCGAAATAGGGCTTGAACTTGGAGTTCCAGATATGATAGTGAATGCCCTCACTCTCGTTTCATTTC
Organism: Ambystoma mexicanum; assembly: GCF_040938575.1. Taxonomy (NCBI): domain Eukaryota; kingdom Metazoa; phylum Chordata; class Amphibia; order Caudata; family Ambystomatidae; genus Ambystoma; species Ambystoma mexicanum. Next base: position 395,203,695 of record NC_090928.1, on the reverse strand, counting down.
CAGGATGAGAATACTCTGCAAGGCCAAGTACAAAGAGAATTTCATGGCAGGCAGCATGGGTGATGAGAGATGCTGGGCTAATTGGGTGGTAGGGCAGCCTCATGTCCTATCTACTTCCACCTCGGTCTTGGCTTACATGCTGGGTTTATAGTGACTTTTTCGAATGCCATATTTTCGAAATGCATTTTTGTCGGCACAAAATTGCTAGAAAAAATGTTTTTAAATTTTTTATTTTTTTTTAAATGGGGGGGTTCCCCAAAAGGGGGGGTTCCCCCCAACCGTCTGTTTTTTTTATTGACACTTTTTTTTACTTATGATACTTACATGTTGCTAATGGAACCAAATGTTCCAGTCATGGCACAAGTGGGCCAAACCAATTGTATTAGTCTGTAGTAAGAAGGACTTTATAGCTTAAGAAACCAATGAAACACGGTTTAACTGATTCACACCCGCTTCATGCTGCAAATATGAATTGTCAGGATAAATGATATGCTATACAAGTATAAACACCTGATTGCCCATATACGCAATATGAATTGCATTCAATTACAGATACAGTTTAATGTAAGTGTCAAAAAACATAGCACAAATTAGTTTGCCACATTACAGCTTTAACTTGGGAATGATTTTTGGTTCGGAAATATCCTTCTTACCACACATCCATGTAGTAGTAACCCACAGGGACCACAATCAGCTCCATGCACTCAAGGGTAGTCTTGCACTACTGCACCATAATAAGCAAAAGATAGCAGTGGTAAATGTTCTAATATTCACACAGTCGAAGAAATGACATGGCCATTGCATGGGCCAACATGTCTAGAATCGAACAGCAAGGAAGATTCTGAGCTTAAAAAGACAGCACAGCCTAACCTCAGCATTGAGATCCCACACTGGTTTCCTGTTTAACAAAAAGGTAAAGATCACAATTCTGTGCGTTACACACCACTCGTTTTGGGGGGTCAGGCCCCAAATACTGTTCTTAACCCATAACACATACACCCTTCTACACTAGGAAGGAGATAGATGATTGGCGGAGCTTGGACACAAATGATGATTGAAATTCGCACAGGAACTGAGACTCTAAGAAGAATGTTAGAAGTTAACGAAAGTTCTCACAGTCGTTGGCACCCGAGGCGGGGTGAGCAACCAATCAGGATGCTCGGAACATGGGCTGAATCTATCAATCTAATCCCACGTCCAAGTAATCTGCTGGCTGCTTCCCTCACCCCACCATCATCCCTCCACCCTCTCTTCCCTTCTTCCTTTAATGCCCCGTCCCACCTGATTTCTGCGTCGGCGGCGGGTGTCGGTGCTGCCTCTTTCCATTGTCTGCGCTGGCCTACACAGAACTGGAAGAGGGGCTCCGTATGGAGCCCCGTCTTCCAGCTCTGTGGTGGCCATCTTGTTAAAGTATTTTGTTTGAATGAACGGGACACTGCGAGGCATCCTGCTCTTGTAATCAAAATACAATGCTCTCAGCACCCGGGTTAATGGATTGGCAACCCGGGGTGCTAATAGCATTCATACTCTCTCCAGTGTCTTCGGCCTGAGGATCCTTTTTAAACGCCCATCGCTACGCTCAGGCCTTTAACTCGGGCCCCAGGTCGATAATACCCGATCCAGCCCTCTGGATCATATATGAACGCTTAACTATTTGCTTTGAAACTTCCCCCCAGATAAAATAGGCGAATTACATCTCAGAGTTTTCTATGACCCTATCGAAGACTATATTCTCAAGGCAATGGAATGGAGCCATTTTCACTTAGCTTACAATGTTGAGCCCACCCATGTGTGCTCCCTATGCCGCCTTTCGCACTCTCCCCAGGCTCTCTGAAGTGGTTGTTTGACTTGAATTGTAGAACTTTACAAATCGGAAAATAAATAGATAAGCAAAAACTTATCTGTATTACTGTTGTTTCTAATGAATATATTTCCTATTTTACTAGTTTGGAATCATTGTTTTTGAAAGGCTAACACCCCCTTATTAGAAAATTGACCATTTCTAAAAACAATTTTTTTTTCAAAAGTTGATAAAAAAAAGTAAAATATATTAAAATGAAAACATACACAACAAAAATCTGATGAGTCTAAAAAAAGTGTTTTCTTTCTGTTGACATTCGTCATTATGGATGTTTTAATAAAAAACAGTTATGCTGGAGCAATTGGCCATCAGGGAAGATCTTTTCATTTTTCTAAACAACTGGAAGACAGGAATGCTGATATGCGGGGGGGATTTTAACATAATATCCGATCCTGCAATGAATTGGGACTCATTGAGACAAGGGGCAATGCACCCCCTGCGCACCCAGAAGGCGAACGGTTCACCGATCACCTGAAGGCCAACTCTCTTGTGGATGGGTGGAGGGAAATGCACCTGCAGAAAGAGCATTCACCTATTACTCACCCCCTCACCTCACGTACATGCGCATAGACTACATACTCATAGAGGTGGCAAACTCATACATGATACTACAAGCCGCTATTGGAATAATAGGATGGTTCGATCATGACATGTGTGTTAGAACTCGATATGGGTCCCCCCTGCAAACAGATTACAGATGGATCTGTAACGATACGCTCTAAAAAGATCCAATATTCAGAGAGACTCTCATTGAGGCAATTAAGGGCTACTTTTCAAGCAATGTACAGGAGAGTTACCATTGAACACTCTATGGGAGGGGGCCAAAGTCACGCTAAGAGGAGTATTGATCTCAATGGGTGCCCACAAACACAGAACTAGATTGTTGAGGGAAAACAAAATAAAAAGTGAAATCAGAGAAAAATAACACAACCTTCAGACCCGGGCAAGTAGTAGAGAGGATACCCTAGCGGATCTCATCACGCCCCGAAAAGAGCTGAGCGAAATATGGCATAACAAGGAGCTGACACAACTCAGATACTTGAAGCAAAGATATTATGAGAAAAGCAACACGGCCCACACCATTCTAGCTGTGCACTTGCGAGCCCGCAGAGCAGACAGGTCCACAAGCTGAAGAGTGAAAAGGGGGCGGTGGGGTAACAGACCCAGCAGAGATAACAAAATGCTTCGCCCGATTCTATGACACCCTATATGCCATAGAAGGCAAGGGTACCGAAGAAGATATTGCCCAATACCTCAATAGCACCCCTCGAGCCCAACTGCCAGAAGAGGTCCTTACATAACTCAACTCCCTTATAGTGACCGAGGAAATACAGGGCACCATATCCAACCTTAAAGCGGGTTCCGTGCCAGGGCAAGATGGGTTCACCCCACCGTTCTACAAGGCCCACAGTAACTCCCTGGCCCCATTCCTAGAAAAACTCATTCCTAGAAAAACTCTTCAACAGGATTCTTGAAATCGGCCAAGCACCAGACTCCTTAACAGAGTCCAGATTAGTAGTTATCCCAAAAGAGGGCAGGGACCGCAGCGACTGTGCATCATACCGCCCGATATCGCTGATAAACCTAGACGCTAAGATCTACGCCATGGCTGGCCCGAATGCTCCCCCATATAGTGCACACAGACCAACGGGGTTATGTGAGGGTCAGACAGGGGACAGATAACGTACGCAAAACCCTAGACCTGATAGCGTCCATAGATGACCAAGACGATTGCCCAATCCTACTGTCAATTGACACGGAGAAGGCATTCGACAGAGTAGAATGGCCTATCCTCCAGGCGGTTATGATATGGGAAGGACTGGGACAGCAATGGATAAGGGGCGCACAGGCCCTGTATTGGGAAGCCACTGCTAGAGTGGTGGTAAATGGCATTGCCTCAGAGCCCTTTGCCCTGACTCATGGCACATGTCAAGGATGTCCACTATCTCCCCTCCTGTTTGCCCTAGATCTGGAACCTCTTCCACAAACAATCCAATGAACACACAAATCCACGGGATGACCCAAGCGAGGCGGGAATACAAGCTGGCATTGTTTTCTGATGACATTCTGGTATACCTGACCCGCCCAGAGGTGTCGGTCCCCGCCCTCATGGCAGCCCTTACCGGATACGGGGCCCTTTCAGGATATCGTATTAACCTGCACAAGACAGTCACCCTCCCCCTGAAGCAGTCCGCCACTCTCCCAACTCTCTTCACCATGGAGGGGGGCATCCAACTACAAACGGAGAAAATAAGATAGTAATCACCAAAGACCTAGCGAACTTGTTTAGCGCAAATTTCACCCCCACCTATGGGATGCGGTCAAAGTGGATCTGCAGAGGTGGGCCAAAACAGCGCTGTCACGGGCAGCGCACTTCGCATCGATCAAGATGAATGTGCTTCCGAGACGCCTGTTTCTCTATCAATCACTCCCCGTAGTAATCCTGGAATCGTTCTACACTGAGGTCCAGCGTTCCCTGCTCAAATTCCTGTGGGCAGGCCAGAAGCCTAGGATCTCGCAGTTGAGGGTGCTGGTAGACCACTTGAGTATAAACACAGAAAAACAGTGGGTTGGCCTAGAGAATGATGTATTCACCCCAGTAACGCTCAGTGAATGGCTTTGGGTCCCAATTAGCTCCATGCCACACAGAATCCACGAGTATGCAGTGCTCAAAGCACTGTGGTGCGTTTGGCACCGATCACAGAAGATACGAGGGGTCATGACCTGGCCATCCTCGCTGAGTTGTATATGGGCACCCCTGATAAGAGACCTGCTAGTAGACCCAAGCAGCTTCCAGCCCCAGTACGAGGGAGGCCTGGTAAGGGCAGGGCAGATGTGGAAGGAGGGCACCTTTGTAACCAAGCAGGAGATAGAAACAGCCCTACAAGGCATTGCCATCTCTCCGCTGTGCTATCCGCAGCTTAGAGGTGTGCTGCAGGACCAGCGCTGGGTTGGTAACCTCAGTAGGCCGCTAACCCTGTTTAAAAAAAATCCTCAACGACAATCACACCTCCAAAGGGCTAATCTCATGGCTGTACTCCTTACTCATTAACAGAGGGCACCTCCCCAAACGAGGCACACGTGGTAAATGGGATGCAGAGTTGGGTCTGCACGAAAACGAGGAAGCATGGGCAGCAATATACAGGGCAGTCTGGTCCTTTTCAATCTCCATGCAATACAAAAAGCATAACGTAAAGCTGCTAATGCGATGGCACCTAACACCGTAAAGACTAGCAAGAATGTACCAAGCAATCTCTCCACACTTCTGGAGAGGTTGCTCAGAGGTTAGCGACTACGGGCACGAGTGTTCGAGCTGTCAGAAGGTCCAAGCATACTGGCAGGAAGTCCTAGGGTGTGTGTGTGGGCTATAGACGGGATACATAGGACTCTGTCTCCACTACTCTTACTGTTCGGGGTGAAATCAGAAACACAGGAGGAACAAAGCGTCGTGTCACATATGCCCAGAAATGTAGTCCTAGCCACAAGAGTCTGTCTGAAGATCAGATGGAAGCGCAGCAGCCAGTTATCCTTGAAGAAAGAATGGCTGGCCAAAGCACACGAGATATACCAAATGGAAAGTACCACTGCCGCATTGCTGGAGACACACTCTCACATAGACATGATTTGTTTACCATTCACCGAATACTATGCAGCACATAGAAACACATGAGCACACAGAATGTCACATTTGAACCTAGCCGACCCTTAAGCCAACATAACCCAGAAATCCTTGCAGATGTCATGCATCGCCACTGCACATGAAAGAATGGCAGTAGAAGTTATCGCAACGCTGCGCAGTCCAGCCAGCCAGTAGGTAACGCAGGCCAACACAAAAAACATTGCTTGGCCCAATGCTCTAGTCAGTCAGTAGCGCTCTCCGATGTGGGGGGATGAGGGGTTGGGGTAGGGATGTGTGGGGGGCGGTTGGGGTAGGGAAGGGAGTTATCAAGGTTTCAATTGAGATGAACAATGCATACACAGATGCATTCAGTACTAGGATCTTGTTCAAGTTCTCAATGTACCAGTCAAGTATCGGGCTGCCATAATTCGTTTAGTAATGTGTCACAAGGAAATGCTGTATCTGTATCTAATCTTTCAATGCACGTTTCTTTCAGCATTGTTCATGTTGTTTTTCTAATCCATGCTGTAACATGAAAACAATAAAAAGTTATTCCGAAAAAAAAGTATGTTAAAACGATGTGTCAGGATGGGTTCGCCGTTTTCAGTTGTTCTAAATGTCCTCTTCATTTTCACGTAGATCCCTGCTGGAAACTCCAAAGCCTGCGATTGCAAATGATGCACGTGTACCCGAAGAATGGCCTGCAGGCATGGTGTCCAAGTGTTCATGGAATGTAAATGCCCACCGACCTGCATATCGCCTTACACTGACACGTTGCCTTCTTCAAATCCCTCGCACGTTTGGCGCATGTAAGAGCTATAGAACAGGGAGTTGATGGACTATGTTCTGCATCACACAAGTGAGGTCAGGTGGGGAAGACAGGATTATAAACCATGTTCCCAACATCAGGCATGAGAGCACACCAGCCCATTGATCTGGCAATAAACCAAGAAAGGTTAGCACTACTGCTGTTCCTCAGAGACCTGTCATATAGCATTTCCATTTGCTATTAAGGACAACTTGCAAAGGGGCATTCATTGATCATTTGAATAGTGCCGATATAGTGTCCTATCACACCTGTCACTCTTAGCTAGGGACCACAATGAAACTGTGTCCCCAACCCACTCACCGCCTTGATTTTTCCCTGTTTCCTCTTGTGGCGCCGGAATCCACAATAAGTAAAATCAATAAATATATATATATATATATATATATCCTTAGAAATTATGGTAGTCATCCAAATGTGGAAGTGTGTGAGCTACAGGTATATGTTGCATTTTTATTAGATGGTGCAATTAACATTTTTGGTTCAACTAATCCTCCAATGGCAGCAGCAGGCCATCTCTGCCTCATGTCTCACTCCTCTTTGTGAGGCAGGAGTTATGGTTACCCATAGGGTTGCCCTAATCTCTTGTACAACTGGCCGTTTCTGAGGAGGATTTCCCTCCATTAATAGTGATACCTTGATACCAAGGAGGCCCCTCTGGCCTGCTGATATTCATGAGCAGCAATATTAATGCTGCACATTTTTCTTTACCAATTTCCCTGTTGTATATCTTCCACAGGGCAGCATGTGAGTGAAGCGAATCACAAGAGTCAATGTGCCTCATTACAAGTTGGCCGGCGCATTATTAATGAGCCGCTAATACCATTTTCCGGCCTGTTACCGCACTGCTGAACTCCGAGTTTGGCAGAGCTGAAGGTAATCCGGGCACCCCACTTTCAGAAACTACCGGTAATACCGGCAACTCCCCCCATCGAATGGGGAGTAACTAATCTTACTGTCACTTGTATTCTGCCAGTAATTCCAGCAGACCAAGTGCCGGAAACGGCAATTCTGTTTGGTGGTATCCCGCCGGATTTACTGGCAGGATACCACCAAACATTTAATGAGGACCAATGGCCCGTTTTGTATGTCTAGCCAAGTTTCTCTTCAGAGCACACGGGATGAATTGAGTTGTCAAATCCACTTTAAACGATTTATGAAGTTATTTATTTATCTTAAAATTTGATTAATGAACAATGATTTTAAATATTAGACGGTTGCTATATCCTTGCCAAACAGTGGCATTCCTTGTATATCGTGTGATAGTTTGATAGGATTGTGTACACTGAGCGGCCAAATCACAAAAGTATACCTCAAATTCTATGGCCCCCTGACATGGCCCCCTGACTAGCAGAAGGAACTTGTGTACAGGAGGAGGAACTGCCAATGGATGCAAGGGACCTGTGACTAGCTCCTCAATGATCATTTGCATACATATTGGCCCAATGTACCAATGGGGTTGGAGGGCTGGGATGCAAGGGACCTGAGGCTGGCTCCTCAATGATCATTTGCATACATATTGGCCCAATGTACCAATGGGGTTGGAAGGCTGGGATGCAAGGGACCTGAGGCTGGCTCCTCGGTGAACACTTGCATACATATTGGCCCAATGTACCAATGGGGTTGGAGGGCTGGGATGCAAGGGACCTGAGGCTGGCTCCTCGGTGAACACTTGCATACATATTGGCGCAATGTACCAATGGGGTTGGAGGGCTGGGATGCAAGGGACCTGAGGCTGGCTCCTCAATGATCATTTGCATACATATTGGCCCAATGTACCAATGGGGTTGGAGGGCTGGGATGCAAGGGACCTGAGGCTGGCTCCTCGGTGAACACTTGCATACATATTGGCCCAATGTACCAATGGGGTTGGAGGGCTGGGATGCAAGGGACCTGAGGCTAGCTCCTCGGTGAACACTTGCATACATATTGGCCCAATGTACCAATGGGGTTGGAGGGCTGGGATGCAAGGGGCCTGCAACTAGGTCCTCAGTGAACACTTGCATACATATTGGCCAAATATGATAAGTGTTATTTAGTGGGCAGACTGGCCTATATTCAATGTAGTCCAGTCTAGCCTTGAAATAAGACTTATCATGTTTGCTTTACCCTTGAGTACTGTCCATCAAGGGTAAATCAAACATGCTAAGTGTTATTACGTGCCTAGACTGGTCTGCATGCAATGCATGCCAGTCTACCCACATAATAATTCTTATCAATCGTTCAGTCAACATAGCTTTATGCCAACACAAGTGTCATAAAAGCATAAGCATACAACAAATTTGTACAAACATAAATACATAAAAATTGTGAAAACAATAACATCAAATCAAATTGGTCATACGTGCATAAAATCAATACATAATAGGATGGGGTCTGGGAATAAAACTTGCTTATGCTGGGCACACGGCACACATTAATCACTCGGTCAAGTCTACTAGTAGAACAATAAGTCAATTCCTAACACATAAAATGCACTAATAACTATACATGTGTGGTAAAATCAATTGGGAGGGAATTTCATTTATAATTAAATTCATAATTACACGTTTGTTTTTGTTGAGCATAAGACACAAATTATGATTATGTCATGCTGTCATGCCCCCCAGCAAAGCAGTAGGCAAACTCCTATTAGATGCATTAATAACTATACATTTACAGTAGAATCAGTTGGAAAAGGAATTTTGTTTACAATTAAACTCATTTAAATACAAGCAAACATTAAAATCAGTTGGTTGGATACACAGGCTAATTTACTATTATTCCAGTTTCATCCATCACACCGCGGGATTGTCATCATTTGGATTTCCATCTAGCAAATTAATTCAACGAGTGAACACTGAAAACAAGAGATGATTTACAAGTCCATTTTGATTTTTGTTTTAGTTTGTTACCCTGCTAAACTAATGTGGGCCCATAGCTTTCTACTTGTTGATTCCTTTTTTTTCAACTTACTATATTTGTTATTATTATTGCACATGCCTATAAAAACACTTATCATGTTTGCTTTGCCCTTGATGCACAGTCAAATGCACTGTGCATGAAGGATAAAGCAAACACGGTGAGTACATTTAACTGTGCATCAAGGGTCAAGCAAACGTGATGAGTGTTATTATGTTGTTAGACTGGTCTACATTAAATGTAGGGCAGTCTAGCCACATAATAATAAAGCAGACATGATGAGTACATTTTACTGTGCATCAAGGGTAAAGAAAACATGATAAGTTTTATCACTTGGTTAGACTGGCCGACATTACATAGAATTGTTATCTGGGTGGGCCAGGTTTGCAATCAGGGGCCCCAGTTTCTAATTGTTGTCCATATAGGAGGACACTAAACACAGTGCTGTGATTGAGCCAGATTTCTATTTTTTATTTTGTATTTGTAAAGCGCCTAGCAGCCCAGAGACATTGAGGTGCTGTTTCAAGAACATGTTTTAGTTACAAGGGTGGGGTTAATGCAGGGTTACATTGGTCAGAACAGGGTTACATTGATCTGTATAAGGTTACAGTAATCGAGTGCTTTACATAGGAGGAATACGTACATATGTTAAGGTCCTGTGGGGTGGTTACACGAACAGCATGGTTTTTATTGCTTTCCTAAATACCAAGTTTGACTCGATGCCTTCGATAGCAGGGGGGAGCAAGGTCCAGTTGGTAGCTGCTAGGACTGGGAAGCTCGAGCTGCCTGCTCTAATCCTGCGGCTTTTAGGAATGGTTTGTCGGTTGGTGTGGCTGGGCCTGGCAGGTCTGGTAAGGGGGGGGCAAAGCATCTTTGCACGAGGTAGCAAGGTGCTGTGTCATAGCGACATTTGTGGGTGAGTGCCAGTGACTTAAAAAGAATATCGAAATCAACTAAACCTGGGAAGATGTGCTGAGTTCCTTAGATTGTCCACATCCCGGATCCCGATTTCACCATTTAACCCAAGTGTGTGATCCTCGGCAAATCATTTAATCACACTGTCTTATCTGTGGCTCTGTAAGTGATTCACTTCATAGCTAATGTTAATATGCTGTTTAAAAAAAATGTCTAATGACTATAGAGTTGCTCCATATATAACAATAGTGCAATTTAGGTATTTTGCACCACAAAGTTATTTGCCACTTGGCTTACTTATGGCAACTTATTCTAAAGTCACTTCCATGGTGCCTCCAAGTATCAAAGACTGATGATGCTCCTTGCAATGTCCTTTTCTGTGAAGTCATTTCTGCTGTGGAAATCCAGATGCAAATCAGGAGGTTTGCATGTATTTTGCCACAGAGAGGCCAGACAGACCTCTAATAGTTGAGTTTCCTGCATCTGTTTTGTTGTTGTGTTAAAATGTCATCTGCACTAATGTTACGAAAAAAGTAGATTGGAGCAGGGATAGGCGGTTTGGCGGCACGAATGAGACCCTATGGAATTGTGCCCACTGCATTTGGTGGGAAAAGTAGGACTTTTATTGTGGCTCGCCCAGAATCGTGATCCAGCATCGTGATCCAGCAAGCAATGTCTTTCCAAATCCCAAAAAATCCATTTGCACACTTCAATTGTTTTTGAGATGTGGTAGCCTGTATTTAAACTCAGGTTGTAAGCACCTAGGGCAAGGCACTAACCGACAAGACTATTTGAATGTCTGAGGAGGATGCCTGTGAATTAGGACTGCACTCTGCAGTCAATATTTAAATACAGATTTTTATGTTTAAAAGGTATGCACCTTTTATACGTTGCCAGCCACATAATAGGAAACGCTCATCTCTTGTGTTATTTTCCAGGTGCTCATGATTAATCTTCTGAGATGCAAATGTTTATTGGGAGAGTGGGAACAATTCCTCCACCCCCCCCCCCCCCATCTCCCGGCTCACTGGAGGGATTCTACAGTAAATAATGTACAGCATTGCCAAAACACCCACAAATTACATCCTACTTTCCAAATAAGACCCACAATACACATGATGTATTCTGTTTGCATACAAACTCTGTTAATAGTTACTCGAAAGGTATGAGGTTATCAAGTCGGTACTTATCAATTTGAATCCTGAAATGTACCGGCAGGGCAGGCTAGGCTTACACACAGAAAAGGATCCATTCTATTTAGGTTGGAACCCCACTGGTAAGAACGGATGAGAAGCATACCGAAACTGGTCCATAGTCACTGTTGTGTCCTTGAAATGTTCAGGTAGGGCCGTGTTGGACTAACTCAGTGAAGTGCAACTTGATTCCCTGGGTGTACCCACATGAGGATATATGCACTGTCACTTAAGGAGATACACTGAAACAAACATGCTTTGGCAAAGCCAACAGTTTGAGCTTCTGAGTAGGCATGTAATAGGCATTTGCCAGGCACTGCCAGAAGGGTACCACCTGGCCATAAAATGGGTACATGGTGTGAGTACCTGGGCATATGATGTCATTGCCTGGCAAATGCCTGTCTAACAGCTATGCACAAACCAAAACTGTTGGCTTTGCAAATGCTTGTTTTAGACAGAACATCAGTGCAGGGAACATATGTCAGGGCACACATAGTGCTTATAAATCAATTGGCGGAAGACACACATTGCTAGGTTGTTTATATTACACCAGGAGCTACTTTACAGAGGCAATTAAGTCATTAAACACTCAAAAGAATGCTTAGATATAGCACTGGAAGACTGTATACAGCAGAAAGTTTGGTGATACATTGCGATAAAGCTATCTGAAAGAGTTCCCAAGAGGGCATGTTTTCAGCAGACAGTGGCAGGTAGTTGATGGGAATGCCATAGGGATTAACATGGCAATGGGTAGTTGATTGGTGCGTAAATGACAAAACGTGCCCATAGGATGTGTGTCCCTCCTCACATCCCATCTCCATCCTATCTGTATTCCAGTGTAAGAGTTCTGACTTACACCTAATAGCCAAAACTAAACAAGGATGGATGTAAGCATCTGAATCAGTCATAACCACAGGCATTGCTCTGGTCAACCTTCCATACCATTGTTTGAAAATCAGCCTTGCCCCTGCCGCTAATCTGAGAATCCCTGGCCAATGCTAAACCACAAGGCCCAACAATGCCTGCACTGGCTTGTGTTCCAGTACAGAGGAGGCATGGCCCAGCAATTGATATTGAGCTGCACTGTTTGGTGACCGAGCCAAGACTCATTTGCTAATAGCTTGTCCTCTACTCTAATGGCACAGACAGTGACACATTTGGTTGGGAGCATAATTAAGGGCCACATATTTGTCTTGGAAGCAGGACAACACTGAGCAACATAGGATTGAAACCCAGTTCCCTGCTTAGAGACTGGTATTAAGTATGCTATAAAAGTTAAATTCTTCACTTCATTAAGGCTGCCCAGAGCAATAATAGTGAAAAACGAATTGGCCTAGAGCACACCTATTTGTTAATATAGTAAATATGTTAAGATAGTTAGTGGGGTGCGGGGGAGAATATCAACCCCGACACAGGGTTGCATCAAACTATGAGAAAACAGCAGGTGTCCACTAACTGGTGGAACACTCCCGTCCCCTGCACACCCTAATGTTGCAATAACAACCAAATACTCATGTGATTTCACGTATTAAAATGTTATAACTTGATGATCTAGTCACCAGTAAATTTTGTCATCCCAGGACGGGATTTTTAAGTAAAGAGAAACAATTCAACATAAAACTGTCATGTTGAATTGTTTCTCTTTACTTAAAAATCCCGCCCTGGGATGACAAAATTTACTGATGACTAGACCACCAAGTTATAAATTTTAATACGTGAAATCACATGAGTATTTGGTTGTTATTGCAACATTAGGGTGTGCAGGGGACCGCAGTGTTCCACAAGTTAGTGGACACCTGCTGTTTTCTCAGAGCAATAATAGTGGTAATGTTCAATTAAAAGGCTTGCACCTATCACTGTTTGGTTTTACTACAATCTCCCCTGTAGAATGACATGTTTCTTGCTACTGGCCTTGTTTTTTCACTTTTGCACTCAAGTAACTAATGCAGCAGAATATATACTTTGAATGTAGTTTTTAAGGATCCTCGGTTGGTTGATGCGCCTGCTGTAGAAACCTGTGTGCAAGCAACATCACCTATCATGTATTGTCTGATACTGTATTAAGCATGATGTGAATAACAGTCATAATACCACAACAAATAAACATACATAAAATTAAAGAAATCAACTTGTGATTTTGGGATATAGAAAATAGCTACCTTGTAACTAAGAGGTTGGAAATATAAGTAATATGAACATTGGTGTTAAAAACAAGCATTGGCAATGCCAACAGTTTTGGTTTTTGAGCTGGCATGAGAAAGACATTTGCCAGGGATTGATGTAGTGGTATTTCCTGGTCATCAATAGTAGCAGCTGAAAAATGGTGAAAGCACCTGGACATATAATAGCAGTGCCTGACAAAAACCTAATACTTACACACAAGCCAAAACTGTTGGCTTTTCCAATACTTATTTTTAATAGGACTTCGGTGAAGGACACTCATAGTGCTTATAAATCAAGTGGCTAAAGGCAGACCTGGTTAAAACATGTTTATTACACCAGTAGCACGTTTACTGCTCCAATTAAGCCAATAACTCTCAGAAGACTGCTTCGAAAAACACTATAAGGCACTTCCAGTACAATGGTAAGGCTTGTTGAAGCTAGCTCAATGATCCCAGAAGGATGTGTTTTGGGTGGGGAGGAGCAGGAAGCGGGTTGAAATAGCTATAGAGTTTAGCACGGCCATGGCCAGTAAATGGGTGGGTAAGTAGCCAAACAACACCTACGAGCCTTGTGTCCCTCCTCATGTACCATTTCTCCCTAGCTGTACTCTAATGCTTCGGACACCTAACAGCCAAAACAAAAGTGTAGCACAGGATCTTGCTAGATAGCTGTAGGGAGCCTGATTGAGCAGGTGTGCTACCTCACTTAGAGGTGTAAATGGCCCTCCATCTCCCTGGTCATTCGTGCGTTCAAGGCTGTGGGGCATAAATCCCTGTCCAGTATAATCAAACAAATCCTGGCCGGGTCTCCTATAGTACAGTCCTTCTGAATGTTAATCACTCAAAAATTGCTGCCAGGCACCTTCAAGGTGAAATCCTCCTACCCCCTCACTCCTCACACCCGGTCCCCATAGTGTTTTACACCACTGGCAAAGCCTCCTTTCTAGGGGAGACAAGGAGTGTCCTTGGATGGGCCTGACCCTCCCACCCCCGCCCACCCGGCTCATTTGTTGGTGCAGGTCTGGCACGGCATTGCTTTTCACAGGCTGGGCAGATGCCTGTGCGCTAAGCTCCCACCTCTTCCATCCACCTTGCTATCGTTGAGTGCCTGAGGCACATTGCCTCCTCTTCCACCCACTTCCAGGCACGTCTGCGCTATGCGCGGGTGCCCTCCACCCTATTATTGGCACTCTCTGCTCTTTCTGGCCTACCCACTCTTGGTAGTGGTGGCTGAGGCTCCTTTTATAATGGAAATACATGGGGTAGAGCCCCGGGTAGTGTTTGTCTTTCTTTCCCGTTATCTGCCTGCACTGATTACAAAGATTGGAATCCCAGTGTGTCTCATTGTGAGGTGGTAACTTTCATTAAAACGCTCTTCCCAGTATTATCTCCCTATCTGACTAATTAGCTCATCCCGTTAAGCGCCACCTTAGACGCTTCTGTTTAGAGGCTATGACACAGGCTCAGCTTTCCATCCTTAGACAGTCACTGAATAATAAGAACACCTATGATTCGGGCGCTTAGAAGCGGGAGGAATTAGGCATTAAGCGCTATTTATTTTAGCCTCCAGGCCGAGGCACGGTACTGCTTAAAGCCCAACCTCATTGAGTTACAGTGAGCTACTGCATCAGGGCAACGCAGGATCTATGAATGCAATTAACGTCCCCACATGAGGTAAAGTATGAAGTAGAGGCTAGCAGTGAGGCGGCGAAGGCTGGCAGCTCCTTCCACCCACGCTCACATCTGATGGCGCATTTTGTATCCCTTCTGTAGGTGCCTCATTAGGCCGCCCTGTGCTGGGTGGCATAGCTCTCAACTCACACGCCTTTGGCGGGTGTCACCCACCTTGTAAAGGGCTGACTCACCCGCCAAGCCTCCTGCACGCCCATTCATTCCAATGGGCGTCTCACCCGCCAAAAACAAAATCGGGTGATTTCACCCGCCTTTGCAACGCAAATGGTTGAGAGCTATGTGGGTGGGGACTATTTGTTTCTACAAGCCGACCCGCGGAAGCCGTCGCGCAGTGATTTCACAGAAGCGCCCTCGTGGCGTCATGAGTAACGGCTTTTATTTCCCAAACAAACCAGAGAGGAATCCGAAAGCGCGCCAAGTCATCATTCTAAAGATCATACTTGACACCAGAGGGAAGACGGATCGCCGACAGTTTTCAAATTTTCCACGACCCAGACAGTCAACTAAATATAATTCATAGTAGTGGCTGAGGGCTTAATAACCCCCTTCATTAAGGCGCAAGTGCCAGTGAATGATATAGAACAGAGCAATTCGAAATCGTCAATTGATCTCTCTCACATTTTCCACCATATCCCTTTACCACTTCCCGCCAACTATATTAAACGCCTCACCACCCCGATGCTGTAACCGTGGTGTATATGTGGAGAGGCTACCTTATTTTCCATCAGCACTGGTGGAAAGACGCGTGGGCCTTTAATAGCAGAATGCACAGACATTGGGCCTAGCCACTGACCCATTCGCTAGTGGTTATGATCTGAATGGCAACTATTGCAGTGTAAGCGGTAGGGTACTGGAATTCTGTCACAGCGATGCAGGCTCCTCGTGATGGCATACCCTCGCCCTAAACTGAAAACGAGGAAATATTTATGTTGAACGGGTGCAAGGTAAAGCATTACTGCACTGCTGTTCATCAATGCGTGTGAATGGTGGCTTTTCAGCTTTCAAGCAGGCAGACCTAAACAAATACCCTGGATAGGGGCGAGCAAAGCGTGCTATCGCACATACCACCAGAGCTGCCTATTCTCTGTGTTTACCCATGAGACTCTGGGTTTCAACGCTCTTGCCTGGGAGCGTGGAGCCTCCAGGATTTCCGGAACTCCCAGCAACTCTGCCCACAACTCCATGTGATTGGCTACAAACAGCGTGCTAGTGGCCAATCATGTGGAGGTGTGGGCGGAGACACAGTATAGCAAGCAAATCACGGACATATCTTTACTTTACTTTAAATTATTTGTAGTGCGCAGCCACGGACCCTTAGGTGTTAGGGCACAGATGGCGACAAACGGACATAAAACTAACGTTAGGGGGCTGACTGCTGAACTAACTCTAAGCTTTAATTAGCTCAATGGTACTATTCATGTAAAAAGCCACGTCTTCAGTTCTTTCTTGAAGACCACTAAGGAGGTCTGACCCCGCAAGGAAGGTGGCAGGAAATTTCATGACTTGGGGGCAGCAATACAGAAGGCTGCGTTCTCCACCTTCTTCGTTCTGCATCTGGAGAGAAACAAAGAATTCTAGTTGCTAGACCTAAGGCTCCTGCCATTAACCTTCTCCGTGATAAGGTCTTGCAAATAAAAGGGCATAAGCCCCAATCTGCATTTAAAGGTGATGACCAAAAGTCTATACCTAGCTCGTGCCTCCACTGGAAGCCAGTGCAAGGAGCGTCTGTCCTCCGAAACATGGTCACGGCGGAATAGACCAACGACCACTCTGACTGCTCCAGTTTATATGACTTGGAGTTTGTTGGTATCTACTTCACAGATTCCGGCCAGAAGGCTACTACAGTAGTCAATCTTTGCCCTGATAATTGCTCTCGCAACCGATTCTGCATTGGCATGGGGTATAAAAGGTCTAGGATGCGCCAATAATTTGACATCACTGCGAAACACTGTAGTGTTTGTCTCTTTTGATAAAAAAGTAAAAAAAAACAAAAGGGAGGTCCTGGGAGTCTCTCTGACAGACATTAGTCCTGGTTACGAGAGCCTTATCCAGATTGCATATGGTCTTTCCCCTTCTGTAATGGCTTGGCAGGCAAAGAATGATGGTCTGGGGGGGGGGGGGTTCCCAGAGCAATGCCAGTGGTTATGATTCATTCTAAACCTTCCAGCCATCACCTCTTTGTTTTTTTTTTTTTTTAAAGACATGGGTGGGCAGAGTCTTGCGTGGATGTGGGCGAGGCGTTGGGTGACACACATCTCGAGGTTTTTCTTTTTCAAATATAGGCAGGTCTGCTCACCAGCCTCTCCTCCAAGTGGAGGCACGCAGTTGTCAGATCCCACATGCTAACTGACTTCAAGGTCGTGTAGGTAGGTGTTCTATGAAGGCAGAGTTTCGAATGGGCCTGTTTGAAAATTGGCATATGACCGGCCTGTGCCCGGAGGCGACTGGAACCCCACCACAAATACATAAATATGACTCCAATTTAGGGGCTGTGATGTTTGACTATAAGTATTACCTAACAAATACAAACTTGTCATTTGGGGGATTTCCTTTGGCTGGATAATATGTTCTTTATTTCATGAGCAGTTTTTCATTTTTGATATTGTTTCTCAAATACATGATCGCCTGCTGTGAGGTTAACAGGGATGTCATTTGGGGGTCACCAGGGGTCGCAGCTACAAACCCTGT
The DNA here is from genome assembly GCF_040938575.1 of Ambystoma mexicanum. NCBI lineage: Eukaryota > Metazoa > Chordata > Amphibia > Caudata > Ambystomatidae > Ambystoma > Ambystoma mexicanum. The sequence continues at coordinate 395,185,838 of NC_090928.1, read as the reverse complement.
GTTCTCCCTTGCTACACCTGCAATCTACCTTGCTATCCCTGTAAAAAAAGAAATTTAGCTCATGCAGTAGCGGGGGACCCCACAGACCATGCGGTGTGGGGGCCCCACCACACCAGGTCTGGCAGTGCCCTGGCCTGGCACAGCCTTCACCGATCAGCGCAAAAAGGAAGCACTAAGTAGGGATTGGAGCTGACTGTGACACGTAGCACATGTTACATGCCACGTTCAGCTCAGTCCCCTTCTGCTCAGTCTTCCTCGTGGCTCATATACAGGAACCAGGAAGCTCTCCCAGCTTCCTGGTTCCTGTTTGTGAGCACCACAGATGAGCCGAGGGTGGCCTGGAGTGACGGACCGAAGCTGGAAAAACATGTAAGAAGGCTTTAAAAAGAAAATGTGGTGTGTATTTTTCATGTGTGAAGTGCGTGTCAGATGTATGTATGTACTATGATATAATATGATAAGTCATTTATAACGTGCCTGACACAAGAGCAACGGAGCGCAGTACTGAGTGTGGGTAGGCAGCATGTGGCCTGGCATCTTTTAACAGTAGCGCAGTACTGTGAGTTGAGTTCTGTGCAACGGTAGGTGCATCCACTGGCATTACTCCTTGGGCAGGGGTTGCCGAAAAAAACAGGATTGCTTGGAACACACGTGCCAGATAGATACAGAGTATGGAGCCAGATTGTGGAGAGCCAGGCACCCTTCCTCAGAAGGTCTTATGTGCTCAGATGTCTTCAGATTGAGGCACAAGCAAGCCACACTGTCTAGTATCATCTGCAGTTTCAGGAGACCCATTTATAGGAAGTTGCACTAGTCCTTATTACAGTGGGTCAAAGACTTAGCAGCTCACAGCAATTTGACTGATGTACTGGAAGCATCTTCTTCAGCATATTCATGTGGTCCTCCGCCTCTGGCTGGCCTAAAGGGCAATAAGGCAATAGGGCAATGCCCAAACCAAAAACGCAAAATGCTAGTGTGGGCCTTTTTTTTGTTGGTCAAATCGGGCCACTTTTTTGGCCAATGTTGGACAGTTTGATGAGTTCCTTCGCTATGCATCTAGTAGTTTTGACCATTGTTGCTGAATAAATATTCTTTAAATAATTGCCCCATTTGCATTATATTTCATCAAAAAACTCCCCCTTGTGTACAATTCAAACAGTCTGTCACAAAAGCAATGAATCGCCATTTGCAATGGTGGGCCGCTTTTTCATTGGTGCCTGAGACAATTTTTATGCCCCAGTCCTACCCTGCCTTCACCACCTTGCCTATCTGAGCAATGAAGAATAGCTATAATGCAATTGGACCCCCAAGCTTCTTTTTTTCTAATGGGGAAAAGCAAACATTGAGGAAATCCACCCAAACACCTTCATTTGTGCATTGGTCAGTGAGACGGAGGGCCATGGGTCCTGATTTAGAGTTTGTATTCAACTACTGTCCCGTCCCCAGCTGTAATTCTGAACCATGCTTTCCATCACATCATTGAAGATAATATACTTATCCCTCAGCAGATGGTGCACTGCAGCATCCTGCGCGCTCTCAACGACGCCCTATCATTGTGATTTATCATCACTTTATGGTCCTACCCGTCTGCTTCAAGACATGCTGCATTACTGTAATACTGGCTGTCACATACATATAGAACATCTCACATCTTGTTTCTTTAGATAGCACCATTAACTCCCGCCTTAATCCCTGGAGTGTCACAGAATATGAGCGCTGCAGTCACTCTTGCGCATATGTATAGCAGAAGATATGGAATTACTGTGGGGTTCCTAATGCGAAGCAGGTTTTCTGCCAGTGTTTATTCCAGGGAGCTATCGTCATTCCACCTGAGCTCTGCCGAGGCCTTCAAGGCTCAGAAAAGGTAAGCAAGGGAAGCCGCTCACTGGCTGGAAGAATCCACTCCCTTCGGAGAAAGGACGGGATGACCCATGTTGGCCATGAAGTTCCAACTCGATTGACCACCTTGAGTTTATCCCTGACACGCATCCTTTCATGTGTCCACAGCCTAAGGGCGGACTCTCGCTTGAATGAGAGTGGCCGAATAACGGTACATCTAAGTGTCTCCACTGAGTATACTGACAAGATCTCACCGGACACAGGTAACTAGTATAGTACGCACTTTATTTGCTGGACCCCACAAGCGCAGGCTCCTGCCCTCAGCGTCCTTAGCTCAACCGCCACTGTGGAATGTTGATAGCTGAAAATGCATCAACATTCCACAGATGCCGCGCGCGTGCATATTACAACATATCCTCTTCCCTTACATAACAAAATGTTAACACCCTGTAACAGGATTAAGTGAAAACATGAATTGAACAATGGAAACATAAACCGAAGCTTACATGAACTATCATATATATAAAATGAATTTCAAACATGTGACGAGCTTGCCCGCATGGAAGCAACCCACCATAAAATGTTATGTAACATAGCATATTTAACAAACATAGTTTCTAAACCTTATGGGAGGACCACACCTCCTGGCCAGACGACCCCCTTCTTGTCCCACATCAGGTTGCAGATTAGAAGCATTTTGACATCCCACATTAACTTCCGCGCCCGACGGGCCTGGAAATGAAACAACCTCTTCCTGTTCTAACCTGATCGTTTGTGAACCCACAGGCTCATAATCCAACACTGTTTCCTGAGACTCTGGATCATACTCGACATTGGACCCATCAGCACGTTTGTAGCCATCCACCACTACCCATCTCTTACTCCAGACAGAGCCATCCTCCAATTGTACATAACCTTTACCAACCTTGACAACTCTCCTTGAAGGCAAACACGTGCTGTAGCCTTTGCGAACCATCCTGGGATTTTTTATGTACACATCATCCCCAGGCTTAACACTCAATTCCTTCCTGAACTTTTGTGAAAACACCATGGTCTCCTGGCGTGCAAGAATACTGCGATGAATAGCCTGCAGACCCATATTACATGGCCCGCCACCACCCATGGCCAGGGTTCTCAACATTGTACCTGCTTTCCTGCCCCTCATGAGCTCAAATGGAGATCTCCCCGTAACCATGGCAGGGGTTCTCCGATATGCAGCAAGATATTGTGACACCACTTCCTGCCAATCCAAACCATTGGCCAAAGCCAACTGTATAGCTGACTTAATTGTACCATTGGCCCTCTCAACTAATCCATTTGCAGAGGGATTATACAGAGCTGTCCTATAATGGGAAATGGCATGCTGTTCCAAAAACTCTCTCATAGCTCTGGATGTGAACTGCACACCATTATCAGTAACTAAACAGGCCGGCAATCCTTCACGATCAAATACTTTCCTCAAGAAGGCAATAACAGAATCGGTAGTGACACTGGAACATGCTGCTACTTCAATCCACCTGGAGGTATAGTCCACCAACACCAACAAGTATCTAGACTCAGGCTGTAAACAATCAAACGGACCCATGATCAAAGCCAATTTTGACCATACTTGCTCAGGAACCTCTACAGGATGTACAGGTTGAGGATGCAGAACCTTGCTCTTATCGCTGACACCACATGCCTGACAGTCTTTCACCACCGGTTCAACGTCCTTGTCCATGGACGGCCACCAGTATTCCTCCCTAAGTCTCCTCTTGGTCAAGGATCGACCCAAATGACCAACATGTGCCAATTCCACCATTCTACCTCTCAGACTTACAGGGGGAATCAACCTACCTCCCCTAGACACACCCCAGGGACCCTCTGCTAATTCATGCAGAACCTGAAGGGAAAGGTGTAACCTTTCCCTTCAGGCCTATCCTTGACAGTATGCCAACCTTTGACTAAACCTTCCCTAATCCACTTTAACTCACGATCGTCTTCAGACACAACATCCCACAACGACTTGTCCACAGCAGAAGCCACAAAAGCAACCTGACACCCCTGCAAGTCCTCCTCTTTCACCAGCCCTTCCTGACTGTCCACCTCCACAACAGGCAAACGGGACAAGCAGTCCGCCACAACATTAAACTTCCCAGGAAAATACTGCAAAGAGAAATTGTGTAATCCTGTAGCTGCACTGACCATTTCGCAATCCTCGGGGATACTGCCATGACGCCTTTAGTAGAAAACACTTGCACCAACGGTTTATGGTCCGTCCTGACAATATACGGTATGCCCCACAAAAATGTCCTGAAATGTTTTGAAGCCCATAACACAGCCAAAGTTTCTCTTTCAATTACCGAGTACCTGGTTTCCACATCTCTCAATGTCCTTGAGGCAAAAGCCACTGGCATCCATTCACCATTTATCCATTGTTCCAGCACTGCCCCAAACCCCACCTCACTTGCATCCACAGTCAGAGCAGTTTTGTTTTTCGGGTCAAATGACTTCAGGCAAGGAGCCTTCTCCACATCCTTCTTGACCGACTCAAATTCTGCTGCACACTGCTCAGACCATGCAGAGCTTACACACTTCCTTATGAGGGCTCTCATGGCCACTGTTTTTTCAGCATAATAAGACACAAATTTAACATAGTATTCCGCAAGGCCTAGAAAAGCCCTTAACTGATCCTTATTGACCGGAGCTGGTGTGTCCCTCAACACCTGTATCAACTCCCCTTTGGGGCTCACGCCTTGCGAACTCAATGTATGTCCCAAGTATGTGAACTCCTCCACACCCACCTGACACTTGGTTAACTTTATGGTCAGACCTCTCTCCTTAAGAATCTGCATGACCCTCCTAACCCTGCCATCATGTTCCTCCCTGCTACTGCCCCAAACCAAAATATCATCTTGAAAATAACTGACTCCCAACACCCCTCCAAACATCTGCTGCATCAACTGCTGGAACACAGCAGAAGCCGGCGCAAGGCCAAAGGGCATGCGACAAAATCTGTATGCCCCAAACGGAGTCACAAATGAAGTGAGAGGTCTAGAATCCACGTGTAGGTCAATCTGATGATACGCCGTTGACAGATCAAAGGTGGAAAAATATCTAGCATCTCCCAATGTCAACAACAACTCATTGATATTCGGCAAAGGATGCCGATCCACCCAAATGCTAGAATTCAGCTCCCAGAAGTCTACGCACATTCTGATGTTCCCGTCACCCTTCTTAACTAAAACCACAGGAAACAACCACTCCGAGGACTCGATAGGCTCAATTATCCCCGCTGACTGCAACTTAGTCAATTCCGCTTTCAATGGTTCCCTTGCCGCAACTGGCACTCCCCTGACTTTATGCACCTTTGGAACTGCACCCTTCTTCAGGACAATGCGATGGGTAAAACCTCTGAGCTTGCCAAGGGTGTCAGAAAATACTTCCGGAAACTCACTCATGAGCGCTGTAGGAGTCACCATGATGTCATTCTGCCCCGCACCCTCCATGACACTGAGAACTGGCTCCTTCTCACCGGGATGAATCTGTATCTTTAGTGTAGCCTGCGCCTCCCAACCCAACACACTTGTGCCCTTTGAAGCCACATACAGCTTCCCAAAGTTTGCCTGCCTTTGAAAGAAAAGTTTGACCAATTGTATCCCAGTAGGTCAATGGGACTTTGCCCATATGCACATGGTTTGATGTCCGGAGCCAGCAAAGCAGAAACCTCTTTACCCAAAACTTCTTGATACACTTCCGGAGACACCAGTGTATAAGGTGACCCCGAATCCACAAGCATATCCATGGGGTGCTGATCCACCAATACCGACACCCATGGACCCTTCCGCCCACCTCCCTCCACATGCAATATGACACCTTGATTAGATCCGCCCCCTGATGCACCTTCTAGCAACATGGCAGAGTCATCTGGAGCCACACTAGCAACCATCTGCCCCTTACACATGTGTGCAAAGTGGCCCAAACGCTTACATTTCCTGCATTCCACAGTGCAAGCAGGACAGGACTTAGAATCAGCAGTATGACTAGACCAACCACAATTTGTGCATCCCCCCTTGCTCTTAGATCCCCTACTCCCTTGCACCACAGCTTTATCCAAACCTTTCTTGTTCCTTGACACTACAGCATGCACCATGTCCCTAGACATATCCCTTTCAGTAACAATTTGTACACTCGTCCTAGAAGCTTCAATTGCTCTGGCAATCTCCAACACCTTATCAAGTGATGGATTGCTCTCAATCCACAACCTTTCTCTGATTTTGTGATTGGAAGTCTTCATCATAATTTGATCCCTAATGTGCTCCTCCCCATTGCCAGGAAATCCGCATGTAGCCATGAGTGCACGTAATGCCGTAACATAAGTATCTATGCTCTCCGTGGAACCTTGCGCCCTAGAGAAAAACTTATACCGCTCTAAAACCACATTAACTCTTTTAACAAAACGCATTTGCAATTTCCTTAAAGCAGTCTCATAAGCACTTATCACCATTTCTCCCTCACCTCCCCCATGAACCATTACATTCTCTCCAGGCAGGTGACGAAAAACCCTCAACCCCTCAGTACCAATACAATTTAGTAATGCAGCCTCCTTTTCATCGTCGTTGAACTTTGCCCCACCAGCAGCCCTCAAGTACACTTTGAAGGCATCCACCCACTGCTCCCAAGGAGCAACAGGCTCCCCAGGGTTTGGCAAAAAGGCAGGCGGAGGCCTGGCAGCCGTATGCAACATGGCTGGATAGGATGCCTTGTTCACTAGGCCCCCAACAGGAGCTCGCCCACCACTGTGCGAGCCCCAATAATCCTTGCTCGCTTGAAGTGGGTGGTTGTCCCCTCACTGTCACCTTGATCACGTGCACCCACACGTTAAATGCAGTACAGCAGTACGTTTATCACCGGGTGAGTCAAAATAATCCAAAGTAATCCAAAAGCAAGCCTTGAAACGATCACAACACAGCCAACATGCACCAATTCCCACCTGGCAGCAGTCGTGTGCCCCAACTTTACCACGGTGGCCTCTTCAGGTGGCGCAGCAAAGATGTCCGTGAGGACACTGGTCGTCCAACAGCTATCCTCGATTGGTTTCCTCCTGCCTCCTCCCGATAAACGAGCAGCAGTCAGCTGACCCGTGATCCGCACCGCGCAGCGCCACCGCATTCCCTCCTCCTTCCCTCGGCAGACAAACGGTGAGCAGCTGAGTGCGCAGACGCTGCCAGGGGCGGGGCTACTCAGTGGCCTATTAAGGACACACGGCAGGCATGCACGCCTCCGTGTCCCGTGGTGGCTGCTCCTCCTCCGAAGCCCCGACTGGGCTCCAAGACAGCCGAGCTCTGGGCGACTACCACCACTGCCCTCAGAAAACACAGGGTCACGGGATAGGCGGCACGCAGCAGCAATCCTTCAGCGCCCGGTGCGCCCGCAGCATCCGCCAACGGCTCGTCATCCCCTCCTTCAACGCCTGACAGAGCTCCTGGGCAGCCGCGCACCGTGGAAGAACCGCTGGCCCACAAGCGGAGACCACCTGCAACCACCGCTGCCCCTGACGATGAGCGGAGTGCACAGCAAGCAGCTCCGAAGCAATCCACGTCCCCACAACAGCGATTCCAGAGGTAGGCCGGCGGCACCAGGACAACCGGCCGGCGCACACGTGGGACGGGGGTCCAGCAAAATCCTCGTCGCCAATGACAAGATCTCACCGGACACAGGTAACTGGTATAGTACGCACTTTATTTGCTGAACCCCACAAGCGCAGGCTCCTGCCTTCAGCGTCCTTAGCTCAACCGCCACTGTGGAATGTTGATAGCTGAAAATGCATCAACATTCCACAGATGCCGCGCGCGTGCACATTACAACATATACCTTGCAGAAATAATTGATGGCCACCGGGCTTCAATCCTGGCTCTGCCAATCAAGCACTGTGTTAAGGCGGCAGTGGAGCAGCAGTGGATCGGCCATGGTGAATATCTGCCACAATGTAAGGAGGCTGCAATGCATACCACAGTAAAGGAGGCCCACACGAGTCAACCGGTCTCAGCTCCTTTATTCTTATCAACTGAGGCTTCCTGCCTATCAAAACGTCACTTCCCCAGCGTGCCCCCTCCCTAGCCCCGCCTCACACATAAAGAGGATGATAACATCCAATGTGACACCCTTTTTGTTTTCCTGCATGTCTTTCGTCTATGGAAGGAAGAAGTGTCTGATAAAAAAGTGCCAACTTTCTGGAGAAGACAATGTCCCATACTTGACTATACATTTGATCAAAAATAACTTAATTGCCGGATGGGGCACTAGAGATCTGGCAGCCAAGATATAGGGCTACCAACACTCCCCCCACTTTCAATATTAATCCTGGGTTAATCTTAAAAAGTATTTGGCAACTTCTCCCCTGGTGTTTTGTCGTGCCCCTGTGTGGACTGTGTTTACATTGGTGGTCATCTGGCCAATGCTTCAGGTATTGCTGGAGATGAGAAATGACCTGAGTCTGATAGAGCTGATGTTGGATGTGTCCTCTGTATTATTTTGGCATGCGTAATTAGCGAAGATCATTTCCCAAGGGACTGCTGCATGCCATGCTAAGGGCATCTAGTCCGGATCAGCATATTACATATGTGTATCCTCATTTGATACAAATCTGCACTTTGACGTGCCCACATTCAGAGTTATCTACATAGTCTTCTTGAGGAATAACATAACAGGGGAAACTAATAAAAACACAAACACATCTCATATTTGGAGCTGTGGATGGGAAAGGAATAAGGGACCAGAAAGGAGTCAAAGTCAAAATGAATACTTCGCTGGGGTACTCCCTGGGAATAATAGCATTGTAGGTCTACCTCAATCCTATCTGGTGAGTAACATGGAAGACATGGCAGCAAGGCCTCCAACCAGAGCAATGGTATGCAAAGGCCAGCTCTCAAGTCCTTTTGTGGTTGTGCAAGCTCATTCATCCTTGGCACCAAGGCCAGCCGCTGGAGTTCCACCAAATCCAATCATGATATGTTTTCTAAATTATCGGGATAGAGACAACCTTCTGAGATTCACCAGAGAAAAACATGTCATCACGTGTCAAGGTGTTGCCATAAGACTTCCTGGATTTCGCAGCAGTGGTGCAACCAGAGTGCAGGTCATGTACAGATGTGAAAAAGCCCACACCTGACAAATGACTATCCAGCCAAGCTAACGGTATCGTACAATGACGAACCACATTGTCTCCGTATGCCGGCACCTACCAGTGCTTTCCTACAACAGATGGTATAACCAAGAAGGAGCAGAGAATTAGGAGGGGTGTTGTGGGAGAGCACGGAAAGTGTAGTGGCAATCTCTATGAGAGAGAACTTGACTAATCATTTGTGTATGGCACTAGCAGTATTTGGTTACCACCATAACTGAGAGTCTGTCATTGTTGTGTCAACCTGCCTAATGATGTAAGTGCTCCCCTGATGTGATGTACTATGCTCATAGCATGCCTAATGATGTAAGTGCTCCCATGATGTACTATGTTCCGAACATGCCCAATGTGGTAAGTGCTCCACTGATGCCCTATGCTCCTAGCATGCCTAATGATGTAAGTGTTCCCATGATGTTCAACGATGTGAACCTACCCCATGTTGCTCTCACCATGGTTGAACCTCACACCGTTAGTACCCCTAGGTTGCAGCCTGAGGACGCCTGCCCACTGGCTTCACCCTATGCCTCTGGGACCCCTTTGACACCCACTACTGCTAACACCCCACACAAGCCTTACAAAGTTACCACCGCCCTCCCCCCTGATAACAAACCATCCCACTCTGCTCACACCAGTATGGCACAGCACACCTCATTCAGCTGCGCCCTAATTAATGCAGATCCCTTCCTGCACATTCCCTTAACATACATGACCTCATTATCACTAAAAATCTTGATCTCTTCATGATCACTGAAACCTGGCTCCAAGAAGCCTCCGGACCGGCCCTATCCCTAGCACTCCCCTTCGGATACACCATATTCAGACAGGACAGCCCGCACCCAATAGGAGGGGGGCTGCCCTCATGCATAAGAATCCATCCCTATCAGAAAGGTGGACAGGACAGTTGAGAACAACAGTGATTACCTACTTCTCAAGCTCAACTCCTCGCCAAACTGTACCATTACCCTCCATATTGTCTATCACCCACCTGGACCAATATCCGAGCCCTGACACACCTCCTATCCGACAATCTAATACATTCCACAGAGGACATCCTCCTAGGAGGCCTCAACCTTGGCCTCAATGACCCCAAAGACTCTTCTGCCAAATCACTTGATAACGCGCTCTTAACTCTAGGTTTCAAACACGCTATCACTGACCCCACACACATCAAGGACCGCACCCGCGACTGGATAGCCCACCATAACTGCCCACTCACCATCAAGGACAATTCAACCATCCCATGGACAGACCACCACGTCATCCTATTTGACCTTGTTCCACAATGCCCCTCCTTCCTGCTCTCAATAGGAACTCTCGTCAGCTCACAAAAGACAGGCTCTTGCCACACCTACTAGTGCCTGACTTCAGGCCACCATTCTCCAAATACCCTGAAATACTAGCAGAAACGTATAACACCACTCTGAAACTAGCAGTCGACACCACTGCCCCTCATACATACCGGAAAGCCAAACCCGCCAAACACAATAATGCCTGGTTATCCCCAGAGCTACTAGAACTCTGCGCCATAAAAAGGACAGTATTATCCACTTGGAAAGCAAATCACTGTGACTCAGCTAAGCTAGGGTTTTGCAAAATCACCAAGGATTACAAACAAGCAGTTGTCAAAGCAAAAGCCTCCTCTTTCAATACAGGGATTGCTAACGCCAGATCAGATACCAAAGAGATTTTTTTAATTTTTCAGGGAATTAGAATCACCTACCCGCCCCCACCAGGCTAACACCAAAGATGAAACCTGTTTCAATGGTATCCAATCAGCCATGCTGAACAAACTAGATACCCTGCACAGCAACATCAAAGACAACCAACAGACATTACCCCTACCCATGACAATCCACCCACCCCACAACACCTCCGACACACCCCTCTTCTCCTTCAAGTATGTCAACGAACTGGAAGTCATCGCCCTCATGAATGCCATCAAACCCTCTAACTGTTAAGGAGACATATGCCCGGCCCCCCTCATTAAAGACTGTGCCACTACTCTCGCCCCCTTCCTCCCTGCCTTTATAAATGGCTCTTTCTCGGCCGGGTCTGTTCCAGCCTGCCTCAAAGAAGCATGGGTGTGCCCCCTCCTCTAGAAACCAACACTTGACCCGACCATCCCCGCCAACTACAGATCCATAACTGCAGGACCATTCCTGCTAAAGATCCTGCACAAAGCAGCCTACCTACAAGTCCAACAGTTCCTCGAAGCCAATAGCCTCCTTGGCCTCTGGCTTTCAGACTTTTTGCCCAGGCCATGGAACAGAAACAGTCCTACTTGATTTATAAAACCAAATGGACGATGTCAGGGACTCTGGCACACCTACCCTACTTCTCATCTTGGACTTGTCAGCTGCGTTTGACCTTGTTGACCACAAAACCCTCTGCCACTACCTCTCATCCTCCACACACTTCTCCCCCATCACCACGGAATGGATCGCATCATTCCTGCAGGTCAGAGGCATGACAGTCGTCTCTGACCAAGCCTGCGCTAAACCTGACATCATCCAATGTGGAGTGCCACAGGGTTCATGCATATTTCCTACTCTATAGAACTTCTTCACCAGACCACTCCTTAACATTCTGGACTCGCTAGGTATCACATATACGAACTACGCTGACGACACACAATTCCTCCTTCCCTTATCTGGCGACTTTGAAGCCGATACAAAAACCCACAACGCTGCCTATGCTACCATCAAAGCCTGGATGGCAGAGAACTGCCTGTGCCTTAAAGGAAACAAAACAGAGCTACTTTTGATTGGATCCACTGAAACTCTAAAGAAACATGACAACCAGTACCTAGCCTTCACCATCAACAACAATCAAATCACAGTTTCTCATACTGTTAAAACCCTTGGAGTGTACCTTGACTCCAACCTCTCCATGACCAGGCAAATAAACGCTATTGCTTCCACCACAGCATACCACTCCAAGCTTCTTAATGCAGCCAGACCTTTCGTGACGCAGCAAAACTGCCTCGCCAGATACATACTTGACTATTGCGACGTCCTCTTTGCGGGCACATCCACAAAAATCTTGTAAAATTCCAGTCCATCCAAAACAATGTGCTCCGTGCCACAATTGACATTCCCAAAAGGGACCACATCTCAGCCACCAGGAAACAAGCCCATTGGCTACCCATCGAAAAACGTGTCATTGTTAAAACACTTGCCCTAACGCATAAATGCATTAACCAGGCTGCCCCCCAATACCTAACACAAAGAATTACCAGATCATCCTCAACCAGACCAACCAGAAATCCATATGCCAACCTACTCACAGTGCCCAAAGTCAAACGAGCTAGAGCTGGAGGATCCAGCTTCCCATTCATCGCTGCCACTCAATGGAACTCCATGCCACCTCACATTAGAGAAATAACATCCCACTTAGCCTTCCGTAAAGCGATCAAAACTTTGTTATTTGTATGAACCTGCAGGCTGCTTAGCCATTGTAGATAACATGTGATGCAAAGCTGCACTTAATTCCAAGTAAATGTCTGTAATATAACACGTTATGTATGCTCCATGTAACTAAGTCATCTTTCTGTAACAGTGCCTCAATGCCTGCGGGCTGTCTGTATGCTTTATAAATGCAAAAAAATAAAGTGTAATGCAGTGTATGGGTCGAGCTCATCGGATCGATGCAACTTGTATAGCACACCCCTAAGTTTCTATAATTCTTCTCAGTTTGATTAAATGTGATGGGTGGTAGCTGTTCCATACGTGTGCCGCTCTTTCTTCCTGAGAGAGAATGGACGGGATTGTATTGACTGGCTGAGGTTATGAAGAGTGCGAGTGGGGAGGCATATGCCTTTTTGGGTGGATACATAAACTTCTCCTAGCAAAGACGTATACACCAGCCGTATTTCATGTGAGAAAGGTGTACAGGTTCATATACCCGTACTCATGCTTGCTATGGCAAGCCCTGCCACAGCGGTGGCAGGCTCAGATATGCTATCCCTGTAATTACAATGATATGGAGCACTAGAAGACTGAACCATCCCATCAAAGCCAGAAAAGTAATGACACAGATGTGTACACACAAAATATTACTTGACTTATTGCAAGCCAACAAGCTGGATAGTTCCAGTCGGTCTGGCGGTCGGCAAGACCAGGGGTTATGGAAGATATGTCCCACTATATTCTGCAACCTCTCAGGGGTTGGCCACAAGAGCTTAAAGAGTTCTATTTGTAAAGCTACACAATACAGTGTGAGATGAGCAGGGCAGACTTTTCATCTTCTTTGGTGGGCCTGTCACTCATAACTCCAACTTTGTTGACCTATAAGTACCAAATATTGACAGATGTCTTTGAAACAGTGAATGGCAAGCTGCTGGAGTTTGCAGAGTCGCAGGTGGTGTGGGGCTGAAAATGCAACAGCACACCAGCGTTAGATCGCGACGCGATGAGGAGTGGGGTGAGGAAACATTACAGAAGTGAAGAATCAGTGCAGGAGGCGAGGGACACTTATAGGTCACTGGATGCTCAGAGGGTTGCAGAGTGCCATGCAATGCATCATTGACTTAGCAGTTCATCATTCATCTTGGAGAATTTCAATAGATGGAACGTGGCATTGATATGATACAGGGTGTTTAATAATCTACAAAGAAACAAATGATTCAAGAACAGATACATAAGAAGATAACAAGGGTACAAAGAGATATCACAAGACAATATCCCAAAAGAAAATACAAATGCCCATCCAAAAACCTAGGAGTACAACTAGGTATTTGAAGCTTTGAAGTTAATTTTACAAAGCGACAAAGTGACCGAAACAGTAGTGGCTCTGTAAAATATTTTGAGTAAGGTGAACTGCCTAAACTGGGATGCCACCATCCAGAGTATCTCTCAGCTTTGCAACACCCAACCACTAGGATAGCTCAGCTGCAATGTGCTCGCCTTGGAAGCAAGACGACACGGAGCAACATAGGTTTGCTCCCCGGATCCGGGCTTATAGACCTCTGGGTATTAAGCGTGTTATAAATAACCTATCATATCACTACCAGAAATAACCAATTTGTCAGCCAAGTCGGTAGCGGTAGAAGCATGCCCTTAGTGTTGGTATCAGATAGTGTGGTGTATTGGCTACGCAGTAGCAGTATTACATCATGCACTCCGAGATCATCAACAGTGGTCGTTTAAGTGTATGTGGTTGTACGGGTATTGGAAGCATGGGGATTGATTTCAAATTGGACCATACATATGAGATAGTCTCTCTGGTAAAATGACAGATTTATTCTCTAAGAATGTTTATTTATTTATATATATTTTTTTTATAACGCACCTAATACCGTACCTGAGTTCGGTTTCTAAGCGCGGATCCGGGATTCAAACTAATGTTGCCCTGCGTAGTCTTGCTTCCAAGACCAGCGCGTTGCCCCTGTGCTAACCTCTGTTCGCTCTGTTGGCTCTATCTACTTTCCTTTCTTGCCATGGAAGACATTGACAGTGCACCCATAGGTATTTACATTATTAAGGAGCGGGGAATGCATCAGACCATCAGGGGGGAGTTAAATGTGTTTGTGGGTAAATTAGAGGGGATAAAGGCTTTCAGGGCTTGGGCATCTTCTTTGAAATCTGGGAATCCTTGGAAAGTCTTTATTGAAGTTGCCATTTAAGAGGTTGGGTTTGTCTGAATCAACGTCGAATGAAGGAAATATGCCGTATGAGAGAGGCCTGGCAAAACCGTAGCACAGCGGTAACAAGTGATGGTGTATCAAACATATAAAGGAAATCTGTGCTCAAGATATTGGAACATTCACAAAAGATGAAATAACCAGTGAGACATTTAAGAATCATAATGAAAGTCTATACAAACCAAAGTTAAACTGTACACAAGAGGAGACTGAATGTAACCTAGGCAATGTGAGGCTGGCATGGTATGAAGTTCCCATTCAGGAAGTGCTAATATGAGATCAAAACAGGTAGTTAGAGGAGCTATTTATCGTTTTTCCGGTGGTAAGATAATTGATTTGTACTTTCTTCCGAATTCTATAAAATGTACTTCCAATGGTTGAGTTCCCACTTCCTACTCAAATGTACAGATATCCTTTCATGTTTCAGATATGTATTCCTGGTGCCCACGTTCCCCCCTCACCTGAGAGGTTTCTCATTGGTCAGATGACACTGGAACCACCAGGAACAAGGCCTCTGCAAGCCTCTTGAGGGTTATGCTGTCTTGTTTCCCCTGAAACATCAGTAACAATAATCCTGTCCCGCGTCTTGTCTGAGAGATTTCTTTTCCAATATCGGTTCTGCTGCCCACACTTTCCTCATTGGTTCCCTGCATTTCAGGTAATCCTGGACATGGCAGAAGCAAGTTCCAATCCCTCAAATCTCTCTTTTGAACCATCACAAGTAATTCCTGAATCTCAAAGCCCGCTTAAGGGTAGGAAGTCTCACACCTCGCCCAGACCAGCAGCTTCAGTACCACTGCATAGGCTTCTTTTCAGAGTTTCATTCCTGTCATCCTCATCCCTCCTCCTTATTATTTCCTCTGAGGCCTGGCAACCATTGAAATATCCCCCCATGTCATAGGGTTCTCATGCGCCCAAAAGGCACAGAGCAAATTTAGACAAAGGTCACAGCTTTTAGCCCTCTTCAGACCAGAAAAGAGCCCATGAACCAGAACCCCTACTAGTCCAGATAAAACAACACAATCACACCGCCATCCCATTATACCCACCACAAGACCTACACCAGGCAACCTTGCCCTCAACACAAGCACCACACTCCATCTCAGCTCCCAATTCTTCTTCCCCTCTTCTCCCAGTCCAGAACCTGTAAATGCCCCTTACACATTTCTCTGCCCGTCATCAATGCCAGATCGATTGTCAAACATGCTCATGGAATCCACCACCTCATCATTTATGATACCTCCCAAGTGCTCTTCATCAATGAGACAAGGTTCCTCAACCCTCTCTTCCAACAGCCTCACCCCCACAACCATGCACTCCACCTTGCCGGCAGACCCTACAGGCTGTGGTGGAGGAGTAGCACTCCTATCATCACCATCACTTTCACCCCTCACCCCTCAAAGCAATAATGGTGAATGGCTTGGCATTGGATTAGTTGTTTCACCACAAACAGTCTACAAATGCATCCCCTGATATTTCCCACCTGGCTAAATCAAGGAGTTTCTAACACACTTATTCCCTCTACAGTAACAGGTATGTATGTCCTCCCAGTATCTATTTATCACCTTGATGCTCAACTTCTTGCTAGATGGTAACATTATACCATCACCCAAGGAGTTTGACATCTGCAAAAGCCTGGGCATTCTTTCTACAGACTCCTCACACACAAGCGACATTGCCTGGACACAGACCTCTAGCGGGATGCATGCACTCCCCAGTCCCAGGCCGGTCAAAAGGTCAGAGCATGTGTAGTACAGCTATGTGATCACATTACATTTTATAAATTCATGCATACTCATATTCATTAAAAAAAGTTAAGAACATATATAATTATCCATCAAGTAAATAAACCATAATACAATTAAGAAAATGAGGATATGTAAAGAATGTTAGCAGAGTGTATTTAATGAAGAATGTACTGATGATGAATGATTGTTAATTGTTTTAAAATGATAGGATTGCTTATTTTTTGTTTTAATCTTCTTTCTTTTTTGTAGTTCATACGTGTAAAAGTTCAAATATTGAATATAAGCACAATAAAATAAAAATGCATTACATATCTAAAATCAAACAAATGCATTTAGTAACATATCGATTTCATCCCATACACGTAATGCACAGCAAATTATATGGCAATGATTTCCCTCCATTAATCTACCCCATATTATTCATTTAAAGTCCTGATTCATATCAGCTGTTTGGTATTCACTAAAATATGTCATTCTATATTGACTAGTCCCAGATAAATATAATAAAAGATGTTTCAAAGTTCTAGAATTCCCACCTGGGCAGATGTGACAGCACATATTTTCAAAGGGTATGTGTTTCCAACCACCAATCACTTCTGATCTTGGAAAGGTGTTACATTTGGGTCTCCAGTAATCACGTCTAATCTTACAATGGGGAAAAGCATAAACATATTGAGGAAGCCCTTCAACGGATGGCACAATTGGTTAATATTCCCTGGGGTGAAACTTAGTAGCCACATCAATGATATTCTGTTGATTAACCAGCCACTTCAGTTTCATTCGTTCTCCCCCTATCACATTAATCGCAAGACATTTCGACCAATAGTTTGCATCGCTGTATAGTTTCCCAAGTGTGGTCCTTCTGTGCCGTGTAACATCAATTAGACAGTCCACCTGTGTACAATACATGAGGGACTGAGTTTTGGCATTACGTACCCTGTTGACAAAGTTCATACGCTGTTGCACAACTGAAAATGGACAGCAGTAAGTGTACAATCAGCAGGAATGAATCTAGCTGGTAGTTTGTGTGAACATGTAAAAAGGCTCGTACTACAGAAATTGTCCAATGTACACAGTGACTTCAGCCGAGGCAACCCCCAGATTGCAGCCACCTATAACATGACTAGCCCAAATGTAATCAATTATTGTAAAGGCACAGTTCTTTATTGAACATATTCCGAATGCAGCAAGGTTTTGTCTGATCGAGCACCACACTGGACAGAGCAGTGACCAGTGCCAGACTAGTGTAGCAAATCCCTCTCGGAATTTGGCCTGGTTAATTGGCAGCATAGATTTGCACTCTGTCCAAACTATTTATTCGTACAGCAATATACCGCTCCCCATGATCGGTATGTATAAGCCTTGGAGGATTGCAGGGGTGTCCCCCGCTTCCTCAACATGGGAGGCGGGGGACTGGAAAAAAAGAACAAAAGAAAAAGGGACCCTGCGGTGTCGAATCCGACCTGCGTTAGAGGGATGGATCTGACGATGCAGGGGTGAAGGGAACCTAGTGGCGAGCCAACAGGTAAGTATGGGAGGGGGTTGAGGGTGGGGGTTGGGGCAGGAGCATTTGGGTTGCAGTTTGATCCTCTAATTGATCACATGCGGGCAGTTTTTTTCGGGCAGTTCATCGCAACCAATTATCAGACAATCAAACACCACCAAACCGTATATATAGTACATTACATAAAAACAATATACAAGTATAATAATATGTACTTTAAGTTAACGTAGATGCAGTGTCGAGCAGTGCTTTGGCCCTCAACCATATGTATTGAGCAACAGCTATCACCACAAGTGATTCAGCACCAAAAATCATGCTCCAAAACTGTTCACACCCGTGCGACTTACATTTAAAATAACCTTTCGCATAGTACTCAGTAAGAACATTACATTGCTTGAGTATGTGACGTGATGTTTCCACATGTGTCTTACATAAGCGGCAAAGCCGCTCTTCCAAAGGGATACCCTTCGAAGCTCCAGCATTGGCTAGCACAGGGAGGATGTCAAAGCGAATATATAAAATGAAGCATATTAATGCTGGGGTACGCAATTCAACTAAGTTGCTGCAGGGGTATCACTAAACATTGCTTGCTGAGTGTTCACAGTATATTTCCAAAGTGTAGCCAAGTGTGCAAGAGACTCAACACGGTCAAGTACTCTAGTTTGAATTCCTAGTCTGCGCAGAAATAGAGCCAACTCTGATTCACATGTACAGGAAAGACCAATGGCCGTGCAATGGGAATTAACCAAGCTCTCAAAGTCCTGAAACCAAGTGCTACGTGAGTAACGCTTTACATGTTCTAACATGTAACTCAGTAATGAATCGCTGGCTGTCTCTCCAAATGTAATCTTAGCCCATAGGTTACAGGCAGAAAATTTCCAAGGTGACATTAATGATTGAAGTCCCAGCTCTAATCTAATGGCCTCCATTTGAACCGATCCAGGGAGGCCGAGTGTAGTGATCACAATATTCTTGCCTCCAATCTATGCAGCCACTTGACAGCCTTTTCGGGAAATACTTCTAGAGGGTAATGCCCAAAATGTCGCCCTCATAATTGCGAAGGCCGAAAGGCCCAACTGTTTTTTTAACACCCCCCTTTACACCACATATATATGTGGGGGGGGGGTTATGGGATATTATAGTAATAAGGCAGGGTTTTAGGGGATCTCCCCCTGCATATCTATGTGGTGTAAAGGGGGTTTCATAAAAAAATAAAAGTTGGCCTTTTTGGCCGACGCAATTATGGGTGGTGGCAGTGATCACCTAGATCCCTAGAGCGTACATAATCCCGGGAATGATAGAAATCTTATAGGCGTTAAGTTTAGCTTCTATGGAGCGACCCCCACATTTGTCGATAACTTTATTAATTGGAAGCCACTTCTGCCAAATAGTATCAGCAAGATGTTTAAAAGTGGTAGAGCCCTTGTGCATACCCAAATATTTATATATGTAAGTTTGTTCCAAACAATTATCACCCAAGCTCCATGAGAAGGAAGTGCCAACATAAGCCTTTTTCCCTATGGTCATAATTTTTGTTTTCACGGCATTAATACGTAGGCCATTACCATCTGCATATTGTGAAAGGGCAATAAGAAAATGTTGAAGGCCCACGGCCGTCCTATCAAATATGATGGTATCATCAGCGTTGGTTAGACAAATAATATCCCTACTACCATAATGGGGCAGATAATTGTGTGCAGACATCAGCGTCGGAACAAGGCCAGCAACATATAGATTAAAAAGTATGGGCGCAAGAACGCAGCCCTGCTTAAGGCCTATATTGGTATCAAAAGCTTGTGATAAAAGTACCCTCCTGAGCCATCCTAACCCTAACACTGGTGTCATTATGCAGCAATTTTATGAAGTAAAGTAAAGAGGGGTCGAAACCCTATAGCTGCAATTTCACCCACAGTTTGGATCTGATGACTGAGTCAAAAGCTGCACTATAATCAATGAAACACAAATAGAGTGAAGTCTCAGGTTTATGATAGGTATCACAGATTAAAGTAAGGAGGACCCAAATAGAGTGAATAGTGCTGAAACCACAGGTGGACTGGGAACCAAAAGAGGTCCTGGAAATCATGTTCAAAGTGGCCCCATATTACACATTTTCAGAAATCCCATCCCTTTTCCTATGAGAACATTTGGAAATGCCACACAAAAGAGGCCCGGGGTGCAGAGGCCTACCAGGAACTCTCCAGAGTTCCCTGTAGGCCAGTCCAACCCTGGCCGAAACCCTTTCTGAAACCAGTTTTATGGACACATAGTAAACAATTAGCAATAGTCCAAGTTGTAAGCATGGCAAATAGAAGACTTGAAAAGATTTTGGCACTACAGTCTAGCATTGCTAGTAATCTATTGCTATCTGGCAGCAGGCGAGAGCCGCATTTGTATACAGGGATCAAAATAGATGTTTGCCATGACCGAGGGATATTACCTGTCTCACATACATGGAGAAACAGCTCTTTCAAAAGCAGAGGATCTTTTTTAATTACATTGTTACATAGACCAACGGGACCAATGGCCCTGGAGTCTAATAGCAACTAAATCCAACTCCCAGAGATAGCACCACAGAGAAGTCCTGGTAGTTGTTTTTAGTTCTTCTCCATCTTGCATTTATTTTCTTCCCTCCCTCCAATATCCCATGCAAGGAATTTAGGAGTAATCTTAGACACTTCCCCATCTTTCCTAGATCATATTACTAATGTATCATCTTCGTGTCACAATCCTCTCTACAATATTTGGAAAGCTCATCCTTTTCTTTCTTTCAAGGCAACTACTCATGTCCTCCTTGGTTCTATCACGTCCTGACTATTGCTCTGCTATATGAATTAGTTTTCCTCATTATCGTCTTGCTTCTCGAAGATCAGTCTTTAGCTCAGTGGTTCTTATTCTCTTTCCTCTTTCTTCATGTGATTTTCAACTGTTTTTTCACTTTCTATGTATGGTTTTTAAATGTCCTCATGGCCTGGCCACCTCCGTATCTGCCCTCGCTCATCTCTAGCTATGACCCTACTCGTTCTTTACGCTCTGAATTACTTCTCACATTTTCTATCCCTAAACCTCCTTGTGCCTAATCCCACTTTCACTTCTTTTCATTATTAGCTCCTAAACATAGGAATTCATGACCTCTTTCTGTTCCCTCTTTAATAACTCTCTCCTCATTTCATGTTTTCATAAAGTCTTATCTTTTGTCTTTAAATCAACGATCATTGTATATTAAAACCCAATAACACGTTTTAATCAGTATGCTTACATTTCATACCTTTTTATATCATGGCAGTTTACATTTAAAAAAGTAGAGTCCTGGCAGAGAGGTTCAAACCCAGCCCCTAAGACTACTCCTTTTTTCAAGGGCAAGTAGCTTATGTTCTACACTGCCAATGCTCAGGTTACAAACCGGGTGCACACAAATTTAAGCTTAAACATTATCAGTGTATGTCACCATGCATTGGTTTAGGTATTCAGGGTCTAAGCTGCAGGACAGTAGATAAAGCAACGGATTTGACGTGGCAGAATCTCACACACGGACAGAGCACTTTGCATCTAAAGCCCCAAGGTGGAGAGAGAAGTGCAGTTATTTATGTGGTAGGTTTAATAGCGATGGTAAAAGAAGCCATAAATGTGAGGAAAGTGCCAAAATGATGTCATCCTATCGAGGCAAAGTGCACACAGTGTGTGTATAGCGCCGTTACAATTTGTAACGTCGCTATACACATGTCAATGAGATTTACCATATATGTCCTTGCATACTTACTTGCACATTAAAGGTATGTCAGTCTCACCCGTCCTCGCCCTTTTTTAAGGGTTGTTTTTACTCAGGAGATTGTAGTGCCTATACGCCTATCATTCGAACATTTTAGCGGTGTTTCTTCCAGTGAATTTAACAAAAAAGAAAACAGGAAATTAATCTGGGTAAAAAAGGTGTAGGACCCTATTGGATTGCATACCATGAATCCCACTTGCGAAATGAGCTGCCATGTTGGACAGGGGAAGGCGTGAGCTTGACTGATGCAGCTGCCTTTCTGAAAAAACGTCAGCGATAGTTCTACAACGTATGCGAATGCTGTCCCCAAACGGAAGGAGGCAAGGATTACACCAATGACATCAGAGTAAGGCTTTCACTGTCAGGTCGCCCACATCGTTGTGTGGGAGGACCCCGTTTGGGTCCTCAGGACATTGACGTCCCGGACGTGACGTCAAGGGTAGGGGGGAGGGACAAAGGGAATTATGGCAGTTCCGCCGGCAGTTGAAATAAAGAAGGTTGACTACAGACGAGGCTCCGTGCGTTATTCCGGCGTGCGCCGGATCCGCCGCGTGGACCCGCTTCACTGCGAAGCAGGGATCTAACACTGGCGACGAGCGGGCGCGGACCCCGCAGGCACCGTGCCGAGGTCTGCAGCCGAGCAGTTTAGCGCGTCGGCGCGCCACGGGCACGGGTGCCCACCAGGCAAGGCCCCGCCTCCCGCGTGACAGAGGCCTCTTCCAGCCTGCCATCCTCCGCTGCTACGTGGGCACCATTGGAGCGCGGCCCGGGCTCCCGTGTGACATCGGTACGGACAAGCCACCGATCACGCATCGCGGGCCCCGGCTCCCGCGTGACTTTTGAACAATTAAGACAAGACACGGGCGCTCGAGCGCCATACAACGCTCGTCACGGGTGGCCCCGCCCCCAACAGCCGCGCGCACATAAACACAAGCGCAAAGTGAGAGCGCCCCCCCCTCCGCGTGACACGGCGGACGCCGTGCTGTGAAGCCCACAGCACACGTGTGCCCCGCACCAGGGGAGGCACCCCACAGCAGCAGCCCACAGGACACCTGGGGAGGCACCCCACAGCAGCACAGGCCGAATACCACACCAGGTAGAAACGCTGACGCCGGTGCACACAGACCACAGGGCACACAAGTCAGCACCTTCACACCCTAAGGCAGCAGAGTCATGTCGGACACCGCGTCTACCCCGGCGTCCTCGTCAGGGGGAGTCAGGGGGAGCAGGACAAGCGTCTGGAAGCGCTGACACGGCACAGGACAACAACCCACAGGTACATCAAGTTGGGAGTTGCTTGATGTGGACACCGTCACGTATAGCCAACTACACACCAAGCTGTCTGAATATTTCGCACCGCACACGAATGTGGATTACGAGCGCCACATATTCCACACAACAAGACAGGAAAAAGGGGAGTCCATAGACAGTTTTGTGATGCGCCTACGCATCAAACTAAAACATTGTGAATTCCACAGATATTCCAACGAAGAGGCGCTCAGGTCCCAAGTGATAGCTGGATGCCTCTCTCAGCCTTTCCGCAAGCAACTTCTACAAAAACAACGCTCACTAGAGGAAATCTTGGCACTGGCCCGCATGGAAGCAGCGGTAGACTCGCAACTAGACAACCTCGGCAAGGTGTCCATTCATCAACCCAGCGATACCGCGCAGACAATCAACAAGATATACACCCACCCAAGTCAGACCACCAAACACTTTGATGCCACGTGCTTCAAGTGCGGCTACGAATATCCGCACTCTGGCACGTGCCCGGCCATAGGGCAGAAGTGTGCCGTGTGCGGGGGTATGGACCACTACAGGGCCATGTGCAAGAACACCCCTACCCACTCAACGCCCAAACACTGATACCAGGAAAGGCGCAGGCCCGCACCACAGAGTCCGCCCAGGCCACCAGCGGAGAGGGAACGGCGGTGAAACAGAAAAGACGACAGTGACCGCAGAAGTCGCTATACACGCGAAGACAAAAGATCATCCGAGGACACAAGAAGATCACACAGGCGGCGCTTCGTAAGATACGTGGAGACTCGATCCCCCACCAGCACCGACACCCTCTCGTCAGAGGAAGACCAAAGAAGAAAAGGATACGTGTGGGCCCTAAAGGACAACACGACGGCCATTCAACACATCCCCATCCTGACACTCCAAGTGAACCATACTCCTCTAAAATTCCTCGTGGATACCAGAGCGACGGTTAACATTATCAGCGAAAGCGCATATCAGTCCTTGACCGCCCCACTAAAGATCCGAAAAGCCACAGTAGACATATACCCCTACGGGTCCACGACACCCCTGCCGTGCAAAGGCGTGATCACGGCCACATGCACACACAAAGGACACGTGGCAAAGCTCCAGCTATATGTGCTAGACACCGAAGCCAACAGTGGCTGCATACTGAGTTTCCGGACAGCAGTTGACATGGGACTGATACATATTCTATACCAGTTGATGGCCCACAAGTACTTCGCCAAGCCGGACTCAATTGAACAATCATTCCCCAGACTCTTCACAGGTTTGGGCAAACTCTGAAACCGTAAAGTGCACCTCCACATCAACCCTCAGGTCAAACCGGTAGCCCAACACTACCGAGGCATCCCGTTCAACATCCAAAGACAAGTAGAAGAGGAACTGGACAAGCTCATCAAAATGAACGTCATAGAACCCGTTTCAGGTCCGACACCATGGGTGTCACCCATCGTCCCCGTCCCAAAAAAATCGCCGGAAGGATCCATACGACTATGCGTCGACATGCGCAGAGCCAACACAGCCATTGAAAGGGAGCGTCATCAAGCACCGAGAATCACAGATATGATTCACCTACTCCATGGGGCGAGGATATTCTCCAAATTAGACCTCACAAAAGGCTACCACCAGATAGAAATAGCACCAGAATCCCGCTACATCACCACGTTTGTCACGCATCTCGGCCTATTTCAATACAAACGGCTCAGTTTTGGCATATCATCGGCCGCCAAAATCTTTCAGGAGGAGATCCACAAGGTAATCAGGCACGTCCCCAACTGCTTAAACTATTCGGACGATGTCTTAGTATACGGAAAATCACAAGAGGAACACGACCTGGCTCTGCACAGAGTATGCCAGGCGCTAGACGACGCAGGGCTCACCCTAAATAAAGCCAAGTGCGAATTCTCCAAAGGGTCGCTGCGGTTCTTCGGGCACATCTTCTCAGATAAAGGCATGAGGCCCGACCCGGAAAAAGTAGAGGCCCTCAACTCAGCCACACCCCCCGTCAACAACACAGACCTCAGATCGTTCCTGGGGTTGGCCAGCTACTGCTCCAGATACCTAAAGGACTATGCCACCGTCAGCAATCCCCTCCGACTTCTCACCAGAAAGGACGCGCCGTTTACCTGGTCAAAGGAATGCCAAGCAGCATTCGAAGCGATACGGAATGCCATCGCACAGGCGGAGGACATGGCATATTTTGACGCCAACCGTGCCACCGAGCTGATAGTGGACGCCAGCCCCGTGGGTCTGGGCGCCATATTGACGCAAAAAGACCACAAGGAACCACAGTCCACTCACGTGGTAGCATACGCCAGCAGGAGCCTGACGAACACGGAACAGGCATACTCTCAGGCGGAAAAAGAGAGTCTTGCGGTTGTATGGGCCTGCAAATACTTTCACCTATTCCTTTTCGGCAAGGAGTTCACTATCATCACGGACCACCAGGCGCTACTCACCATCTATGGCAGCCCAAAGGCCAGAATGCCACCAAGAATTGCCAGATGGGGACTCCGGCTGCAGGACTACAAATTCACCATATTACACCGGCCAGGAAAGGAAGAAAACCCCGTGGACTATCTCTCCCGCCATCCCATGCCCACAACGACGTCCCAACCGTCCATAGCAGACGCGTACATTAACTACGTCATCCACCACCTGCAACCGCTGCCGGTAGGTTGGGTGGAGCTGTCTGCGCAGTCTGAAGCAGACCCGGCACTGCGAATCGCCCGGCACTGCCTTCAAGTGGACAAGGCGGCCCTCATGAGACAGCAGGCAAGGGATGAAGCGGAAACCACAAAAGAGGACGTCAAGTGGCTAGATCAAGTCCGCGACGAATTGACCGTGGTGGAGGATAACATCATACTAAAAGGCTGCAAGGTCATCGTCCCGAGAACTCTCCGGGAGAGGATAATACACCTAGCCCACGAAGGACACAGGGGCATAGTCGCCACAAAGCGCCTCCTGCGCCAGAAAGTCTGGTTCCCCCAACTTGATCGCCTGGTGGAAAATATAGTGGGAAACTGCCACGTCTGTGCTCAAGTCGCACCCCCGCCTCACCCGAACCCCCTACAACCCTCACCGCTACCCAACAAAGTGTGGGAAGAACTGGCAATAGACCTATTCGGACCACTGAACAACGGGACACACGTGGTTGTACTCATGGACGAGCACTCAAGATACCCGGATGCTCAGATAGTAGAGAGCAGCGCCACGACGTGCGTCATTCCAGCCATAGACAGGATGCTCTCTGCTTATGGCATCCCCAAGATCATAAAGTCCGATAACGGCCCCACATTTATCAGCCATGATTTTCAAAAATTCGCAAAATACATGGGGTTTCAACATCGACGCATAACCCCCCGGTGGCCACAAGCCAACGGCATGGTCGAGAGGTTCATGGCCAACATAAAGAGGACTCTCCAAATAGCCCATGTACAGAACAAGCCGTTCGAACAGGCCCTCAATCAACTCCTACGAGAATACAGGCACACTCCCCACGGCACAACGGGTGTATGCCCGGCAGACCTAATGTTCCGAAGACCGATCGCCACGCGATTACCAGAGGACCCGAGACCACAAAGACCAACACCGCTGGAACAAGAAGCGCAAATGAACGACACCGCCAACAAAGCGAAAACCAAGGAGATCACGGACAGGAAAAGGAGGGCTCGTGAAAACACAATGCAACCAGGAGACGAAGTGTGGCTAAAACAACCCAAGAACAGGAAGGAGGAAGCCACCTTCGCACCCACACCGTTGGTCGTGACACACAAGAAAGGCTCCATGATCACGGCACAAAGGAGGGATCACTCAACAATAACCCGGAACAGCTCGCACTTCAAACGAGTCACACTGACGCCAGCAGACCCCTGGACATGGGACCGAGACAGCGAAGAAGACAGACCACGCAACGAAGCGTATCAGGGAGACGGGGAAGAGTCCGAAGGCGAGGTGCCCCGCTCCCCACCTGCCAGGGAGGAACCGACCCCGGCCAAGACACTCCGCCCACAGAGGAGTCGCATGAAACCAATGCGACTCATCGAGGAGATGGGGTAAGAGAGGGACCAGTTAACTAATGTGTTAAAAAAGGGGGAGATGTCAGGTCGCCCACATCGTTGTGTGGGAGGACCCCGTTTGGGTCCTCAGGACATTGACGTCCCGGACGTGACGTCAAGGGTAGGGGGGAGGGACAAAGGGAATTATGGCAGTTCCGCCGGCAGTTAAAATAAAGAAGGTTGACTACAGACGAGGCTCCGTGCGTTATTCCGGCGTGCGCCGGATCCGCCGCGTGGACCCGCTTCACTGCGAAGCAGGGATCTAACATTCACTGTGACTTGAATATGCTAATCCTCAGCTCCTGATAGGCGCCTGCAGCAGGTTCCCGGTGCAATCAGCTGCTTGATTTCCCCTGGCTGACAAGGGCTTGGGGCTGGGGCGGCTACATTATTTACCCCGAGCACATCTAACATTTGAGAAAGTGCGTTCTTCTTGTGTCCCTTAAAATAGAATAACATAGAAACTGTTTGAAAGCTGAAACAGTACACGCATTCTATATTAATCTAATGTTTTTTTAACACATATGACATATAAATTGTGTTTGCATATCGCTTTTGTTTTTAACTTTCTTGAGCATTGTTGTTTTTAAAATTGGTTTATGGATTTTTTTATCTGAATAAACTTTATTGGTGATGATGATGAATAAGATAGTGATGAGGGCATGCAAACAGCAGGTAACCCAATGCTTTGTTTGATCCGTTTTAGAGATTTCAAAAGAACTTTGTCTGGCACTTTACAGACTACAGTGACAGCATGGAATACAAAGAGCGAGCTTGACAGAACTTCAGAGGTTATGCTAGTACTAGAAAAAAGACTCACAAAAAATGTGGCTACGCAGGGAGGCAGCCATAGATGCTGATATGGAGGAAATTCATGTTCTTATAGATGAAGAGCCAGTGCCGCAGTGAGATGTTTCATGGTAGGGGAAAGGGATGCCTGTGCAAGAGAGTGGCATTTCCTAGCATAGAAAAGACCCCTGTGTGGCAAATAGAGAGAGGGTGCGTGCTGGCTGGTGACAGCTTTGTAATGCATGCGAGGAGACTTACTGATGGCAAAAGCAGTCTGCACTGCAGTAGTGGAGATGTTTATCAATATTCTAGTTGGCAGGCTGCAATGATCTGTAATTCCCTGCAGCACAGAGTGGCGCAGATAATACAGACCAGAACACAGGGGCACAAGCTGTGACTCTCGTGCTCCCTCACTTTCACCTGCACACACAGTCCCACTCTTTACTCATATGTGATTCACAGCATAAGCCATGGGAGTACCAAGCGTTACCAGCCTGCTTGATGTAGCTGGATAATGGGCCTCATCACGAGTTGGGCGGTAACCATGCAGTAAATGCGCCGGGATCCCGCCCAAAGCTATTAGCGTTACCACAACCCCTATTTAGACCATAGGAATCTATGGGGCTTTTCAGCACTATATAGAACTGGCAGTAACAGCACCAGAAACAGGCAGAAAGGGGAGGTTTTTACCTCCAGCAAAAATCTGGAGGTAAACCTCCCACTTTCCATCCAAACTCGGGATTGGTTGGAGCTGTAATGCAGCGGCAACAGTGTTACCACCACATTTTTACCACTCCCCCCAACCCTGGATGAGGCCCAATGTCTACAATCCGACATCTTAATAATCTTCCATACTTCAACGGTCCACCTGAGCACATTTGGAGTCTATCACACAACCGCTCACTATTCACTTGGACCTTAATGAACTGCATAATACACCCAAAACACACTAACTACTGGCTCACCATTGTCACCCTATTTCCTCACCAAGACCCCTTGCCTGACCGCACAGTCATGAGAACCCACTGATCCAAGCAGACACCAGCACTTTCCCATCTTTCTACCTAAATTCTCTCTGATCTGCTCCTTCCAACGTATCCCCCTGCCCATTTCCCTTTTCACCTTCCGAGTCCCAGACCCTCCAGTCGTGGGCAAAATACGTACCCCAGACAAGCCTTGCAACCGGAAGAGCAATACAGCGGGAATGGCGCAGAGTAGTTACATGACATTGCAGTGTAAATGTGGGTGTGGGTGGCATAGAATAAGGAGCCTAGCAGGAAGGATCTCTCATGTGAACATCCAACCTGGCATGGCATCTCTCTAACACCGGACGAGGTACAATTTGTGGTGTCAGTAGAAGAGGGACTATTGCTCTGTAGGGTGTCACTTAGCACCCACTGGCATGTCTAGTGTTAGAATAAATTTCGCTCGAAAACTCAAGACGCTAGGACTATCCAGTAAACTACTTATCTCCGAGTTATAATCAAGAAACCCACCTTTAGGTAAGCGAGCAAACGCTTATGTATAACATAGACTGTCATGTTAAAATCTCGCAGTTGCAAACAATTCAGAACTTAGAGTACCAATTAGGCTACAGTATGTACATTTATATATTTTTATCGGTACCAGAAAATTTGCTCATTGAAGATTCACTGATACTACTACTCTCTCAATACACAATTATCAGGTATGCCATTGTAATGGATTGCCCACTCTATCTATTAGGTATAACAACCTTGCCTCATTAACTTTATAGACTGTTCCAATAATTAGTGATTTTTGCATACAGTAATTAATGATTGTATAAAACCAACTCACATCTAATTTGAAAATAACAACATTTTTTTCTTCTTTCTCCCCCTACCCTCTTCTTTGTTTGCCTCTTCCTCCATTCCTCCTTTATACTATTTAATTTACCTGGTTTATGTTTATAATCAAACATTTTGACGGATTCATTTCATTACTTTGCAAAACACAACAATGTGGTTATTTTTGGTTTAAATATAATTGGTCATGGATCATTAAAGTTTTTTACAGTTACTTACTATTCCAATGTAAATACGCCCTGAGGACAGCCCGGAGAGGGCTGAAACAGGTGTTGGCGTGCAGTGTCCGCTTTTGCGAATAAATACCTGTGTTTACATTTCCACTTACATTGTAATGGACTAATTATTTTACCAAGTTTAACCTTGAATTGTATGACGTTATCTGAGGGAGCGTTGACGGGCAGGCACTATTCACTTTGTTTATTCTACTATACAGAAGGGGCTCCGAGAATTTACCCTTCTACGCCTTGCCACTGCTGCAAACCTTGCTACTCATAGTATC
Organism: Ambystoma mexicanum; assembly: GCF_040938575.1. Lineage (NCBI taxonomy): Eukaryota > Metazoa > Chordata > Amphibia > Caudata > Ambystomatidae > Ambystoma > Ambystoma mexicanum. Next base: position 395,155,740 of record NC_090928.1, on the reverse strand, counting down.
AATATTTAACCGATAAGAGGGTGTGCGCACCTACCCATATTGGGGATAATTTCTCGGTATCTTTACTATTATGTCTAGTGTTAATACAAGTAATTCATAATTCCTTTTATGATCCGTTATATGACTCAAGGAAGAAGAGCCAATATCTTGTAGGAAAATAAAAAGAACCTGTTGCTTGTCTGTATCAAGAAGTTTTTCTTTAAGACAGCACATGCAAAACAATCACAAATACGCATATTGTTTTATTTCATCTGTTTTGATGCAAAGCCATACAAGACATAGGAGTCATGTTTGTAAAGGAAGCAGCAGCACTTATACCACTTGGGTGAGGAGTTGCCCTGTAATGGCAAAGGTACCATCAGATGTGTAAGGAACTCATGGTGGCAAAAGTAAAGAAAGACAGACACAAGTGATCACAGTCCAAGGGTGTTTATTAAACTGTATAAATGGGTCAAATGTATAAACTCCTAATCTAAACCTAGATCTAAAATGGGAGCAAGTTACGACCATCAAATAATAATAAGGCAGTCCTAGTGGCGTCTTGTCTAATAAAAAAGGCCTATACTCCAAAAGAAACTATTTCCAATCCTTACCACTAAGTTATAAAATCGTGTGGGATAATGTTCACCAGAAAAGAAAGAAGTGTTCACAAAATGATAAGTCAGGATGGTATAACTGGGTCTCCCTTCACAATGTTTTTTAGCTTGGGACAAGGCGGGACTCTCGAGAACAGCACACTCCTGGGCTTCTCCAGCACAGGGCAAAGTTTGTTTCCAAAATATCAGTTAACAAGCTCATTGACCCTTGCCGGGTACTAATGTGGAAAAAAGGAAATTGTTTCCAGCATTGGTCAGGGGTAAGAGGTAAAACTATGACTGTGCTTTTAATCACCCACTAGCTAGTCTGTGTCACAATCTGGAGAATGACTTGAAGTCACCGTAAGGGTATTGTCCAAATGCTTCACTTTCCCACCCGAGGCACCACTCTCCTCACCTGAGTCTTCAGGGTCTGAGGCTCCGACGCCGTGTCTGTGGGCAAGGTAATCCTTTTTACTCTTCGTTGTGAATGCTCTGACACGGAATGAAGCCGTGGTGGAACTCTGTATTGGTTACCACCTTGGCTCCGTTCCCGTATGCAGGCGGGTAAGGGGAAAAAGCCCAAAGGCGGAAAAAACCCCTGAGTTGTAGTCGTGGATTGCGATGAGAGATGTAGTTGTCGCTGTAGTGGTAGTGAAATTCAATTGCCTCGGGATCCTTTAGGTAAACAAATCGAAGATCCTTCCGGAGAGGAAATGACAAGGAAGGAAAGAACACTGGCATGTAGCCGGTAAGCGTCAAAACGCAGCAGCAGAGGGAAACCGGCGGAGGAGAGGAGCCGCCAGGGAGACGGGAAGGAAGGAGAAAAGAAGGGAGAGAAATCCCCAGAAGGGGGAACAAGAGCGAGCGAGAGAAAAGCACTGGAAGCGTCTCACCGTGAAAAACGAAAGGAGACGGTTGCAACGCAAGGAATCATGGGAAGCAGGAAGTAAATAGGCGAGACGAAGAACAGAGGAAAAAACACTAGACCGTAAACAGAGAAACGTGAAAAAAAACGTGGTGGCAGTGTTAATGGCGGCGAAGCCGTAACAACGGCATCCATCGCCAACCAAGAGGGTTCATGACAGTATGCCCCCTCTTACTGCCCACCCCGCCCGGCTTACCAGGATGGCTCTGATGAAATTTAGCTACTAGGCGGGGCGCTTTGACAAAATGCACAGGTTCCCAGGAATCTTCAGACCTGGGATACCCCTTCCAGGAAATGAGATATTGTAAACGTCCCCGGTAGTAGCGGGAGTCACGGATTTTAGAAACTTCATACACCTCCTGGGAGTCTCTGGGTGAAATGTCTTGCAAGGGTTTAGACCTAAAATGTGGTTCAGTTCGTGATTCTTTGAGAAGGGAGGTATGAAACACCGGGTGCACCCGGCGAAGGTAGGAGGGTAGTTGAATCTTGTAAGCCACCGGGTTGATTCTTTCTAGGATGGGAAACGGACCCAGGAACCGAGGAGACAACTTGGAGGACCGGATCCACCTTGGTAAATATTTGGTCGAAAGCCATACCTTCGTCCCTTTAGTCCAAGTGGGGGCCGTTTGGCGATGTTGATCAGCAAGGGTTTTGTAGGTTCTAAGGCTCCTCGCTAGACTGTCTCTGGCCGTCCGGTGAGCCTCAGAAATTTCCGATAAAGCAGCTTCGGCAGCAGGAGAGTTACTGGTGTGAGAAGCAATGGGCCAAATGGACTTGGGATGAAGTCCGTAGTTGCAGTAAAAAGGAGAGATACCCGTGGCAGAGTGTTTGGAGTTGTTGTAGGTGAATTCTGCCGTGGGGAGGAGTTGTACCCAATTATCTTGGAGTCTATTTATGTAGCATCTGAGATATTGTTCCAGAGTGGAATTGAGTCTTTCCGTCTGACCATTAGTCTGGGGATGGTAGCCAGATGAAAGAGCACGGTCAATACCTAACCGGGAACACAAAGCCTTCCAGAATTTAGAAATATATTGGCTACCCCGGTCCGAAGTAATCTTATCGGGCAAGCCATGAAGACGAAATATATCTCTGGCAAAAACTTCGGCCATGCGATTGGCCGTAGGTAAGCCCTCCAGTGGAGAGAAATGGGCCATCTTGGTGAATGAATCTATAGTTACCATGATGCAAGAACAGGACTCTGATAAGGGTAAATCCACAATGCAGTCAGTAGACAAGTTCCCCCATGGCCTTTGTGGTATGTCAGGCTGAGTGAGGAGACCTAACGGTTTGCCTGTTGGATTCTTTGCCATAGCGCAGACTGGGCATGCTCTTATGTATGACTGGACTTCTCGTCGAAGATTGGGCCAGAAAAACGAGCGTTTTATGAGTTCAATGGTGTTTGCCTGGCCTCGATGTCCTGCAACTCGGCTGTCATGGCACCAGTAGAGAATCCTCTTGCAGAGATGTCCTGAAGGTATGTAAAGTCGGTTCTTCTAGAACCAGAGACCATCTTTGGTATGAAACTGAGACGCCAAGCATTTGTCTCTAAAGCAGGGTTCAGAGTCTGAAGCTCCTTTGAGTTCCTGTAGAAAAGTGTGAAGAGGTGCCACTATGCGAGTAGATGGAAACATAAGTTCGGTAGAGAGGTGGCCCGAACCAGCAACCAACTCCTTGCGAGACAAGGCGTCGGCTAGGACATTCTGAGAGCCTGGTAAATAGGTAATGGTGAAATCGTATTGGGAAAAAAAATAAGCCCATCGCGCCTGGCGAGAGTTAGCACATTCGAGGGACTGCAGGACCTTTAGATTCTTATGATCCGTGCGAATGATGAAGGGAATACTGGCACCCAATAACAGATGTATCCATTCCTCACAGGCCAATTTCATAGCTAGTAACTCCTTTTCAAGGACGGTATAGTGAAGTTGACTGATGGTCAGAGTGCGAGAGAGGTAGGCGACTGGATGTTCTATACCTTCGAACTCCTGGAGCAAGGCAGCACCGATGGCCGCGGAAGAGGCATCAGTTTCCACGATAAACTGTTTAGTTTGATCGGCCTGGAGCAATATGGGTGCTGAGCAAAACAAAGTTTTGAGATGTCTGAAACTAGACTCTGCCGTCGATGACCACACAAAGGTTCCAGATGATTTCTTGAGAAGTGTGGTTATAGGTAGCACCATCTCGGAGAACCGGGGTATAAATCTTCTGTAAAAGTTTGTTAAACCCAAGAATCTCTGGACCTCTTTGACAGAGGTGGGAGAAGACCACTCTAAAATGGCAGACACCTTGCGAGGGTCCATGGAGATACCCCGGTCAGACAAAATAAACCCCAAATAGGGAATGCTCGAGACCCCGAACTGGCATTTTTCAGGTTTGGCTAGTAAACTGTTCTCCTTAAGTCGAGAAAGCACTGTCCGGACATGCTCTTCGTGTTCTTCCTTGTTGATGGAAAATACAAGAATATCGTCTAGATAGATGATCACTGAAACAAATAAGAGATCCGAAAACATGCGGTCCATAAATCTTTGGAAAACTGCGGGAGCATTAACTAGCCCAAAGGGCATGACTCTATATTCAAACAATCCGAAGGGTGTTCGAAAAGCCGTCTTCCATTCATCACCCTTAGCAATGCGCAATAAATGGTATGCATTGCGAAGATCCAGCTTAGTGAAAATGTGAGCACCTTGAACCGCCTCAAGAATGTCTGTGATAAGTGGCATAGGATAGCGGTCTCTGACAGTGACCTTGTTGAGACCTCTATAATCAATGCAAGGTCGTAATTCTTTGGAATCCCTCTTGGAGATGAAGAAAAAGGGAGCTCCGGCAGGAGATTTTGAAGGTTGAATGAGGCCATTGTGCAGATTCACATCCAGGTAAGTTCGTAAGACCTCCTTCTCGGATCTGGACAAGGAAAACATACGACCGAACGGAACCAGTGCGTTGGGCTCAAGATCAATAGAGCAGTCCTCAGGACGATGGGGTGGTAAAGGTGCTGGCTTGACTTCTGTGAAAACCTCTCTGAAAGCCTCACCAAGATGTGCCATATTATGGACAGTTGAGGATTCCTGACAAGAAGCAGGGGTGACCTGTAGTTGTAGATAAGATTGTTGAGGAATACAATGCTTCTTGCAAAACTCAGACTCGAAACGTAGCAAATTAGATACCCAATCTATTTGTGGGTTATGTCTCCTGAGCCAAGTGATTCCCAAAATAACTGGAAAATGGGCAGCTCTAATGATGTCAAATTTAAGACTCTCCACATGCTGGGAAATTCGGACTTCTAGCTCCTCAGTCGTCTGCGTTATGGGTCCTGAAGACAAGGGAGTACCATCTACACCCTCCACCTTCTGGTCTTCGAGTCTAGCTAGCCTTTTGAGGCCCACCTTGTCAACCCATAAGGTATCAACGAAGTTACCGGCTGCTCCGCAGTCTAAGAGTGCCAAAGTCTCTACGAGCTGATCTTGGATCATCACGCTGATATTGATAACCATGAGTCTGGAATCTTCAGGTGTCTTCTTTGTGGATACAGCCAAAGAAACGTAGGGACTGGAAGATTTAGATAACCACCGGTTTTCTGTCCCTTTTAAAACCGGGGTGATTCGTTTCCCGAACGCCGTGGAGGTAGTTCGGAACAGTCCTTGAGCAGATGTTTGTCAGACCCACAGTAGGCGCAAAGCCCTCTTTCTCTTCGTCTTCTTCTTTCTTCCATGGTGAGTGGTGCTCGGGTGGTTCCAATCTGCATAGGTTCTTCACTCTGTTTAGAAGATGGAGGAAGAGTGTTGGATGATGTCCCTATGGTAGAGGGATTTTCTCTGTAACGTCTTCTTTCATTACGTCTCTCATGGAGACGATGTTCGATCTGTAGGACCGAGGATAAAAGATCCGAAAAAGAGGCAGGTCGGGGAGACCGGGCTAGTTCATCCTTTATCTCCTCTTTGAGACCTCTACGAAAAATGGCAAATTGTGCCTGTTCAGGCCAACCGGCCCCTGCCGCCAGAGTCTTAAATCTAGTAATGTAGGTGAGGAGATCTGAGGCTCCCTGTTTAACATCCAGGAGATCCTCACAAGCAGTGTAGGTGAGTTCATGTCTTTCAAAGGATTCTCTGAGAAGAATCTTAAAATTCCCGTAATTCTGTAGAACCGGGTCTTCTCCTGTCACAAGAGGTGTAGCCCACGCAAGGGCATTGCCCACCATATTCGAAATGAGGAAGCCAACCTTAGCCTGATCAGAAGAAAACATATGAGGGCGGAAAGTGAAGTAAATAGTGGCAGCTTCCAGAAACTCTTTAAGTTTTTTGGGAGAACCGTCGAACTTCCCCGAAGATAGGGCCATAGGTGGCAATTCTGGGGGAGGGGAAGGTTCTTTGCCCAAAACCAATTGTTTTAATACCACATTTTCTGCCTTAACAGTCTGAAGCTCTTGAGAAAGGGACTGTACAGCTTTCCATAGTTCTTGGATTTGATCCTGCAACTGTTCTGGAGTAGCCATTGGTATCTTCTGGCGTTGCAAACTGTCACAATCTGGAGAATGACTTGAAGTCACCGTAAGGGTATTGTCCAAATGCTTCACTTTCCCACCCGAGGCACCACTCTCCTCACCTGAGTCTTCAGGGTCTGAGGCTCCGACGCCGTGTCTGTGGGCAAGGTAATCCTTTTTACTCTTCGTTGTGAATGCTCTGACACGGAATGAAGCCGTGGTGGAACTCTGTATTGGTTACCACCTTGGCTCCGTTCCCGTATGCAGGCGGGTAAGGGGAAAAAGCCCAAAGGCGGAAAAAACCCCTGAGTTGTAGTCGTGGATTGCGATGAGAGATGTAGTTGTCGCTGTAGTGGTAGTGAAATTCAATTGCCTCGGGATCCTTTAGGTAAACAAATCGAAGATCCTTCCGGAGAGGAAATGACAAGGAAGGAAAGAACACTGGCATGTAGCCGGTAAGCGTCAAAACGCAGCAGCAGAGGGAAACCGGCGGAGGAGAGGAGCCGCCAGGGAGACGGGAAGGAAGGAGAAAAGAAGGGAGAGAAATCCCCAGAAGGGGGAACAAGAGCGAGCGAGAGAAAAGCACTGGAAGCGTCTCACCGTGAAAAACGAAAGGAGACGGTTGCAACGCAAGGAATCATGGGAAGCAGGAAGTAAATAGGCGAGACGAAGAACAGAGGAAAAAACACTAGACCGTAAACAGAGAAACGTGAAAAAAAACGTGGTGGCAGTGTTAATGGCGGCGAAGCCGTAACAACGGCATCCATCGCCAACCAAGAGGGTTCATGACAGTCTGTGGGACATTCCTGGCACTCTGATGAAAACCCTGTGTGCATTCTGGATCATTTGGGCAGCATAGGTGATGCATCAAATAGGCTAGTATTACCAAAAAATTAAATAACTTAATTTAGCTGGCAGGATTCCATCTACATAATCATGCTTTCTGGAATTTGTATTTGTATTTGTATTTATTTATTTATATTGCGCAGCCTGCCTACGGGCATCAGGGCGCATGTTTGGAAGGGTTACAATGAGAAGTTACAGAAAGGCAGTTACAGGAAGGCAGTTACATAATACAAAGTATAAATATACATAGGGCAAAGAAATATACATATATTTACGAGGTAGTTAGTTGTCCCAATATATACAGAGGTGATAGGATTGGTACAGCATGCAGTGAGTGTTTACAAAAAGGAGGCTGCAGCTTTGTCTTGCTCATAAAGCCATTGTTTTGCTCTATTTCTGAAGGATTGAAGGGAGGGGACATTTCTGAGATCATTGGGTAGTGAGTTCCAGAGCTTAGCTGCCAGGACTGGGAAGCTCGAGCCTCTGGCAGTCTGGAGCTTGAAGCTAGGAATGATGAGTGTATTAGCTTGTGCAGATCTTAGAGGTCTGTGGGCTGTGTGTTGTGTGAAGCGCTCTGACAGGTAGGCCGGTGCAGCGTTGTTCTGTGCTTTGTAACTAAGAACCAGTGTTTTGAGAGCAATGCGCCGTGAAATGGGGAGCCATCGTAAGTTGCGTCTAGTGGAGGAGATGTGGGTGCGCCTAGGTATGTAAAGAGCAGCCCTGATGCCGTTATTCTGGGTTACTTGAAGTTTGTCAATGTTTTTTTGACTAGTTCCCAGGTAAAGGGCATTGCAGTAATCAATTTTGGATAAGATGAGAGTTCTGGCAAGGATCAAGCAATTGTCCATAGATAAGAAGGGGCGGCAAGCAGTGATTAGTTTGCACGTGTGCGCAGATGCTGAAACTACTGAGTTGGTTTGTCTAGTGAGAGAGAGAGAGAGAGAGTCGAGTCCAGATAAATACCGAGTGTTTTAGTGACCTTGGTGACCTTGATAATGTTACCATCAACGATTAAGGCATCATATTTGCTGTCAAGTTTTGCAAGTTTGGATTGAGAACCTAGGATGAGTAACTCAGTTTTCTCATCGTTTAGGCAGAGACCGTGGTGGGCCATCCACGCCTGGATGACGGAGTAGACTGCATTGAGAGCTTTGATGTCAGTTACATAGTCACCAGTGATAGGGATGAGTATCTGGGTGTCATCCGCATAATTTGTGTAGGCGACACCCAGATGGTCAAGAATATCAAAGAGTGGTTTAGTAAAGACATTGTAGAGCGTAGGTAATACGCATGAGCCTTGTGGGACTCCGCAAGGGACATGCGCTGGGTCGGCAGCGGCAAGAGGTGAGAACTCTCATGGACCTGTTGGCAAGGAATGAAGTATTTCAGTTGGTTATGTCTCTATAAAAGTCACACATATATCTATACTATCAATCAACATTGGATTATACAGGCCTTAGGTTAAGGGTCTTGACCACTATAATACACTGTTTGAAGTGTGGGTCTGTGCTCACAAGAATCTCCGATATGTGGCATTTGTTATTGATAGGCAACGAATTACTGCAGTAGGGGTCTAATGTTAGTTGGGGATCTGCTAGGTGGGCATCATGGCGTGGTCAGTGGTCTGGCACATGAAGAGAATACCTTGCAGGGACACAGGGTCAGAATGGCAGTAAGTTTCCACTGGCGAGGGTGAGTGGGCAAGGACACGTTTGTGGAGATGAACGAGCTATGTGCTTAGTTCAGGCTGGTTCACATGCAGGACAGTGATCTCAGAGGGAGAGTGATGTGTTACATTTATTAGCTGTTGCAAATACCTCTGGAGTTTTCCAGTCAGAGTGGAAACGAGGGTGGGGGCCATGTGCTCTGCGCAGTGAGGCCTGGTCACCAAGATGGAGTGGAAAGGGGGTACAAAAATGGATGCCCCGTGTCCTGCTCAGTGGTCCCATCTACGCGAATGTCAACCAAAGTTAACATCACATAAGGGCAAGGGGCGAACCCACTACTGGAGGCACTTGGTCCGAGTTTCTACTGAGAAGTAAAGGATGAGAGGGGCCTGATGGCCCCTCGCTCCCACACACTTGCCTGCATGCCCACATGCCCATCCATCCCACCCCCCTCTATCAAAGGCGGTTCGCACCCGGGGATAAGCGCTGGCATGGGGGGATGTCACGGGCGCAAACGGCCAAGGTGCCAAACAGCATGTACACTTCAAAAGGTATCTCACGCTTAGGGGCCATCACTCACATGGCCTTCTCAGACCCCGTGTCTCCAGGCAGGCCTACCCTGAGGCAGGCCGTCCCCCTGCAATCCACATAAGTGTGTCTCCATTCAGCAGTCTTCCTGTGCCTTATCTGCACACCCCAGGCCCATCCATCCCACCCCCGTCTATCAAAGGCGGTTTGCACCCGGGGATGAGCGCTGGCATGGGGGGCTGTTACGGGCGCAAACGGCCAAGGTGTTAAACAGCATGTACACTTCAAAAGGTATCCCACGCCCAGGGGCCATCGCTCACATGGCCTCCTCAGACCCCGTGTCTCCAGGCAGGCCTCCCCTGAGGCAGGCCGCCCCCTGCAATCCACATAAGTGTGTCTCCATTAAGCAGTCTTCCTGTGCTTTATCTGCGTGCCCCAGGCCCATCCATCCCACCCCCCTCTATCAAAGGCGGTTCGCACCCGGGGATGAGTGCTGATATGGGGGGCTGTCACAGGCGCAAACGGCCAAGGTGCCAAACAGCATGTACACTTCAAAAGGTATCCCACGCCCAGGGGCCATCGCTCACATGGCCTCCTCAGACCCCGTGTCTCCAGGCAGGCCTCCCCGGAGGCAGGGCTCCCCCCTGCTATCCACATAATACCACGACATACACACGTCATTCATTCACAAACACACCCCTGTTTCTAATACTTTATAAACCACTTGATATGTCTCATGAGAACATCTTTGTGCTTTGCAAGTCAACTCCTGAACCTTCTACCTGAGAAGCATTGAGATCTATGCTAATCTGCTCGTCGTCGTGCTATCTGTGAACGCTTCGAGCAAACTCATCAGTTTGCTACCTGTGGCCATCTACCTGTTCTCCTGCAACATACGGCTCGGCCTGCTGAATCCAACTGTTTGTTGGTCAAGGTAAGGCCATGTATCCTAATCATATTTCGGTCATTTTTACATTTCTATCTATTTGCGATTACAGTTCCCAATAGTGCTATGGTCATTGGTCTCATTGCTATTGACTTGAGTTTCAATTGTTATGCTATCAATAGATCTATTTATTTTCATCTGTGTCAATTGTCAATGAATTGCATCCTTCGGCGGTCCAGTCTATAATGTAAGCATGTTTCCTTTTCGTGCAAGACAGACAATCCAAGGGACGAGTCACATGTTCAGAGTTTAGTCACATCATTTAAAACATTTCTGTAACTTATGCAAATACTAAGCCGCACATGATGAACTGGTATAGTTCCAGCGACCAAAACAAACCTTGCATTGAACATGGTATGGTTCATTTACTTTTTTATGACATTTTTATTCATCAAGGTTTTATAATAATCTTGATATTTACTTTTCAGAATTTTCAACAATGCCTGCCTGTTCGATTAGCGGTTGCCCTTCGAAGACCCATGCTAAATCTGAAGGCAGTACAATGCATGTATTCCCGAAAACTGTTGATCGAATAAGAGAATGGGTCAGACATTGCGGATATCCACTGGATGAGCTGGAAAGTAGAGTCCGACAAGTCTTAGAGGAGAAGAGGGGTGATCAATACCTCATCTGCAGCCGGCACTTTTCCTCGAACATGCACGCCACATCTTGGGTAATAAAGAAGAATAAACGGCGAACGACACGAAAATTGCTCGCAAATGCTATTCCAACTCCATTCGTCCACATTCCGCCACTGGTGAGTCAAGTGTCCGGATTTAGCTTTAGGCCTTGCGGTGGTGTGTAGGTAGCCGAATGGATTAATTGATATTTTAGGTGTTGTGTCCCTTGTAATACTCCCTTGTAATACTTTCGATATTGATATGAGTGTATAGCTTTTTGAATAATGACATTTATCAATACATTATTTTTCGATTTTATAACCCCCAAAGGAAATCTATTTATGGGCACAGGGAACTGTACTACATCGCGCATTTTCAATAGCATTATTCTCAAGTATTCTGTCGGTTTACATGGCAATTTTTTAATATTTGCATTTCCTTATCAAACAATAATTTACCTTTACAACTTCTTGACTATCCCTTGAATCTGAAGCAAGAACATTCTACTTCCGCCACGTGCTCGCAGTTATCAACCACTTCTAGCGCGTATCAGGTAATCATACTTGGCTATTCCGCTACAGACTTGTTTTATGCATGTCAAGTAATAGTTTTTATGTATCGTGTGATTATTTTACCAATTGTTTGGTTAGTGCTTTCCAATTGATATACACCTTAGTTGTCTTCCCCTGGTGTTTGTTTTCAGTTATAATTAGTGTTATCTATACTAATGCAAGTACTGTCTTGCAGGGAGATGCTGAAGCATCCACTACATTGACAACAGCCCTAGATGTTCTTCAGCAGCACGAGGTATGGATACTGACAGGTCCATCGACCGTGATCATCAGGACTGGAACACTTGTCGTTTGATTGTTCTACACCATGTTTCATTTGTGGTTAGCCATTGATATGTACCTGTGCGGTCGACCCCAAGTGTGTGTTGTGTTTTCAATATTGTAATCCTTACTAATGCAAATACTATGTTTCAGGCAGTTTTTGAAGCGTCAACCCACACACTTGATGCAGAGCCTGACATTCAAGTAATTCCAGGGGAAGTGGAAGCGGGACCATGCGGATACGAATCGGCGCAACAGCTTTCAGAAGTGCGCACCACATTTACAACATCCATAGATATTCTTCAGCAGCACGAGGTATGGATACTAACAGCTCCATCGAGCGTGATCATATAATGTGATTCCATTTGCTATACTTTCTTCCCTATTAACGCAAGTACTGTGTTTCAGGGAGACGATGGAGCTTCCACTACAATCACAAGATCCCATTTAGATGATGCAGATGTAAAGAAATTGGAGAAAAAAGTCGATTAAATCTGATCATATTTAAATATTCCTTGATTCTTTTAGACAATGCAACATTTGTGGTTATCTCTTTATATGTACCTGTGCCGTCAACCCCAAGTGTGTGTTATGTTTACAATATTGAAAACCATACTAACGCAAGTACTGTGTTTCAGGGAGTTGCTGATGCCTCCTCTCCAATACAATCAATACAATCATTCATGGCAGTCCATGCAGAGCCAGAGGTATGGATACTGACAGTTCCATAGAAGTAGGTCATCAGAGCTCGAATACTTGTCGTTTGGTTGTTCTACACAATGTTTAATTTGTGTTGAGCTATTGAGATGTACCTGTGTGTTCGTCCTCACGTGTGTTTTATGTTATCAATATTGTAATACATAGTAATGAAAGTACTATGTTTCAGGGAGTCGATGGAGCCTCATGCTGTGCTGTCTATGCGGATACAGAAAATATAGTCGTTGCAGCGCAAGAGGAAGGGAAGAGATGTGGAAACGAATCGGCGCTACAGCGCGCAGATGTTGAAGGTCGAGTCAAGAAAGTTGCAAAGGAAAGAAACAAAAATAAGGTTAGTTACAAACAGTTCATAACTTTAGAATTTCTTTGTGCTGGGGACTATTTTATGTTTTTTCCAGTCAATTGTACTATACTTTATCTTGTGTTTAAACTGAACATCCCTTTTCCAATCTGTCCTCTAGTTACCCGTGGGTGTACAAACTATACATACACAGACAGTGAAGTGAATGAGAGATGTTGCTTGCCAGACCATTTACACTATGGAGGAACTATTAATTCAGACGCCGTGTGTTGAGACTAGAGATGCGCATATCCAATGGCCAGAACATGAAATGAATGTGTCCGGAGAATCCAGTAAAGTTGTAATGGACCATTGCTACAGTGCGACTGCACCACCACAAGAAGATGATACTGAATGTATTGAGGATAGCTCGGAAGTAGTCGCAGATCAGTTCACACAATCTACACCCGCCAAAAAATTGCCACCAAAAAAGCTGTTGACAATGTTGTGCTCTCCCATCAATGTTGAAGTAACAGATGTTGAAATGACAGAGAATGAAACAGCAGCAGCATTCACTGATGCATCAGAACCTGATATCGGCGATATTTCTTTCAGTTGTGGTGAAATGTCCTCAACGATGCAGTCCGAAACAAGTGTGACACCGATGACAGTCTAATGAAAGAGGGCAAATACATAGTATTCGACAGTTGTTTGATGGATATGATAAGTATGCTGAAATGTGAGCATTCCGTCAAAGGGAAAGTATGTTGGAGGCCATTGATTCATGTGACTCGTGAAAAACAATGCAGTAACGTCAAAATACATGCCGCCTGTAGATTAAATCATGCGTTCTCATGGTCTGCACAACCGATGCTGGGGAAGCTGCCAGCAGGCAATCTACTGTGTGCAGCTGCATCACTTTTTAGTGGGTCCAGTTTTAGAAAGTTAGAGTCTTTCTTTCAGTTTGTGGGACTTAATTTCATTTCTAAAACGCAGTACTACAAATACCAACATGATTATCTGTTTCCGGCCATTAGTGATGCTTGGAAAATTTAACAATTGTCTCTAGCAAGTACATTCGAAGGGAAACGATTCAGGCTAGCCGGCGATGGACAGTGCGACAGCCCTGGATTTTCTGCCAAGTACTGCACCTACCACTTTCAGGACATGGATAGTAAGAAAATTGTGAGTTTGGTGGTCGTGCAGGTAACACAATGTACATCCTCAGTGGCCATGGAGAAACTAGGATTTATAAAATCAGTGAAATATCTACAATTGAGGGGAATGTACATCGACCTCATAGCCACGGACAGACACATTTCAATTGCTAAGACAATGAGAGAGCAGTTCCCACATATTAAACATCAATTTGATGTATGGCATCTTGCTAAATCAATCAAAAGAAAATCTCGGCTGCAGGGGAATAAAATGGTTTGGAAAGTATTTCACAGTGGTCCCAGTCTATCAGCAACCATCAATGGTGGAGCTCCAAAACTTGTGAAGTGTCAGTGGAAATACTACTTGAAAAATGGCGGTCACTGATGCACCACTGTACCAACGTTCACCGCTGGTCAGAACACCTACATTTCCACCAATGTGAACATGGCCGCGCTTAGAAACCTCTGGGTGTTTAAGCGCGTTATAAAAACGTAACTAAGACAAAAAAAAACAAAAAAAAACACACAATTACGCAACTAAGAAAAACAAACAATTCCTGTAACAGCGCCTCGATGCCTGCGGGCTGTGTGAGCGCTTTATAAATGTAAAATAAATAAAATAAATAAATAAATGGCCCTTTGTCCCCAGAGGAGGCAAGGAAGAAGAAGTGGTTGATTCCATCTTCACCGACACACAAAGCCATTGAGAAGTTGTTTTCGAAAAAACTCTATCAAGAGATTTGAGGGGACTGACAGAATTCTGTCACACAGGAGGTTTGGAGGTGTTCCACAATATGTGCCTAAAGTACAGGCCAAAGTGCTTGCATTTCAGCATACAGGGCATGAAACATAGGACTCTACTTGCGGTCTATATTTGCCTGACCCAACAATTGCCTGAGTTTATAGGTAAATCTTTAGATAGAGCTAAGTCGACACTGTACACGCAGCCGTGAACAATCTAGGACTACGGGTAATGTAAGCATGCCTCGCTACACTAAGGTGTTTTCTAAAAGAAGTAAGCAATGGGTCATCAAACCAGTCTATGAGGAAATGGAGTTTGACTTTGTAAAAAGCCTTATTGTTGCTGTACTCGAGAAGCACAGATATGGAATTTTGAACGTTTCTGTGCAGAGCACTGATGCATTTCCACCGATCAGTGCCACTGTGCCATGTCCACCCAAAGAAGAGATGGTTGTGAAGTACAAATCTCGGTTAAATAATTGTAATATGATTGTCTTTTTGTAAATAAATGTTATTGTACAGTGTACATAGAAAGTATGCTAACCCTAACCCCTCCCTTCACCATCCTGGGTGGCGAACAACCTGGGTGTCATGTTTGACTTCTCTCTCTATTCACCTCATATCGCTGACCTTGTCAATATGTGTATGTATTTATTTTTGTTGCTGTAAGTAAGTTTTGCATGGCTTGCATATTCCAAATAATAAAACAAACAATAAATCTCACTTTCAACTCAACTCCTCCGGTACGTTATACTTTCCCTCACCTTCCCTCAAAAAGTCAATGTCTCCATAGTTATGGTTCTCTAGGGCTGCAAAGCTCGCGGACAACGAGGACAAAATTGGGGGCCTCAGAACGCGCCAAGCGAGCCGTTGCAGATGGGAGAGAAGCCAGTTCACATTTGCACATTGAGGCCTAGTACATAGATGGATTCGAAAATTCAAGTTCTCACAGATGGCTTTATTACGGGATGTTGCAAAGTAAGAATGTATGCTCCTTTAGAGTGAAGGTCAGCGGCTTTGATTTTCAGCTGGCGGCCTGAAGAGGCCCACAACTCACACTGTTAAGTATAAGGTTCTATTGTTTTTTTACCTTGAGAGACAGGGACCATGCCGAAAGGACTTCATTTGAGGGGTGCAATAACGTAAAAGACGATAAGGCAGAAAATTCTGAAACTAGACCGAGTTTCATGTTAGTTAAGTATACGAAAAATCGTTGTCAAGAGCACAGTGGGATTTACGGACTGCATTACACAGAGACACAATGGAAATTGCAAATATAATGTAAGTAACTCTTTAGACGCTTTTATACCGGAATGAAGAATTAATGAATGGATGAATGAATGAATGAATGAATGAATGAATGAATGAATGAATGAATGAATGAATGAAGAGCAAGTAAAACGTTTGTGGGATCGTCTTTGTAGCGGGCACATGGACATGCAGGTCCACATTCTACACGCATGTAGACAAACAGTTGTTTCTCATTGTGTGTTAACCTCGATTTATTTTGTTAGTTTCGCATTGATTTTACAGCCGAACATACTCCATTGCACTATCCTTGAAAGCAAATAGTTTCAGATCGGCCATAATAAATAAAATGAATAATATTAATAAAGATTGGCTGGCGAGACTGATTATAATTTTTATGTTTTCAAAACAGGTATATCCTACCCTACTGCTACTGCCACCAGTTTCAGACCCCAGCAGATGGTTTCTTCAACCGCCAGCTGCAGCTTATCATAAACAACTGCACCACTTTGACGATCTTATGGGACGATCGCCAAGGGCCCATCTGCCCTTACGGGGTACTAGTGGCTAGAAGCAACATATCAACCTTTTCGCTGGCCTAGTGCCTAGTGCCTAGTTGATGGAACAGCCTTGTGGTTCACCGTGCGACCAAAGTGCTTCTTTTAACGAAAACCAACAACCTGTGTACCATAAAGTAACAGCGCGTGACTCACGATAAAACGGAACAGGATTTGCGGATAGAGAAAAGAAAAAAAATGACATTCCGATTTAATATGCCAATTGCTGAATATTCTATAAACATTTAATGTTAAATAAATGTACTTTACCAAATGTACCGTGTTGCTGTTTGATTTGACAGTACAGTTTCATATTCCGAATTGTGGCGCGCTGTGTTGTGAGTTGATCTGTGTTGGTTTCCGGGTTCTGTGTGAAGGTGCGTAGAAGACGACTGGCGCGTTTGCCTACGCAGCACAGTAACGTCACGGAGAGAGGCGGGGAATATGAATGTTTTGATAATGTCAGGCTCTGGGGCGGGGGATATGATTTAGTGCCGCAAAAGCAGGTCAGCCAAGGCGATGCGGCAAGTGATAGGATTATCACAAAATGGCGGCGCCCTACTGCCTGTTTTCGCATGCGTTTAATGGACGAAAACTCGGGTAAGGTCCATAGCAAATTTTTCTAAAATCGAGTGATTTAGGCTTAAAAACGCATGCCCGACCCGTAGGGCCAATAAAAAATGTTGACCGAACCATTCCTTTAAATTGGTTAGTGCAGGGAAAATTCAATTGCATTAAAACAAAATATCTCTCTGCCAACATGATATAGAAGAAACTCAGATTGTTAGAAATACAAACACCCCTTGCATGATTAAAGAGCATTTAGGAAATGCAATATAAACTACTGTGGGCAGAAGGGGAAGTCAAATATATAAATAAGCAATCTGTGTTGCTTTCAGAGCAAGGTAACCAGAGATGGTGTCATCATTAAGGAAACCAAGCCACTAAGTCGACTAATGGGGGACGAGAAGACAGAGCATACATTCCTGACAGGGACACATGTGAAGTAAGCACCACAGAAGAAATTGGTCATTTCAAGCCAGGAACTAGTACAGCTCTCCAAATAAAACCTTCAAAGAAGTTTCTTCTGCTCCTAATATGCAAAACTCAAACTTCAAGCTGAGTAGGAAAAAGAAGTAAAAACTATCCTACTCCTAATATGCAAAACTCAAAGATCAAGCTGAGTAGGAAAAAGAAGTAAAAACTATCCTACTCCTAATATGCAAAACTCAAAGATCAAGCTGAGTAGGAAAAAGAAGTAAAAACTGTCCTACTCCTAATATGCAAAACTCAAAGATCAAGCTGAGTAGGAAAAAGAAGTAAAAACTGTCCTACTCCTAATATGCAAAACTCAAAGATCAAGCTGAGTAGGAAAAAGAAGTAAAAACTATCCTACTCCTAATATGCAAAACTCAAAGATCAAGCTGAGTAGGAAAAAGAAGTAAAAACTATCCTACTCCTAATATGCAAAACTCAAAGATCAAGCTGAGTAGGAAAAAGAAGTAAAAACTATCCTACTCCTAATATGCAAAACTCAAAGATCAAGCTGAGTAGGAAAAATAAGTAAAAACTATCCTACTCCTAATATGCAAAACTCAAAGATCAAGCTGAGTAGGAAAAAGAAGTAAAAACTATCCTACTCCTAATATGCAAAACTCAAAGATCAAGCTGAGTAGGAAAAAGAAGTAAAAACTATCCTACTCCTAATATGCAAAACTCAAAGATCAAGCTGAGTAGGAAAAAGAAGTAAAAACTATCCTACTCCTAATATGCAAAACTCAAAGATCAAGCTGAGTAGGAAAAAGAAGTAAAAACTATCCTACTCCTAATATGCAAAACTCAAAGATCAAGCTGAGTAGGAAAAAGAACTAAAAACTGTCTTTAAAAACATCATAGAAATCAGATTCTGGAAGAACGGATCTTGGGTGGCCATTCAGTGAAGACCTCTGAAGAAGTAAATGCGGGACATCAATGTGACATGAAAGATAAGAATCAGGCCTATTACCTGGGACTCCCGGCTCTGGTGGTATTAAAAAAATCGGTAGAGTCAATGCACATTGTAAGACCAAAACCCATAATGAAAAATCTATATTTGCGTGACCCAACAATGGCCTGAGTCTATAGGTAAATCTTTAGATAGAGCTAACTCGGCACTGTACACGCAGAACAGTGCATGCTTTGGCGAATCAGCGCTTATACTTTCTTAGATTTATTGAGAAAATGTCATGCATAACATACAGTGATACTTCAGAGTGCTTAGCACTAGATGGGTGCAGCAAAGATTATATTGCACCCCTGTATGAATGCACAACCAGGGTCTCACAAATGTGAATATAGGTTGTTAAGACCCTCCCAAGCATACACATAATGCAATGCTGGAATGGCTGACGCCAAGGAATTCGTCTGATCATGGGGAGAACGACAAAGCTGCACACAATGGATGTCGCTCTCAGTATTTTAGTTATAGCATTCGTTACACGCCCAAACCCGGCGGTATCATGGCGTAGGTCATAGGGTGTACCGTCTATGTCTGCTTCATACATGTAACATGACAAAATGTGGCATAAGCGAGTAAACGACAATGGAAAGTGGAACGTAAGCCATCTGGATGGACATGGTCAGAATAATTAGACTTTTCAGCAAATGAGAGAAGGCATCTTTCAAATGTGAGGCTAATGTGCCTGTATTCAAACCCTCACACTCCTCAGATTGTTCTGGTAACTGATGGAATGGTGGCTGTGATTTACATAAATGGTCTTTAAATGTGTGTGCATTCCACTATGTACTGTTCCTAGCTAACACTTTTACCATCTCGTTTCACAGACACCATTCTCATTACTGGCCACCTCCAGGTTTAAGGCGAGATGTAACTCTGAGATTGGCATGACTTTGTTTAAATCTGTATCCTTCAATGTTTTTAACAAAGCTAATTGCATGTTGCTCTTGATAAAGGTTTTGTTTGGAATCCACTCTTCGTCCCATTTAAAAATAATGATGTCATAGTTTTAGAAAGTTCTTCACGTTGGCTTTGTTTCGCTTGTAAACTCTGTAATAAGAGATGCTATGATTATTGAATTTAATGGGACTCACTTTACAGATCTCTGCAGGGGAATGGGTTGAGTAAGTCTTGCAGGGGATCGAACGTGAGCCCCCAAGTTAAACCCAGTTGTCTGGTGTAAGCTCTTAACTTAATGAGCTTTCTCACTGGCCTCTTCTAATTAAAAGTTCATTTCAATAGAGGATTTACAGGCTCAATTTGACTGAGTTGGGCAATCCGGCAGGGACGACCACCTCCACAACGACATTCACGACAGCAGAAGTCTTTGCCTGACTTTGGTAATTTCCTGGCCAGGGTGGTAAAAAGGCATGGGAACATCGGTGACTCCCTGGTTGCCATGCCTTTATCGTTTCACCTGGGAGATAAGTGTTAATGGTGGCCGACATGTGTCAAACATGGCAGCAGTCATTGCAATGAATCCATATGTTACTGTTGTTAATGTTAATGGGTTTTGTACCACGCACTGTCGCCACTTGCGTGGTCTCTTAATGCCCTAGCGGATATACAATGCAGAGGGGTTTGGGGATTTGTTACTGGGGTTGAGAGGGAGAAGAGCAAGAGAGCTTTGATGTGCTTTTCGCAGCTTCAGTTCGGAGACAACGGTCACTGAGCGTTGGTGCGTTTTCGGTCGGTAGCCGTCATGTGGTGTTGAAGTCTGGTTGTGCATGGTTTGGTTTCATGTTGGGTGTTGGGAAGTGTGTGTGGTTTGTGGTCCAGTAGAGGCATGGTTTTTGTTTAGTTTCAGAGTTTGAGGGTGCGTATGCAGAATTGTGAGATTTTAGTACGGTGAGTTAGTAGCAATACATTTCCCACCGCGAACAAACCATCTAAACATCTAAGCGCTCATATTGGTGCCCACCTGTTTTATTCTGTTGGAAAAGGAAGACAGAAATCCAGAAGGATTGAAGAAATCAGATGGGGATTGAGACATTGTGGGTTCCTCTCGAACAGAGGGTAATTGCGCAACACATATTTCCCGCTCCCAACCGCAGCCCAAACGGATCATAAAAAGCACATGAGAAGCTTGTCTCTGTGTGTTTTTATCAATCTATGCCATTTAACACAGCTACCAAAACGAGGCTGTAAAAACATTGGAAAGGAAGGGAAGGGAAGAATGAAATAAGACCGAAGGGAGCAGAAGGAATCTTGGAAAAGATGCAAAAAAGAAAGAGTAAGGTAATGAGAGCTGCGGGGGGGGGGGGTGGATGGTGGCTGGGGGGAGGGGTGAGGGGTTTGGAGGGAATGTAATCAAAACGGGCGAGCAGAAAAGTGTAAACATTGTAGAGATCACATCCACTGTCAGCAAATGAAACATATGTGACAAGCTGTTTGCATGAACTCACTCACCCCTTCTGCTTTTTCTTCTGTGTTCGCCAGCATTTCCTGGAGCGCGCGGACTGATAATGACTGTTCCAGCACAAACGTGCAAATGGAGAGGTCAGGCGGGACATTCTGTCAAAAAAAGCAAGTGGGACATCGTTAATGCACAGCACTTCGTATATAAGCAAATGCACAATCATTGATTGACAACCCTCTGGATTTTGATTATAGGAATGTTATGTTGCGTTGTAATGCTTTTCTATTGCGCCAAGCGCCTAGGCAGCGGCTTGTCCGTGGAGTGTTGTACTGTGACCCAGCGAGTGGTATCCAGCCCTTACTCTGCTGAAAGAAAGAACATGAGCAAGAGGAAGATAGGAGGTTGGGAAAGCAGGAAACAGATACTACGAGCACAGAGAGGGATGGATGAAGTGGAGTGAGAATGTTTTGGGATAGCATGGGTGTGTGCCAGTCCTGCCTGTGAGAACACCATGATTCTGCAAAAGGCAAGAGGCGGGTATGCCCTAAAGTGTTGTGATAATTAAGTTGGGTTTCCAAGGTACATTTGGAGAATTGTAAGTTAGTACACAATGGGCCTCATTAAGGGTTTGGCGGTAGCCGTGCCTGTAACACAGGCACGGCTGTCGCCAAACCCGTGATTTTACCGGCACCCGCGAATGGACAATTACCTGGTCATGCCGAGTTTGGCGGACCTTGTAATTACCAATTCACGGGTGCCGGTAATAAGGACTCCCCATCCCCATTTGGCCCCATAGGGCTGAATGGGAATGGGGAGCTTGGATGCACCGGCACCATTCATAACAGTGCCGGTGCATCCACGAGCTGTGCTCGCGGGTGCCGCACTGCCCTCCAGATCCGATCTGGTGGCCAGAGCGAGACCCGCAAGCACAACTCGTAGTATGGCGGTACGGTTGCAACGGTGCCGGTAAGCTTACTGGCACCATTGTTACCGTACCGCCAGGGTCGTAATGAGGCCCATAATGGCTGCATGAGAGGCTTGAGAATGTGCTAGAAAATCCAGGAAGTTTGGTGGCTCATTTGGAGCCCCTGTACTTTACAGCCCAGGTCAAACTCCAGAATTGTAATTCTGTGACTGCCAAGCCGGAGCCAAGAGTAGTGGAGTCAAGCACATACTGGGCCTCATTAAGAGTTCAGCGGTAGCCTTGCCGCTATTGGCGGCATGGCTGCCGCCGAAATCACGTCCGGGTCCGGTTCCTCGGAATGAGGATTTACCGGGCCATTCCGAGGTCGGAAGGCCCGGTATTTCCTCCCTCCGAGGACCCGGACACAGTCCTTCCCCATTCCCATTTCAGCCCCCATAGGGCTGAATGGGAATGGGAGAGGGAGCAAGCAACGGGCCATTACGAGATGGCCCGTTGTTTGCTCCCTCTTCCCCTCGCGGGACCCGCTCTGCACGTCTGGTGAGACCAGACGTGCAGAGCGGGTCCCGCAAGGAGAACTCGGAATCGGGCAGTACGGGGTTGACGGCACTGGCACCTTTAGCGGTGCCGTTAACCCTGTACCGCCTGACTCGTAATGAGGCCCACTGTGTTTAAAGGTGAATGCTGTTGGTAACGAAAGGTCATTGAAAGGAGTGGTACAAATTAAAAAAGACCTGACATCTTGATGACAAAAAGATTATTAAGAGGTTGTTCCACGTCACGTTGGGCTAGACCTTATTTTGGTTCAAGTTGGAATTAAATAAGACACGTGTAAACCATGTAAAACAAATGATTGGCAGCTGTGCTGTGTATGCTGTTATTAAGAAAGTACACAGGGCCTCATCATGAGTTGAGCGGTATCCCAGCTGGGATGCCACCCAACTGTATTTGTGTTACCGTCCACCAGTCCGGGGCTATTAGCGCCGGATCAAGGGTTGGGCACCAATGTGTATTCCCCATTCCCCACTGGGTCCATAATTTTCCGTGCAATTAACGCCAGCGGTATTACTGCATGGTATTTGTTCCGAAAATCAGCATTTTGCCGGACCATTTACCCACAGGTTACAGCTGGGTGCAAATGCTGCCAACTCATGTTTGGGCAGACCCTTAAATGCGGCGGTAATAACATTACTGCCGCATTTAAGGGCAACTGCCCAACTCGTGATGAGGCCCACAGAATAACCGGGCAATCAGGAAATTCCCTTCAGGGACAGTTCAGGAAGGGAATGGCCCCCGATCCCGCTATAAGTTATTTACCACTTGTAATGCATCTGTGAGTCTCAAGGAAGTTGGGCTGCCTGCAAAAAACTGAAAACTTTGTGATTGGTTATGAAATACCCATTATTTTCCATCCCCATGGAATCCACAACCACAGTCTTAAATGTTGCAAGGGGAGATGACAAAGTGGCTACAAGAGTGGCCGAGGGACCTGAAACCTTAGTTCATATCCTGGGTTTCCATATCAACCAAACAGTGTGATCCTGGGAAAATCACCTGATCTCCTTGTATCTCAGTTGTGATAGCTGCCAAAATATGGAGTGCATAAGAATGAGTCATCCACCACTTTTAAGATATGTGGGAAAATTGGACATTTCATTTCCCCGGGAAGGCAACTGCAAGCCCCGGAGCGCCCTTCCCAAACTTTCCCCATGTCACATACTTGACATCCATGTGCTAAGCTCCCGTTCAGGAGCGCTCAGAATATTACGGGCCTGTTGGGCCAATCTCATATGAAGCCTTGAATCTTTCTTGAGCTTAATGATTCAAAATATGAATTTCAAACTCTATGGGCCTCATTACAACTCAGGCGTTAAGGGTTAACGCCGTCGTTAACCCTTAACGGCTGAGTCCAATTTTAACGGCTGCTTCCAGCAGGCGTTAAAATCCATGGCGCTAAACCGCCTTGGTGCTAATTAAGGCACCGTAATTTACGGTGCTTTAATTAGCGCCTTCTCCACTCCCATTATGCCCTATGGGGCAAAAATTGAAATGGGGAAGGGTAAATGGGAAATGGGGATTTACCGCCCCATTCACCTTGGAATGGGGCGGTAAATCCGCCATCCACCATGGTGTAAACGTAGTTTACACCATGGTGGTAAAGTTGGTGTACTTACCGCCTGGGTCGTAATGACCCCATATGAGTATCAAGTGCACATGCCCTGATGGACTTCCAAGTGATTTTCAAAACTCACTTGGGTGAATTTCCCATCTCAAAACGACATAGCTGACCCTATAGATAAAAGAACAAAGCTTTAAGCATCTGATCTGTCTCCTTCTGGACTATGAACATCTTAAGTGTCTAGAAAGGAAGCAGTCGTTTAACATCATGACCAGTGTCCTGATGGGTTAACATCATGACCAGTGTCCTGATGGGTTAACATCATGATCAGTGTCCTGATGGGAACTCCAATATAATCGCTTGTGTCATTTGAGAGGTAACTCGCTGCAGTGGTCATTTCACTGTATTTTTTATCGCATTTATTTTAATAGGGTGGCAATACCCTATGCCCCTCTTCTACACCCTGCACATACCCCCCCCCCCATAACTGAACTATCCTCAAATGCAATTAAAAATATACCCCTGCCCTGCAAATGCAGTAAAAGAATGTTGTAAAATGGCTGTTCACCAAATGCAGGGAAATGGTGTGGTGAGTTGGCCAGGCACCCTGCAATTGTAGGAAAGGATGTATATTAAAAACTCCCATGGCCGGCTGGGGCATGTATAGTAATCACCCAGTGGTAGACAACTGTGGTGGAAAGTGATTCTAACAGAGATCATTTCTATAACTTGCCCACCCCAATTCAGAAGCAGCCAAAAGGTGGAATTAGTGCTATGCAAAAGTGACGCATTAAGAAATCGATGTACAACTTGAAATAGTAGGCTTGAGATACAGTTTCACGAGAGCACCTCTGCTCACAACACGTAAATATTCACTGCAACCCTTTTGGATTAATTCAACCCTCTTTACACCACATACATATGCGTGGGGAGACCCCCAAATCCCCCCATACTACTATTATATCCCATACCCCCCCACATGTATATGTGGTGTAAGTGGGGTTGAAAACACAAGGTAGGAATTTCAGGAGTCGGAATTCTGGAGGCGCTATTTCGGTGTATTTCCAGTCAAAGTATACATCTGGATGCTTGTACAGTATCGCCGCCAAACGTTTGGGAGGCATTGCTTGGATTCAAGGTTCTCAGTATAAAGAATGGCATTCACTGTTTGTGGCAAGCCGGGTCACAGTGGGGGAAGTGCCAGTGCATTGACTCATGGCTCACTCATGATTCTCACCTGTTGCCCTGTGCTTAGAGCGTGAGCAGCAGGCAAGAAGTGAAGGCCCCCTCATTTCTCCATGGAAATAGAGAGCATTGAGCTAGAGAGGCCGCAGGAGGCATAAGACATAGCAGCTCTGTCCGTCTGGAGGCCATTTTCTTTTTTTATATTGTGTTTATTTTTCATTTTTCTAAGGTTCAAACCCAGCACGTGTAAATCAGAGCGCAGCATAACAAGTTAAATACAGTTGCATACATTAAAACAATAACTATGAACATAACAGCTCTATGCTCGTCCTATCTGCATAGACATGCATAATAGCTCGGCAGTTAAGGGGTTAACAGCAACTCAGCTGAACCTCTGACGGCAGTGCATGCCCCAGTTACGCTGGACAAACGCCCGACTTCCGCTACGAAGCTTGGAGGTATTTCCAGAACAGTGCGTAGCTGAAAAGGGGTTTTAGGGGAGGAAGTCATTTGCTCCACAGGTTTACAGTGCAGGAAGATAAAGGCTGGTTTTGGCTTAGGGATGTCCTACACCTGGGCACCCCCAGACGTAGCACCTCACAGTTGTCAAGTCCTCAGCCCCCTCCAGAAATCCAAAGTTTATCAGCAGAGTGGACAAACTGGCCCTGAGGCAGCGACTCATAACTCTGATGAATCCACTGCTGAAAGGGAGACAGAGGAGCGGCTTCAGTAGAGCTGTCAGGTGCTAGAATGTCCTAGCAGCAGCCAGGTGCAGGCTGGCCTTCATGGGAAGGAGAGTGGAAGCGGGCAAGCCAACCGGGACACCATGCCCTGATTCCCTCCACCCTCCCCCGGAGGTTGTGCACAAATCTCCAGCCAGAACATAGGCCTTAATAGACCTAAGTGAGTGAAGGTGGAAATGACAAACGTTGACAATCTGCGGGACTTGAGAATGAAACTTCAAAGACGAGTCAAGCAGAAAGCCAAGAGACATGGAAAAGGAGGAGAGCTGGAACCATTACAGCTTAAGCCAATTCTAGCATCCACATCTGGATAGGCAACTGACTCCCAAAAATGAAAAGGTGATCAGTGTTGGTGACCTCTGCCAGACAGCTCCTCAACACTGCAACCTCCTGGACAGATGATACTGTCAGATAGAGCGTGCTGTCATCCGCATACTGGCGCAGAGAAGTGCCCCCACCACACAAATGGATCGTACAGCAGATCGCTTTACAAGTTAAATAGCATGGGGGACATGATCGGTCCTTGGGACACAGCAAAGGGAATTGGAAAAGGACCGACTTAGCATCCCCAACTTGACCAACTAAAAACGGTTGACCAAGAGTGAGAATAACCAGCCTAAAATCCTGGCCTTGAAACGCATCCACTGTTCCACGATATTAATAAGAACCCCATGATCGACTGTGTCAGAAGCCACAGAGATAACGAACCAGAAGACAGACACATCAGACATTCAACACACAGAAGACGTTGTTCAACACCTGAGGGGGCAATTGACTCGGTGCATGAAGCCAAACAGAAGCCAGACTGATGAGGGGCCAGGAGTAGAGCTTCAGCAATAAAACTAGAATGGTGGATGCAAATTAAATGCTCCAAATTATTCTCCAAAGCAGGGAGTGAAGTGACGAAGGATCAAGGGCCATGCATTCAAAGTCTAAGGAGGCTTTCTTGATGCAGTTGGTAATGTGACCAAACGTAAGAACCTCAGGAAAGAGCCTCAGCCGAAGAGGAGAATTAATTAAGCAGCACTAGCTGAGCATCAGCATAAAAGGTATGTTTCAACGTACCAATAATACTTGTGAAATTGGTATGAAAACCCCCAAAAATATGCAGCGCAGATTTTGAAGGATGATGGAGTAACAGGACTGGGTAAACAACAACTGATACAACCTAGTCACCTTTGCCCTCAATGGGACCGTTTTGTTTCTTGGTGCAAAGTAGGATCACTACTCCCAGGTGACATGAGAAAAATGGTGCACAACTTGGCAAATTATAGTTGATAGTATCCTTCCATTAGTACCACCTTCACCCATCCCTAAGGATTTAACAAGGGACCAGTAAATGGAGCAAAATATTGAAACAGGACGGGGAGAGGAGGGAGGTGTGCCGCAAAGATCGCACCCGACTAGCTGATCTGTGTATTTCTAAATGTGCTTCCCACCCTGGCAGAAAGAGCTGATGGAGGACGCACCCTGCATGTTTTCGTTTCTCACCAATCAGGGAAACCAAAGGAATTCCAGACAGAAAAAAACGCCTTAATCCTATAGCTCTGAGCACTTAATATAGAAGCCTCACAGAGTTAGGACTCTTCTCCAGGGGTGAAGCATCAGGAGTCTGTGACAGGGAAATGATTTTAGATATTTAATTTGAAAACCTAAAGTTTGAAATACCAAAGTTTGAAATTAGAAATCTCAAAATAAAATTTGTGAAAAGGTACTTTTTTATATACTTAGTTTGAATGTATGTTTTTCTTGATACTGTTTATGTTTTAAGCACTTTTCCCTTTGGTGGCACAGCCCCTTGTCACTTCCTCTCTCCTACCCCCTAATTTATATTCCCCACTCTGTAGTCATATATTTTACTTTAAAAATATAATTCTACGGACAATCCCACTACTTCTCTTATGCCCAGTGTATCTTGCACAACCTTTTGCCGAAATCTATTTGTCCTTCTTAAAAAACGTTTTTCTTTTACTATTAACATGATTTGGCACTCCTGTGACTGTGGATTGGATGATCAAGGGTAAAATGGCCCACTGACACCTCACACTTCTACAACCAAAACCCAACAGAATCAGAAAGGTAAAACAGGCATAGTCAAGAGATATAACTCCTTCATCTTTTGTGGTAATGTTGGCCGAGGGAAGGGTGTGAATGTTATCTAGTAGTGACCCAAACAACTCTGTAACACGGTCCAAAACAAAGAGAATGTTAAATCAAGGCTATATATATATATATATATATATATATATATATATATATATATATATATGTTTGTATATATATATATATATATATATAATTACACCATCTGCAATAGAACGAAATAGAAACACTGTAGAAAAACCCACCCCTGTGCAGAGGAAGCAACAGACTGGTGAAGGTAGCCCTCTGAGCGTGGATACAGGGGTGCTAGATTAATACCAATCATAAAACCATATATCTTGGATGAAAGAAGGTGCTGTGGTGACCTAACCAGTCTCTACGGTCCCTGGGCACTGAGGGGTCGGTTTGGGGTCAACCGTACCTAGTTTCACTCCTTGGTGCGTTGACGGATGTTGAACCCAGTTTCGAACATGGATACGACTGGCTCAGGCTCAGTTCAGGTACGTTGGATCATGTTGGCCCAAGCAACAACCGAACGCTAAGTAGGGGCATATACAGTCACTCTGTGCCATAAAAGGGGTTCTCTCATCAATGCAGGTCTGGGCGGCTGGAGGATCTCTTTTCCAGTTGGGCCAGGTTGAGTCACACTTCTAGCCACTGGAAGGGGTCAATGCGTGACGCTCCAGCTGTTCGAGTTGGCAATTCGACGTCTGCCGAAGGTGGTGATCTTGGGTGCGTTGATGTGAGGGTCGGTGAGACGGCTGTTTGAGAGCTAACTGGGCTGAGCCCTGGTCAGAGTTGGCGTGTGACTCGCCAGTAATTCAGGTCGGGTCCTGTCATTAAGAAGTAACTTCAGGCCTAGGAAGTGATGGGTACGGCTAGGGCACGGTACAGTGTTGAGTTGGGTGAAGTGCAAGCAAGAGTTCGGATTGGTGGAGGAGCGCAAAATCCAGCTCCATTACACTCCACCCACACTTTCACCCTGCACGCATTTTACTTCTTCCTCCAAATATTTTTTAATGGTTTTTCATTTTCTTAGACCTTTTCTCACTTTTGGTTTGCCAAGGTTTTCTTTTCCAACATGTTTTCCAACATATTTAAATATTTATTTTCAAATTTAAGATGAGATGCCATAGAGGATGAGTGGAAAATCCCAATGAACTCCATCTTCTTGAAGTTAGAGGGTCATTGCAAAAGTGAAGCCTGAGCAAGATGCCTCATTTATCCACCATCCATCCAAAGAGGTGGGAAACACAAGGCACCAGTTGCAACTCTAAGAGGGTTTGCCTGTTATTTGTCAAGCCCAGCCTCCAATGCCCCCAATCCATGACATGACTTAAGGAAAGCAATAAAGTTCACACCATTAGAAGTGATACCAATCATTAAAGTACTTAACAGAAAACAGGCGTACAATTATATCATAAAAGCAGAGCAAAACAAATACTGTTCTGTCTGCCCTTGACATATGGGACACAGAGACAACCAAATGAAACCAATGTTTACCTTTCAACAAATCGCACTGACGTAAACATACAAAAGGGAGGATGATCTCAGATCCATACATGTATCCATACACATTCAACCTCTACCACTATCCATGCCTTTTCTATGAGCCAAAGGCACAAAAAGTAAGGAAGGCAAAGAGGGCAAGGCCCAAAGCAGAATAGAAGCCATGATGGCCTTACTAGCAGAAATGAGCAGGCAGAAAGCGTACTAGTGGTGGCAAATGAACAGACTCAACCAGCCAGAGAGTAGTTAATATCAAACCAATCCGAGAGGACGAGAAAGACAGACACACGGCAAGCAAATGCCAGTGGTACATTGGATTCAATATGAATGCAAACTGTTCAGGTACCTGCAAAAGGGCCATTCTTATTGTGTTTGGGCCTCCAAGAAGAAGGGACCAGGTGGGCATTTGACACAAAAGCTGCCACCCTGGTTTATTTGATGCACCCAATCCCTTGCCCCAAAATATTTTTCATATAAAACCGTAATAGGGAATGGGAGGCACAACAAAAACGTCCAATGTTCTCGTGAGAAGTGTAAATTGAAGAACACTTGTGAGTAATGTGTGTACATGATATTTCAGGTGCAGCTGGGAAGATCACGAGGCCACTCGGGATCCAAAATATGAAACACAAAACAAGCATCAGGTGTTTCCGACCGGTAACCCAGTGTTGCACTCCAAATGGGAAACAATGCAAGATATGGTTTCACCACCTATTAGGGTACACAAAACTCCTGACCGTAGTCGGATAGCCCCCAAACAAAGATGGCAGAATTTAGTTATGTAGATAGAAGAGCAAGCATTCAACATCGTTTTTGTATTTTCTTTTCACTTCATCAAACAATAATTCAAAAACATATTTCTATGATCACGTGTTCCTCACTCCCCTGCGAGAATTTGGCTAAGAAACACCGATGATGACGACTTTTTGAGCAATATACATTGTAGTGCTCGGAACAAAATGAAATGTTATGTGATATGAGGGAATATCCACATAGCTTCTATTGTATACATTTTCTAGGTGTATTTGAGCTTTTTTCTCAGCTCATCCGTGCTGTTGTTGTTGTTTGTAACATTTCACTGTATATATTGTTTGAATTTGCATCCCACACTGGGAATCTAACAGTGTGTTGGAAATTTATGTTTGTAATATAACAATATAAGAATATGATTTCTTAGTTACCTTGAGTGCTTTTGGTGTTTCTTAGCCAAATTCTCACAGGGGAGTAGGAACATGTGATCATAGAAATATATTTTTGAATTATTGTTTGATGAAGTGAAAAGAAAACACAAAAACAATGTTGAATGCTCTTCTATCTACATAACTAAATTCTGCCATCTTTGTTTGGGGGCTATCTGACTCCAGTCAGGAGTTTTGTGTACCCTACTAGGTGGTGAAACCATATCTGGGATTGTTTCCCATTGGGAGTGCAATACTGGGTTACCGGTCGGAAACGCCTGGTGCTTGTTTTGTGTTTCATATAAAACCGTGCCAGCCCCTTTGATGTGCATACGTGTAAAGAACATATTAAAGCAGTGTTAAGTAAAAACGTTTTGGAAAAAATCAAACATGTGTCCAGGGCCAGTGCTAAAATAAGGACATTCTAAGGTTCAAAGATGCCCCCGCCAGTGTACAATCATGGCCGCAAAAGCATAAAATCTGCTCCTTGGCAGATCTTTGGAGAAGGTCACAGTGTGAACTGTTGCACGTGCGAATTGTGGCTACTTGATTTAACATCAGCAAATAGCAGATTATCATTGATGTTTGCATCAGAAGCATTTCTTTTAAATGATCATTGATTGTTTTGTCTCATTTACTTTGTCTGGGCCTTTGATTCTGCTCAAAACGTATTACAGAACTGCTGCCGCAGGGGAGACATCCATCACCATTATGCAGACATCCGCATAAACCTACATGCAAATGGTTTTTCAATTACCAGCCTTAAAATATTATTTTAGGAGACGGCCTAAGAAGCGGCGGGCGGCGTGATGGATACGCCGCTTTCAGGATGTTTTGCTGAACTCATGAAAGTGGGATGGCGGCGTGCATTGCGCCCGTCAGGACCATTAAGCAGAAGCATCTGTTCCAGCCCCAAAAATCAGCCCTCTTCATCAGTGTAGGTGAAAAAAAACATTCCGGCCTCATCGATCACAGTTAAGAAAAAACACACAAGCTGCAGGGGGTGCCCGCGTACCTCTTCGAGGAAAGCCAGTGATATCTCACAACACTTCCAGTGCACTTTAGAAAGGACTTTGCCAAAGGCTAGTAAGCTGTTCTGCCGATATACAGTGGGACGGGTCTGCCCGGGCGTGGGCCCTGAGCATGCTGGGCCTAGAGACTCAAGCTACACATCACTCATCTGTTACACATCACTCATGGCGTCCAATGAGGGCAGAGCATGTCTGAGGGTGCGCGTCGTCTCGTGTAGAAGTGATGTGACCTAGCAGTTCAAGCCTGGACTGCCCCTATTGGGGTGGGACCAAGCCTGATTTGCATATGTCTTTCCTCATATCTAATGGCTTGGTATCCTGAAAAACGATGGTCTGGAGGGTTGTCCAGAGCTATGTCCGTGGTTATGATTTATTCTAAACCTTCTAGCCATCACCTTTTGGTTCTACCGTTATTGGCTGCCTAAGGCTGCAAGTCATATGTTAGTCCTGTCATCCTCACATAGATCATGGCTTCGTTTCGGGTTAGTGAGTGTTAATCCTATGTTGATATTTGCACCTACTGAAGTAAGCAATTGAGGTTGCAGGATAACAGCTGCCATGACTGCAACCTCCGACAGGGCATTTAGAACCTTCAATCAGGAAGTGCAGGGCCAGGGTTAAGGTCAAAAGAAAACACTCCTCTGTAAGAGCCAAGTTTTGTTCTTGCACTTGTGGAGTCAGGTAAAGGCCTAGAGTTGCACCACAGGGATGGGACCCTCGCCGTTTGCCTATTCCATGGACTAGTCCCTTCAACAGCTTCCCATTTGCTTTTTGGGAAGGGCGGGGCAAGGGTGTAAATGTGTATCCATTTTCAAATAACAGAGGGAGGAAAAGACCACCTCACAAAGGTAATGAGAGCACTGTCATGAACCGGGGAGACTGGCGGGTTTGGAATAGGTGGAAGTACGGCCGCCATTA
Source organism: Ambystoma mexicanum (assembly GCF_040938575.1). Classification (NCBI taxonomy): domain Eukaryota; kingdom Metazoa; phylum Chordata; class Amphibia; order Caudata; family Ambystomatidae; genus Ambystoma; species Ambystoma mexicanum. The sequence continues at coordinate 395,123,560 of NC_090928.1, read as the reverse complement.
TACTGTTCCATCACCTTGCCCTTACAACGTCGAGTAGCGGTCTAGTGTATTCCAACATGGCCGCCGCCGAGTGTATTTACTACACTTCACTCGGCAGATCGGCGCGTTGCAACTTCTTGGATTCCCTCGTTGCCAGCGCTCCGGATCATTTCCCTTGGTGGTGATCCGCCCACTCCTCTTCTTACCTTGGCACACTTCGTGTTCCTCTTTTCTCTTATTTCTCCAGTGCCTTCCATTATTGTTTGTTTCATCCTCCTCCTACTCTGTTTCCTCTTTACTTGTTTTCGTGTGGTTTTTCTTGTGAGTTCCCGTATTCTTTGTATTACCGGTCCTCCCATTTTTTCTACCCAGCTCTCAGAAAATCTCTAGGTTCCTTCCTGCTGTACTTCTGGCTAGCTTCGTAGAGCAACCTGTACTCATCTTGCTTATACCCTTCCGAGCATATCAAGAGCTATACAAGACCAGCCGACATATTCACTCCTGCAAGATCTTGGGTTTTTTTTCAGCCATTGGCTTTTTCCCCTGCAACTTCTCGGCTGTTGCGTAGAGGAGCCACCGGGGATTTTCAGTACTGAAATCACGGTGGCTTCCTTTCGAGGCAGACCCTATCTGCTAAAAAAAAAGAAACCTGATACACGGAGATCTCGACAACAGAAGCTGGATTATTCCTCTACGACTTCAGGTGAGGAGGAAGGGGGAAACAGTGAGCTCCAATCCTTAAGTGAAGAGGAAGACATTAGTGACAGACTTGATAAGCACCCACTCTTGACACGCTGCTACTAGGTGACAGCATGGCGAGGCAGGTCTGTGAGCGCCTTCCCTGATGCCAGAAGAGGGGAGACTGGAGAGCTATTCAGGAGGGGTCCTTTCCCCCTGGGCAGTGGCACCCCACTCCACTCAGCATTTAATCATTGAACATAAGACATATGATGCTGCTCTTAACAGATGATGGCAGTACTTGAGCATGTGAGACCTTTCTTAGTTTAATGTTATGGTATGTTTAGATTCTTGCTGTGGTGGAGATTTTCCATGTGCACAACCTCTTGCAATTTGAGGTCCTGTAAATAAGAAGGGGAAGTTCTGGGTGGGTTGGTGGGATCAGAAGGATCATAGCAGAGAGAGCAAACAAACGAGGAGCCAGCGCTCTTACGTGGCTGTTTTAGACGGTGCACACTGAACAACAGCCTTTGCATGCATGGTAGCAACACCGCTGCGGCCTCTCTCAACCACCAGGGACTTAAAACAGACGTACAGCAACTCATAAGAACTGAACTTACAATGGGGGGAACTGAGCTATGGTCCTTACCCCAAATTTGAACAATTTGCATCATGGGCTGCCATTGTTGCAGCAAAACAGCTCCATGCAGAGAGAAGGGGCGGGGCTTGACCCACTTTTTGAAATCATCTGTAAGCCTGATCCCTCCTGGCGGGGAGGACTAAGCTAGTTTGACCAGGGCCAGATGACCAACCAGAGAGGGGGTTAATGAACCCCCAGGAAACCAGAAGTTGTGGGTTTGTTTGGGTGAAGTCAGAGGAAGAGGTGGCAGACTAAGAGACCAGCAGGAGCAAGGACAGTGGAGAATAACGTGAGGTGAATTGTAGAGCAGGTGAGGTATTGGTTAGTGAGAGCAAGTGCGATTGAATTGCAAGTGTGCGTTAAAGATTAGTGAGAGCGATAAGGAGAGGGAGAGCAAGGAGTGAATGTGAAAATTAAAGACGGGTGTCTGAGAACAAGATGGGATGGAGGTGTAGTAGTAGTGTGGAGTTGTAGTAGTAGTGTGGAGGAGCGAGTAGTAGTGTGGAGGTGGGAGTGGTAAGGTGTAGGCAGGAGTAGTAACATCAAAGAATGAAGGCAGTAGTAGAGCGACTGAGAGACATTGGAGAGCCACAGGAGGAGAGACTCAGGCAGTAGGAGTGAAGGTGGGAAGAGTTTGGAAAAGGAGAGTCAATGTAATTGTTTATTTATAACGCGCTCAATACCCATAGGTTTCTAAGCGCGGACCGGGGGATCGAACCTGTGTTCCTGTGTTGCTGAGGGCATGAGAGGAAGATAACCAAGTCAGGCAGAATGCAGAGTGTCTGAAGACACATCCCCATGCCTCTATAAGCCACTAACAAACAATAGTATAAGGTGAGTCTAGATAGAAAATGCAACGGCCTGTTAGCAGTCAATATTCTCTAAATATAACCTGGGACTAGGGACACGTGTCAGCTTCCCCGCGCCTAGAGATGGATCAGAAGTCATGCCAATGGCCGAGCTTACTCCTGAGAGCACCGTACCTGGAATCAACTAACACAGGTACCGAGGGCTCAGCCGAAAAGGTCATGAGATGAGCTGCAATGCTCACTTCTGAACTGCAAAGAGAAAAGGCACACTTTAGTCTGATGTCACCAGAAGGAGGTAAGTATGCAGGAGTATGAAAAAAACACTGTACTTGCAATAGAGGTGTAATCATAGGGCACTTCTTGATAAGGCAAAGGGGACACAAAGAAAGGTAAGGAACAAAGGAGGACAGTGCAGGGGGGGGTCTGTCCCAAACGGCACAAGGGCACAACTACCGGAGGGGGGAAGGAAAAGTCAGGGAAGGATTTGAAGACAAAGTTTAGGGCAGGGTCTGCCCTAAACAAAACCAAGGTGTAACTAGGGAAAATTATCCAGAACACAATCCAGGACGACATCAAACGTTGCGCTGGATGGCATGTTACGTCATGACGTCGTAAGGGGCATGAACAGAGGATGTCGATCCCTGTAGTCCCTGCTGTATGCTCAAGTGCCATGGCAACCACCATACGCCAAGGCCTAACAAAGCATTGGGTTAGGGTGGAAAATGCTACATCAAGATGAGAGAGAAAGGGACAGCCCTAGCAAACTGCTGAAATCTTTTATAAAAATCCTTGAACCATCTCTGGCATTTGGAATATTATTTGAGCTATATGTGGTATTACCTTATCGCATTTAAGATTATACTTGGAATCAGATGGCTGACCATAGACATGTCAGGTGGCACTTGACCTATTCTGGCAGATCCTTGGTATGTAAGGCTGTATCTGATAAACATCCTTCAACCATCTCTGGCATTTGGAATATTATTTGAGCTATATGTGACATTAACTTATAGCATTTGGAATATACTTGGAATAAGATGGCTGACCATAGACATTTGAGGCGGCACTTGACCTATTCTGGCAGATACTTGGTATTTAAGGCTGTCCCTGATAAAAATCCTTGAACCAGCTCTGGCATTTGGGGTATTCTTTGAGCTATATGTGACATTACCTTATAGAATTTAGGATTATATTTGGATTAAGATGGCTGACCATAGACATTTGAGGTGGCACTTGACCTATTCTGGCAGATCCTTGGTATGTAAGGCTGTACTTGATAAAAAATCGTTGAACCAGCTCTGGCATTTGGAGTATTCTTTGAGCTACATGGGACTTTACCTATTAGCATAAAATATTATACTTGAAATAAGATGGCTGACCATAGACATTTAAGGTGGCACTTGACCTATTTTGGCAGATCCTTGGTATGTAAGATTGTTCCTGTCCTTGCATATGAGCTGTATGTGGAATAACATATCTAACATAAGATGGCATTGTCAGATCAAATGAGGCTGCACTTGGTATAGGATTTTGTTAAGATGTACACAAACCTTTTTTGGCCCAGGGAAAAGGATACCACTTCTCTATGTCCACCCTGGGTTAGTCTTACTGAACCTTTCTGTGTCATGTTTTTTGCCATTTGCATGGCCCTTTGTAGCGTAAGCTTCTGCAAGCAAAACAATATGGCACTGGGCGAGTTAGTGGGAATAGAGGGAGCACAGCTGAGGTTTCTATCTGATTGTCAGAGCTTGGGAGGCTGTGTGTCTTATATGTGTTTGTGTGTTTGTCATATGTTGGAGCTTTTTCTGTATGTTAAGATGGCAGTACCTGAGCATATAAGTCTGCACTTTCCATATGTTGATAGCACCTGGGCAGGTGAAACTCTTCTCTTTATTTTGAGGTTCACATTTGCATAAAATGCTAATACCCAGCATGACATTGTGTTAAACGGAAATCATGTAGTGCTTCCTTTTGATTTATATTGGTCTAAGCCTAGTCGCTCTATGAGGAAAACCGTGTTGCAAAGTACCGCCTTCGCCGCCATTTTAAGAGTCATCCGCCTTTTGATTTCTGTTCGTATATTCTCTGTTCTAAAATGATGGACTGTGTTTTCAATTTGCAACCAAGCCTCCTGACCTTTGAGTTCTGTTAATGTTTAGACTGCCCAAGAACTGACTGTTTAGACTAGGTAATAGGGCCTTGTACTACAAATGAACTGTTGGCCAAGCATTGTCTACGCTCACAAGACTCATCCGCGAATACACATCTGGAACAATGCAAAGTAAAACTCGAGCGTGGACACAGGCTGAACTCAACTGAATTTGAATTCTAAAGGGAGCTTGCTGTAGGATTTGGGAACATACATTGTCATTGTATCACTGTGGAAATACAAACATGTGAAATCCTTTGCAAAATATTATGTGAACCGAATGTGAACTAGGCACGAACTCTAGACAGCAGATTATTAACGCAAAGAGGGGCTGGACAATATTACTCAAAATTGTATAAAAGCACAAATGTTTAGATGTCCAGCACTCTCTCTCCTCTCTCTGATGGGCTGGTACTCATTGCGTGGTGTTGAGAGCCAGATAGCTATCTGTGTTTCTCTGTAACTGGGCAGAATAAAATATCTGTGAATCTTTTCAGCCCGTGATTGGTGTATTTCATTTGTGGTACTCAGCCTCGATATTTTCTCATTCTTTCAATTGTATCATCTGTATATATGAGGCGGCACTTGAAATATGACGTCAGCACATGTGTTTGGAAGGATGAATTTGGCTTTGATGCCTTTGAATGATATGCTCCATAAAATGGCAGTAACTGGGCATCTTGTGGCATTTGTTAAACATTCTTCCACACAGGGTCGGACTGGGGCATACAATTACATCGAGCACCAATGATAAAGTGGCCCGCATTTGCAAAATGTAATTCATTCCCTTTGTGACACAATGTTTGAATTGTATCCAAGGGGGAGTTTTTGGATAAAAAGGAATGCAAATTGTTTGCAATTTAAAGAATATGTATTCAGCAACAATGGTCAAAACTGCTAGCCACATAGTGAAGTAACTCAGCAAACTGGCCCACATTGGCCATAAAAGTGGCCCACACCGCATTTGGCGTTTTTGTTTCGGGCATTGACAAATTGCCTTATATGCCAGTCCGATGCTGCTTCCGCAATATAGATAAACACCTCGGTGCATTGGTGCACCTCAGAAGTAAACAACTGAAACCAGAGAGCAAATTAATCAATAAGTAATTTAACACCAAGCTCGCCATTCGTCTGACCTCCCAACTGCTCTACAAACATGGTTCTCAACCTTTCATGGTCTAATTGCTTTCATATAACAACTTCCTAAGGGCATTGAAAGGGCATTGAGGAGGATGCAAAAAGGTCAGCATACACCATTTAACCTATCTAATGCACATGTCGAGCCTTTTACAGGTCCAGAATAAAAATTAATAATTCCTGTGAGTGCCATTGAGATCACAAAAAGCACAAGTCTATCCTTCCACACACCCCTTTTCACCCCATGGCACTTCTAGTCCGGTTGGGACATGGTTCAGGGTTTGGATCTCCTGGGGGCTGCTGTGGTGAGGTTTGTGCATTTCCTGACTTAGCATAATGGGACCGGCCTGGCATATAGGAAATACATGGGAGGGTTTAACAAGGGTGCACTACTAATGCTCGCTCTTTCAGAAGTAATTTTTGGCATAAAGTAACAACGTCACTAGACTTCAAGTGCTCTGGGCCCAACCCTCGCCACAGAGGGAACAAGTAAAGTGCCCACACAATTCATCAGTCACACTCATGAATGACCCAGTCACTCTCACGAGGTCTCAGAGACACCTCTTCCTCTGTTATTTTTAACATTGTATTGACATTAATGAAACGAATACTCAAATTGTTCACACATAAAAAATAAACACAGATTCATTATCCAATTTTCTAAATTCTTTTTCAAAGTAATGATTTAACATCAAAAGCTCATTTTAAACCCATCAGGGTTTGTCCCGCTCCTTAATTCATTCACTGGAAGAGTTTTTATCAGGCAACCATGTCCATCATATTTTTCACAATATACATGGATAAAGATTCAATACATGTTTTCATATGAATGAATCACAGTGCTGTGTCTTATCCAAGCCGTGGCACATCAGCAAAACGAAGTATTCCTAATGTGATGCTTGCTGTAGACACCCCACTACGCGTTTCGGGACACCCTGCCCCTTCTTCAGGTGTAACTGCTGTCAAATGTTGTGAACTATGCAGGGTGTAAAAGAGAACGTGTCTAGGAATGAAACGCGCAGTCACTCTAGAGTCCATAGTGCTAGTGCTCAACTCTAATGCACTATCCTGCCTGGTCTTGTCATCCCAGGTCCATTCAGCAGCCCTCAGGGGGAATTCACCAGTTCAATCGGCTGTAAAATATATGATGTGTCTATTTATACGAGTACCTCTCAATGCATGTTTAAATATGCATACATATATTTCACTACAGCTACCAGAATCCTTTGAGTCTAATTAGACACACCTGCTCAACAGCCTCCCTGATGATTATTTGAGATAAGAAAGCGCTAGGAGGAGAACAACTACAGACCACAGAAATGCAGCCGAGGGATCTAACCCTGTTATTACTGAGTACCTGATTTGCAGCAAGGGATCTAACCCTGTTATTACTAAGTACCTGATTTGCAGCAGAAGGGATCTAACCCTGTGAATTTTTGTCCATTTTGGGATTTGACCCAGCTACTTATTTTTTACAACAGGTTCAATTGACCAGTACCGGGAGTGCGCGCCTCACCCACCTTCTTTTTTGTACTGGATATATATTTTTGACACAATCTGTAGTTCAAAATAACCTACTTCAACGAGGGTTATGGTCATGGATGAGCGTTGTCCTCAGCCTTGGCATATAGGGCCATTAGTGGTTCTAGGCCAGTTTTAGCAAGGCTGTTGCTGTATGTTATTCTCCGTGTGCTCTTGCAGTTGTTTTGTCCTTTCTTTTTCCAGAATTGTCCCGATGCACAGGAGGTTGGAAATCACCAGTGGCGGGCTCGCTCCACAGGGTCCTCTGTGGAGTTCGTCAAGGGAGTGGAACAATAGGAATTGTACAATTACTGCACAGTTTTTACTGCGACCCCCCCCCCGCCAAAATGTCGTGAATTTCGACCCCCTTTCATGCCATATATATGGGGGGATGGGTATAGTATGTAATGAATATAGGGGTGCAGCGGGGGGTCTCTCCCGTATATATAAATATATATATTCTGGAAAATGAAGGGACAAAACAACTGCAAGAACACATGGAGAATAATATACAGGACCAATAATCTGTCTTTAGAGCCACAAGGGGAGCAGAACCTGCTCTAGAGGGTACCAGAAAGACTAGAGTCATCAGGGCAAGAGGATAGGTGCCAAAGCAATTTGTCAACGTCCCATGTACTCACATATTGCAGCCATGGGTGTCTTTGAAGCCGAACCACCTTGAGAAGCCAGCAGAATCTCCAGCCTCGCTGAAATTGGCCTAGAAACACTAAAGGCCCTATATGCGAAGCCGGTCCCATAATCCTTAGTCAGGAAATGCACACCCCTCTCCACAGGAGCCCTCACAAGTTCCAAACCCTGAACCATGTCCCAACCTGACTTCATGTGCCAGGCTGCCTTGTAACGGCTCCTCATTCCTGGTGCCGACTAACTCTGCAGAAGCGAGTCCGCCTGAACCGAGAGGCCCTCAAGCTCTCTGAATCGACTCATATGCTCCATGCAAGAAGAAGCGAAGAACCCTAAAGGACCAGGGGATGGCTTGGGGGGAATCACATCCATTAAAATGTATTGTGGCTGCAGGATTCTAATTCATATCATTAGGATATATATAGTCTATGGGCCTAGTCCATTATATCACTTGCTTGTTCAAGTTCTCTGGAATATTGTTCCCGCACATTCTTCCTCATATCTACCCATAACAAAATGTGCAAAGCTGAAGCCTAGTTGGCACCTATGGTGGCATTACATCTTGAAATAGATTCCCATCAAACATACACATGTTATTTTTAAACTTGAAAGTTAATCTTTACAGAAGTGTCTTGCAGAGCATGGAATGGAATGGCCCAGAAGCACTCACCACCTGAGGTGAACGTAAGAGCTAAACACTCTGGTTGACACTCTGTTTACCTACTTATGAGTGTTGTACATGTGTCTACTGTCTAGGATTTCAGAGTTCTACACTGCTATACAGAGGCCAGTGCCCCCTGTGGACTTTAATATGAACCCAGTTGCCGGAAGTACAATATCACCCTCTTCCACTCCATAACTATCACATGTACACCGCCAATGACTGGGGCTGCACCTGAAGAGGACAGATATTAAGATGGAAGGTTATCGCCATCAGGGTCTCCATCCTTTTATGAATGATTTCGACCTATCCAGAAGAAAATGATTGAACTCAATACTATGACATCTAGACAAGTGATTGACGTGAATCAAAGCAATGTAAGCAAACTACCAAGGGGAAAAAGACCGAAAGAACCAAACGATCAGCTAGGGAACCTACTGTAAGGAAGAACACTTCAGGGATGCAGATGCTACAATGTGAGAAAAACAACAATGGATAACAAGAAATGCCAAGAAACAGAACAATCAAACAGGGGACCTAGAGGAAAAGAGTGAACACAGCAGGGATGCAGGTAATGCAACATTAGCCAACAACCATGTAAAACAAAACCTCAGAAAAAGTACAGAATAGGGTGGGGAAGGGGGGGCGGGCTGGGAAGGGAAAGGAGAGGGCCTGCGGGGAATGCGGGGGACATACAGACAAAATGCAAGGGAGCGTATGCAATCCCGGATTGCGAGTGCATGCGGCCCAGGACGTGAGGAAATGCGTGCGGCCTAGGATGCGAGGGAGCGAACGCAATATATGATTGCTAGGGAAATATAGGCAGCCTAGTATGCGAGGGAGCACAAGCAATCTAAGAGAGAGAGAGAGTGGGTTTGAGGAGGAGATATTGGAGAGATGTAGGGAGCAAGGAGGTGAAAATTAGCAATGTGGAGGTGAGGCTGGATCGGAAGAGTATGGAGGTACAGCACAACATAGACAAGCAGACAGTAGGAGGGAATAAAAGAAAGGTGGGAAGAGAAATTAAGTAAGAAGGAAGAAGGAAACAGCGAGTAGAGTGTTGGGGCAAGAGAAAGAGTGAGCAACATCATAAGAAAGAGGAAGGAAAGTGAAAGGAAGGGAACAGGGAAAGAAAAACACCATAACGAAGGAAAGAGGTCAGGAGAGGACGATGAAATGGCGATGGGGAAAGATCAGTGAGAAAAAGGTGGGAGGACAGAGAAATGAGGAAAGGTAGAGGAAAACCAAGACCTGATGGATAGAAGGAGATTGGGAGAGGGATTGGACGAGTGACCTTACAGAAAGAACAGAGTGAAGGAAGAAGGATGATAGAGAGGGAAGGAGAGGTGAAGAAAAATCAATTATGACTGAATGCCTTATGGTGAGGGCAAGATGGCCTGAACATTTTGGATTTTTAGAAATAAAATGATGCATGTAATTCTGTTTGTGAAAGGGAGGCCTGCTAATCACCGCCCCCTGTCATAATGCTTCATGCCAAAATCATAGTGTACACATGTGCCTTTTGCTGGGACCATCTATTAATATTTCCAGCATCTACCCTGTAGTGGCAGCAGAGCAGGGCCAAAGGTCACATGTGCATTCCTGACACCTGCTGGCTGGAATGCACATTTCCAACAGGCAGAGGTAACCTTTTATCCGTCTTCATCTCTGGTTCATAACATAATAATTGTGTAATCTAGTCACCCTGTTGGCATGTTAAACTGTAAATATAGGCCATGTCTGTTTATGACTTGGTGGCTACTGAGATCACACAATTACAAAGCCACAAGCATTTGGATGTCATATTAGTGTCAGCTTGACAGGAGATGACTCGTTGATGACAGGACTGGTCTGTATAAGCTGTCCGGCCTGGGTGAACCCCCACAACCCTGGGAACCTGTGTCTCAAAGACACCCACCCACCAGGGTGCTGATTATTCAAGCCCTTTTTTTAAGTAGGCAGACATGCAAAGCGGTGGAGCTAAAGTAGTGCGGGGGAGAGGTTTAGACCAAGAGAGGTGTTCCTCCATCTTAGATTCTGCTAGGGCTCCCTAAACTTCCTGTCCCCTCCCCACTTCCTGTGGACAAAGGACTCTGGACATCACATCAGAAGGATACTTATTCCAGCAGCCTGGATTGGACCTCGGACAACAGGTTTGCTTTCGACAAACCCACAATAACATTTTGCCATTATGATGGGGGACCCGCCCTTAGTAGATTCATCTTTGGACTCCAAGACAGAGGCGTTGCTTGGGGGGGGTGTCATAGGGGGCTATAGCCCCGGGTCTTTTGTTTGTAGCCCTAGATAGAATCTCAGGGTCTACAACCAAAAGGCCAACAAGCCCCGAGTCCCGACAATCCCGACATTAGTGTAGCCCCGGATCTTTTCCAGACCTAGCAAAACCCCTGCTCCAAGACAAGAAGGATTCACCCACTGGCGTAACAGGGGCCCCCCAGCCCCTGCAGTGCGGGGGGCCCCGCCAGCACATGTCCTGGGAGGGGGCCCCACTGGAGAAAAAAAAAAGAAAAATCTTTAAAAAAAAATCTCTTTTTGAATTCACTCTGCATTCATAAATACATTATTTCTATAATTCTGTAAGAAATAATTTATTTATGAAGGCAGAGTGACTACAAGAAGAAACTTATTTTTGTAAGTCGGAGGGCTCCGCCCTGCCAATGGCTTGGAAGAACCTAGGCTGGAGGCCTCATGTCATGGGCTGGGGGAGCCCTACGACTTCAAAAATAAATTGTTTATTTTTGAAGTCATTCTGTCTTCACAAAGAAATGATTTCCGATATGGTTCAGCCCTTAAACGAAAAACATTTCTTTATGAAGTCAGAGTGACTTAAAAAAGAAACAATGGACCTAATTACGGGTTTGGCAGTAACCCCGCCAGTGCTACCGACAGGTTGCTGCCAGACCCGTAATCATTTACCGATGCCCGACTTCCCGGTAACACTGGAAATGGTAATGGAAATGGTAAGTCCCCATTTCCATAGAGTCCTGGGAATGGGGACCACGGAAGCACTGGCACTGTTAATAACGGTGCCAGTGCTTCTGGGAAAACTCTGGGAGTGGGTGCCGTTCCACCCGGCAGGTTCGACCTGCCGGGCGGGACGGCAACCGCCCGCAGAGCTGTAATATGCTGGTCCGGAAACAATGGTGCCGGTAAGCTTACCGGCACCATTGTTTCCGGACCGGCATAGTTGTAATGAGGCCCAATTTCTTTTTGAAGTATTAGGGCTCCCCTCAACCCTATGACGTGTGCTTGTATGAGTATATGGTGAAAGGGTGCACACTTAAATGTATAGATTGCTGCCTGTGTGAGTGTATGGTGCAAGAGTGCACACTTTAATGTATGGGTGACTGCCTAGGTGTGCCTGTATGGTGAAAAGGTGTACACTTAAATGTATAGGTGGCTGCCTGTGTGCCTGTATGGTGAAAAGGTGCACACATAAATGTATGGGTGGCTGCCTAGGTGTGCCTGTATGGTGAAAGGTGCATACTTAAATGTATGGATGGCTGCGTGGGTGTGCCTGTATGGTGAAAGAATGCACACTTAAATGGCTGGGTGTGCGTGTGTGTATATGGTGAATGGTGTGTGTGCTTGCGTTCAAGGGCGCAACAAAACCTACATTTTCGGGGTGCTAACCCTACAAATGTTGGGAGAGACGCTAACTTCATGGGCGGTGGGGGAGGAGCAAACGTATTTGTTTGGGGGCATCTAATTTCTTTGCGCATTTTAATGAGACTATGCCAATGCAGCTTCAATGTTACAAGCAGTTAACTCTCTCCTTTAAGGTTGAAAGCACCGACTTATGGACTGCTGTGAGAATGAGTGGTCTCCTGTTCCCTCTGGCATGCAAGTATTAAACCCACATCACAATTTCAATGAGTACTGGGATGAGGTAGCGGTACATGGAGGTAATGCCTGACTTAGCTACATGTGATCTTCATTACTCCTTGTACCACTCTTCCGCATCCCAGTCCTTACCTATGAGGCAAAGAGCCTCATACATAAGCTCTGGGGCAAGGAAGAGGGACGTGGAGGTAATTCTGGGCCAAGGAGCTGATTTTGGAGGTTGGGGTAGGGGTAGGGGTGGGAGGGAGAGCGAGGGTGTCAATATGGTCCTTGATGGTTCTGGAGGAGCAGAGGAGCACCTGTTTGGATGACACTTTCATAGATCGGACTTGTCTAGAAACCTAGTCAGGTGTTGTCAGAGAGAAAGAGGAGAAAGGAGGAAGAGAGGCAGAGCTGGCAAAATGGGGGCCGAGAGAGGAAGAGGGCGAGGAAGGAGAGATGGAGTACAGGAAGTCCTGAGTTTTAGCGGAGAAGTGAGATGACAGAGCCATACAGAGGGCCTGGGAGGGAACAGGAGAGGTAAAGACCGCAACAGGATTGACCAGTTCTTTGCAGATTTTAAAGAGTTTGGCTTTGTTGTTAGAGGCCACAGGCTCGAATGTGTGTTCTCTTCTTGATGAGTGTTATTGCTTCGACTGGCATTTTGGTGCAACCAGTCTAGGTATGTCTAAATGTGGCCTGGCATGCTTTACTGTAATGTTATTACGTGTCTACACTGGTCTACATTATGCAGCCAGTTGGACATATTTTCATTGTGGCATGGCATTTTTAATAGCAAAACATTAATATTCCTGTGCACTATTGGTGACTTGCATCTATTGGATTGGTCTTACCCTACAAAATAATTGCAAACACTCTGGCATTTTAGCAAATTTTTCTCTGAAAGTGTGCTGTATATCGCATTAAAACACATATTTATATCTTTCTCCTAGTGCAGTGTGCGGCATATCACTTCAGCAGCACGTTTGTGCGTATTGCGCAAGCGTGATAATCTATGTCGGCCCGGAGTGTGGCGCAACCCGTGATTTCTTGCCGAGTTGGGGGGGGCCCCCTCAGCATGGCTTGCAGGGGGGCCCCCACATTTTGTATTACGCCACTGGATTCACCTGAAACTCTGTTGGGGATACAGTCTATTTCAAAGCAATCTGCAAGAGAGGTGAAGACAGACATTTCCGAGGAAAGGGCCAGCTCTTCTCACTACCCACCTGAGGGGCACACTTCGGGTGACAAAGCTGTGGATTAATTCCTCTCTACTGGGTGTGCACTGGAACAAGGATCTTGCTCACTTGAGGTGAGAGAAATCCAGTAGAGACAAGACATTCTTCCTGGAGCGGACGTGGAGAACCAACAATTCGCTCTGTCCATGCAGAGCATAGACTGGGCTTCCCAGCAACCCAAAAGCCCAGAAGCAGCTCAGAATCTTGCCTCCCTCCTCAAGAACTCTTTGAGCAGGCTCAATCACAATCGACTCACTTCGATCCGCTACAGGACCTGCAGTACTGCTTTGGGCACTCTAAGAACATCAAACTTCATACCTACTTCTCTGTGTCAAACACATTGCTTCCATGACTCGACTGCTGACTAGACCCAGCAGAAGCATTGTCCCGATCAGACTAAGCCATTGACTAGACCTTTTGAGAACCATCGACCCGTCCTGTTTCAAGCAACAACTTGATCCGCAGAAACCCATTTCGTAGTCACTTCAGTGTCGACTTGCTACTGGAGCAAAGTGACTTGACCATCTTGACACTGGCTCGACTGCAGAAAAAAAACAAGGAGCCCAACTGGAACATGTCCAGCACTCAAGACAAGCAATAAAGATATTTGCAGTGGTTTTATCCCCTGGTCCTCCTTATATGGCCCTAGTTACTTATAAGACCCCACTCTCTTCCTATTCAAGTACCAACTTCGGTTGGGTGATAATTGTATGTAAATATGTTTTATGTACAGTGCCTTGGTGAAAGCACTACATAAATAACAAATCATTATCATTCAAGACCCTTTCAATTACTTTTGGCATTTGCTGCTCAAAACAATTATTTGTGCCGCTGTCTTCACTGAGAGTGAGGGGGCACTCACATTCTGCATTCTCTCTGTTTCCTTTACAGGGTTGAGTCTTGAGTGTGTTTAATGATTTGTCTTCATTGTTCGTTTTTGTTAAAGTTCCTATTTTTTATAGAACCCTGGTTGTGCATTCTTTTATTTTGGTACCACCATGCTATTGTTGTTTGTGTTGCAACTGAATCAGATACACCCCTTCTGAATAGTGTAGCCTGCCACCAGGGCTGTACTGGGAACCAAAAGAGGCTCTGGAAATAATGTTCAAAGTGGCCTTGTATTACACATTTTCAGAAAGTCCAACCCTTTTCCTATGAGAACATTTGGAAATAAAATAGGTTCCCACACAAAAGAGGCCCAGGGTGCAGGGGCCTACAGTGAAATCTCCAGAGTTCCCTATAGGCCAGTCCACCCCTGCCTGCCACCAGCCCATTTTATTAAAGGGGGTGTACCTTATAGGCTATTATTGTTTTAACCTTATACTGGGGTCACTAATGGTTTAGTAGTAGAGTGGGGCAGAATAGAAAATGTGGACACTACTCATCCCTGTTCTCCTGCAGAGCAGTATTTATTCTGTTAAATCAACATGAAATGAATAGAGGAAGCCAGAGGCAAGAAAGGGAAGGAGCCAAGAAAAAAAGAGAATTTTGGAGGAAAGAAGCAGGAAAGAGAAATGAAATGTAAACGGTAGGAGAAAATGAGGGAGGAAAGACAACAGATATTACCAGTAAAGCACTGGTTAGTAGTTAAATAGCTATGTCTTTATAAACCTTGTGTAGTAAGTTACAGTTTTGTTGGCCAACCAGATGCACACCCAGAAGTCAAGGGACAGACTGGCACTTATACTGGCCGGGAAGTTGCATGTTCTGGCTTGAAGGGCAAAGCAATAGTACCCTCGTGTCCATCCATCTTAATGCGTCGGACGCCCGATCCTCATCAGAAGACCTATGGATACTGGGGTGGTGAAACCTGGTAGGAAAACCTCCGACTGGACCAACACAACCTTGCAATCTACGATGACAAGCAAGGTCGGCAACCAACAGCCCAGCAAATAGTTTCAAGGGCACTTTAAACCCCTAGCGACTGTGAGTGACTATCTAAATTAGAGGAGGTGTCGCTGCACTGCCCTTCACAGAAGGACATATTCACGACCTCAGTCCTTTGGGAGCTAAGACATCCCCCATTTATGTTAGTCCTGAATCTGAGCGCTGTCTTGTTAGGCCAACCCGTCAATCTATATCCCGCCTGTGGGGAGCCATACGGCCTTAATATCCCCCTACACCTATTGTTAACCGCAATAAAGGGAAATTAAGTGACCCAAAGATTCGACGCGGATTATGGCCCTCATTACGACCCAGGCGGTAAGTCACCGCCTGGGTCGTACCCTTACCACCATGGCGTAAACTATGTTTACGCCATGGTGGTTGGCGGATTTACCGCCCCATTCCAAGGTGAGTGGGGCGGTAAATCCCCATTTCCCATTTTACCCTTCCCCATTCCCATTTTCGCCCCATAGGGCATAATGGGAATGGTGAAAGGCGATAATTACGGCACCGTAAATTACGGTGCCGTAATTATCGCCAAGGTCCCTTTGCGGCATGGATTTTAACAGCTGCAAAAAAGCAGCCGTTAAAAGCCATCCCGCAAAGGGAACCTTGTAATCAGGTGTTAAGGGTCGGCGCCGTTTACGGCGCCGTAAACCCCTTAACGCCTGAGTCAGAATGAGGGCCTATGTGTTGATCGAGTGGCGGTGAGAGCAATGACACCATTATTTTTGTTAGAAGGTGTGCCAGAATGAAGATTAAATCTGAAAAAGAGGGAATTTACAAAGGTATTACCAGCAGAAGACAGCAGCAAAATAACAAAAGTTGGGTAAATGTTTTGAGTGGTGCTAATACATTGACAAATATTGATTTTAGAAGATGTACGAGGTGTGCGTGTTTGTGTTGTAAGACATTTAACCCACACACAACAAATCAATTGATTCATTGATTGATAATGTATGCTGACTGCCACACACTATTTTCACGCTGACCCAAAAGTAGACCTACCTTTCCATCGTTCCAACCCTGCTCTGTGCGCATTAGGTATGTTTTCAAACGTATATATATATTTTTTTTAATTTAATAACGCGCCTAATACCATACCTGAGTTTGGCTTCTACCATGGATCCGGGATTCCAACCTCTGTTGCCCTGCGTTGTCTTGCATCCAAGACCAGCGCATTGCCCCTGTGCTATCCTCCATATGCAATGACATGTCCTCACCTGCACCACGTAAGTCTTCAGGTGATAGAGCCTGGAAGCCGCGTGCATCATTGATAGTCTGGTTTCTAACTAGTCACTGCCTTCCACCCCCTATGTAAATAACCCCCCTCTACTTACCTCTTCCCCCTCTTTTTAAACTCATTCCTCAATAAATGGCTCACTGAGAGATCAGAAAAGCAGCATATATGGAACTGTGAAAGATCTCAAAATAATATAAACTATTCCGGTTTGACAATTATTTAGGCAATTTGCCCATACCAGGCTGTTAAATTAGGATTTAATCTGCAGTAATTTCCTTCCCTAGCCTTTATCGTCTGCCTGTACACCTCTGTTTCCTCTCTCTCTGTCCATCTAACTGTGATCACAAAATTGTAACCTAATTTCTGTACCGTTTTATGCAGCGTGCTGTTGCTTCGCAGCTGGGTTAACACTTTATAAAACTCAATACGTATATGCATTCACACCTAAGTTAATACAATGTTTGTTTAAATCAATCCCGCTATATTTTTAAAAGCGCAAAGTGTTACTTTATTTCTTATCCCGTCATGATTTTCTTTTATAACATATTACAACACCTAAGGCAAGATCTGGTTATTGGCAGATAACCAGATTGGTATCATGGAAAATAAACCCTCAATGTCAATGTCAACCTCCATCACTAAAAATGTGTTAAATTATGTATACACATTGTATCTCATAGAGAAAAATCTCAAAAACGTCCTTACAATTTCAATAAGTGTTTAATTAGACTTGTCACTTCACTATATGTGTCACAAGTAACATTTAAAAAATGTCTACAAACACCAACGTATATTGTATCAAACAGTTAAAAATGCAAACAACCCACATGAATGAAGTGATTATTCCACACAAGGAGCAAAGCATGGCAAATGTACATAAATTAGCATTAGAAAAACTATGTAATGCATTTCATGTCCATATAAAAGAAATTGGCCCTACATGTTTCAATCCCTGTTTAGGTGTGTGATTTTCATCAGGGGAAAACCAGATAGACCCTGAGCCATTTACCCAGATTACCCAGAAGACTGTAAAACAGTGGCCTATCTATTATTATTATTATTGTATTTATTGAGTGTAGACCCAGCTTCAGGAAGCAACAGAGTGCTTTACAAACTAGCTAAATGAATAAAGATGTCCCAGGGTCCAAAGCACTGGCGATATGCAAACCGCTTTTTCCATGCTCAGATATCACAGACAGGCAATAAATAAGTAAATAGGACCAGGAACTGGGTAAAAATTAGGCTGAAGAAGGATACAATCACCTTAGTGAAGATTAATACAAGTCCCCTAATTGTGAAATATTAGAATAGCAAGTACATTTTAAAATGGTGTTCCAGTGGTCTTGATTTCCAAAGAAGCTGAAATCCGCTTTAAGCAACACTGCTAAGATTTGCTAGAGAAAGTGCTGCAAAAGGGAGTTAATGAAACCCATCCGTGGACATATTACAGAAACTGCACAACTACAAGTGCACTTTTGCATGAAATTAACACTGCGGAAAAACTTGCCATAGTGCAAAAAAGTACTCTTACTATGTATTTTTGCACTAGCGCAAAGCTTGCTCTAGTACCATTCTTTTTTAGCACTGGGGTGCTACTAGTGAAAACTTTGGCCTGGTAAACGAATATGTTATTGTACTAATGTAATGTTTGCCCTCATGCTAGAAGCATTCAAAATTGGACTTGCTCCAGTAATATGACCACAGGTCCATTCTATGGAGTTGTAATTTTAATTGGTTATTTATAATGCGCTTAATACCCAGAGGTTTCCAAGAGCGGACCCGGGAATCGAACCTGTATTGCTCCACGTCTAAAATATGAAGTGTAATTAATGACATGCTGGTCTGCCAAAGGCCACTCTGACTCAAATTCCCAACTGCTGGGATTGGAAAACCATTCCTTAAAGCCATGCATAATGGTTACAGGGAGTTGGTGGCTCACCTATTTCCAACTGCCAAATTAACCATAGCAGGTGCAAGAAGGAAACCTCCAGGCTATGGACATTTGGTACAAGAAAGATTGGGAGAAATGCATAATGGATAAAGTCATCGATGGGCACAGGGATACACAGCATCACTTTCTAGTAATCTGACAACACATCTTACATTTCATGACAAAAGTAGTAGAAGACTAGTGGCGGGGACTGCTAGAGTTACACATGTTTGAGAGGTTGGGGAGTGTTAAAGAGTGAAATATTGAGCGAGTGAGCGCGGGACTAACTGACTGACTTAGAATTGTGCTGAATAGCAATTATGTCATCTGTCGTTGCTCAGCATTGATTGTGTTAAGTTGAGCTGGTGGGGGGAGGTCTAAGGGGCAGGGATGCAGTCAATCACAAACATCTCCAACTATTTGTGGTAATGGAAGCTCTGAAATGCAATGGTTAAAACCTAATTAAAAGAAATCTTGATACAGAACAGAAAGAGCAGAAAATACAACAATATTCACAACAAAGTGGATCTTATTCACATAACAATGTCCACCACAAAAAAAGAATAGGGATCATAATATTCACTCACAGATCCATGTACAGTTTTCAAAAATATACGTATTTAAAACACTGATCAGTCTTGACTGCAAAGGGGTATTTTGTATGTGCTAGAATATACACCAATTGAATAGATTTGTTTTTGTAGCTCCACTAATACCTCCTTTACAGGTCATTCAATTAGATTGAAAGACAAAAAGATATTGGGCAGATTCTGATAATTCGACCAGGCTGACAATCAAAATGGAGCTTGTGTTTGAAGTTCTCAAAATATATGCAGAAGGGACCTGTCATGTTTACACTTTGGCGTAGTACCCATGTCCCCCCCGCCCCATGTCATTTTCATCTTTTGCACGGCAGAATGAAAGTGGGGAGTCTAAAATAGTGGTAAACTCGCTTTTACGCCACCCTTATGCACTCCGTCCCACAAAATGAGTCCACGCTGCATTCCATTTCAGCATGGTGGTCAGTGTTTACAATGGATTTTGTTGATGAATAAAGTGGCCGGATTCCATAGGACAAATTATAAGCAGGGGTACCTGATTGGGTCTTGATCTTGCAGGCTCTCAAAGCGTTTTTATACAAAATATTGATCAAGACCAGTTGTACAGAACAGAGGACACCACCTGTGAATTAGTGTTTTAGCCTCTTAATAATTGAAGCTGAGCCATTCAATTTATATTAATTCTTAATTTATTCTTTTCAATACAATTGTTAAATCAGCACGTTACACATCTGTATAAAAATACTGACACAACATTTCTACTTAAAAATACTAACACCTTAATTTATTCGACTCAGTCCATGCATATACCAAGCTCAGACACATTTGCTTTTCCCAGGTAAACTACCATATCACATCCACTGGCCTACGTGCCACGTTCAAATGACTCAATACAGGGTTCACGTAATCCTTTCAATGTTCAACAGACGGTGGATCTTTCTGTCATAGGAATCCACAGAAATTACTCCAGCATGAAAATGCCATGCTGGCATTAATACTGGAGTATTTGAGTGGTGACGAGGAAGGGGGAGGCAGCATCGTAATTTAGGAATCTCGCCTCATCCTCACCACACAAATTAATGAAAATGAGGTCTGACAAACATTTATTGAATAAATGTCTTAAATATGAACCTTGAACAATGGCTCCAATGTACATTAATTTGAAACAAGAGGCTGTTTTGTTTACCACTCCAGCCACTGCAGCATTATAGATTAATATTATGATAACTCCTCCCAGTCCCATCAGATGGAGCAGGGAAGAGTTTAGTGATGGCTATACTTATATCCGGGATTCTTCAAGGTCTAGCCCAGAAGACTACTATATTTCACATTCCATACTGATCGAAAGAGTAAGCACCTGTTCCTCATTTTTGTTATACATCCTTATGCTTATTGCGCATATTAATGTCATGTTTTTAGTAAAACACCTTTCACAGTATGCGCGTGTACCGAAATTTTGATTCATTTTGGGAATCTGTGAAGAGGAAGTAGAACTACTCTCTATGTTCTCATGTATGGTTTTCATAATCACCAATAGAAAATCATAAATGGACCCTTTATGTTCTGAAAAAAAAAGATTTAAAAAAAAAGCACCTCCTTCAATGAAAGTGGTCTCTGCGAGATGAATCTCTATGTTTAGGTGCTCGCATATGTCTTTTCCGCACATTTTTAATTCACACCTCGGTCCTGTTTGTTGACGTGGTAGCGACAACTCTGTCTGCCGCATGTGTTATTTCCCTTTGCAGTTGAATAATTATTTTCCATAGATTTGAGGATTTTAATTTAAGGTATTGATATGTAAACAAATATGTCGAGTTATGTAAAATAGTCTGTTTAAGCCCAACCAGCAAGTCCCTTTGAAATCAGGACTGGTTGGTGTGATTGAGTGTATGATATAATATGCTCATGTTTAAGGAAGAGTCCTTCATGATCCTCCTCATGCCGACTCTGCACCTGGCTGCCCCTTGCTGCCTCTAACCCTCCCTTCTGGCAGGTTTCAATGGAGGGAACTCCTCCAGCATGCTTGGCTGACTGCCCTGTGATGACGTCACATATGGAAATCCACCGTAGGAAGCAAAAGGAGCCCTGAAATCTGGAGTCACTCACTTACTGCATGAAAGAAACCTCGGGGGCAACAGAGGGAGGATTTTTCAGTACCTTCCCCTTCGGTGGGATTGCTGGTGCTAGTTAGAAAATAGTCCTTCCTCTCCCAGAATATTTAATACTGGAAACCTGCATAATGCCTTTGCCCTGTATTTGACCCAGGTGAAGCCAAGTGTGGGGACCTGGTAAATGATGTCCAAAGAAGAAGACCTGGGCAGTCTACAGTCTAGGCCGCAGGAACAGGTGAAGGCGTATCTGCTCATCAGGGTCTAAAAAAGGGCAGGGGAATCCGCAAGTGTAGGTGTTGCATAATGTTTAGTCATTGTGGTGAACACACAAGGGGGCCAGAAGTCCATGATGAAGTGAGGCAACTGGTCCGATTCCGAGAAGGCATTTGAGCCGCAGCTCCCAGATTCAGCTAAATCCTTAGGCTTCACCATGACAGCAAGCAGCCTGTCCTTCCAGAAACACATAGCCAAAAAGGACCAAATGGCCTGGCTCCAAATCTCCACCCTTTGCAAAAATCAAACCTTGCATCCCTCTGCATGACATCCACACTATGGTGCAGGCATGTGAGGTCTCACACAATGATGGGGGAAATGCCATCCTGTTAGGGCTACCAGCTGCTCACTTGGCTTCCCTATAAGCGCTCCACCATGCTGCAGCATGTTGTATTATGGTAGCATGGAAATTTGACCAATTCACCCCATCCTATGCAAACTACTTTGGCTTCCTCTTCAAGCCAGGATACTGTTCAAGACTGCATGTATCATCTACAAAGTAGCCACCAGTGTACCTGGCAGATAAACTCCACATATCTGGTGGCACACGCTCCTCGCACAGCAAATTGACCAACCAGACCCACAAAAAGTCTTTTGTCACGCCTCCACCATCTGGAACTCGTTCCCAGTATCGGCTCGGAATGCCCCCACAATTTTCCAGTTTCAGAAATCTCTAAAAATGTGGCTTTTTCAACAACAAATGGCCAATGCCTAATCCCAATGGATGCACAGACCGTAACTCACAGTACTGCACTATTGTTAAAAGAGGCCATCCCAAATCACACTGTGTAAAGTGTTCCGTTGTTCTTCAGATAGGTCCATGTTTTAAACAATAAAATGAAAATGAAAAAAGGCAGTGAGTGCAGGAAACATCTTGGTGAGTGGAACTGTGTACCACTCTAACATATTATTAACTGCAGCTGTGGAGAAGCTGGACTTGTTCCCATGCCAGCCATACTACAGTTGTCCGTGAATGAGGGGCCAGTTATTTCACATCAGTTCATTATTACATCCATCAGGTAATCAACGTGTGTATAAGTGGCTGCTGGGAGGCGTGTAAGGCGGGCAGAGTGAAAGCGTCTGTTAAAGGTGCAGAGATTAATCAGGAGCGAGAAGCAAAACTGATTGTGGCAGAAGAAGATGACCTTCTGCTGAGGATGGTCAGGGAGTAAGTGTGAGAGGAATCAAAAGACAAAAAGAGAAGAGATAAACAACGTTTAGAGTAAGGAAAATACGTTGGAGGAAAGCAGTTTGGAAACAGAGACAGGGAGAAAAGGTTTTGGAGAAAAATAAAGTATCAGGAACAGATATAAAAATGGAGGAGAAGAAACTAACCAAAAACCTCAGGATAGTGAGGAGACAAAAGAAGGGGGAGAAAGATAGAGAACCTGGAGGGGCAGAACAGGAAGGTATCCAAGAAAAATTGGAAAGTCAAGTCAGAAGACAGGAAAAGACCAGATGGAAAGACAAGAGACTAAAAAGAGACACATCTTTGGAACTACAAGGACAGGGGAAAACAGGAGATGAGGTGGAGGAAAGTCCGGTGGTGGAGGAACAGAAGGAGTTAGATCTGAAAATGGAAGAAAAGAAATACCATGCAAAACAGAAGGGAGTAGATGTAAGAAACAGTAAACAGATGGACTCAGAAAAAGGCAAAGGTGTGAACACAGGAGAAATCAGAGATCCTGTACCCCAGAAGGAAGTACAGGAACCAGAGGCAGCTGAGATGTTTCTTGTAAAACGGGGCAGTTGGATCTAGGAGGGTTGGCCATAAAACTCCAGAAAGAGTGAAGACTGTGGGTCCAGTTGAAGACAGCACCCCAGAAGGAAAGAAGGGAGTGAGAGTGGCAGGAATTGGAAACCACTGCCATGGCAGAGAGAAAGGGGGCTAAGATAAGGAAAGACATGGATGTCACCTTAGAAGTAAGACAGGTGGCAGTATAGGAGAAGGAGATAAAGGCCAGCCAGTCAAGACCAATGGGCTGGGAACAGAGTGTTAGAATGAGAGCCGGGCCAGGAATCCAGGCTGGGGCTTGTGGCCCCAAATTCCAGCCTGTACCCAAGGGGCCCAGCATGTCAGTACCCAAGGGCAGTAACCATGTTTGGGGCCCAAGAGAATCGAGATGACTGATCACAGAAAAGTTATATTTGTGTTTTGTGAACCCGATGTCTGGCAGTAAATGTGACTCCTGGAAAAAGTATCATCTTACAAATGTGTGAGTTTCAACTAATTCACAAAAGGACTTGCTCTTGAGTCCCAAAAGAAGGCACTACTAGGGGCTTGTGTACGTTAAGGCATAGGTTACATAATAGGCCAGTAAAGGTGCCCATTACCAGGGGAGTTTTGGGTGTGTCAATAGGGTGCATAAGTAGGAAAAGGCACATGTCATCAAAAGTGAACTTTATGTTTCTTGACAAAGCTTCAACGTTGCCTTAGAAATGTTTTTGAATATGTGCTCACCCAAACGTTCTAGATGTAAGGGTTTGATGCGAGGTGTGAAAGTGAATCCAAAATGTATGTTTGTATCTGAAATGTGGAGAACAAGAAGGGATACATTGTGAGGAATTCGACCATCCGCACGGTGGGTGTTCGCTCACCTGTGCTTATTTGAAATTTTAAATGAAATTGAAAGACGGTAGATCAACCTCCAGAAAATGTGTGGGGTTAATCTGCACACTTTTTCCTATGCTCAGTGCATGACATACACATAGACCCGTGGACTCTGGGTGGGCACAGCCTAAAGGCGCCATCCCCCCTGTCATGTTTAGTTGGAATATGACAGCCAAGAGTACATTAAGGCATCTCAGAAGGGGAAGGCAAAACCTTCTTCCTGCCATGGCCAGCCTAATTAAATAACAAAGGCTCCATGGATCCGCCATAACATAATAATTGTGTAATCTAGTCACCCTGTTGGCATGTTAAACTGTAAATATAGGCCATGTCTGTTTATGACTTGGTGGCTACTGAGATCACACAATTACAAAGCCACAAGCATTTGGATGTCATATTAGTGTCAGCTTGACAGTAGATGACTCGTTGATGACAGGACTGGTCTGTATAAGCTGTCCGGCCTGGGTGAACTCCCAACAACCCTGGGAACCTGTGTCTCAAAGACACCCACCCATCAGGGTGCTGATTATTCAAGCCCTTTTTTTAAGTAGGCAGACATGCAAAGGGGTGGAGCTAAAGTAGTGCGGGGGAGAGGTTTAGACCAAGAGAGGTGTTCCTCCATCTTAAATTCTGCTAGGGCTCCCTAAACTTCCTGTCCCCTCCCCACTTCCTGTGGACAAAGGACTCTGGACATCACATCAGAAGGATACTTATTCCAGCAGCCTGGATTGGACCCCGGACAACAGGTTTGCTTTCGACAAACCCACAATAACATTTGCCATTATGATGGGGGACCCGCCCTTAGTAGATTCATCTTTGGACTCCAAGACAGAGGCGTTGCTTGGGGAGGAGGTGTCTTAGGGGGCTATAGCCCCGGGTCTTTTGGTTGTAGCCCTAGATAGAATCTCAGGGTCTACAACCAAAAGGCCAGCAAGCCCCGAGTCCCGACAATCCCGACATTAGTGTAGCCCCGGATCTTTTCCAGACCTAGCAAAACCCCTGCTCCAAGACAAGAAGGATTCACCCACTGGCGTAACAGGGGCCCCCCAGCCCCTGCGGAGCGGGGGGCCCCGCCAGCACATGTCCTGGGAGGGGGCCCCACTGGAGAAAAAAAAAAGAAAAATCTTTTAAAAAAAAAAATCTCTTTTTGAATTCACTCTGCATTCATAAATACATTATTTCTATAATTCTGTAAGAAATAATTTATTTATGAAGGCAGAGTGACTACAAGAAGAAACTTTTTTTTGTAAGTCGGAGGGCTCCGCCCTGCCAATGGCTTGGAAGAACATAGGGTGGAGGCCTCATGTCATGGGCTGGGGGAGCCCTACGACTTCAAAAAGAAATTGTTTATTTTTGAAGTCATTCTGTCTTCACAAAGAAATGATTTCCGATATGGTTCAGCCCTTAACGAAAAACATTTCGTTATGAAGTCAGAGTGACTTAAAAAAGAAACAATGGACCTAATTACGGGTTTGGCGGTAACCCCGCCAGTGCTACCGACAGGTTGCTGCCAGACCCGTAATCATTTACCGATGCCCGACTTCCCGGTAACACTGGAAATGGTAATGGAAATGGTAAGTCCCCATTTATGGGAATGGGGACCACGGAAGCACTGGCACTGTTAATAACGGTGCCAGTGCTTCCGGGAAAACTCTGGGAGTGGGTGCCGTTCCACCCGGCAGGTTCGACCTGCCGGGCGGGACGGCAACCGCCTGCAGAGCTGTAATATGCTGGTCCGGAAACAATGGTGCCGGTATGCTTACCGGCACCATTGTTTCCGGACCGGCATAGTTGTAATGAGGCCCAATTTCTTTTTGAAGTATTAGGGCTCCCCTCAACCCTATGACGTGTGCGTGTATGAGTATATGGTGAAAGGGTGCACACTTAAATGTATAGATGGCTGCCTGTGTGAGTGTATGGTGAAAGAGTGCACACTTTAATGTATGGGTGACTGCCTAGGTGTGCCTGTATGGTGAAAGGGTGTACACTTAAATGTATAGGTGGCTGCCTGTGTGCCTGTATGGTGAAAAGGTGCACACTTAAATGTATGGGTGGCTGCCTAGGTGTGCCTGTATGGTGAAAGGTGCATACTTAAATGTATGGATGGCTGCGTGGGTGTGCCTGTATGGTGAAAGAATGCACACTTAAATGGCTGGGTGTGCGTGTGTGTATATGGTGAATGGTGTGTGTGCTTGCGTTCAAGGGCGCAACAAAACCTACATTTTCGGGGTGCTAACCCTACAAATGTTGGGAGAGAGCTAACTTCATGGGCGGTGGGGGAGGAGCAAACGTATTTGTTTGGGGGCATCTAATTTCTTTGCGCATTTTAATGAGACTATGCCAGTGCAGCTTCAATGTTACAAGCAGTTAACTCTCTCCTTTAAGGTTGAAAGCACCGATTTATGGACTGCTGTGAGAATGAGTAGTCTCCTGTTCCCTCTGGCATGCAAGTATTAAACCCACATCACAATTTCAATTAGTACTGGGATGAGGTAGCGGTACATGGAGGTAATGCCTGACTTAGCTACATGTGATCTTCATTACTCCTTGTACCACTCTTCTGCATCCCAGTCCTTACCTATGAGGCAAAGAGCCTCATACATAAGCTCTGGGACAAGGAAGAGGGACGTGGAGGTAATTCTGGGCCAAGGAGCTGATTTTGGAGGTTGGGGTAGGGGTAGGGGTGGGAGGGAGAGAGCGAGGGTGTCAATATGGTCCTTGATGGTTCTGGAGGAGCAGAGGAGCACCTGTTTGGATGACACTTTCATAGATAGGACTTGTCTAGAAACCTTGTCAGGTGTTGTCAGAGAGAAAGAGGAGAAAGGAGGAAGAGAGGCAGAGATGGCCAAATGGGGGCCGAGAGAGGAAGAGGGCGAGGAAGGGGAGATGGAGTACAGGAAGTCCTGAGTTTTAGCGGAGAAGTGAGATGACAGAGCCATACAGAGGGCCTGGGAGGGAACAGGAGAGGTAAAGACCGCAACACGATTGACCAGTTCTTTGCAGATTTTAAAGAGTTTGGCTTTGTTGTTAGAGGCCACGGGCTCGAATGTGTGTTCTCTTCTTGATGAGTGTTATTGCTTCGACTGGCATTTTGGTGCAACCAGTCTAGGTATGTCTAAATGTGGCGTGGCATGCTTTACTGTAACGTTATTACGTGTCTACACTGGTCTACATTATGCAGCCAGTTGGACATGTTTTCATTGTGGCATGGCATTTTTAATAGCAAAACATTAATATTCCTGTGCACTATTGGTGACTTGCATCTATTGGATTGGTCTTACTCTACAAAATAATTGCAAACACTCTGGCATTTTAGCAAATTTTTCTCTGAAAGTGTGCTGTATATCGCATTAAAACACATATTTATATCTTTCTCCTAGTGCAGTGTGCGGCATATCACTTCAGCAGCACGTTTGTGCGTATTGCGCAAGCGTGATAATCTATGTCGGCCCGGAGTGTGGCGCAACCCGTGATTTCTTGCCGAGTTGGGAGGGGCCCCCTCAGCATGGCTTGCAGGGGGGCCCCCACATTTTGTATTACGCCACTGGATTCACCTGAAACTCTGTTGGGGATACAGTCTATTTCAAAGTAATCTGCAAGAGAGGTGAAGACAGACATTTCCGAGGAAAGGGCAAGCTCTTCTCACTACCCACCTGAGGGGCACACTTGGGGTGACAAAGCTGTGGATTAATTCCTCTCTACTGGGTGTGCACTGGAACAAGGATCTTGCTCACTTGAGGTGAGAGAAATCCTGTAGAGGCAAGACATTCTTCCTGGAGCGGACGTGGGGAACCAACAACTCGCTCTGTCCCTGCAGAGCATAGACTGGGCTTCCCAGCAACCCAAAAGCCCAGAAGCAGCTCAGAATCTTGCCTCCCTCCTCAAGAACTCTTTCAGCAGGCTCAATCACAATCGACTCACTTCGATCCGCTACAGGACCTGCAGTACTGCTTTGGGCACTCTAAGAACATCAAACTTCATACCTACTTCTCTGAGTCAAACACATTGCTTCCATGACTCGACTGCTGACTAGACCCAGCAGAAGCATTGTCCCGATCAGACTAAGCCATTGATTAGACCTTTTGAGGACCATCGACCCGTCCTGTTTCAAGCAACAAATTGATCCGCAGAAACCCATTTCCTAGTCACTTCAGTGTCGACTTGCTACTGGAGCAAAGTGACTTGACCATCTTGACACTGGCTCGACTGCAGAAAAAAAACAAGGAGCCCAACTCGAACATGCCCAGCACTCAAGACAAGCAATAAAGATATTTGCAGTGGTTTTATCCCCTGATCCTCCTTATATGGCCCTAGTTACTTATAAGACCCCACTCTCTTCCTATTCAAGTACCAACTTCGGTTGGGTGATAATTGTATGTAAATATGTTTTATGTACAGTGCCTTGGTGAAAGCACTACATAAATAACAAATCATTATCATTCAAGACCCTTTCAAGTACTTTTGGCATTTGCTGCTCAAATCAATTATTTGTGCCGCTGTCTTCACTGAGAGTGAGGGGGCACTCACATTCTGCATTCTCTCTGTTTCTTTTACAGGGTTGAGTCTTGAGTGTGTTTAATGATTTGTCTTCATTGTTCGTTTTTGTTAAAGTTCCTATTTTTTATAGAACCCTGGTTGTGCATTCTTTTATTTTGGTACCACCATGCTATTGTTGTTTGTGTTGCAACTGAATCAGATACACCCCTTCTGAATAGTGTAGCCTGCCACCAGGGCTGTACTGGGAACCAAAAGAGGCTCTGGAAATAATGTTCAAAGTGGCCTTGTATTACACATTTTCAGAAAGTCCAACCCTTTTCCTATGAGAACATTTGGAAATAAAATAGGTTCCCACACAAAAGAGGCCCAGGGTGCAGGGGCCTACAGTGAAATCTCCAGAGTTCCCTATAGGCCAGTCCACCCCTGCCTGCCACCAGCCCATTTTATTAAAGGGGGTGTACCTTATAGGCTATTTTTGTTTTAACCTTATACTGGGGTCACTAATGGTTTAGTAGTAGAGTGGGGCAGAATAGAAAATGTGGACACTACTCATCCCTGTTCTCCTGCAGAGCAGTATTTATTCTGTTAAATCAACATGAAATGAATAGAGGAAGACAGAGGCAAGAAAGGGAAGGGGCCAAGAAAAAAAGAGAATTTTGGAGGAAAGAAGCAGGAAAGAGAAATGAAATGTAAACGGTAGGAGAAAATGAGGGAGGAAAGACAACAGATATTACCAGTAAAGCACTGGTTAGTAGTTAAATAGCTATGCCTTTATAAACCTTGTGTAGTAAGTTACAGTTTTGTTGGCCAACCAGATGCACACCCAGAAGTCAAGGGACAGACTGGCACTTATACTGGCCGGGAAGTTGCATGTTCTGGCTTGAAGGGCAAAGCAATAGTACCCTCGTGTCCATCCATCTTAATGCGTCGGACGCCTGATCCTCATCAGAAGACCTATGGACACTGGCGTGGTGAAACCTGGTAGGAAAACCTCCGACTGGACCAACACAACCTTGCAATCTACGATGACAAGCAAGGTCGGCAACCAACAGCCCAGCAAATAGTTTCAAGGCCACTTTAAACCCCTAGCGACTGTGAGTGACTATCTAAATTAGAGGAGGTGTCGCTGCACTACCCTTCACAGAAGGACATATTCACGACCTCAGTCCTTTGGGAGCTAAGACATCCCCCATTTATGTTAGTCCTGAATCTGAGCGCTGTCTTGTTAGGCCAACCCATCAATCTATATCCCGCCTGTGGGGAACCATACGGCCTTAATATCCCCCTACACCTATTGTTAACCGCAATAAAGGGAAATTAAGTGACCCAAAGATTCGACGCGGATTATGGCCCTCATTACGACCCAGGCGGTAAGTTACCGCCTGGGTCGTACCCTTACCACCATGGCGTAAACTACGTTTACGCCATGGTGGTTGGCGGATTTACCGCCCCATTCCAAGGTGAGTGGGGCGGTAAATCCCCATTTCCCATTTTACCCTTCCCCATTCCCATTTTCGCCCCATAGGGCATAATGGGAATGGGGAAAGGCGATAATTACGGCACCGTAAATTACGGTGCCGTAATTATCGCCAAGGTCCCTTTGCGGCATGGATTTTAACGGCTGCAAAAAAGCAGCCGTTAAAAGCCATCCCGCAAAGGGAACCTTGTAATCAGGCGTTAAGGGTCGGCGCCGTTTACGGCACCGTAAACCCCTTAATGCCTGAGTCAGAATGAGGGCCTATGTGTTGATCGAGTGGCGGTGAGAGCAATGACACCATTATTTTTGTTAGAAGGTGTGCCAGAATGAAGATTAAATCTGAAAAAGAGGGAATTTACAAAGGTATTACCAGCAGAAGACAGCAGCAAAATAACAAAAGTTGGGTAAATGTTTTGAGTGGTGCTAATACATTGACAAATATTGATTTTAGAAGATGTACGAGGTGTGCGTGTTTGTGTTGTAAGACATTTAACCCACACACAACAAATCAATTGATTCATTGATTGATACTGTATGCTGACTGCCACACACTATTTTCACGCTGACCCCATAGTAGACCTACCTTTCCTTCCTTCCAACCCTGCTCTGTGCGCATTGGGTATGTTTTCAAACGTATATATATTTTTTTTAATTTAATAACGCGCCTAATACCATACCTGAGTTTGGCTTCTACGCATGGATCCGGGATTCCAACCTCTGTTGCTCTGCGTTGTCTTGCATCCAAGACCAGCGCGTTGCCCCTGTGCTATCCTCCATATGCAATGACATGTCCTCACCTGCACCACGTAAGTCTTCAGGTGATAGAGCCTGGAAGCCGCGTGCATCATTGATAGTCTGGTTTCTAACTAGTCACTGCCTTCCACCCCCTATGTAAATAAACCCCCTCTACTTACCTCTTCCCCCTCTTTTTAAACTCATTCCTCAATAAATGGCTCACTGAGAGATTAGAAAAGCAGCATGGATGGAACTGTGAAAGATCTCAAAATAATATAAACTATTCCGGTTTGACAATTATTTAGGCAATTTGCCCATACGCAGTATGGCCCAGAGCGCCAGGGCAATTTGCCCAGAGCGCCAGGGGACCACTCCGGTGGTGATAGTGCGCGGTACAAATGACCTTTAACATTAACATTAACATTAACATACCAGGCTGTTAAATTAGGATTTTATCTGCAGTAATTTCCTTCCCTAGCCTGTATCATCTGCCTGTACACCTCTGTTTCCTCTCTCTCTGTCCATCTAACTGTGATCACAAAATTGTAACCTAATTTCTGTACAGTTTTATGCAGCGTGCTGTTGCTTCGCAGCTGGGTTAACACTTTATAAAACTCAATACGTATATGCATTCACACCTAAGTTAATACAATGTTTGTTTAAATCAATCCCGCTATATTTTTAAAAGCGCAAAGTGTTACTTTATTTCTTATCCCGTCATGATTTTCTTTTATAACATATTACAACACCTAAGGCAAGATCTGGTTATTGGCAGATAACCAGATTGGTATCATGGAAAATAAACATCAAGACAAAGTAAACCCTCAATGTCAATGTCAACCTCCATCACTAAAAATGTGTTAAATTATGTATACACATTGTATCTCATAGAGAAAAATCTCAAAAACTTCCTCACAATTTCAATAAGTGTTTAATTAGACTTGTCACTTCACTATATGTGTCACAAGTAACATTTAAAAAATGTCTACAAACACCAACGTATATTGTATCAAACAGTTAAAAATGCAAACAACCCACATGAATGAAGTGATTATTCCACACAAGGAGCAAAGCATGGCAAATGTACATAAATTAGCATTAGAAAAACTATGTAATGCATTTCATGTCCATATAAAAGAAATTGGCCCTACATGTTTCAATCCCTGTTTAGGTATGTGATTTTCATCAGGGGAAAACCAGATAGACCCTGAGCCATTTACCCAGATTACCCAGAAGACTGTAAAACAGTGGCATATCTATTATTATTATTATTATTGTATTTATTGAGTGTAGACCCAGCTTCAGGAAGCAACAGAGTGCTTTACAAACTAGCTAAATGAATAAAGATGTCCCGGGGTCCAAAGCACTGGCGATATGCAAACCGCTTTTTCCATGCTCAGATATCACAGACAGGCAATAAATAAGTAAATAGGATCAGGAACTGGGTAAAAATTAGGCTGAAGAAGGATACAATCACCTTAGTGAAGATTAATAAAAGTCCCCTAATTGTGAAATATTAGAATAGCAAGTACATTTTAAAATGGTGTTCCAGTGGTCTTGATTTCCAAAGAAGCTGAAATCCGCTTTAAGCAACACTGCTAAGATTTGCTAGAGAAAGTGCTGCAAAAGGGAGTTAATGAAACCCATCCGTGGACATATTACAGAAACTGCACAACTACAAGTGCACTTTTGCATGAAATTAACACTGCGGAAAAACTTGCCATAGTGCAAAAAAGTACTCTTACTATGTATTTTTGCACTAGCGCAAAGCTTGCTCTAGTACCATTCTTTTTTAGCACTGGGGTGCTACTAGTGAAAACTTTGGCCTGGTAAAAGAATATGTTATTGTACTAATGTAATGTTTGCCCTCATGCTAGAAGCATTCAAAATTGGACTTGCTCCAGTAATATGACCACAGGTCCATACTATGGAGTTGTAATTTTAATTGGTTATTTATAACGCGCTTAATACCCAGAGGTTTCCAAGAGCGGACCCGGGAATCGAACCTGTATTGCTCCACGTCTAAAATATGAAGTGTAATTAATGACATGCTGGTCTGCCAAAGACCACTCTGACTCAAATTCCCAACTGCTAGGATTGGAAAACCATTCCTTAAAGCCATGCATAATGGTTACAGCGAGTTGGTGGCTCACATATTTCCAACTGCCAAATTAACCATAGCAGGTGCAAGAAGGAAACCTCCAGGCTATGGACATTTGGTAAAAGAAAGATTGGGAGAAATGCATAATGGATAAAGTCATTGATGGGCACAGGGATACACAGCATCACTTTCTAGTAATCTGACAACACATCTTACATTTCATGACAAAAGTAGTAGAAGACTAGTGGCGGGGACTGCTAGAGTTACACATGTTTGAGAGGTTGGGGAGTGTTAAAGAGTGAAATATTGAGCGAGTGAGCGAGGGACTAACTGACTGACTTAGAATTGTGCTGAATAGCAATTATGTCATCTGTCATTGCTCAGCATTGATTGTGTTAAGTTGAGCTGGTGGGGGGAGGTCTAAGGGGCAGGGATGCAGTCAATCACAAACATCTCCAACTATTTGTGCTAATGGAAGCTCTGAAATGCAATGGTTAAAACCTGATTAAAAGAAATGTTGATACAGAACAGAAAGAGCAGAAAATACAACAATATTCACAACAAAGTGGATCTTATTCACATAACAATGTCCACCACAAAAAAAAGAATAGGGATCATAATGTTCACTCACAGATCCATGTACAGTTTTCAAAAATATACGTATTTAAAACACTGATCAGTCTTGACTGTAAAGGGGTATTTTGTATGTGCTAGAATATACACCAATTGAATAGATTTGTTTTTGTAGCTCCACTAATACCTCCTTTACAGGTCATTCAATTAGATTGAAAGACAAAAAGATATTGGGCAGATTCTGATAATTCGACCAGGCTGACAATCAAAATGGAGCTTGTGTTTGAAGTTCTCAAAATATATGCAGAAGGGACCTGTCATGTTTACACTTTGGCGTAGTACCCATGTCCCCCCCGCCCCATGTCATTTTCATCTTTTGCACGGCAGAATGAAAGTGGGGAGTCTAAAATAGTGGTAAACTCGCTTTTACGCCACCCTTATGCACTCCGTCCCACAAAATGAATCAGCACATCTGTATAAAAATACTGACACAACATTTCTACTTAAAAATACTAACACCTTAATTTATTCGACTCAGTCCATGCATATACCAAGCTCAGACACATTCGCTTTTCCCAGGTAAACTACCATATCACATCCACTGGCCTACGTGCCACGTTCAAATGACTCAATACAGGGTTCACGTAATCCTTTCAATGTTCAACAGACGGTGGATCTTTCTGTCATAGGAATCCACAGAAATTACTCCAGCATGAAAATGCCATGCTGGCATTAATACTGGAGTATTTGAGTGGTGACGAGGAAGGGGGAGGCAGCATCGTAATTTAGGAATCTCGCCTCATCCTCACCACACAAATTAATGAAAATGAGGTCTGACAAACATTTATTGAATAAATGTCTTAAATATGAACCTTGAACAATGGCTCCAATGTACATTAATTTGAAACAAGAGGCTGTTTTGTTTACCACTCCAGCCACTGCAGCATTATAGATTAATATTATGATAACTCCTCCCAGTCCCATCAGATGGAGCAGGGAAGAGTTTAGTGATGGCTATACTTATATCCGGGATTCTTCAAGGTCTAGCCCAGAAGACTACTATATTTCACATTCCATACTGATCGAAAGAGTAAGCACCTGTTCCTCATTTTTGTTATACATCCTTATGCTTATTGCGCATATTAATGTCATGTTTTTAGTAAAACACCTTTCACAGTATGCGCGTGTACCGAAATTTTGATTCATTTTGGGAATCTGTGAAGAGGAAGTAGAACTACTCTCTATGTTCTCATGTATGGTTTTCATAATCACCAATAGAAAATCATAAATGGACCCTTTATGTTCTGAAAAAAAAAGATTTAAAAAAAAAGCACCTCCTTCAATGAAAGTGGTCTCTGCGAGATGAATCTCTATGTTTAGGTGCTCGCATATGTCTTTTCCGCACATTTTTAATTCACACCTCGGTCCTGTTTGTTGACGTGGTAGCGACAACTCTGTCTGCCGCATGTGTTATTTCCCTTTGCAGTTGAATAATTATTTTCCATAGATTTGAGGATTTTAATTTAAGGTATTGATATGTAAACAAATATGTCGAGTTATGTAAAATAGTCTGTTTAAGCCCAACCAGCAAGTCCCTTTGAAATCAGGACTGGTTGGTGTGATTGAGTGTATGATATAATATGCTCATGTTTAAGGAAGAGTCCTTCATGATCCTCCTCATGCCGACTCTGCACCTGGCTGCCCCTTGCTGCCTCTAACCCTCCCTTCTGGCAGGTTTCAATGGAGGGAACTCCTCCAGCATGCTTGGCTGACTGCCCTGTGATGACGTCACATATGGAAATCCACCGTAGGAAGCAAAAGGAGCCCTGAAATCTGGAGTAACTCACTTACTGCATGAAAGAAACCTCGGGGGCAACAGAGGGAGGATTTTTCAGTACCTTCCCCTTCGGTAGGATTGCTGGTGCTAGTTAGAAAATAGTCCTTCCTCTCCCAGAATATTTAATACTGGAAACCTGCATAATGCCTTTGCCCTGTATTTGACCCAGGTGAAGCCAAGTGTGGGGACCTGGCAAATGATGTCCAAAGAAGAAGACCTGGGCAGTCTACAGTCTAGGCCGCAGGAACAGGTGAAGGCGTATCTGCTCATCAGGGTCTAAAAAAGGGCAGGGGAATCCGCAAGTGTAAGTGTTGCATAATGTTTAGTCATTGTGGTGAACACACAAGGGGGCCAGAAGTCCATGATGGAGTGAGGTAACTGGTCCGATTCCGAGAAGGCATTTGAGCCACAGCTCCCAGATTCAGCTAAATCCTTAGGCTTCACCATGACAGCAAGCAGCCTGTCCTTCCAGAAACACATAGCCAAAAAGGACCAAATGGCCTGGCTCCAAATCTCCACCCTTTGCAAAAATCAAACCTTGCATCCCTCTGCATGACATCCACACTATAGTGCAGGAATGTGTGGTCTCACACAATGATGGGGGAAATGCCATCCTGTTAGGGCTACCAGCTGCTCACTTGGCTTCCCTATAAGCGCTCCACCATGCTGCAGCACATTGTATTATGGTAGCATGGAAATTTGACCAATTCACCCCATCCTATGCAAACTACTTTGGCTTCCTCTTCAAGCCAGGATACTGTTCAAGACTGCATGTATCATCTACAAAGTAGCCACCAGTGTACCTGGCAGATAAACTCCACATATCTGGTGGCACACGCTCCTCGCACAGCAAATTGACCAACCAGACCCACAAAAAGTCTTTTGTCACGCCTCCACCATCTGGAACTCGTTCCCAGTATCGGCTCGGAATGCCCCCACAATTTTCCAGTTTCAGAAATCTCTAAAAATGTGGCTTTTTCAACAACAAATGGCCAATGCCTAATCCCAATGGATGCACAGACCGTAACTCACAGTACTGCACTATTGTTAAAAGAGGCCATCCCAAATCACACTGTGTAAAGTGTTCCGTTGTTCTTCAGATAGGTCCATGTTTTAAACAATAAAATGAAAATGAAAAAAGGCAGTGAGTGCAGGAAACATCTTGGTGAGTGGAACTGTGTACCACTCTAACATATTATTAACTGCAGCTGGGGAGAAGCTGGACTTGTTCCCATGCCAGCCATACTACAGTTGTCCGTGAATGAGGGGCCAGTTATTTCACATCAGTTCATTATTACATCCATCAGGTAATCAACGTGTGTATAAGTGGCTGCTGGGAGGCGTGTAAGGCGGGCAGAGTGAAAGCATCTGTTAAAGGTGCAGAGATTAATCAGGAGCGAGAAGCAAAACTGATTGTGGCAGAAGAAGATGACCTTCTGCTGAGGATGGTCAGGGAGTAAGTGTGAGAGGAATCAAAAGACAAAAAGAGAAGAGATAAACAACGTTTAGAGTAAGGAAAATACGTTGGAGGAAAGCAGTTTGGAAACAGAGACAGGGAGAAAAGGTTTTGGAGAAAAATAAAGTATCAGGAACAGATATAAAAATGGAGGAGAATAAACTAACCAAAAACCTCAGGATAGTGAGGAGAAAAAAGAAGGGGGAGAAAGATAGACAACCTGGAGGGGCAGAACAGGAAGGTATCCAAGAAAAAATGGAAAGTCAAGTCAGAAGACAGGAAAAGACCAGATGGAAAGACAAGAGACTAAAAAGAGACACATCTTTGGAACTACAAGGACAGGGGAAAACAGGAGATGAGGTGGAGGAAAGTCCGGTGGTGGAGGAACAGAAGGAGTTAGATCTGAAAATGGAAGAAAAGAAATACCATGCAAAACAGAAGGGAGTAGATGTAAGAAACAGTAAACAGATGGACTCAGAAAAAGGCAAAGGTGTGAACACAGGAGAAATCAGAGATCCTGTACCCCAGAAGGAAGTACAGGAACCAGAGGCAGCTGAGATGTTTCTTGTAAAACGGGGCAGTTGGATCTAGGAGGGTTGGCCATAGAACTCCAGAAAGAGTGAAGACTGTGGGTCCAGTTGAAGACAGCACCCCAGAAGGAAAGAAGGGAGTGAGAGTGGCAGGAATTGGAAACCACTGCCATGGCAGAGAGAAAGGGGGCTAAGATAAGGAAAGACATGGATGTCACCTTAGAAGTAAGACAGGTGGCAGTATAGGAGAAGGAGATAAAGGCCAGCCAGTCAAGACCAATGGGCTGGGAACAGAGTGTTAGAATGAGAGCCGGGCCAGGAATCCAGGCTGGGGCTTGTGGCCCCAAATTCCAGCCTGTACCCAAGGGGCCCAGCATGTCAGTACCCAAGGGCAGTAACCATGTTTGGGGCCCAAGAGAATCGAGATGACTGATCACAGAAAAGTTATATTTGTGTTTTGTGAACCCGATGTCTGGCAGTAAATGTGACTCCTGGAAAAAGTATCATCTTACAAATGTGTGAGTTTCAACTAATTCACAAAAGGACTTGCTCTTCAGTCCCAAAAGAAGGCACTACTAGGGGCTTGTGTACGTTAAAGCATAGGTTACATAATAGGCCAGTAAAGGTGCCCATTACCAGGGGAGTTTTGGGTGTGTCAATAGGGTGCATAAGTAGGAAAAGGCACATGTCATCAAAAGTGAACTTTATGTTTCTTGACAAAGCTTCAACGTTG
The DNA here is from genome assembly GCF_040938575.1 of Ambystoma mexicanum. Taxonomy (NCBI): domain Eukaryota; kingdom Metazoa; phylum Chordata; class Amphibia; order Caudata; family Ambystomatidae; genus Ambystoma; species Ambystoma mexicanum. The sequence continues at coordinate 395,085,712 of NC_090928.1, read as the reverse complement.
CCTTAGAAATGTTTTTGAATATGTGCTCACCCAAACGTTCTAGATGTAAGGGTTTGATGCGAGGTGTGAAAGTGAATCCAAAATGTATGTTTGTATCTGAAATGTGGAGAACAAGAAGGGATACATTGTGAGGAATTCGACCATCCGCACGGTGGGTGTACGCTCACCTGTGCTTATTTGAAATTTTAAATGAAATTGAAAGACGGTAGATCAACCTCCAGAAAATGTGTGGGGTTAATCTGCACACTTTTTCCTATGCTCAGTGCATGACATACACATAGACCCGTGGACTTTGGGTGGGCACAGCCTAAAGGCGCCATCCCCCCTGTCATGTTTAGTTGGAATATGACAGCCAAGAGTACATTAAGGCATCTCAGAAGAGGAAGGCAAATCCTTCTTCCTGCCATGGCCAGCCTAATTAAATAACAAAGGCTCCATGGATCCGCCCTATCCTTTGCTAGCTGGCGGTGGCAGCATTGCATACTAATCAGTGTTAATTCAAACAGCCCCACGGGGGGCCTGGTCGCAGGACTAATGAAGGACAGGAAAACCCCAACAACCTTTAAAATGCACTGTGTCAACCTAAAGCCAGCTCCCACCTCTCAGTATCAAGGGCAGTGACCTATCATGTCTGGGACAGCTGTTTACAATAGTCATCTCCATCGGGGGACCCCATTCAGAAGATAAAGGAATGTGGTTTGCAGGTGACAGAAAGTCTGTTCTCGACGGAGCTTCAAGGGAGACCAGCTGCTTTAATCAGGAACCACAGAGAGCTCAATTAACCAGAGAGACCCTTTTATCCACAACAGACAGGAAGGGACTTAGCATTACAAGTGTTCACCCCTTTACGTTTTCTGTTGCGAAGCACTCTGCGTATTACCTAATGCATATAGGAGATTGTTGGTGGGGACCCAGGATTGGTTCATTAAGGTAGGCTTAGCCTACACCAAACACTGTGGCCCATTTGCCTTTAAAAGAGGGTTCTGCCCTCTTTTAGCAGATCATCTGAAGACTTTGCAAGGAGTAACAAGAAGAACTCAGTATTGGACCCTGGCTGAAGGTACAGTCTGCCTTACATCTTCCGCCAGAGAAGGAAGGCCAGGACCTCAAAGAGGGAAGCAAGATCCTGCCCCTGAACATCTCCCAGGGAACAGAGGGCGATATTGATTCCAGAGGACCCTCCAGCAGCTCCAGACCCGGTACCCAGCCAGCATACAGCATGCCTTGCTAGGCTCTGAAGCAATCATCCTAGGTGGGAAGTGCCAGAGAGTCTCTGAACCAAACCAAGCATAAGAACGTTGCCTGCAACACTCTTCTCAGCTTTGGGCCATTCGCCTTAAAGGACAACACAAGCCCAGAGAAGAAGCTAGGAGGAGTTCATCAACAAGCATCAACCACCTTCCACCTTAAAGGACATTTTTGAGCCAGTCGAGCCCTTCGAGCTGCAACCGACTGCACCGATGACTGTTGTTGCGCCGCAGTTGCTCACGCTGTCTAAGACACCTCGACCGGTGCTTCAGGCTGGCCAACCAGTACTGAGACGATTCCTGACCCCGAGCCGCCGTGTAGCACAGGCTTAGCCAGGATTGTCTGACAAGTGGGACCTGAAGCTAAAGTAGTTAGGCCGACCGCAGGGACATTAACATCTCTAAATGCCCACACAGTGCTGCTGAGTGGGCATTTACAGATTTTGGGTGGGCCTTGCCTGCTCAGGCCCTACCCTGTCTATGCCTCCGCCGTGTAGTCCAGGCTGCACCCATACGTCTAGCACCGCTCGCCGAACTGCCGGCCGCCTGATACCCACAGCTTTCTCCCATCTTGAACTCTGTTGTAGAAGCTGCAAGGTGCCCTGAAATGACTCAACACTGTCGAGCACCGAGAACTTCTACAACCACAAGGTACATTGTGGTTCTGTCCCCCTGGTCCTTCTCCGAAAGGCCCATGGTGATATTTTACAACACATTGCTCCCTATGTTCTGAAACCAAGTATCCTTGAAGTATCCTTGAACTGTATTAATTACTTTACCGACTGCACTGCTGTCAGTATCCAGAGTGCATCCCCTTTCCTTCTTGAAACTGTCTGTGTTCTGCATTCCTTTACATGGTGGGTTGTATTTTGTAGTTTGCTAGAACTGTCTGGTGTGATAATAATAAAGTAGATATTTGTATACAACCTTGACTGGACAGTCCCTTTTATAATTGGGTAATAATTGTATTTTTGCTGTGTTGCAACTAACCAATGATCCACGACCTTGCGGAGATAAGCCTGCCGTTCCGTCCATGTTACCAAATTGCACAAGGAGCTTTATAATTTGCTTGTGTTTCCAATCTGTTTGGCTCCCTTCTGGTGTACTAGACATGTGGGGCTGATTAATACTTTAGAAACCAATATTCATGCCTGGAACACTGGTGCTCCAGAAGTTGATTTGTCACATACATGGTAGAAAATGGATTGATAGAAGAGAAGTTTACAAACCTTTTTTGTAAAATTTTACTTTTTTCCTGTCAGTGATGCTATAGCAAGTGTTGGCTACCCTTTTTGAATATAAGCGGGGCTTTTTATGAATCCGGTACACCTTGCACAGTTTTTCTGATAGTAGTAAATTATGGCTGATTTATATGTGGGTACATTTTCAGGTGTAAGTTACAACCAGAAACTGGAGTCACTTACCTTACTGTAAACATGAGAGTTTCTGTGACATGAACCATTGTATTTAGTACTGACTCTTGTGTGTTAGTTGAGATGAGAATTATATAGCTTATCAGAGGTGCAACATATGGAACGGGGGCAGGTACATCATGCTCTATGCAATCTTTGATAATTCCCTATTTCCAACTAATGGTATGCACAGAGCTAAACAGAATTTGCTTGGGGCACTGTTAGCTCTCCATTTGGTAGCTTGGCCAAGCCCAAGGCCACACTTCAAGAGGTGCTGAGTTGCACAGGCAGCACACAAACACAATTCAAAACAGTTCAGAGATAAAGTGCATGAACCTAACATTATGAATCACATGAACATTTAAAAAATATATTGCCTTAATACCACAAAGGGTTAGGGGATAAATATTAAAGCAAAGGATATGCAAAATGAGAGAGATTTTGTAATGCAGTCTGTTTTTTACAAAAAACACAAGCAAGCAGACATAAATCAGGAAATGTGATACAAAGTATAGACTAACAAACATCCATAGTTAGTTGTTTCTTTAAAACAAATCGCAATTCACACTTTGCATCTGGCTTACATGGGCTGTGTATCCTTTTTGATAATTAAATGTATGGAGCCTTTGTTATAATGGTTTACAATAGGGGGTCTGTGCGAGCCTATTGAAGGAGATTTCCTTCCCCATGTCTCCATGGGCCTTTTTAATCAGCGCTGGAAAAATCCATAGGCGTGGCCACAAAGAGACTGCTCTCTAATTATGGCTGGTTGCAGAATATGTCCAACGCACGGAGTGGCTCAGCAGGAGACAAGGTTAAAAAAGTGCTGGGGTAGTCCGGCTAGGAGAGAGGGCTATGCCTGCATTGGACTGGGCGGTTGGGTATTCGGCCACAGTCCCAACAAGTCTGGCAACCCATGTGAGACGTTTTTATTTTGCTAAGTGTGGGCCGGTCTTCAACCTAACTAATGCATGCAGGCGCTACATTGCGCTAAATCAATAAAGTGCAATGTGTGTACCTTGCTTTCAGTGGCTGGACAGATGGATTTGAGAGGGGCACTGAAACGTTGACACTTCTCATTCAGCTCATGAATACGCACGGGCCGGGACGCTATTCGGCATGTGTGTGCCATAATGCGCTCATTTGTGTAATGCTGCTTGCCAAGCCAATAAAAATCACCTAATTGAAACTCTCTGGTGCGCGGTACGTGCCTATTGGTCATCCACTGGTCTGCAGGCCCGCCCGTGCTCTGTCAATCATCAGGGCACCGAGCGCACAGAATTGTAAACTGGGGATGGCGTCGGGTTGCTTCTTGCGGCCTTAAAGGAAAGGAGCAGCTAATCCGAAAAATCATAATGATTCCCTTGTACTGGCTAGAGCGCAAAGAATGGTAAGCCTACCGGGCCTTAAGGGTACGAATGTTACCATGTGTCGCTTTTGTTTGACTTGCTGAAGTTGTGATGCACTGTGTAGATAGATGTCCACGCAGTGGCTCAGCTGACTGCACAATAGCAGCATTTAATTGCTGCACGTCACTGAGTCCGAGCGCTAGAGCGGAGAGGCCAGGAGCCTTACTCTGTCTCGGCCAACCTGTCCAGCTCTAGTTTTGCCAGAATGAGATATTTTACCACTTATGTAGAGCTCCCCCTCCCACCCCACATGCGTGCTCGTTAAACATGAAGGCAAGCCTCGGGCGCGACACGCCCACATCCGTAAAATACTCCTCCGTATGTATGCCTAAAGCGAGCAAAATTGAGCAATAGATGTCCTCACACCCTATGTATGTGTACGTGGTTGGATAGCTCAGTTGGTTGAGAACCTGCCCCTTTGCAGCTGACTGTGTAACAGACATCTCAAAGCGTTGGAATCCTGTTTAGTGAGACTTTCATATCCCTGACTAATGGTAATACAGGGAGTACTAGTCACATGTGCAGTAGGCATAACTGTTATTTATATACCTAGACAGTATGGCTCCTAGTGCCACTGGAGGAGTGGTTTGTTTTCGAAATTGTGGCGGGGGGGAGGGGGGGTATTCTGCTCCTGAAGCAGGAGTGCACACTGTTACACCGAGTTGTCTCTTTAAGGGACATGGGTCGGGTCACGTGGTTTAGCCACGTGACGCGTGACGTGGGGAGGAGGGAGTGCCTGCGGGCAGAACGAATTTGTAAAGGAATAAAGAAAGACGTGTTCCCTACGACTCGGTGTGCCTGTCTTTATTGCGTAGGCCCATCCGGGCCCAACAACTGGCGACGAGGTGTCTCCTAGGGCCGCCGAGTCCTCCTCCTCCTCCTCCTCGCCCACGGCGCCAACCCAGTTCCACAGCGCACGTTGGGTGCCGACGGCTCGACCTGCGAGCACTTGCATCCTCCTCCACTCCGGCTCCTACGACACGCCGATCCCGGCTCACCAGCAACCTACTCCTTCGAGGCTTCCACGACACGCAGGAAGGGCGTGTGTACGATCCCTGAAAAAAAAAAAAAAAAAAATTTTAAAAAATCAAAACGGACCCTCCACGCACGTTACAGCTTCAAGCCTGACCCCAGGCCCAACCCAGCAGCAGACCCAGGCCCAGGCACCCACCAGCACGCCTGACCTAGGCCCGGCCACCCACAACAAGAGACTGACGTCGAGGGTACGACCGCCCGCCTGCCAAGCCATACAGGCTCCGGAGACCGCCACCGGGACCCCGGTGAAAGGTGGGTGTCACCCCGCGCTGCCCATCAGCCCACACCACTTACCACCAGGGCAACGGCCCCACCCAGGGACAGACGCACGCAAGTGAACGGCACCGCTCACCGCTACAATGAGCGCACCCCAAGATCAGCAGGCCCCGGGCCCCCCTGCCCCAGCGGGGAACACAGCAACCACGGCATGGCGCATGCCACCCCCCTTCTCCATGATGCCACAGGCAGATAAAGGCCCAAGGTGGGTCGAGTGGTTGGAAGACTTCAACACCTTCATTGACGCCGCGGGTGAAGAGAAGTCCCCAAGACTACGCAGCATGTTTCTGAACCTAGCGGGGAACGACATTAAAATACTACTGAAAACCATCCCACAAGCCGAGCAAGCAGACTTCCCAGCCCTTATTGCAGCACTGAACAAAAGACTGGTGATTGAACCCAACAGGGATTACGAAAGATACATTTTCAATCAGTGCAAACAGAGGGCAGATGAAACAGTCGACGAGTTCATCACCCGTTTACGAATAAAAGGTGCAAACTGCCAGTTCCACGCGTTCTCCCTAGACGAAGCCATTAGGTTGCGAGTGATTGAAGGGTGCGTATCTCAGACGCTAAAGAAGCAACTGTTAAAAACACCCGTCACGATTGATGAAGTCAGCCAGATGGCAAGGATCCTCGAGAGAGTCGAAAAGCAAGTGACGCAGATAACCGGCACCGCCGCCTCCAAGCATGATAATAACGAGGTGATTGCAGCCATGCAGACCAGTAATGCCAGGACAACAGAGAGAGGACCCAACCTCACCTACTCAACAATTCCGAGAATGCAACGCCAGTGTTACCGTTGCGGAATGCCGTATCCCCATGCAGGGACATGCCCCGCATTGTCCCAGAAATGCGGCAACTGCGGGAGAGAGGGACACTTCCAAGCAGTTTGCAGAGAGGGCAAACCGTTCCCAACCCAAAGACCGCCAGTCGCCCCACAATTCAAAATACCCTACAGGAATACACAAAGCCAAGGCTATCAGTCGCGCCCGTTTCAACAAAACCCGAGAAGGTATGTCAGGGTAGTTGAAGATGTCTACCCTTCGGAAGAACCCCAAGGCGACAGAGAATATGAACAGATATCCCGCATTAGAGATGAATACGACGGGCCCCCAGCACCCATATCTCACTACGAGGTGGACCAACACCAACAGCACCCCGAAGAGGAAGGGTACCAGTTTGATCACTATCGGCAAGATGAATACGTCAACCTCATAATGGACGAAGGACAAGCACTCGAGGCACCCAAGATACCAATGGAAATAGGAGGCCACCAATTCTGTTTCCTGGTTGACTCAGGAGCAACGGTCAACATAATGGGAGAAAAGGAGTTCCACCAAATTCCCAAGAAACCGACCTTAGTGCCTTCTGAGTCCAAGATATACCAATGGGGCGCCGACACTCCACTACATTCAATTGGCTTCTTCGCCCGTCAACTCGTTCACGGCAACCGGGCTATAATGACAAGCATACACGTAATTCGCAGCCCAACGAAAGGAAGGTGCCTCCTTAGCTACAGGACGGCCTCCTCCCTGGGACTCATAGACATACACGTCCGAGAGGGTGACATGATCTACTCATCAGAACCGACGCATGGAGCGAAAGAGAGCGTGTCCAACGTCCAAGCGGAACCCAGGGAGTTGGACGTGATATCAAAAGACGCCATCGTAAAAGAATTCCCCCTCATCTGCAAGGGCCTAGGAAAGCTGAAAGGACCCTCAGTTAAACTGCATATTGACCCCGCAGTTCGCCCGGTTCCCCAGCACCCGAGGAGAGTCGGGTTTCACCTCCAAGCTGCCGTGTCAGCTGAACTCAAACAACTCCTAGATAATGACATAATTGAACCAGCAGTGGGCCCGACCCCGTGGGTCTCCCCACTAGTCATAGTGCCAAAAGAGGGGGGACAGCTCAGACTCTGTGTCGACATGCGCGTCGCCAACACCGCAATCCAGCGTGAGCGTCACCCCGGGCCCCGAATCGAGGACATGATCGTCCAGATAAACAAGTCCACCCTTTTCTCAAAACTGGACCTTAATCAGGGTTACCATCAACTGGTACTCCATCCAGAATCCAGAGGCATAACCACGTTCGCCACGCACGATGGCTTATTCCGGTACAAGCGCCTCAACTTTGGCATTTCGTCCGCCGCAGAAATTTTCCACGAAACCATCAGGCAAATCATTCGCCCAATCAGAGGAGCACTTAACTACAGCGACGACATCCTAGTATTTGGCAAGTCAAAGGAGGAACACGATGTAGCTCTCCGCGCCACCTGCAAAGCCATTCAAGAGGCTGGACTCACCCTCAATGTCGACAAATGTCGATTCAGCAAGACCAAGCTGAAGTTCTTTGGCCACATATTCTCCGCGGATGGAATGACACCGGATCCCGACAAGGTGGCGACAATCTTCAGCCTACAAGAACCAAGGCAAATAGCGGACGTACGATCGTTTCTGGGGATGGCAGGCTACTGCGCGAGATACATACCCCATTACGCCACAATCACGGAACCGCTCAGGAAACTCCTTCAAAAAGAGATGCTCTTCGCCTGGACGGCCGATTGCCAAGATGCGTTCGACTCCATAAAACAATACCTAGCGGAAGCCAGAAAACTCGCCTACTTTGACCCCAGCTGGCACACGGAAATCGTAGTCGATGCAAGTCCAGTCGGGCTGGGTGCCATCCTCGCACAAACAAACGGTACAGACACCCACCCGAGACACGTGGTGGCCTATGCCAGCAGAGCTCTCTCGAAACCTGAGTCCGCGTATTCACAGGCGGAAAAGGAAAGCCTAGCAGCAGTCTGGGCATGCGAACATTTCCACAACTTTGTCATAGGAAAAAAATTTACTCTAATAACGGACCATCAAGCCCTCCTTTCACTGTTCGGCAACCCTCGAACTAAGATGCCGCCACGAATTGAACGGTGGGGTATCCGCCTGCAGGAATATGATTATCACATAATTCATCGTCCGGGGGGGGAACACAACCCAGCGGACTACTTGTCGAGACACCCCACGGGAAATGCCACACAGCGTAAGGGAGATGTTGAATACATCAGCTACGTCACCACAAACGCGCTCCCCCCGGCTATTTCACTCGAGACAGTCGCGGAAGCGTCGGCTGCCGATCCATCCATAGCACTGGCTATTAACCTCACAGAACACAACAGATGGAAGTCGTACAGGAAAATTCTACTGGAACATCCGGACGCGAATCGAGATGAACTGGAAAGGTTGGCAAAAGTTCATACAGAACTAGCCGTCAAGGACAAGTCCATACTTCTTCGAGGGTGCAGAATAATAATCCCAGCAGCCCTACGATCGGACATTATAAAGACAGCCCATGAAGGCCATCGCGGGGCAGACAACACCAAACGGCAACTTCGGTGCCATGTATGGTTCCCATTCCTTGACACGCTAGTGGATCGATGGGTACGAAACTGCATGGCATGTCAATGCACAGCCAGGGCTGAAGCCCCCGCACCACTACAGTCACTGCAGATCCCCGATCACCCATGGGAAAGAGTGGCAATAGACTTTTACGGGCCCCTCGAGTCTGGCGAGTACCTACTACTGTTCATTGACGAGCACTCTCGTTTCCCAATCGTGAAAAAGTCGCCGTCAACAGCCTTCGCCCACATAGCAGCTGTCTTCGACGAGGTCGTGAGCGAGTGGGGCATACCAGAAGTTATCAAGTCAGATAATGGCCCGCCGTTCTGTGGTCACGACTTCGCAACTTTTGCCAAGCATCTGGGTTTCAGACACCAGAAGATAACACCAAGATGGCCACAAGCCAACGGGATGGCCGAGAGATTCATGTCATCGATCAAGAAGACTTTACAAAGAGCCAGACTAGAAAGTGTTGACCCTCACCAGGCTCTGTGCAGGATGCTTCGGGACTATCGAAACACGCCGCACGAGGCCACAAACAGGACGCCGGCTGAGATGATGGTAAAATACCAAGTTCGCACTCGCATCATAAGACACCCCAACAACAGACCGGAAGCAGATCCGGAAGTCTTAGCGAGAGATGCGGAACGGAAGGAACGGGCCCGCATTCGAACAGATGAGAAAAGAGGTGCTCGCCCGAAAGAGATCCAGGTAGGAGACGAAGTACTGGTCCAACAGACGATGGTCAGAAAGACTGACTCAAGGTTCTCCCCACAGCCGCTTCTCGTGACAGCCACGAAAGGAACCATGGTAACAGCTGAAAATGAAGAACAGGAAATAACTCGGAACTGCTCACAGTTCAAACTCACCACCGTTCAGGGCCAGCAGGAGCGAGACCCCCCGGATCCGGAACCAATGCCTATGGACCCGAGAGACTCGCTGTGGTCACCACCAAGATTTTCAGCTCGCCCAGGAGTAAGGAGAGTACAAGAGCCAGAAGATGATCCAGGCGAAGCCGCCAACGGTCGGCCCCATCGGGTCGTAAAGAAACCGTCGCGCCTAGTTGAAGAATGTTAATGTTGTTGTTGCAAGGACATTTGTCCGGGGGTGATGTTACACCGAGTTGTCTCTTTAAGGGACATGGGTCGGGTCACGTGGTTTAGCCACGTGACGCGTGACGTGGGGAGGAGGGAGTGCCTGCGGGCAGAACGAATTTGTAAAGGAATAAAGAAAGACGTGTTCCCTACGACTCGGTGTGCCTGTCTTTATTGCGTAGGCCCATCCGGGCCCAACACACACTTGCCTTTTTAATGATTTCCATCATTTTGCCAACCCCCTAACTGCAAGCAGTGATTGTGCCTTGCTACGCTCCTGGAGGACTGGGTCTGGTGGGTCTATATGTTGACTGCCGGCATGTGGGGCTCCAATGTGGTGCAGCACAGCTCACAGGGAATTGTACACTAACGCACGCGCGTGGCACACTGATGGTTTGGTGTCACTGGATTTGAAGTTCAGCCCCGAGGGAGGAGGGGGGGGAGGGGGTTATGCTTTTTGCCTCACCAAATGGGTCCTTTTATTTCAAGATGGCGGATCAAGGAAGAAGGTATTTGGCAGGGACAAATGCTGGAAAGCAATCCCCTGATCTACACCTTTCTGGGACAAGGAAGAAATCCCTACCGACCTTCCCAAGCATGCTTACAGGCGATATTGGCTGACCTTGCACAGACACTTTTTTATGGACGCGGATGAGTCACTTTGATCTATTTCTGTCCCTTTTGGTAAATTGCATTAAAATAGAGCTCCTAGATTGGTGTGAGCCATGAAAATGGAGGAAGACACACAAGGATTCTGGAATTCAGTTGGTTCGGTCTACTCTTTAGTTCATGCAGTGTAAATATTTGGGATCTGGTAAAGTTGTGACTGTTACAATACACGTATTACAATACAATCATTGTTTGAGACAGTTGAGTCCCCTGCACTTTATTTTACCCTGTTTCTTTCGCACATAATAACCTCCACTGGCAGCATTCAACTGCGCCCTGCAGGAGGGGAGGCGGCTACTCGGAAAAATGTGTCTCTGTTGGTTGTCATATAACAAAAAGTTGCGACACGGGTGTGTGGTAGTCTTCAGAAGAATATATCAGATGTTTCGGATACATGTGTGAATATGTGCTTGTATATTGAGAGCGAGGACAATTTGCTCGGGCGTGCTGTTAAAAAAATCATCTCAGTGCCAGTAGCTATGCAACAGACTAGCCCTTTTCAGAACACTGCACAGGTGTTGCGGTGTTTAAGGGGAACATGTGCAATTCATATGTTGAAGACACTGGCAAAATTAATCTTGGCAAACAATCATTTTTACACAAAGGTTTTTGGTCTTTATAGAAAACGTCCTCCCCTATATAGTGTACATTATATTGAAGAAACTTGCTTCAGAGGGCCTCACACCATAGGCCTGGGGTAGCACATGTTACATCTGGAATCTGTTTGGCCATCCCAGGTGCCACCCCAATATCCTAAACTATGATCATTATGTCTGTGTGAGCTCGTGCTTCTTAACACCCCTGCATAAATCAGTGCCCCACTTGGGCACCCCAGTCAAGAGTCTGGACACGCCACTGCTTCACACTCCACACAACCCTCTTCCTCATTACACCATCTTGCAATCCGTTAATTCTCAGATCTGGTTAGGGGGAGGAGTCTGGAGGCGGCTGCTTCAGCAGTGCTGCTTGCACTCCTCTCCCCCTCAACCTCCTGCTCCGGTTTCTCCAGGAAAAGCAGCTGCAAGCCCAAGGAATCTAAGAGGAAGGCCCAGAAGGTGCTGCCAGGAATGTTCCAGATCTGGTACGCCCTTTACGCCTGTGCAGCGCAACCCTTGCAGATCCCTTGGTGATTCTGCAGGCACCCACTGCTGAAAACTTGCCCAACCATTGGAGGAGATGCAAAGAATGTGAGTAGGGAGCATCAGACTCTGAAGTCTGGAGATGCCATCCACGCCACGGAGGTAGCCCAGGCTGCTGTAGGGCAGGTTCCATCGGCTTGTATTGCGAGCTGCATGGACTCCTGGCAAGACAACCCAATATTACATTCCCTGCCCTGGCAGGGTCATGTTCCAGGAGAAGGTGTTGGGCGGAGAGGAGGGGGAGAATGGGCCATTCCACTCACCCAAAAGCCCTTTGCAGCAACCCCCATCCTCCAACCTCCAATGCTATTCCAAAATGTATTGTTATATATGTACATGTGGTTATAAACCCGGATTCGGAAATTATAGAAACCCCTACAATTTACATACTTTGGCTCAGATTTTATGTAGGAATCAAATTAGTATGCAACGCAAGGTATGAAACCAAAGTTCACATGGGCATGTATTCATAACGTATGGTACATAACGTACTGCAAGTAATCTTGACATTTTAATCACCCACAAAAACTGTATACGCACTTTCTTCATTTTACTACACATCCATCCTGAACACACACTTCAAGTATTAGGCAGGTGACATCAATCGCATAGTTCTATAAGTGAGTTGTAAAGTTGGATTTGTAGTGCCATGGCAGGGGTCCACACTCTTTGGCTCTCTAGATTCTTATGGACTACAACTCTCGTCAGCCCTAGCCAGCACCGTCAATGGCGAGGGATCCAGGGGTTTTGTAATACACAACATCTGGCAAGCCACAGGTTGCAGGCCCCTGTGCTGTGGAGTGAGTGTTAATACCTGGAGATTCATTGCTGAATTGGTAGTGGTATACAGTGACTGTTTGTACCTTAACATTGTTATTCATTATTCCCAGTCGTAGACTTTCATTTTTCCGTCAGCGAAATCAGTTTATGTGGATTAACAAGGAATCCATAAACAACATATATACCTGGCACGTGTACACCAGCACGGATAAAAATAACAATAACAGCCTTTTTTATTATTATAATAAAATATTATTATAAATATTATTCTATCACTAGCGCATAGCATAGTTAAGTTGTATCATGAATTGATAAACTGGAAAAAAAAAGGAGCTTGTCAATTCCGAGATATTCATTTTTTAAGATGTATCTATATCTCATGCAGTAAATTGGGTTCCATGTGTTAAAATCGTGGCACAAATGGCCGTGAACACAAAATATTGCGGCAAAAATGCCATGGTTTTGATGCCGCAATCCATGTAAAGGATGCGGGGGCCACCACCGCAACCCCTGGACCCATTATACCATTTAAGAGGAGCGGGGGATACCCTTTCAACCCCCGCTCCCCTTAAATGGTGTAATGGGGTACACCTTTAACGGGTCAAATCACGGCAATTTTTTTTACATACAATATTTTTGCCGCAATTCTATCACTGCATACTGTAAATTGTGTACATGTATGCATATGAAAGCTCACACCTAAGTCAGGACTCGTACAACGGATTTGGCTGAAAGTTTGCAAACAAAATTGTACTTACGGGGGCATCCCCAGACTGGACATTTTGTAAAAGATCCATTCAAAAATAAAGAAGTTATTAAGAAAACAAAAAAACACAGCCTAGTCCCTATTCATTTTCCCATAGAGGAAAAAGTCACATTTTTGCTTGAGCGCACAGCGAAAACTGCTGGATGGAATTGGACAAGGTATGAAACAACTTGGGCATGAATAGATGACTCAATTTCCCGGGGTGACTGGGGTTAATGCGTCCAGTATTTTTTTAAATATTTGACGGAGAAGGGGTTGTCCCCTTCTCCCAAAATGATAGTTATTTCTCGCAGGGTGCCTTGCAGCAGAGAGGCTTTTCAGAAATGACAAAGTTGCCTTTTCTTTTTGTTCAGTGCGAGAGATAACCACAGCTATACCTGCGGCTGCCCCAGAATGAAAAAGGCAGAACAATGCCATGGGGTGGAGGAAAGCAATGCAACGGCATCAGGCTAGAGGTGGGGGGAGAACACCATGTGAAATTGGGGAATTCGAGGGGAGATAGGAAACACATTAAGAGCATGAATGTTTTCTAGTGGCCCCAGTTATTCGGCAGGATAACGGTGGCTACAAAGGAAAATAAGAACGGAAATGAAAGTGCATCACACAGAACCACGAGGGTTGGGGGCATGGGAGAGGGCTAGGGAGGAAAACATGAGTTGAGGGTTGGTGGTAGAAAGCCAGGAGGAGAGGGGCACCTGGTGAGTTTCTGGGAGGGCAGGGAAAAAAGTTTCCATAGTTTTTCCCAATAACCGCGCCTATCTGTAGTACATTGCTATAATAGCTGCAATTATGGGGAAAACGTTAAAAAAAAGAGAATAAAGAAAAAAGTATTTGGACAGCTACAGTGATGTGGAGAGTGGAAAGTGGACACAGCCAAATGCTGTGCACACTAGCCAGGCTAGTGGAATCGAAAGACATGAAAAGTGGCCACAGCTAAAGGCCATGGCGAGTGGGCTGTAAGTGTTTAAAAAATATACAGTGGGCACAGCCGACGGCTATGGTCACTGGCCAGAGTCAAAGACCCTGGCTACTGGGCCCAAAGGAGAGAGGGAACATGGACCCTCAGCCATGGAAGCGGCCCGGTAGTGTTTTAAAATATAGAGTGGGCATGGCCAAAGGCTGTGCTTAGTAGCCAGGAACGAAGGACATGGAAAGTGACCACGGCCAAAGGCCAAGGCCATGGCCACCTAGTGGGTGTAAAAGAAACATATTGAGGGATCATATACAGTTGACAGGGCCAAAGGCCATGGCCAGTGGCACATAAAAGAAATGAAGGTATAACCAAACCCTTGAAATTCACTGAAAAAACGTAAAAGTTTAGTTGAGTTCACCAGATTCATCGCAATAAAACCCTTGAAATTCAGCGGATGTGGGATGTCATGATTGGCTTAACTCTGAACTTTCCTGTTGTACAGCCCATAAGCATATACATATTTTAAAAGAAGGAATTGAAATCGCATACAAAATGACATTATGGGAGAATAGCATTATGGGGAACATCACTGGTAGCACACTGAGGTAAGACGGTCATGACTTGCTATGATATATGATATGATATGGCATTTATAGCGTGCCTGTACACAAGTGTTTCTAGGCATGACAAGACAAGGAGGGGGAAACAAAGGGAGGACAAAATAACGATCTTACTATGCCTTGTGTCAGTCAGATCGTGCAAGTCCAGGGAAGCGGGAAGGGGAGAAGTGCCAGGGACGAAGTGCCATCTGTGAGGAAGTCAACAGTCTGACCTTGGAAGCATAATTGAAGTGGTCACCCGAGCCCGTTACCACCACAAGCTAGTGAATGTATTTATTCTGCATTTGTAAGGCACTTATACATCAAGTAAATTGTGTTTCAAAGTGCCCACAGTGCAGCAGGGAGGGGACATGGGAATGAAGAACAAATGCAAGAATGAAGATAGGGGCGGACCTACTGGACCATGTGAGCATTCAGAACGTGCAAGTGCAGAGAGAGCGTAGGGATGATATGATTTGATATGGCATTTATAATGCGCCTATACACAAGTGTTTCAAGGCGCGATGCGGCAAGGGATGGGGAACAGAGGGAAGACCGAGACAACAATCCTACTAGGCCAGGTGTAATTCAGATCGCGCAAGTGCAGGGGAAGGAGGAAGGGGAAAAGTGCAGGGGGAAAGAGGGTGGGGACAGTGCAGTACGTGGGATAAATAGAATAAATAAAAACAGTAAGTAAAAGTACGGTCAGCTGGAGGCAAGTGCAAGAGTAAGTGCAGACATCAGGTGTCAAGTGCTGGTAGGGGACCGTAGGGATACAGAAAACAGTCTACAAGTGCAGGGGTTGCCAGGGAGGCAGTGCAGGTGTGCAACTGATGGGGGAGGGGACCTGGGCCCGAGATCAGAGGGTGGCCAGGTAACAAGTGCAGTTTCAGCCAGCAGTTCAGCAGGGGGGAGGAGGCGAGAAAGCGGAAGGTTTTGACGTACTTCCTGAACCGGAGATGGTTCTCCTCAAGTTTCAGGAAGGCAGGGAGGCTGTTCCAGAGGGAGGCCCCAGCTGAAGAAAGAGATCTACCACCAACTTGTTGCTTGGGGAAGCGACTGACCCTGAGGGAGTTGGAGACGGATGAGCAAAGAGCTCGAGAAGGAAGATATTTAGGAAGAGAGAGTTGAAGGTATTGAGGCCCAGGCCCCAGAAGGCCTTGTGGACAATGCAGAGGGTTTTGAACTTAATCCTCACAGCCATTGGGAGCCAATGCAGAGATTTCAGTCCTGTAGAGATACGATCCCTGGGCTTGAGGCCAAGGACAAGTCTCGCAGTCCTGTTCTGGATGAGTTGCAGAGGGCGGACAGTAGAAGCAGGCAGATTTGGAAAGAGGCTGTTGCAAAAGTATAGAGTAGAGAGAACCAGAACTCTGGAGACATTAAGCTTCTGGGGGATTCCCACACCCGCTGATTTTCGAAGGGTTTGTTACGATAAACCTTGTCAACCTAACTAAACTTTATCAGTGAATTTACCTCTCTATATATTTGTGAAGGTGTGTTTGTATTTTTGGGGCTCACTCCAGCTCCATAACAGATGGCAGGTCAGCATACCAGTCTGTGGTGTACTGGCGATAGTGAAATTTGACCAACCCCACTAATTCGCCCTGCACAGGGCGGGGTCCAGCCCTGTGTTAACAGTATAGGCGGTTTCGGGAGATTGACGATTTTGCGATTGTTGGCTCCAGCCCCACAACAGTTAGTGGGCTGAAATTAAGGCCCGAGGTCGGCATACCAATCAGGGGTGTACTGGTGAAATCTGACCAACCCCACCGGGGTGGGGTGGAGTCCGGCCCTGTGCTATCAGTATAGGCGATTTCGGGCGATTGACGATTTTGCAACTTTTCCAGAAATAGGTAGTTATTACACAAGGTCAGCATGCCAGTCTGAGGTGTACTGGTGACAGTGAAATTTGACCAATCCCACCCATTCGCCCTGCACAGGGGTGGAGTCAGGTCCGACCCTGTGCTATCAGTATAGGCGATTTCGGGAGAATGACGTTTTTGCAATGTTTAAAAATAGGAAGTTATGACCCAATAAAACCTACACAAGGCTATAGCAGACCCCCACGTGCATGCCAGCTACAGACCTGTGCAATGCTGGGTGGTACCGCTGGTATGTATATATTTATCAGAATTAGCCATTTCAACCAAGTGACACACAGCACAGTGCCACCCACTGGGCATCCCTGCAAATTCACCTCCAGTTCACAGCCAGATGATCAATGCATTGAATGTATGCAAGTATTTTTTAATCCTAGACAGTTAGCTCTTATGGAGACAGACAACTACATACATCTTTCAGTATCACAGTCAGATCATCAATGCAGTATAGTCTGACATCCTTGTAGTTTGTGCAAATGTTCTTTTTTCTCTAGAAATGGTTCTCTATGCTTGGTGCAATCCGTTATTACACCATGTACCAAAGTACACCATCAAAATTAATCTTTCATGTCTAGTCAATAAAGGTCCGGGATAGTGCATTAGTTGTTTAATTTAAAAACAGCAACATCTTGAATACTTGATTGAAAGCAATCTTTTACTTAGGAGATGGGTGAGCTTTGTGAAACTCTGTGACTTTGATGGACATTGCCAGGCGTTTCTACCCAGCATCACTTCCTAGCGCCTATAAGGATATATAGTAATAAATATCCATGTTGGCAGCATGGCATAGCTCTTATTTTGTTTACTTTATTGTTGAAAGCGTAGACCTAGCTCTACAGCAGCAGAGTTCTCCTCAGGGTGTGCGTAGCCAGTGCTTGGACTGCCATCTTTTAACAATAGTATAGTACTGTGAGTTGTGGTCTGTGCCTCAGTCTATACATCGATGAACTGCTTTGTAGATGATACATACAGTTTAAAAGAGTATCTAACGGATTCCAAGATGGCTGCTGAGCAGTGAAAACACGGCAGACTGAGCTCCGTGCCCCATCGGCAGCCCGGATCTGTAGAGCAAGCTTTCTTTTAAAAATTATAACCACATGGAACCTACATCAGGCACATGCGGGTCGTAAGAAGCTAAATATATCCCTGGAAAGGAATTACGGAATGGATTTGGGGAAGAGCTGTCCTCCGGCGACTTCTGCAGCACTGTGTGAATATACAGATTGCGGACGGGGAGGCAGTAGGCTCTGCCCCACCCTGGATTTAGCAAGCAGCGGATGCCACTTAGGACACCACCCGGACCCCCTCCGAAGCCCCTAAGGAGACCTGGAGGCTCCACTGTGCCCGGGCTAATGGGCGAGATTTATTAGCGCTGATATTGCCCGGACAGGGTGAGTACTGAACTTCTGGGTGGCACGCTGCGAATGATTGGGAAGTCCCTGCATCTAATGGGAAGCACGCCCTCCCACATTGCTTATATTGGACACTTCCCAGAAGACTCGTGGCCCAAAGTGAAATCAGGAACTGAGGGAAGCACCTATCTATAATTATCACCTGACAGTAAGCAAAACTCGAGAAGTGCATTTGGAAAATGCCAGGGCCCACTGAGAAAAGAAAAGAGCGTATCTCCACGCTCCCATCCACCCCTAAAGAGAATCCCACCAGAAGCTGCTGGCTTAGGTCGAGAGGGGCCCAGAAACACCCAGATCACATAAGCAAGCTGTTGGAGGAACAGAGAGACAGCATAGACACCAACATGGCAGCTTCAAAAGAAGATGTGGAGCGTTGCTTTCAAGTTTTTCAGGACAAATGCTCCTCTTCTTTGCAACTGAAATTTGACACCTTCACCGCAGAATTTAAATCTGCTTTACTTGATATGCGAAAAGACGTTGCATATCTTGTGGAAAGGACAGATACTAATGAGAAGGCATTACAAGATTTGGCCCTGTACTCCACAAAGTTGAAAGAACTCCTTGAACAGTTGGCAAGGACAACACACAATGTGGAGCTGCAATGTGAGGATCTGGAGAACAGATTGAGAAGGTTCAATATTCACATACGACACATTCCAGAATCAGTGAACGACACAGCACTGGGAGAGGAAGTTACGGGAGTATTCAAACATTTACTGAACACGGAAGCAGAGGTAACAATTCCCACAGACAGGATGCACAGGGTCAGTCTGAAACGTCAAGACCCAGGCACCCGACCCAGAGACACTTTGGTGGCATTGGCATGTTAGCCCCAAAAGGAACACATCTTAAAGGAAGCCAGAAAAGCGACACAAGTTACACTTAATGGGAATGAAATCCAACTGTATCAGGATCTCTTTTCACTGACACTGCAAAAAAGAAGAGACATGCGAGAGATCCTGCAGCATTTGCAAACTAAGAAGATACCATATAGATGGACTATCCCATTTGGCCTCTTATTTCGTTGGGAGGGCAAACCATACCGAATTACGTCAAAGGAGGAGGGGGGCCCGTATTTTGCATCTGGACCAGGAAGATCAAGCTGACCCGAGCACCGGGACTCGGGCTTATGGTCCCCACGGTCCGCGATACTGGCGATGGACAATATACAACGGGCTCGAACAAAAAGCCAAATGGGCCCCCACATGGCAGAGAAATCCCCAGCACCCTGAAATATCAAGATTTATACTCGCCTGTGCAGAGATGACAAAGTGAAATAAGGTACATTATCTCCGATCACAAATTACAATTGATAATTTGGGGCACAGCAGAGGATCATCTTGGAATCCATTAAAGACCTATAAAGAGGGTTTTAATATACCCTGCACGTATCCCTGGTTTAGGAGGTAGGCCCTCTCTAAGGACTGAGTCAGAGGAGAGAGTAGCAAGGGTGGTCTACACCAGGGAGAGGGGAAAACTGTTGAGGAATTGTTGGGGGAGGAAGGTGGAGGGTGAAAGTTGGGAGGGTAGTTTTGGGGGGGTTGTACACAGGATCGAAATCAGAGGGTTAGAAAGAGTGGCTTTGAGAAGTATCCCCAAGGTAGCGGTGTCTCAAAACGGCTTGGTCTTCTGCTGTTTGACACTTGATCTAAGGGGGATTAATAGCCCTGTTAAGAGAAGGAAACTGGAACGCTATTAGATACACATCAGCCTGATCTCATTGGCCTAAAGGAAACACATATTAAATATCAAGATCGACACAAGTTAACATTAAAGCAAGATCCAACAAATAGGCGGGCCAACACAAAGGGCAAGATAGCAGGGGTACTTATTGCTTTTAGGACAGGTACTCAGGTCTCTATTACGGAGGTACACGCTGATAAAGAGGGCTGGTTCCTTTTTCTTTCAGTGCAGATGGGATTGCTGACCCTGATTTTTGGTTTCTCTATATGCTCCAAATACTGGGCAAGAGGGTTTTTGAAGACCGTATTATCGAATTTGTATCAGTGTGGTCAGGGTGAAATGATTCTGATGGGGGATCTAAACATCGCATGGGACCCCGTACGATACAGAAGCTCCAACACTAGATGTGCTCGGCCCCCACCATACGTATCGCTTAGACAGAAATTTGACCAGTTGACATTTAAAGATATCTGGTCTACCCTAAAAGGAGAGGAAAGGGCATATGCATTTTACTCTCATGTTCACAAATCCTTTTCGAGGATTGACTACTTTTGGGTCTCAGTTAGACTTGATAGGAAGAGTAACACAAATTGAAACCCATACCATCACCATTTCAGATCATGCCCCTCTGACTATTGAACTTAATCTCCCTAAAGTTATTCCCACACTCTGGAGCTGGAAATTCCCGAAAGAGATTGTCAGATCAGGCCCGATGCAGAGAAATAGATGGCAAGATAACTGAATATTTTAGGTCCAACCCTGGTGGGGAAGTAAGTTTAGATGTGGTTTGGGATGCGTTTAAAACAACCCTTAGGGGGGACCTTATAGCGATACAAGCGCATAAGGGGAAACATCGGCATAAAATTGAGATAGACCTGGAGGTGGAAGTAAAGGATACTCAAAAACAAATGGAGGGTGATTAATTGACGAATACCCAAAGGCAATACCGTAACATGCACCAAACAAGTAGAAAAAAGTCTATTGTACTTAAAGCAGAGGATATACATAAAGGCAAATCAAGCAGATAGAATGTTAGACAGACAATTAAAAGAGAAAATAGCAGCCCAAACAATTCAATGAGTGGATGATTCCTAGGAAAGAGAGTAACAGCGACCGAAGCAATTATAACCCAGTTCCAAGAATGTATTCTGCATTATATAAATCAGATTCCCCAGATCAGGTATTACAAAAGAATGACTTGCAATCAATTCAATTGGAGAAAATTTTGCCAACAGATAGAGCAACTTTAGATAAAGATATTACTCGGGAGGAAGTGTATTTATAATAGCTAAACTTACAACAAACCGCCACCAGATGACTATGTTGCTTCCTTTTATAAAAAGTTCAGAGTAATTCTAGCCCCAAAATTAACTGACCTTTTCAATTCTTTTACTAAGAGTGGTAAAATAACAGCTTCTACGGAAGAGGCCAAAATAATCTTAATCCCGAAACCAGGGAAAGATCTAGTTAAATGCAGATCGTACCATCCGATTTCTCTCATGAATATTGACGCAAAAATATTTACAACTATCCTCGCAAATCTACTCGAAGGCCTCATGCCTAACCTCATTCACCCTGATCAGATTGGATTTATAAAAGGACAAACACACGATAAAATCTGATGAATTTGCCACGTCATTGTAAAGGTGGCTAAAAGGGAGGACAAGGCCATATTGGTGTCATTAGATGTTGAAAAAGCATATGACCGCGTGGAATGGTCCATCTTGCTTAACACTAAGAGCTATGGGTTTTGGTCCTAAATATTTAGCGTTGGTACAAGCTAATTATGTGAATCCTTCGGCCAGATTGGTTATAAATGGTCATCTATACTCGCAGGTTTCCCTCGGCAGAGGAACAAAGCAGGGTTGTCCCCTTTCACCTCTTCTTTATGCAATACACTTAGCACCACTACTATCACTGCTCCGTCAATCGGGCACAATACAAGGTATATCCTTTGGGGGTGATAGCCATAAATTGATGGCATATGCAGATGATATGCTTCTCATGATTACTAATCCAGGAATTTCATTACCTGTGGTACTCGCTCAATTTGAAGGGTTTGGCAGAGTAGCCGGCCTCAAAATCAATATCACAAAGTCTGAAATATTAAATCTTGGGCTTAAACAAGGCAAATTGTCCAAAGCAAAGGAAGCAATACAGCTTTGTTGGCTGCCGAAAGGTATTCGGGTGTTGGGATTAAACATCACACGTTCATTTGGGGAATTATCTTGTTAATTTCCACCCATTATTGGCAGAGATTCAGAAGCTGGCTCAGTCTTGGTGCCCTCTAATGGTTTCATGGCTTGGTAGAATTAATTTGGTTGAATTGGTAATCTTACCTAAGGTATTGTACTTGTTTCAGGCCCTTCCGATTTGAGTCCCGGCTTCCTTTTTTCATACACTACATAAAATAATATTAAACTTCATATGGAATACCAAGCCCACCCCCCAGGTTGCATTAAAAATGTTAATTCTTCCCCCAAACACAGGAGGATTCGGACTCCCTAACTTTAGAGAATATTACTGAGCAGCACAGCTGCGAGTGATAACGGAATGGTTCAGAGAAGACACCAATAAGAGATGGAGACAGATGGAAAGGGCTCTAGTAGGACCTAGAATGGGAGAGAAATGATGGCTGCCCAGCCATAGTGAGATTACTAGGCTAGTGGAGGAAATATGGGACTAGGCTATTAAGCAACATCACTTTATGTAGTTTCCCTCCTGCTTCACTCCTCTATTCGCGAACCGCAGTTCCCCCCAGGTCTACCTGCTAGGTCCTTCCCTGAATGGAAAACATAGGGGTGTATAAAGTTCCGTGATATGTTTTAGGGGCAGGACATTTGCTCTTTGCAAAGAGGAGCTGGCCATCCAGGAGAGGCGCATTTTCAATATTTTCAAGTTTGCCATTGGTTGCTGGCTCCACCTAACAAGTCAGCAGCCTTAAGATCACTCACACCATTTGAGCAATTCTTGACTTCAAGTACGGGAGATAAACACCTGATTTCTAAACTATACAAGCTTCCAATTGACGACCCCCCACCAACTGCTCCTAAATACCAATTGGCCTGGGTAAAAACCCTGAGGCTTATACCAACAGAAGAATCATGGTCCCGATTATGGTCAGATATCCCAAGAATGAATAGGTCCATTCAGATTAGGGAATTATGGTTCAAATTAATGTTTCAATTTCCATTATACCCCCAAACGTATAGATAAAATTCTTCCATCGAATTTGGTCTCTTGTTGGCGGGAATCTGGTGAGGAGAGGGGATTGATTACATGTTTGGTGGTCGTGTCCTAAACTGTCCCAATATTGGAGGGAAGTGCAGGGAAATATCAGGGTGATGTTTGTTTTCTTCAAGACGGAGAGATCTCTAGGGGAAAGCCTGTTAGGCTTGTAACAACAGGACAATTTACTATGGCCGAAGTACAAGAGGAAGGCTTTTTTTATTCTTCAGCTGGTGGCCCTCTTGGTACTGGCTCGGAAGTGGACATCTACAGACCCTTCACATATAAGAGACTGGTGCCATAAACTATGGCATTTTGTATCCCTGGAATGGGTCACCTACTCAATTCAAGGAGAGCAGGCCAAATTTTCTACGGAATGGGCTCCGATCCAGAACTTTTTACATGGGGATTACATGGAACAATACAGTCCACAGAACTTATGAATACTGAATATACTTTGAACTCAATAAAAGATTTGTCATCCTGTGTGCAAGGGCGGGTGGGGGGAAAAGGATATGGGGGGAGGAGGAAAGGCGGGGGTTGGGAAGGGCAGGGGTGGATTTTGAGTTCATTTTGATTACATTTTTGTGAAATTGAAAACCTAATTTAAAAAAAATGAAAAAACTGTTTCTGACCTGGAACGGAAGCCAGTGTAGTTTGCATAGGAGGGGGTGATTCAGTCTAATCTCTGCACCTCCGTAATAAGCTGTGCTGATGTGTGATGGACTGCTTTTAGGGCAGTCAAATGAGTGGCAGCCCCTTCGGGTGGGCCTTTCCCCATCAATGTGAGAGACCAAAAGGGCCTGCACTACAGTCAGGAAGTCCTGCAGTGGGATAAGAGGTTTGATTTTGTGAAGGGTGGAGATTTGGAGCCAGGACATTTAGGCGCTCTTGGCTATGTCTATCTGGAAGGATATGTTGCTGTTGATGGTAAAGCCAAAGGCTTTTGCAAAATCCGAGAGTTGTGGATCAAGTCGTTCTAGCCCATACCATTGAGCCCTTGTTGGATGAATTTCTGTTTAGCGGGGCGGGGAGGGGCGATGAGGATACATTCGATCTCTACTGACTTTGTTGAGGTATTCCCCCCAACAATCATCCATACAGTATTCAACATACCACCTCCTTTTAACCCTGCCCTTACAATGAGGGTCAGTGTGTATTTATGTCAGTAATGCCAAAGACCACCTCTCCCTTTACAACCATAGAAAGACGTAGAGTAAAACCGGACCACCCTGTTTCGAAATCGAGGCTGTGGTGTGGCATACCATGCTTGCAGTCCATTCTAGGGGCCAGGTCTCTCTTCATCATCAGAGAAAATTGATATAACTGTGAGGACCTAGCCTGTAACACTCTGTGACAATGTGTTCTTATGACCCCTATATTTTAGGAATATGGCTATAGGTAAAATAAGAGTCAACGTACATCTCCATAATCCATGTGGCAAAGAATATTAAAACAGCATGTTAGACAGCAAAATGGTCAAACACATATCCTGTGTTTTCCTATCAGTGAGAAACCACTTTGGCCCTTACTAGCAGGCTGTGTGTCAAAGGTTATCACAAGCTTCCTGAAGTACCAAACAAGTCCTTGCTCTGCACTTTAGGTCCTCGCTAGTAAAGTGGTCCTAATTTTAATTCGGCAAAGAATACTATGTCCATACAATAATCTCTACCCCTACAACAAGGAATAGGTAAGGATTAGGTAAGCAGATGCTGGTGGAAACCCTGTAGGAACCCACCAAATCACCAAAGGATAGGGTTTTCATTTGTAGAGCAATCGTAATCAAAAATAAATTGATTAACGATTCCAACAAGTAGCTTTATTTTTTCCTAATGTTCATGCAGTGCAGACTGTAAGAATATAAGGTCAGCGAGAAAAAAATTGCTACAATGTCTTGGTCATAAATTATTCAGTTAAATGTATAATGAATTTTAAATCCAATCAAGGTTTCGCCAGATGGCATGCTACAAATATTTTATTTTCACATAAATAGCCGCAAAATTACCATACTTCAGCAGCATCCAAGATGGAGTTGTGCCAGGACTGGAGGAGACACATTAACACATTAGCCTCAGCAGAGAACAGCAATTAAAAGCGTAATTCTGTTGTGGGTTTGGCTGGAAAGGACAGCGCGGGTCACCTTGACGTGAAATGTGGCAAAATGAAACTGAAAAACTAAGGGCGGGCAGGAATTGCAGGGGTTTTGGCATCATAATTCGAAGTGAGGGACCAACACATGGCGGCCATCTGCTCCAAAACGGGAAACCTTCTCTTCCTCACTTGGCACTAGCTCAAACCTCAGTCATTGTACGTTTCATTGTTCAAAAGAGCGACTCCTTGCTCCCCATTATATCGCAACTGATAACTTTAACTGTTTTGAGACAATTCTAAGTATCTGAATCAGGTTATCATACATGACTTCACAGGTAAGATAAATACAAATAAGAGAACATGCTACCCTCGTTGTGTGTGGCTTACAAAGGAGGCCATTAATTAGTGCCTCGAGACTTGCTGCATTTACCTCCTATGACATCACACACATGGAATATGGCGGTCCTATTCCACTGATGTGAATTCACCACAGGGGAATGCAGCATCTTCTCTTCCTTTCCTGTGGTGTGATGCATGAATGAAGGTGGCATTAGAGGGAAGGTTCTGGCACAGCCGATTTGGTAATCATAATCATGTGTTATTTACATAGCGCCTTTATCCAAAGCGCATTACAGAGCACGTATTTACATACAATATCACCCAACCGAAATTGGTACTCATTTATCGACGTCAGAAGGATGTAAGGCTGAGTTGGCCTTGCTGGGATTCGAACCTGTGACCTGTAGATCAAGCTCTGATCGCAGCAGCTAGCGCTCAATCCACTGAGCTATTTTACCAGCAATTTGGTGCCAGCCGTTATGGCGCAGTGCCTTCAGTGCAGCTCCCATTCATGTGTGCCCTGTTGGACGTGACCAAAAGCGCACAGGGAGCTGTCCGCGTCGGGATAGCACTGCTAACAGTAATACCACGGCGCAGACAGGGGCAGACTGGGAACCAGAAGAAGCCCTGGAAATACCTGTCTAAGTGTCTCAATATTATGAAGACTGCGGGATACTTTAGTTGGTGCAACAAATTATGCCTTGCGACTTGTTATCTTTAAAAATTCTTGCCGTGTCGCAATATTGTGAGAATTATTCGGAGGAGCCAATTTTCCCCACCTCCGTGGTTCAAAACACTGAAAGGGTATTCTCACATAAATAAAGCGCCACAAAGGAATTTAGTTATCACAGTTTGGTTTTTTACTGTTTGTCCATTGTAACATAAATGCCCTTAAACTGTCGACACGTGTTTCGGCTTAGAACTCAGCCTTTTTGAAAACATTGGGCCTATACACATTGACCCCATTACATCTATTCACAATATTCCAAAAACATAAATAGTTTTAATCTCATCACAAATTGACAGAAAATTAGGACGGGGATAGGGAATGGATCTGAAAGGTAGTGGAAAACAGAAACATATAGATACAAAACTTTAAAAAACATAAAAGACCATAAGAAGAAATCCTCCAATATATAATTAACAAACTCATCACACGTTACACTTGATCATGTAATTACGTGTTACATTAAACGTGCACTCATTGCTCAAAAAAGTGGGGAAACGTTACATTAAACGTGCACTCATTGCTCAAAAAAGTGGGGAAACGTTGGATTATGTTATGTTTATTATTACCAGACCTTTGTTGAAGTGCCATGCGTATCTTTTGGGAGTAAACCACCTCTATGTGCTCATATATTATATTTAAGTCCCTTGCACCATTTTTTCACCCTCGTGATATCCACTTTTTCAGGTATTTCATTAGAATTTGAGATTCTGACCTCAATGTCAGATACATTATTCTCTGGTAATTTCCAGTGCGGGTATGAAGTTATGTGGGCTTACAATCTCTCCTGAAATATATTGCATCCATCTAATTTCATGTCACATACTTCAATCTCCCAGTCTCTTTTTCCTGCTCTACTCCACCTAATACTCTTAGGCTCTTGATATTTGTAAAAAACAATAAATCCCCCAGTCGCGCCCGTTACTGGTGCCTTATGTTTTACATTGTATGGTGGAGACATTTCATCATCTTCCCATGAACTAATTATCACTATTCCCCAAGTTCGTGGCTATTGCATAACACTGTGTCCTACACACGTCCTCTTAACAATTTATATTCTGGACCATCTTTTACCTTAACTGCTCGGGATCTCCTCCGCATTAAAATACCATTTTGTATTATACTTATCATTCCGCATTCAAGGCATTTCATCGTTTCAAAACTTTGCACTTAGTAAATACCATTGCGCAATACATGATTCAAATGGCCTTTGTATTTATACTCCCTCTCATGTTTTATGAGCTAGCGGTCTATTCTATATTTTTCAAACTTGTAGATCCACATTGAGAGGTGCGCTCGTCTAGGGCATCCCTCTATTTTCTTACCTCTGCGTTGGTCTTCAATTACACGTGTTGGCTTGCTGCACACGAGAACTCGAGCGTGATGGTTCCAAGTCCCTATGTATCCGCTTTCCCTTGGAAACGTCTTTAGTCCTTTGTCTCTTGTTAGTCTAAAACAAACTTTTTAGCGGTCGCCCATCTTTAACTAGTCTAAATAGTATCATACTAGTAACTTGTTTGTTATTATTTCTACGCTGAAGGTTTTACTTTCATCTACATTTAATTGTGGTAATTAGTTTAGCTAGTGCGTTATAAAGGTATTAGTGATGTTTAAAAGATATATTTATAATACGAATATCTAATTGCCCTCTCATTGCGGAGCCCTGCGCTCGATAATGTTCCTCCCAATGTGCATATTTTATTCCTAACAAATCTTTTCAAAACTAACTTTCCTTCAGGTTGATATCAATGTGAAGAGTCTATAATAAACAAACCTATATTTTTTATGTCCCTGACTTCGTTCTCGACGGAGTCAAACTTCCCAGGTCCCATAGTTTCCTTTAGGAAACAGCTCCTACCGAATGTTTGTGAGTACTTAGCTTAATTGGTGTACCCATTAGTCGCTTCTAAGACCGTAACAAAATGGCATTGTACCTTATCCAAGTTTTACTTATGTATATCTGCTAGCAAATCAAATTTCCACATCTTTGAGAACCATCTCATTACACATATATCATTATTCGGCACATCGTCCTGAAATGCTGGGTCCATTGATGCAGTTGGTTACATATTGCTAATCCGATCTTGAGAATTTAACAACAATTACATTGATACATAGATCATCCTGACAGTGTACTTGCATCTGTACTTGCATCTGCACATTTCATAACCTTAAAGTAGTCTCACAACAATTACAGAAAATGTACCATCTCATTGCCCTGGATAAGGCCACATTCAATAGCTATACATTTACAAATTAATTTCGCCTCTGCTTGACGTAAGAGACGTTCCAAATTACCACCTCTTTGTCCTAGTTTCACTCTTTGCAAACATATAAATCTAATGTTCTGTTTATCTTCCATCTGGTGGTTCTCTTGCCAATGTTTTGCTAACGGTAACTTGACGTCTTGACTTCCAATTGTAGAGCGATGTTCGCGTATCCTGGTCCTGACTTCCCGTATTGTACTTCCAATGCACAAATGTTTGCATGTACATATTGTTATAGAGCTCAGTCCAGGCAGCTTTATGGTTACTTCTTAAGTTTACTTCAGTTCTTATGTTACAGTTACAGTTCCAAGATTTAGACATCAGCAATAAGGATAGGGAGACAGAGACACAAAGACACCGGCACCCATCACCCAGGAAGGGAGGGCTCAACTGACAATATATAGAACTCTCATCACAGCATTCTCCCACTCATGCATCAACATTCCACAGGCACTCTGGTGACATCATAAATCACATGACAAACCACATCAGACTAACTAAGCACATCACAACACATCTTCCCCCTTACAAAACACACTTGCGACAAAAGCTTCACAACACATCTCCCTCCTGTCAGACATTTTCACAAAGGAACGACTCACATCTCATCCAAACCCAAGAGCAATGGAGGTTTCACATGAAAAACCCACAACTATGCAATTCCAGAACTCCGCCTATCATTCTTAAACACCATCAATAACAGCACTAATCACCTCCCATCCACCCCTGCCACGGGCAGACTCTAGTCTCCCACACTAGACACAAACCAGCCCAGATCCAAGGCTATACCTAACCCACAATACCATAACCAACACAAAACAACTTTGGTCCTCCTGCTCGCCCCTGCCACAGGCGAGCCTTCAGGCTGCCACCCTGAAGCACCTACTTGCCACCCCGACGCAATACTAGTCATCAGGATGACAACGAAATCACCATAGACAGATAAGAGGTTCAGTAAAATTCTACAGCTCACTAACACACAACCAGCAACAGGCATGCCTCAGAAACACATAAGCACATAGATATATATATATATATATATATAGGTGGACCAAGCCAATCAAGCAAACCTGACCATACCATGGTGTAAAGCTCCTCAAACAGCTTGGAGATGCTGGCCAGTCAACTCCAAGACCATCTACAAAACATATGGTTGACTCTAACAATTGTAATAAGGCTCACCTCCCATCCACCCCTGCCACGGGCAGACTCTAGTCTCCCACACTAGACACAAACCAGCCCAGATCCAAGGCTAAACCTAACTCAGAATACCATAACCAACATAAAACAACTTTGGTCCTCCTGCTCGCCCCTGCCACAGGCGAGCCTTCAGGCTGCCACCCTGAAGCACCTACTTGCCACCCCGACGCAATACTAGTCATCAGGATGACAACGAAATCACCATAGACAGATAAGAGGTTCAGTAAAATTCTACAGCTCACTAACACACAACCAGCAACAGGCATGCCTCAGAAACACATAAGCACATAGATATATATATATATATATATAGGTGGACCAAGCCAATCAAGCAAACCTGACCATACCATGGTGTAAAGCTCCTCAAACAGCTTGGAGATGCTGGCCAGTCAACTCCAAGACCATCTACAAAACATATGGTTGACTCTAACAATTGTAATAAGGCTCACCTCCCATCCACCCCTGCCACGGGCAGACTCTAGTCTCCCACACTAGACACAAACCAGCCCAGATCCAAGGCTAAACCTAACTCAGAATACCATAACCAACATAAAACAACTTTGGTCCTCCTGCTCGCCCCTGCCACAGGCGAGCCTTCAGGCTGCCACCCTGAAGCACCTACTTGCCACCCCGACGCAATACTAGTCATCAGGATGACAACGAAATCACCATAGACAGATAAGAGGTTCAGTAAAATTCTACAGCTCACTAACACACAACCAGCAACAGGCATGCCTCAGAAACACATAAGCACATAGATATATATATATATATATATATATATATATATATAGGTGGACCAAGCCAATCAAGCAAACCTGACCATACCATGGTGTAAAGCTCCTCAAACAGCTTGGAGATGCTGGCCAGTCAACTCCAAGTCCATCGAAAAAATAACATATGGTTGACTCTAACACTCTTCTCAATGGCAGTACAATCCAGTCCCATAATAAAACCCTGACCAGGCAATATAGCCAGGATCATCACATAACACACAAATATAAATAAATCACCCAGGGATTCTTCACCTCGAACAGCATCTTCATCTTTATAATAGCATTTGCTAGAGGGCGTCCCCTACCAGCCACCCGCTTCATCTGACTTCTACTAGCTGTCCCTAGGATAAGAATCACATTCTCCAAAGAGTGCACTTACGCCATAACATACAGACACTAGACCACTGCTATAGCGAAGACACAGCAGAACCCTTCCTATTAGTGCAACTCTAACTAACCACTCATTAAAAATTCCTGAAAAGGCGCTACCCCCAGGATTCACCTTGCTCACACATAAAACCTACAAAGGCGCTACCTCCAATTCCTGAAAAGGCGCTACCCCCAGGATTCACCTTACTCACACATAAAACCTACAGAGGCGCTACCTCACCTTAATCGCATCACACACGCAATCTCCATGACCTAAACAGTGCAACCAAAAGCACTAAAAGAGAGCACTGTCAAGTGGCGCTACCACCTGACCAAACTCATCTAAACAGTGAAAACACCCACTGTTAAAACCAACGGAGGCGCTACTTCCCTAATATCTAAAACAAAAAATGAATGTTGCACCCACTCATTCTTTTATAAATCCATACTTATTAACTAGATAACATACTAGTAAAATACTTCCATTCTTCTCAAGCGCATGGATTTACATGACATTCTTACACCTTCATTTAACATTTTCTTTTTAAACTACAAAGTTATACTTAGCATATGCATATTTCCTTCACTTTTAGATTTGATTGTTACATATGCCTAAAAGTCCATGTTGTTGTATAACAACTTACTCCTAAAAATCCTCAAAAAGTTAAATAGGTCAATTCACTTATGCTCCACCTCACCTCACCATCTTCCATTGCATTCAGATATGCACACTTTAACTAACTAGAAGTCCAAATTCCTGCAAATCCTTGAAATATGTTAGGTCCCTAACATAATTGCTAATTCACTAACCACTCACACCGAAATGAGCTCCACAACTTACTTCTGCATTCACATACGCATTTTCTCATGTGAGCATCAGTTACTATTACTTCATACTTTTGTCAATGACATATTAGCTCAACCATATCCAGCAAATACAGAGACCTAACGGAATAAAATACCGTCATACTAACATGCATTACAAGATTAATAAATACACAAAAATGGTAATGCATTACCAAACCTGGCGACTTTAGACTTCTAACATGTAGCAACAATGTTCATCCTTTCACGACCTCTATCAGTCACCTTAAACGTTGGCCACTACAACGCCTCACTATTTGAAACGGAGCGGCATCAAATGGGCCATAGTTAATTCACCATCTTTCCCATTTATGCTTTACTACTTCTCCATAATGGGTCATATTCCATGACGGAGCTTCATTTCAGCGTCGGTGACATTTCCGTGCTTCGTTATACATCTTTGTGTGGACATCTTTGTGTGGGCCCCACTGCCAAAAAAAACAAGAAAACGACGGTGTATTCTGTTTCCAACGTGGCAGACACTCTCTTGAGCACCCCCGCGATGTCCTTTAGTTACTCTCATCTTCACGATCGCAACATTGCAGCTAACCGACTGGCTTCGCTGTGCCACGTGATTGGACAAGTGGGGCATCGCACAAGGTCCTTTACATTTACTTTCATGAAATGAAAACTTTACTTCCCTTCCGCCTTACGTCGCACGCAGCCAGAGACATAACAAGTCCGTTTTCAAAACTTAATATGATGCGCACGCTCAGCACAATGAAGTTCGTTCTTCGTCCAGATGAAGTTAAGCGCTGGCAAGCTAGAGATTCACACGTCGGCATTCCAACCAATCGCCAATACTCTGCATCTATCTGTGACGTCACCATTCCTTGTTCCGGATCAGAGCACAACACATCTCTCCCTTCAACCGTCATCCAGGCGAGCGGAGGCTCACATTACAGTGGCAAGACGGTTTGATTAAGCAATTACGTGCAGAAAGCTACACATTTGAAAGTCAGACAGTGGCAGTCGGACCGTAATCTGCTACCCTTGCAGACCTCTTCCCCTTCGCATGCCGTGCCGCATCAAAATGACAAAGCCCTCGACCCAGCACTCCCCAGTGGATAGGGGCTGCTGTAAAGCTGCTTTTTACTGCTTTCCGCTTCTCTCTCTCACCACCCCAATCGCACCACATACGTATTCCCTCATGTGAGCATCAGTCAATGGGGCACTTCCAGCTCTGGGAGCCCAGACACTTTTAGGGAGCCTCTCTTCCACTTTTAAGGCCTTATTTAGCACTTAAACCCCCGGACCCAGCACTCCCATCAGCTTAGGGTTGCTATCTGTTATGTCAGTCCAAACGGGGCTTACTGCTGTGGGCCTCCGACCCCCTCCCTTGTCCTGCCCTGGGTGATGGGTTTGCTTACTTGGATTGGGGGCGGTGTCGTCTATGCTTCTATTTTCTGTTCCTTCCTGCACCCCCCGCAGCAGGCTACTTCAATCCTCAGCTTTTTCCTTGGTTTCCTTGGTTTCATCAGCTTCCTTTGCATATGGTTCTTGATTTTAAGAAAATCCCATCCTCGTCGCCATTGTTATAAAGCTCCGTCCATGCAGCTTTATGGTTACTTCTTAAGTTTACTTCATTTCTTATGTTACAGTTACAGTTCCAAGATTTAGACATCAGCAATAAGGATAGGGAGACAGAGACACAAAGACACCGGCACCCATCACCCAGGAAGGGAGGGCTCAACTGACAATATATAGAACTCTCATCACAGCATTCTCCCACTCATGCATCAACATTCCACAGGCACTCTGGTGACATCATAAATCACATGACAAACCACATCAGACTAACTAAGCACATCACAACACATATGATGGCGTATACAGTATATTTTGATCTGCAATTGATGTTGTTATTGATCTTGATTTTTGTTCCCCTGAAATCCTCAAACGTCTTGATGCTCACATGTGCATATTGACATAGTGTACAAGTACCACATTTCCTGAAACCTGCAACTTCTGCATCCAACTAATTTTTGTTTTATCTTTCTTTTGTTCAGGTAGTAGCGAAGGACTCAAATACATTTTCAAAGTCTTTGCTTTCCTGTAAATGATTCTAGGTTGTTCATCAATGTATTTACTGAGGTGTGGGTCTAGTGCCTGGAGGTGCCAATTCCTCATAAGAATCTTTCTCAGATCTAGATTATCTGTACATACGTCGTAATAAAATGTACATTTCATGCTTGCATTGTTCCTGTGTTTTCTTTTGGTTTAAGAGTCAGTTCTCTTCATGTTTGTTACTTTTTGTTTTGCCGCATTAATAAAGGTTTGCATATAACCCCTTTCCCTGAATCTTTTCTCCAGTAACTCACATTCCTTGGTGAAGGCCACGTCATCTTGGCAGTTTCTTCTGGCTCTGACAAATTCACCTTTGGGCACATTCCACTTTACTGCTTATGGTGACTGCTGGTCGCATGGAGTGTGGAATTTACCTCTGTATCTTTCCTGTATGTCCTTGTCATTAGTCTTCCTTCTGATACATATATAGTTAGATCAAGAAAATTGATTGATGACTTATTGGTGAGACCTGTGAATTCTATGCCATGTTCATTGATGTTCCTCCTTGTTCTAAAATTTTCCAATTCTTCAGATGTATAATTCCAAATTATGAGAACATAATGGATATATCTTGCCCACAGAACAATTTTTTTTGGTATGCTTGGACTCTGTACACTTGCTCCTCCTTGTACATCCCCATAAACAAATTGGCCAGAGCTGGCGCATATTTTGTGCCCATTGCTATGCACCTCTTTTGACGATAGAAATTGTTGTCAAACATAAATACATTTTGTTCAAAAGTCACCATTAACATTTCCTTAAACATTTCAATATAATGGTAATGGGAA
Organism: Ambystoma mexicanum; assembly: GCF_040938575.1. Classification (NCBI taxonomy): domain Eukaryota; kingdom Metazoa; phylum Chordata; class Amphibia; order Caudata; family Ambystomatidae; genus Ambystoma; species Ambystoma mexicanum. The sequence goes on along the minus strand of NC_090928.1, from coordinate 395,051,284 downwards.
GCTTTATCCGCCTTAAAAGTAAAGTCTATAGTTCTAAGAGCTGATTGATGCTTGGTAATTATTTATAGTGGCCCAACATCCCAGCTCGCTAGCCAATATGTTGGTTTCCATGTTGTTTTGTCTATAATCCTGATAGTATCCGTAGTGTCTTTAATATAAGCTTTTAAACTTGATACCCAAGGTCGTATCATAGTATCAATATATTCAGCGTTTTTCTTTTTTTTTTTTTTTTTTCCTGTGGCCCACCCAATGCCGCTTAAAATAGTGCGACGTTCCGGAATGTCTACAAACGGTTTGCGGACCTTCGGAAGAAAGTACATTGTTGTTATAGTTGGATGTTTGATTATTAGAGCATATTTCTCCTCATCAGTGATCAAATCTTTTTGGTGCCAGCAATTTATCCTTTCACCAATTTCCTGAAGTACATTTGTTACAGGGTTGCTTCGAAGATGTTCATTACATTGTGGTGCTGACAGATGATTGGTAGCCATCTTGAGATAATCGTGTCTTTTCAGAATGATAATTTTGCCGCCTTCGTCTGCTTCCTTTACAACAACAGTTTTGTCCTCTCTCAGAGTTCGTAGTGCCTCAAATTCCTTCTGGTTTAGGTTGTACTTCGGCTTGGGGCTCTTTGTTCTCCTATTTCTATCTCCCAATTCATGTATATCTCTTGCAGTTACTTGGTGAAAAACCTCTATAAAATTTTCAGGTGAAAATTGGGGTATGAATCTAGATTTAGGTATAAGCTCTTCTTCAATAGGACGTATTGGCCTGCCCTGTAACTCATTCAATGTGGTGTGCATTTCCACTGTATCCAAATCCTCAAAATTTCTCAGCAAATGAATATTCTCAATATCTTCTATTGAAAATAGACTTTTTGGTGGTGTCTCTTTCTCTTTGCCCTTGTATGTTGTATGTTATCTGTGTTGCAAAGAACTTCTTAAGTTTGAGTTTCCGCACAAATTTAAATAGATCAATCTGTATGTCAATATAATAAAATTTCTTTGATGGTGCAAAGGATAAGCCTTTATTTAGTAGTGTGACTTCATTTTCTGTAAGGACTCTGATAAATTCATTACGAGATTGTTTATTGCATTTTGTTGGCTGCCTCTTGGGCACCTGCTCTCATCAGGCGTCGATATTCTTCCAGGGCATCTGGTTTTCCATCATCCACAACCCCCCCTCCTTCCTCTCCTCCTTGTGTTGGTGGTTTTGTACTGGTTGTTGATGGTAGTTGAAAACGGACTTGCTTGAAATTAAAATGTGTATTCCTCGTGCCTTTCTTGTATCTTCCAATTTCATTTGGAAAACCTGCCCCCTCCTTTCTATTTTCCTTTTCTCTTTCCTCTTCACCTTGAGGTTCCTGTGCTTCTTTGTCAGTGGCAGAATCTCTCTCTGAGCTGGCAGACGAGGTGTTTGGCGTACTGGTTTTTGATGTTTTCTTTAACTGATTGAATTTTTCTTGAAAGGTATGGACTCGATTGTCTTGATAATCATGTTCATCCCGATAAAATATTTGCACTTTCCTTATTTTAATATCATCCGGATATTCCTTCAGTATTTCATTCATCTTCAAATAATTATTTTCTTTTGTAACTTCAAATACTCTAGTTTCTGCTATGTCCTTTTTAATCAATTTGATCTGTTCAATTACTCGTCGGTGTTCCATATTGGTGTGTCCAATTAGTAGCTCCAGTGTCTTGTTAGAGCTGTTGTTTATATTGTCTTCCCATGCATCAGCTAGATCCTTATCTTCATCTTTTGAAAAGTCTGCAAATATGAGTATACGTAACCCTGTGGGATTTGCTTTTTGGTCAAATAATTCTTGAGGGATACCATCTCCCAGTATTTCTTTCTTTCTTGGATGCCCATTCTAATTTTAAAAACGTGCTCCTTAAATCCTCCGGTTTTGCTAGTGGTGGACCTTTGAATCCATGTATCATGCTTCCCCCTCGGAGTGAACAGGTTATTAGTCTCTTCTTCTCAATTCAACAAGTACTCTGCCATTATGGCGTGATAGAATCTAATCCTTTAGTTGCTGCGCTGTGTTCAGTCAGCAGGCTGTTGCAGCTTGTGATTAAAGACAAGGAAAACTGTGGGATACTTTAGTTGGTGCAACTAATTATGTCTTGTGACTTGGTCTCTTTAAAAATTCTTGCCGTGTCGCAATATTGTGAGAATTGGTCGGAGGAGCCAATTATCCCCACGTCTGTGGTTCAAAACAGTGAAAGGGTATTCTCACATAAATAAAACGCCAAAAAGGAATTCAGTTATTACAGTTTGATTTTTTTACTGTTTGTCCATTGTAACATAAGTGCCCTTAAACTGTCAACAAGTGTTTCGGCTTAGAACTCTGCATTTTTCAAAACATAGGGCCTACATACTTCATCCCCATTACATCTATTCACAGTATTCCAAAACAAAAACAGTTTTAATGTCATCACAAATTGACAGAAAATTAGGAAGGGGATAGGGAATGGATTTGAAGGGTAGTGGAAAACAGAAACATATAGACAAAAAAATATATAAACGACCATAAGAAGAAATCCGCTAATATTTAATTAACAAACTCATCATACGTTACACGTACGTGTTACATTAAATGTGCACTCATTGCTCAAAAAAGTGGGGCAACATTGGATTATGTTATGCTTATTATTACCAGACCTTTGTTGAAGTGCCATGCGCAACTTTTTGGAATAAACCACCTCTATGTGCTCATATATTATACTTAAGACCCCTGCACATTTTTTCACCCTTGTGATATCATTTTTTCAGGTATTTCATTAGAATTTGAGATTCCTACCTCAATGTCAGATACATTATTCTCTGGTAATGTCCAGTGCGGGTATGAAGTTACGTGGGCTTACGATCCCTCCTGAAATATATTACATCCGTCTAAATTCATGTCACATACTTCAATCTCCTAGTCTCTATTTCCTGCTCTACTCCACCTAATACTCTTAGGCTCTTGATTTTTGTACAAAACAATAAATCCCCCAGTCGCGCCCGTTACTGGTGCCTTATTTCTTACATTGCATGGTGGAGACTTTTCACCGTCTTCCCATGAACTAATTAACACTATTCCCCAAATTTGTGGCTATTGCATAACACTATGTCCTACACACGTCCTCTTAACAATTTATATTCTGGACTATCTTTTACCTTAAGTGCTTAAGTGCTCGGGATCTCCCTCAGATTAAAATACCATTTTGTGTTATACTAATCATTCCGCGTTCAAGGTATTTCATCGTTTCAATACTTTGCCATTAGTAATTACCATTGCACGATACATGATTCAAATGGCCTTTGTATTTATACTCCCTCTCATATTTTTTGAGCTAGTGGTCTATTCTATATTTTTCGAACTTGTACATACGCTCTGAGCGGTGCACTCGTTGTCATGAATGGCCGGGTTCAACCCTTCTGGACTTCATGGTCCTTGATGCACTGCGGCGTTAACGCTGCACCTCATACAAAATGGCCGCCGACACAGAACTGTGGTGGTCTAGCCCTTGTGTGCACTCGCCAGCTTCCTAGAAAACCGGCACACCTCCGCAGCTCTGTGCGTCTCAACTCTATCCCTACGAGTTACTAGACGTGTTCGAGTTTGCTCCCTGTGTATCGTGCATTCTATCTTCCTTCACTCCTCGAACCCCCCCACTTTCTATTCCTTACCTTTCGTCATCCTCTTCCTGGATTAATCGCCATTGTTCCTGGATTTTTGAACGCTACCGGCTTGGCAGCCGGCTTCCACGCTGGAACTCGAGAACTCGCGTTCCAGCTTATACAAGTCACGGTCGGTGAAAAAGAAAGAAGCCACGTCCCGAAAGAACGCCAACAAGGATAAAAAGGTGAGAAAGAAGGGAGCTTCTGACAGATTGAGACGCCCAGAACCTGATGCGGAAACTGATATGGAAGCGGCAGTCCAAGACCTCATGAGAGGTGTGCAAGAATTGACTACCGAGGTTCAAAATCTTAAGGCCGAAAATGCAGTTTTAAAACAGCTGGTCCTATCCCGGGATTCTGCAGTCAAGGAAAGCGTTCTGCTTGGCGGATTGTGGATAAGTATGATGGATCTTCTAGGTCCCTACGTTCCTTCCTTGATTCATGCTTAGTGCACTTCACTTTCAAACCCTACTATTTTTCAACACCACAAGCAGCGGTTGGATTCATGATATCCCACTTAACGGGTAATGCATTAACCTGGGCTACTCCCTTGGTTAATTCTGGAGATCAGCTTTTAGATGACTACGAAGGATTTGTGGATGGCCTAAAAGCCATGTTCGATCAACCTGAGCTCGTCTACAGCGCACAAGAAAGACTTCTTGAATTTGAACTAGGGAGTCAGGACATGCTCTCTTATGTCACTCATTTCAAGCAGCTAGCCAAAGAAGCAGATTGGTCACCAGAAGCCAGTTTCACTCTCTTCAGAAGAGGTTTAAACGATGAGGTTAAGGATGAGCTAGACAGAGTGGCTCATCCAGCAACCTTTCAGGCCCTCATGGATCTTTCCTTGCAGATAGATTTCAGGATCCAGGAGAGAAAGGCTGAAAAAAGAAAGGTGAAAACCTCCCCAAAGACAACTACGGAATACTTAACTACTAAAGAGACTGTTGCTCCATGAACCCCTGATCCTGAACCCATGCAACTAGGTGCCTTTAGGGGGCCAATTTCTCCACAAGAAAGGCTCCGCAGAATCGATACTGGTCTCTGCATGTACTGTGCCTCTGACAAACATTTGGTCAGAGAATGCCCTATAGCACCACCCCGGCATTTGGGAAATGCCAGCTCCCGATCCTAAACGGAGCACAGCTTCGGGAGAGAGATGCCTGCTCTGCATCCATTTCTTCCTTGAATACTCCTGGACAGAACACCTTAGTACTTCTACAAACTGTACTGACATCTACAGAGAATGAATCCTTCCCCATCCTGGCTCTGGAATGCGGTGCCATGGGGATTTTCATTGATCATGAATGGGCCACTGCTCATGGGATTCCGAGAGAGCTCAAAGAAATGATTCAACCTGTGGAGGGAATCGACGGAAGACCTTTGTCTTCAGGTCCTATTACTCACCAAACAAAGGAACTATAATTATCAATAAACTACCACCAGGAAAGAATACGGTTTGACATCATAAAGGCTGCCCACTATCCCATGGTACTAGGCATGCCCTGGTTACAGAAGCACAACCCTTACATCATTTGAACAGCAGGTACCTTGTTCCTTGGCTCTGAGTATTGTATGTCACACTGTTTATGTCAAGATACATCCCAGATCCCTCTAGTAAACTCTCAGAACCATGAACCATCCTCCTTAAGCGTGTCCAACATTATCCAAGTAACGGAAACTTGCCAGCCATTCCCTGATGTGTTTTCAACAGACATTGTTCAAGCTCTTCCGCCCCACAGACCTGAGGATTGCACCATTGAAACGGACCCTTCCGCTGTAATTCCATTTGGGAGAATGTTTATATTATCCGAGCCTGAAAAGAAGGCCTTACGTGAGTACCTGGATACCACCTTAGAAAATGGAACCATCCGGACTTCAAAGTCTCCTGCAGGTGCGTCCTTGTTTTTTGTTCCCAAGAAAAAAACAAGGGAGTTATGACCTTGTTTGGATTACCGTGATCTTAATCAATGTACCCTCAAGGACCATTATCCATTACCACTCATTTCAGTTATTCTGGAGGCTGTTCGAGGAGCTGTTATATTCACCAAACCTGACCTTAGGGGTGCTTACCATCTCATTAGAATTAAGGAGGGTGATGAATGGAAGACGGTCTTTAGAACTCCTTTGGCCACGAGTTTTTGGTCATGCCCTTTGGTCTTGCCAACGCTCCTGCGGTATTCCAACGATTTATGGACAGAGTGTTCTCGAATATGTTGTTCCTTTTTGTTATCGTATACCTGGATGACATATTGATTTATTCTAAAGACCCTCAGATTCATGAAGAGCATTTTAAGGCAGTTCTACAGCGATTACAAGAAAACAAACTCCTGGCCAAACCTGAAACATGTTTATTCCATACTCAAACCGTTCACTACCTGGGTTTTGTACTCAGTCTGAAAGGAATTGGAATGGACCCTAGCAAGATAGATTCCATACTTTCGTGGCCGGCACCTACCACTGTTAAGCAAATAAAATCCTTCTTTGGAATTGCAAACTTTTACAGAAAATGCATTCCTACATTTTCTGCAATTGTACAATTCATTGTGGCTCTTTTAAAGAAGGATACATCGTTTGTTTGGTCTACAGAACAAGAGCAGGCCTTCCAACATCTAAAAAGGAAGTTCACTGAAGGTCCTATTCTAGCCCAACCCGACATAGATCGAATCTTCCTGGTGGAAACCGATGCTTCTGACTATGCTATTGGGGCAGTCCTAAAACAAGAATTTGAGGACAAGATGGAACATCCAATTGCCTACCTACCCCGTACTTTGACCCAAAGTGAATGCCATTACTCGGTCCTGGAGAAGGAGCTTTTGGCCATCCGACAAGCATTCACTGATTGGCGTCATTTACTCCTGGGAGCTAAATATCCAGTGCAAGTATGAACAGATCATCGGAACTTACAAGTATTACAATCCCTGGAGTGCAGAAACAGTCGCCAGGCCCGTTGGGCCTTCTTTTTTGCGCAGTTCCAGTTTCAGATCAACCACTGTCCCGGAATCAATAACATCGTTGCTGACGCCCTGTCCAGAAGTCCTGACTATGAATCTGTGGAGTTCAGGGCATTTCCCAAGATGTTTCCAAAAACTGTGTTTGTGGCACAAGCGGATTGCCTCCTGGAAGACATCCATGCCCATACTCCTTCCTCAGATCTCTGGAAGGAATACACCCAGAATAATCATTGGAACTTGAATACAAAGGATGGTTATCTCTTCAAGGATCAACGACTGGTCATCCCTACACAAGGACTGAGAAATAAAGTCATGAACCTCTGTCATGATACCTTTCATTCAGGACATCGAGGCATCACTACTACCCTTCAGCTCATACAGAGACAATTTTGGTAGCCAAGAATGACCACTGACATAAGGGACTACATTCAATCCTGTGCTGTGTGCAACCAAAACAAACACGATAATAGAAAACCTGCCGGTCTTCTACACCAACCTACATTACCAACACGTCCTTAGGAGCTCTTCGCTACAGATTATATTGTGGAATTACCACCATCCCGGGGATATTCAACCATAATGGTTACAATTGACTTGTTTACCCATACAGCTCATTTCACACCACTGTTCAAATTGCCCTCTTCACTTGAACTTTCCGGGAAATTTATTGAACACTTATTCAGACTTCATGGATTACCATCCAAGATCATCTCCGACAGAGGTCCCCAGTACATCTCCTAGTTCTGGAAACACCTCTGTCAAATACTAGGCATTCAGCGAGCATTGTCTTCAGGATGTCATCCTCAAACCAATGGTATCACAGAAAGAACCCACCAGACTTTAAAGCAATATCTCTGCTGTTTTGCTAGCAAGGTCCAAGATGATTGGTCACTATTGATTCCGGTAGCTGAATTTGCTTACAACAATTCAGACCATTCGGCCATCAAGACAAGCCCTTTTTTCTGCAGTCAAGGATTCCATCCTTTGGTTTTACCATCAATTCTGCCACATCCTACCCCGGTACCGGCAGTAGATTCCTGGATTGAAAAGTTGGTGAACGTTCACAAGGATGCTAAAGAACATTTGGAAAAGGCCAGGATATCTGTTAAACGATATGCAGACGCTAAGCGAAGACCTAGCCCTTCTTATTCAATAGGGGACGAAGTCTGGCTATCCTCCAGACTCCTTCCTCGACATCTACGGCCTAACAAACTGGCTCCCAAGTATTACGGACCCTTCACCATCAAAGAAATCATTAACCCAGTGGCATATCGACTTCAGCTCCCAGACTCCTGGAAAAGAATGAATCCGGTCTTTCACACCTCCTTATTGAAGCCATATGTACAATCCAATCAGACAGTTCCTAGACCTAATCCTGTACTCATCAACGATCAGGTCGAATTTGAGGTCTCCAGGATTTGTGATTCCAGGTATAAACGAGGTCAATTACAATACTTGGTGGAGTGGAAAGGATATCCCCCTGTGAAAAGAGAAACAAAATATTGAGGCTGAGTACCCCAAAAGGAAATACACCAAACACAGGTTTCAAAGGAACATACAAAGTACTTTATTCTCTATCGAATACAATTACAAAACAGTGCAAAGTCAGATAGCTATCGGCCCTCAGTACAACACAACGAACTCCAGCGTGGTTCAGTGTGTTCAGTGAGAGACTGTACATTAGAATGCATTAGCTTTTTATACATTTTGTGAGCGCTATGGCCAACCCTTCACCGGGTTAATATTCTTCTTTATACATCACCAATTCTAGGGTTCGTTGTCGAGTCTCAAATAACCGCATCTAACTGGTTTCTTCTTTATTACATGTAACAATAAGCGTATGCATTAACTGTGTATTCTAAGTTCCGTATTGCAGGTCTTCTTAAACATTAATGCGATATAGTAAAACAGATGTTCTTTGTCCAATGTGTAAATACATTATCATCATATATACTCGTGGATTGGTTTCATTGCGCGAGTAATCCTTTTACACATAGGTCAACGTAGGACGAGGTCTTGGTTCATGACCTCAACAAGTAGCCTGCAGGCAGATTACACATTAGCGATGTACAGAGGTCAAGATGGCCATGTTGTATTTTGCAATGACATCGTCCACCATTTTAGCTCACAGGGTGACTTTTCCACATAAATCCTAAAATGGCGGTTTGACCTAAAATGGCGGCCTACATAGATTAAAGGTCAGGACCTTGTAACACAGATCTCGCAAATGACTTTCGAGCAGCTTGGCGTAGGCCAATATTAATATATGTATTACAATAGGAGGCACGATATACTTTTTATTCCGACAAACCCTCCTTTTGGCCTATGCCAAGTGCTAAAAATTATTTTGGGTCTCCTTACGAATAACTCCATACATCAGTATCCATGTACCCTGAATCACTATCTGAAATATCTATTGCCATTAGGTCTTTTACTAATACAGCTTTCAACACATATTCTTTGGAAGTTTTATCTGAGGCATACACCTCATGTCCAATCGAATTTATCGCTTGTGCACAACATCCCCATAGCATCAAACACATACCAGGCAGACACTGAATACAGCAACGAAGGAACAACAGAACTCCTAAAATAGTTAATAAAACCAAAAGTACCTTCCAACCCCAAGATCGCAAGAAGTCCCAGAACCAAGCGCTTAGATCCCAGTTTCCCTCGGGAACATGCACTTCGGAACCAAGGACGTGCAGATTTTGTATTGCCTTAAAGATAGTTGGGGAGGAATCTGGTACGAAAACACAGCAAGCGGACCCCACTAATTTGCATACTCCACCATGCTCAGCTAGAATAACATCTAATGCCATTCGATTTTGGAGTGCTACTAATCTTATTGCTTTCTGCTCTAATGTCATATTGTAGAGTATATCTGTGGTCTGGTTGATGGTTCTCTCCAGTACTCTCGCTAGTTTTCTGATATCTTCTGAATTCGCTATCTGCCCCCAAAATGGCACAACTGATTTTGCTATATCTCCCAATACTTGTGCCGGGGTATCACCATTCTCATCCCGTCGTGGACGAGCCTTCGAAACTTCTTTAGTACTCGCTATAAATACCCCAGGTAACAGGATCCCTAAATAACAGGTTCCTTGCCAATCCCTGGGTAACCATGGAAACAGTATATAACCACAAACAAAATAGACAGGTTCGCCTACATACAATGGTCTGTCTTCACCAGTCAGATTTGCAACGTTGGCACAACCTTTAAAATCTCCCATTGACCGAGTGCCATTCCTCTGTATGCAGAAAGAAACTGAATCGGGGCTATGGTTAATAGTGTAAGAAGGAGGCATGGCATCCTTATTGCCTACCAGAGCCATTTTAAAGGAAATCAAAGATTGAAAGGTACGAGACTGTCTATCAGAAGGCCTAATAGAAGCAACATTCGGTCTACTCCTATTCGAAAAAAGAGAGCATCCCAGGGGAGTCAAAACACGTTTCTCAAAACTATTCAAATTGGTGCCATCAAAGTTCCCTGAGATGCTATCATTCCATCAGCCAAAGAACAGTGCTCTAAGAGAAGCATAGCAAGAAATTGTCAATGGTAAAGGATGAATATACCATCCTAGCCCCTTATCCCCGTGTTGCGGTAAATGTGAACAGACCCAGCTATTGGATCTATTAAAAATGGCATGTGTAGCGTTCATTATAAGTAACAAAGTATTATTATGATACTTTTGTCTGTGCTGGGAATCTCTAGGGGACAAAGTATGCGAATGCACAAAAGGTGGATGAACAGTGGGTACATTTACAGTCGGTAACAAAAACTCTAAAGGATAAGCTTCTTCTAAATACCAAAGGCCTACAACTGTGCCTATTATAAAACCAAATATTATTACAAAAATACAGCAGTACGTTTTCGGGGCCCAGGCATTTTGTCCAGTGTCCCGGTTGGTCACCCCCTTATTTACAAGTCCAATACGAGCGGTGGCGGTAGCAGGCATTGCAGTCTTCAAAACGGAAAATCCAATGTTCGTTGCTGGCGACACCCCGGTCGTGCGATTTCTGTGTCCTTCCAAAACCCTAGCCAACAGAATCCCCTTTCTCAAATTTGGGGAAAAGTAAGCCCTCGATGATTCTTTTCCTTCCTTAAATGCACAGTCAAACCGTGCCGTATGTCTATTTTCTTGGACGCAAGTGGTATCTGGTTTTTCCTGGTACTGATTGATCCGGAAGCAATGTATCGTCACTTTCCATTTGGAAGCAACATATCCGGGACAAACGAAGGGGCTGCGTTTGAAACAGCCGCTCCCAGGTGCAAAATCGGTGGAGAGTGTGGAAACAAAATGGCAGCTTCCCCAAGCCTCTTGGGCTTAGAGATATTCTCCGACACACTCTCGGTGCTGTTTACTGCTTTAGGATCGTTGGTTGCAGTGTCAGCAAGGGGTTCTGCTTCTGCTGTAACGTGTGGCACAGGGTGAGGAAGTTTCTTGAGGTGTGACGCGTGGATCCAATTCTCTCGGCCATCTACCCGCACCGCTGTTTGGGTGACCAACAGGACCTGGAACGGCCCACGCCAGCGAGGCGCGAGGCAGGAGGTGCGCTCAAATGACTTAGTGAGCACCCAGGTTCCAGGTCGTATGCCGTGGCCCGGGCCTTCGTACCGCACAGGTAAGGCCTCTCGTACCTGGTGGTAAATCAAATACAGGTTTTTAGTCAATTGGCTACAATAATCTGAAAGTAACACATTTTCAATATCTCTTAACTTTCGACATTTTGGCAAATTCCAGATATTGGCAGGTCTCCCCATTACCACCTCAAATGGAGAGAGCCCAGTCTTAGTTTGAGGGGTTGTACGCATGGCTAGTAACACGATCGGTAAGGCGTCTGGCCATTTAAGTTTGATGCCGGCACAAGTCTTAGCGAGTTTGTTCTTGATGATACCGTTGTGTCTTTCTACTCGTCCGGCGCTCTGAGGATGTCTGGCCGAATGGAACTGTTTGTCAATTTGTAACGCTGTACATATCTGTCGGATTACAGCGGCGACAAAGTGTGGACCATTGTCCGACCAGATAACTCTCGGCAAACCAAACCGGGGAAAATACTCCTTTAACATAGTTTTCGCAGTGGTCATAGCTGTGGCATCTTTAATAGGAAAAGCCTCAACCCACTTACTAAAGGCACAAATGACTACCAATACATATTTTAAATTATTGCATCGCTCCATTTCAATGAAATCAAAGTGAATTACTTCAAATGGGACAGAGGGTGGCCCAAAACCTCCCCTCGCGGTTGCTGTCCCCTTTCCCACATTATGTTGTAGGCAAATCATACAATTCTGGACATAGTGCTGAGCAATTTTTGAAATGTTGTCGTTTACCCACACTCTTTCTAACATTTTGTCATCTGTTGAGCACACACATGCATAGGACTGTGTGCCATTACAACCATCATAAGCACATACGCATCGGGGAGTAACCATTTCCCATCCACCGTGTCCAACCAGCACCCATCGTCATCAAGTTTTCCCAAGCCCTCAGCCCACTTCTTGGTTTCTTCTACTGTGGCATCGGCTTGGATCTCCCGTACAGACCCCACATCCTCATCCATTACATTAGCATTTTCAGTTGTCCTAGAAACATATATCTCCATAAGGAGATCAGTGGCAGTTTGTCTAGCTATTTGATCAGCGAAAGCATTCCCTTTTCCAATGTTATCTACAATCTTGCGATGTGCTGCACATTTCACAACTGCTAACTGGGTAGGGAGCCCAAGTGCTGAGATAAATTGCACTATTAGGGTGCCATGTTGGATCTTGGTGCCATGCGAGGTTAGGAATCCTCTTTCCGACCAAAGTCTCCCAAAGTTGTGAACCACCCCAAAGGCATACTGACTATCAGTATATATATATTCACTGCAAGCCCTTCGGAAAGTTCACAAGCTCGGGTTAAGGCTATAATCTCTGCGGCCTGCGCAGAATTATGTGTATTTCTCTTAGTTTCCACAACCGTGCTCAAGGTAGTGATTGTATAAGCGGCTGTGGATGTACCATCCGGAAGTTTAAAGCAGGAGCCGTCACAAAACAGCTCTCCTTGCAGATTATCCAAAGGGGTATCTTTCAAATCAATCCTGCCCTTTGTTTCTTGCTCAGTCGTATACAAACAATCATGTGAGTCTTCATCGCCGCAAGTAATATCTTGCGGGAAAGGTAGGAGTTCAGCCGGATTAAGAACACAACACCTCCTACTTTGAATGTGAGGAGCAAACAAGATCAATTTGTATCTCGTCAACCGTGCGGAACTGAGGTGTTGCGTTTGAGTTCGGTTCAATAGAACATCTAAAGGGTGAGGCACCATCCGGGTCAAATCATGGCCTAGGACCATTCCCTCACTCTGCTTTACAGACGCAGCAGCAGCAGCGATAGCACGCAAACATCTTGGCAAAGTGCATGCTACAGGATCAAGGGTGGAGGAATAGTAACCGCACGGCCTATTCTTCCCTCTATGCTCCTGCGTTAATACAGCCAAAGCACATCCATCACGTTCATGCACAAACAATACGAAGGCCTTTTCATAGTTTGGTGTGCCCAAAACTGGTGCAGAGCATAATGCAGTCTTAAGCAAGTCAAACGATTGCTGGTGTTCCGAAGTCCATGGCAACGGCGAAGAAATGCCCTTCTTCATCAAGGCCAACATCGGTTTTATCACTAGTGAAAAATTTGGGATCCACAACCTACAGTAAGAAGCCATACCTATCAAGGCCCTAACTTCCTTCTGCGTATTTGGGACAGACATACCAGAAATGTGTTTTATTCTTTCAGGTGTCAATCGTCTTCCCTCCTTTAACAGGAGATAGCCTAAATAGGCGACCTCCTGGCAACAATATTGAAATTTCTTAAGCGAAGCTTTGTGACCATGCTTAGCTAGATGAATAAGTAGTAACATGTTGCCCTCCTTACAGGCACTCTCAGAGTCTGCAGCCAGAAGCAAATCGTCAACGTACTGAAGCAAAGTACAAGTAGAGGGTAATTCAAGGGCATCAAGTTGTTCTTTCAAAGCCCTACTATAAATACTAGGACTCTCTGTGTAGCCTTGAGGTGCACGAGTAAATGTAAACGAGCGTCCCCCTAAGGTGAAGGCGAACAAATATCTAATATCCTTGTGTATAGGAATACTAAAGAACGCATTCTTTAGGTCCACAATACTAAAGTAAGTAGCTGTAGCTGGAGTCATGGTTAAGATCGTTGTCACATCAGGCGCACAATTGGAAACTGCGGTGCCACTACTTTATTAATGGCACGTGAATCAATTATAAAACGGAATGGAATTACATTATCGCCTTTCTTGTACACGGTAAAATAGTAAAATCGGACTATTACACAAACTTCCTGAGATTTCTTCAATCACACCACGGTGCACAGAATCGGAAACAATACATTTCAAAGCTCGCTCGCCCTAAACCGAATTCTTATACTGGGGAATGCGTGGCAGCTCAATTCCATGTTTCAAAACTATCTTAACAGGCTCAATCTGCAAAACACTGACATCATTGTCGTCAACAGCCCATAAGCTCTCTGGTACATCAATGAATTCTGGAGGCAAAGGTCTAGTCAGAAATTGCAGGGTGGAAGATTGCTGCGGTGAAATTGTCAAGCGTACTGCATCAGAAGAACAATAAATCACTGCATTTAATTCTTTTAACAAGTTCAATCCCAGCAAGTTTTCCCCGCAATCCGAGGTCAATAGGAAAGGACACTGGTCCGTAAAAGGACCCAAAGAAATAGGTACTGGCATAGAGACCAGACAAATAACTGGAGTACCGGAAAACCCTACAGAAACATTGGTTTGCCCTGACAGTGGAACGTTTGGAACGCGTGAACGATCAATGGAACACTTCTGCGCTCCAGTGTCTATCAAAAACTGATGTTTCCTATTTCCCACTATCATTTCAACATAGGGACCTTTCTGATTGACGGGAATAGGTGTAGGTTCCAAACCCTGCTTCGGGCAATCCTAACGAAAATGAATATTGTCAAAAGGAAGCTCTTCAGACAAATATGCAGCGGAAGGATGAACGAATATGTTCCTAGTATCCACACTCGGAGTCTGATTGTCCTGCGAAAAAGGTTGTTGAGGGTCCTGTGTGAACTGACCTCTACCAGGGCCCCCTACGCCCGGGCGACCTCTAGATCGCCTACCCATATTATTATTCGACCTCTTTTGAAGGACGGGGCATTGTGCTCGCCAATGACCCTCTCGTCGACAATAAGCACATTGATTAATGTTCACAGGACCCAAGGGCACATTCCCCTGTGGGACATACTGACCTCTAACCTGAGAGTTACCCCCTCTGGGGCCTCTAACAATTTGCTGCAATAGCACCTTTGTTTTTAAATCACCTTTCCGTTTTTCAATCGTATCTTTTTCATTGTTGACACGATTCTCATAATACTGAGCCATATGCAGTACTTCTGATTGCGATCTCGCCTGCCAAGCGCTTTCAGAGGACATAATCTGTGACTGGATGTCAGGCAGCAATCCACGTACAAATTTTTCCACAAATAACCTTTTCCCAGACTCTGTGGCTAAGTCTTGTCCACTGAAATCCGAAAATACCTGTTTGAACTGATTAAAGAACTCGGTAGCACCCTCAGACTTTCCTTGGACACAGGCCGTAAGCTTGTCCCATATAACTCTTTTTTCGGGAATTATGGTTTTTAATTTAGCAATGATTCTATCAGGCAAGGTTAATATCACCTGCTGTGGTCTTTCACCAGCTGGCCTTTCCCCATCGAATCTAGTTAAATTCGCCCATGCATCTCCCAACCCGGGTACATCGTCAATAGTTCTAACTTGTTTCCATAAATCTACGGGCAGGAGTACTGGAAACAACAAATCAATGTCGCCCAAGGTGAACACTGAGGATTGCAAAACGGATTCCATCTCTTTATAGAACCCTGTTTTCCTAATATCAGGAATAGACTGTCTAATGGTGCTCACTTCCTGTCGTGAAAACGGGACATGAACAAACTGTGATACATAATGTGCGGGAATGTCCACGTCGACTATACCTCGTGCAGCATCGGCCGCAACCTCAACCTTCTGGACAAATGTCGGAGGAACCTCTCTCATAGGCAACTGAGATGTAGGCAACTCCGAACGCTTACTAAGCAACAGAGCCAAATCGAGCGCTAAAGCAGTCGAAGAAGTGTCAAACGAAAAAGCTCTCTTATAAATATTCAATAACTCTGTGGGACAACTAATCTTCCTCTTTACACATTAATCTTGCAGGTACTCTACCATTACCTGTATCACTTTTCTCTGCATTTCCAACGTATATTGACTATATGTGTCATATACCTCAACTGGAGTTATCGATATGTCTGAAATCCATCTAATCGCATCTTTCTTACAAATTTTCATTTCCTCCGACATCGGTTTACGACACGGAAGGTACCGTTTCTGTACATACATACTTTCCTCTTCATCATCCTCATTCCGAATCCTTTCAAACTCCTTTCTATATTCAAATAACCTTTCGACATGCTCATTTACCTTCTCTACAGTATCTCTGGAAAGTGCTTAAGTATTTAGATCCCTTAACCCTTGCAGAACATCCGTATTATTTAATCTTCCCCACATTATACATAACTGAATCCCCAAACCTTCAATAAAAACATTTTTCTCAGGAAAAGTATCCGTATTAGAAAGTGTGGAAAAAACACTAGCCTGATCATCCTTCACCATACAATGTTTAGCCCATGCAATTAACTCACGTTTCTTCTCCGGTGGTACAGCACTGCGAGTGACAACCTTCGAGCCTGCACCATGATCGATTACAAGCGGCCCAAGACCACTTGGAAGAGAGGGGATAGGAAATTTCGATGGAGGAGCTATAACTGGTGCGACAGGAAGAGGCAGAGGAGCAGGTGGAGGAACAACGGTCAAAGGAATAGGAACAACAGGTTGAGCAGGAAGAGTAGGAATAACAGCAGGAAAAGGTAGCTCAGCAGGAAGAGGAACATACGGAGGTGGCGCAGAGGCACCAGGCCTTCGTTCATTTAATATTTTCTAAAAAAACAATCAGAATCGTGGAGATCTTTGGAAGGATAGATTTTCTGAATACCAAGTGAAAAAGCCCTTTCCATATTTTTAGCCGACTCAGCCTGTTTATCCTGATCATATAATAATGCTTTTTCGGCAACCGTCTTATGACGGTGTGCATGTTTTTCTCTACTCTTAAGCTGTTGTAACGCTTCTTTTTTCCAATTCTGTAAAACATCAAATGCTGCAGGTCTAGCCTTTTTTCTTTAACAATACTGACTCCAAATATTCAATGCGAGGGATCTCGAAGCTACCATTTATTGGCCACTGAATTTCGGAGGTATGTCTGGCTTGTCTGTGCCAAATATCATTAAATACTATACTTCCAATGCCATGCTTACAGTACATAGTACATGCCGGCGACCCCTCCTGTGGTGCCGGATGGCTAAATTCCAAAGATTGTCTATCACTGCGGAATAATGCCCTACAGCAGGTAGACAATTTCCCAGGCATATCTCAAATTCTTGGTGTTACCTGGTCAATAATTGTGTCTGCAGATACAATGCGCCAAAATTCAAATTGCCAGGGTTAAATTAAGAATCGGGTCACGACTCACCTGGCCAAACCTAAGGAGGACCGATCGGTACTTCTAAGAATCTTACCTAACTAATCTTACCTCGTGTATGGTGATTTCGGCAAATCTGCCCGCCTCGATAAGTGGACCCTCATCAAGATGCCGTCTCAAATCACAGGCTAGTCGTCCAGGGATCGGATCGTGCAGCGCTGCTAAGGTGTCGCGTCTCATCCAGGGCCCCTTACTTTTGTACTGTTAGGAAAGATTTCGTAATTGTAGGTAATTTTTCTTCCATGTGGCAACCCCTAAACTTTTTGCTGTTGTTTTTCACCTTGTTCTTGACTTTGCCAGAGAAGTGCAGCCTTCTGCCGCACTCCTCTCGGCTTTCGCTACTTTCTTATGGGGAAACTGACATGCCCTTAAGACAGTCAGTACCGGGGAACGCTGTTTCCCGTAGTTTCTTTTATCATGTTGCGGCTTTAGTGCAAC
This sequence comes from Ambystoma mexicanum, assembly GCF_040938575.1. Classification (NCBI taxonomy): domain Eukaryota; kingdom Metazoa; phylum Chordata; class Amphibia; order Caudata; family Ambystomatidae; genus Ambystoma; species Ambystoma mexicanum. The sequence continues at coordinate 395,033,600 of NC_090928.1, read as the reverse complement.
ATGACACAAGAGGGCACCGTAAGCTAAGTTACAGCTCTCTTGGGTCTCTAGCCTTCTACAGGCCCTAGATACTCGTTTAGGATCTTATTTGATCGGTGCAAGTCATTCAGGGACTGGAATGGGGGCAGCGATCGTTTTGTGTATTTTGAGCTCCTTTTGGCGTTCTAAGCGCGTTTTTCGCGCTGAACCCAAAATGGTGGCCTGGCTCCCAAAATGGCCAGACCACGAGGCTCCTTTGTCCTGTCCACTGACCGTCTTGCTCCCTTCACCTTCCCCAGGTCGAGCGACCCAGGGCCTTCCTTATTTGGGCATGTACTTTCCCGCGAAACACAGATGCTTTCGCGGGCTTCTACATGTCTTTTGTGTGCCTCCAGGGTGTGGGCTGGGATGTCTGGTCCCAATACACATCCTGGGTGCCAGAGAGTCTAGGGTGGTGTGAATGCCTGGGACCACCGTGGTCCGTGATTGGTCCACGAATGGTGTGTGTGTTGATGAGCGGATCTCCCATTGGCTCCCCTCCATTTTGGCGCGAAGGGAACCGTGGATAAGAGGGGGCTGGAAACACCACTACCATGTCGATCTCCTGAGTTCTCACGAACGAAGGAATACAGGAGCCAAGTATCCTGCAACCAAGAGGCTGGACCGAGGAATCGCTGGTGACCCGCTGAAGGACTCCTCCTTTGCACTGCTGTCGTCCTGTGAAACCCTTTCCTCCTTTGATCGAACCAGAAGGCCTGTACTGGTGCTTCGACCTTTGGAATAGCAGGAACAGCTATTCTCGGCGACTTCATCATCTCCTGCCAGTAAGCCTTCGGAAGCGTCTCTGGGCCATCCAGTTGACTGACCAGCTTACACGGGAGTCCTGCTCTGTAACCGCCGCCAGGTTGTGTTGTATTTCGAGTCCTGGTCACTCTCACACGCTTCGTACACTTGGCGTTCCCAAGTCTGAAGTGAGTAGTGTACATTTGGCTCAGATACACACGGCCGCTCCGTTGCCCTGCTGTGGTGACAAAACTGTGCAGGTTTCTTCGATTGGGACGTCTTTTTTCTCTACACGACGACGAGGCATTCCCGGCTCTTCTGAACCTGCCAGCTGCTGAAACTAACGTGGAGAAGCCTGGGTCTGCTTGCATCGGGGACCGGTGAGTAGTATAGCTAGGATCTGGTCGCCCTCCTGCAGTAGCCCATTGCTTTTCCCCGCTGTGTAAAAACAGCACCCTTTTGTCCGTACTCGCGCTCTGCTTCTGCTCACTGTGGAGGCTGCGCTTGAGTCGCGGAACCTGTTCTTCTTCTGTTGTGCACTAACCCGAACTGCCTGACTTCCTCCGAAGAGCTTCTCCTTTTGCCCGTTGGCACCAGCGCGTGCAGGTACTTTGAGCACAAGGCTCCACTCTTCGCAAGGCTCGGACTTCCATCTAGTTAGGTGCCTCTGAAGGCGAACTGAGTCTAAAGCATTATCGCACTGCCTGTTTTCCTTCCCTTTCAGGTGGACTACACATTTCGTGCATATAACGCTTGCGACTGTCGTATTTGTATATATATTGTGTTGATATGGTATGTGTTGGCTTAATATTGTGATATTGTGATTTTCTCGCTACGGTCATTATTTTAAAGGCCTTAAAATAAATGTGTATATATTTTTGATATAACAACTGTTTGGAGTAGTTTGTAAGCGCTCTTGCTTTGTGTGCTCATTGCGGGCTTTCAGTCACCCTCACCCCTCTTGAGACCTAGTCTTGACCGCCGCGATCGCTACCTTGATTGGTCTGGCTCGTCCAGAGGTTACCCTGTTCCAAGTAATTAGGTTGGCCTTCTGAACTTCTGCGCCACCAGGACAGAGTTCAGAAATCCGTCTTAACATGTACACCGTCCGATAGCAAGTGTCAACCTTCAACAATCCGGCATCACTCTTGAGGGTCCCTATTCGGGCGCCAACTGTGAAAAGAGAAACAAAATATCGAGGCTGAGTACCCCAAAAGGAAATACACCAAACACAGGTTTCAAAGGAACATACAAAGTACTTTATTCTCTATCGAATACAATTACAAAACAGTGCAAAGTCAGATAGCTATCGGCCCTCAGTACAACACAACGAACTCCAGCGTGGTTCAGTGTGTTCAGTGAGAGACTGTACATTAGAATGCATTCCCTTTTTATACATTTTGTGAGCGCTATGGCCAACCCTTCTTCGGGTTAATATTCTACTTTATACATCACCAATTCTAGGGTTCGTTGCCGGGTCTCAAATAACCGCATCTAACTGGTTTGTTCTTTATTACATGTCACAATAAGCGTATGCATTAACTGTGTATTCTAAGTTTTGTATTGCAGGTCTTCTTAAACATTAATACGATATAGTAAAACAGATGTTCTTTGTCCAATGTGTAAATACATTATCATAATATATACTCGTGGATTGGTTTCATTGCGCAGTAATCCTTTTACACATAGGTCAACGTAGGACGAGGTCTCGGTTCATGACCTCAACAAGTAGCCTGCAGGCAGATTACACATTAGCGATGTACAGAGGTCAAGACAGCCATGTTGTATTTTGCAATGACATCGTCCACCATTTTAGCTCACAGGGTGACTTTTCCACATAAATCCTAAAATGGCGCTTTGACCTAAAATGGCGGCCTACATAGATTAAAGGTCAGGACCTTGTAAAACAGATCTCACAAATGACTTTTGAGCAGCTTGGCGTAGGCCAATATTAATATATTTATTACAATAGGAGGCACGATATACTTTTATTCCGACACCCCTAGTGAGCGTACATGGGAACCAGTTTCTAACATGAATGCTCCTCGTCTGCTACAAAGGTTTCATTGAATACACCCAGGCAAACCAGGCGGGTCCGAGCTCAGGAGGAGGCATACTGTCATGAATGGCCGGGTTCCACCCTTCTGGACTTCATGGTCCTTGATGCACCACGGCGTTAACTCTGCAACGCATCCAAAATGGCCGCCGACACAGAGCTGCGGTGGTCTAGCCCTTGCGTGCACTCGCCAGCTTCCTAGAAAACCGGCACGCCCCGCGGCTCCGCGCATCTCAACTCTACCCCTACGAGTTACTAGACATGTTTGAGATCGCTCCCTGTGTATCGTGCATTCTATCTTCCTTCACTCCTGGAACCCCCCCTTTCTATTCCTTACCTTTCATCACCCTCTTCCTGGATTAATCGCCATTGTTCCTGGATTTTTGAACGCTACCGGCTTGGCAGCCGGCTTCCACGCTGCAACCCAAGAACTCGCGTTCCAGCTTATACAAGTCACGGTCGGTGAAAAAGAAAGAAGCCATGTCCCGGAGGAACGCCAACAAGGATAAAAAGGTGCGAAAGAAGGGAGCTTCTCACACTCGTCTAGGGTATCCCTCTATTTTCTTACCTCTGCGGTGGTCTTCAATTACATGCATCGGCTTGCTGCACACGAGAACTCGAGCGTGACGGTTCCTAGTCCCTATGTATCCGCATTCCCTTGGAAATGCAGTTAGTACTTTGTCTCTTGTTAGTCTAAAACAAACATTTTAGCTGTCAGCCATCTTTAACTAGTCTAAATAGTATAATACCAGTAACTTGTTTGTTATTATTTCTACGCTGAAGGTTTTACTTTCATCTACATCTAATTGTGGTAATTAGTTTAGCTAGTGCATTATAAAGTTATTAGTGATGTTCAAAAGATATATTTTTAATACGAATATCTAATTTCCCTCTCATTGCAGAGCCCTGGCCTCGATAGCGTTCCTCCCAATGCGCATATTTTATTCCTAACAAAATCTTTTGAAAACTAACTTTCCTTCAGGTTGATATCAATTCGAAGCATCTCATACAAACAAACTTATACTTTATGTCCCTGACTTCGTTCTGTACGGAGTCAAGCTTCCCAGGACCCACAAGCAGATTTCTTCTTCTTCTCATAGTTTCCTTTTACCGAATGTGTGTGAGCACTTAGCTTTTTTGGTGTTCCCATTAGTCTCTTCTAAGACCGTAACAAAATGTCATTGTACCTTATCCAAGTTTCACTTATGTATATCTGCTAACATATCAAATTTCCACATCTTTCAGCACCATCTAATTACACATATATCATTATTCGGCACATCGTCCTGAAATGCTGGGTCCATTGATGCAGTTGGTTACATATTGCTAATCCGATCTTGAGAAATTAACAACAATTACATTGATACATAGATCATCCTGACAGTGTACTTGCATCTGTACTTTCATCTGCACATTTCATAACCTTAAAGTAGTCTCAAAACAATTACAGAAAGTGTACCATCTCATCGTCCTGGTTAAGGCCATATTCAATAGTTCTAAATTTACAAATTAATTTTGCCTCTGCTTGATGTAAGAGACGTTCCAAATTATCACCTCTTCGTCCTAGTTTCCTTCTTTGCAAATTGATAAATCTTATGTTCTGTTTATCTTCCATCTGGTGTTTCTCTTGCCAATGTTTCGCTAACGGTAACCTGACGTCTTGACTTCCAATTGTAGAGAGATGTTTGCGTATCCTGGTCCTGACTTCCCATGGAATGGATATCACGAGGGTGAAAAACTGGTGCAGGGGAATTAAGTATAATATATGAGCACATAGAGGTGGTTTACTCCCCAAAGATGCATAACATAATCCAATGTTTCCCCACTTTTTTGTGCAATGAGTGCATGTTTATTGTAACACGTAATTACATGATCAAGTGTAACGTATGATGAGTTTGTTAATTATATATTGGAGGATTTCTTCTTATGGCTTTTTAAATATATTTTTTAATTTTGTCTATATATTTCTGTTTTCCACTACCCTTCAAATCCATTCCCTATCCCCCTCCTAATTTTCTGTCAATTTGTGATGCCATTATAACTATTTTTGTTTTTGGAATATTGTGAATAGATGTAATGGGGATAAAGTATATAGGCCCTATGTTTTGAAAAAGGCTGAGTTCTGATCCGAAACACGTGTCGACAGTTTAAGGGCACTTATGTTACTACAGACAATCAGTGAAAAACCAAACTGTGATAACTAAATTCCTTTGTGGCGCTTTATTTATGTGAGAATACCCTTTCAGTGTCTCAATATTAAAAATGTTCAGCAAGGCCAACCCTTTTCCTATGAGAAAAATGTGGAAATAAAATAGGTTAACATGCAAAAGAGCCTCTGGGTGCAGAGGCCTACCGGGAAATCTCCAAAGGTCCCTATAGGCAGGCCAGTACACCCCTGGGCGCAGACACCTATCCACGTCAGGATATTGCACTTTGCTTAAATGTATTGTCATCAAAAGCACTAATAAATGCAGTGTTTGGAAGGCAGTATATTTAAGCGAAACACCACACACTCTGCACATGGAGCTGTACACGGTGCCATGAACTGAGCGTATGGTGTTTGGCTTAAATATACTGTCATCCAAAGCACTGCATTTCTTAGTGCTTAGGATGACAATATACGTAAGCAAACAGTAACACCTGTCGCAGCTAGGACTCTGCAGCGGATATTACTGTTTAAAGTGCAATCCTAGTACGGACAGCTCCTTATGTCCTGTTAGCAAGAGCCAACTGGGCGCACCTGAATGGGCACTGTACTGAAGGCCAAATCGGCTTCGACAAAACATGGCTTACCGGGAAGGTGGGCGAGGCTACGAGCGAGACACAAGGTGATTTGTTTTGGCCCAGATTGTCTAGGTCCCTTACGCCTCACTTATCCAACCCCTGTATACTGCTGATTTGAGCGAACAGTGTGGTGCTGAGTGACATCGCATACAAGTCGAACTTCACCTTCATTGTCTATCAGATGTTATTTGGAAGCCTTTGGTGGAATATATTCTCCTTTTTTTATACCCATCTACAATTTTACAACTGTTACTTCAGTTGTGACATCACAACTGTCCAATTGCAGTGCAACCCTCCAGTCAGTAGCAGGTAGTGAATCCTTTTGGCAGGGTGAAAATATTTGCCAATAATATGTGAGAGTGACTGAGAATCACACAGGAGCCTGAACTATTCAAGAACGGTTAGGGGGGGATATGCCCTTCAAGAAAGTTTTGGGGAATAATGAGTTAAAATGATACATTATGCAGCACACTGTCTGTGAACAGTTGGGTAAAAATCTAGACAGCTTGCAATTAGTTTTGTAGGGCAACTCATTAAAAAAATCAAATAGTTCAAAGCCACCAACACTGCACAGGAGCGTTTCCCAACTTGTTCATAATGACTTTTGTCCCAATATATGCCTGTATAAAAACATGTTCACGCTGGCTGTGCCAATAAATGCCCATGTTCGCTCCACCAATATATGCCAGTATTCACATATAAGAACATGCTCATGTTTGCTTTGCTCATAATGCCAGTAAATATACTATAAGAAACTAAGTCCAAGCTGGCTCTGCCAATATATGCCCATGTAAGAACATTCTGCTGTTGGCTATGCCATTAAAAATGCCTTGTCACAATTTAGGAAGCATGTGCAAACTGCCTGCATCAATGTATTCCACTCTAGACACGTAATCACTTTTATCATGTTTTCTTTATCACAGATGCACAGTAAAAACTGCTGTGGTACAGTAATACATGGCTAAACTGGCTGCGCTTAAATGCCAGTCTAGCTACATACTAACAATTATCATACTTGCTTCATCATAGAGACTCAATAAATAAATGGCATGCCACAGTTAGAAATGGCTAGACTGGCTGCACCAAAATGGCAGTCTAGCCACGTAAAATGACTTATCATGCTTGCTATCTCATAGAGGAAAGTCACCTAGAGTGCATATACGCATTTCCCAAAGCATTTTCAGGATTAGTTTCCCCACAACGTATGTCTGTATAAAAAACATCTTCATGCTGGCTGTGCCTATTGATAGCCATGCTGGCTGCACCAATGTATGACAGTATTCGCATATATGAACATTCTCATGTTTGCTTTGCACATAATGCCAGTAATGATACTATAAGAAAGTCCAATATGGTACTGCCAATATATGCCAGCATGCCCACGTAAGAATACATTCTTGTAGGCTTTACATTAAAAATGCCATGCCACAATTAGAAACCATGTCCATATTGGCTGCAGCAATGTAGGGCAGTCTAGACATGCAATAACAATTATCATGCTTGCTTATAACACTTACCATGCTTGCATTAGCATAGACTAGTAAAACATGTCATGCCACAGTAAGAAATGGCTAGACCAGCTGCACCAAAATTGCAGACTAGCCACATAATAAGACTTATTATGCTTGCTTTAGCCTAGATGCCCAGAAATAAATGTGACAACACAGTAAGAAACAGCCAGACTGGCTGCACCAAATTCTTAGTCTAGAGATTAAATATCACCTATCATGTAGACTATCTCATAGATACCCATTAAAAATATGCCAGGCATCACCCCACACCCAATCAGCTGCATGCATTCCATCAATATTTTTGATTCCTAGCAATATTTTTGATTGTGTTTTAGTTCAAAGCAAACTTTTCACAAGTTTATTTAAAGAAGTATACACAACATATCAAAATATACAAATTATCCAGCAAATAATTCAGCATGATTCTTTAAAACATCCATTCTTAAAAGACTCAAACTAAACAAAAAAGAAAGAAAGAACATAGTTACATTACAAGCACAAACTTCAAAACTACAATAGAGATAAAAGTTATCAAATTCAATGTTTCCCCAATTGAACTCAACATCTCTATACCTAATACAATGCAGTACACAGACCGTATCCATGCCTCAATCCTGTGTGAAAGGTTATAGGCCAAGCATAATAATCTTGGGATAGTTCTATGAACCCTTTCTTCCAAACCAGCTATTTCAAAAGCCCACCATACTCTAAACAGAGCGAGCAACGTGGACAGGCTGCAGCCAGATAGGCAATTTAACCAAAACACTTCCCCCTGTAGGTCTTGCAAACTATCTGTACATGCCTATAATTTTTGACATCATACTTAGTCATATTGGTACTAGATGTAAGTACATTACGCAGAGATTCAGTAGTGCCACCTCCCTTACTCAGGCGGCAACCCCTATCGTTGCAGGAGAGCTTCTGCCAAGCAACTTTAACTTCCATAACTGCGAATGTCCACCTACCTGCTGGGGTAGAGAATTGATAGAAATACTTTTGGGCCTTTCAGTATGGAAAACTCAATCTTGAGCAAGTGCTTAGTGACGGTAACCTGCCCACATAGTTGTGGTTTCAAGCTGTAAGGAGTAATACGAGGCAGAAAATTGCTTGCATGGTTCTCAGGGTTAAACATTTTATTAACAAAATATCATGCAAATAAATCCTCGCTAAACCTACTCCCTACCTAGCATAATAACTAAGTTAATCGAGGGGGCACTAGAGAGCCTGACCAAAATGGACTCGGGCCCCTGAGCTCCAGCACACCTGAAAAGATCTGGAATGCAATCCAGTGGTTTTTCCTGCCATAACTCTCTAATATAGAGTAATGCCGTGAGGAGAGGAGCAGCTGCCACAATAGAACGAAAACCCGGTGAAAATTGGTGCAGGAGAACCCACAAATGACAGAGGTACGGAGGCCTCCTGAAGCGCTGAGGACGACGAGAGGGAGGGGAAAAGCCGCCTCTGACGCAAGCCCGAGTGCCTTCTGTCCTACCGTGGGACCCTGCTGGCATAGCCGAGCGGACCTCTGTAAGACGGTATACACCAGGAGACGCATCCTCATATGACACAATCCCGAATGGGCAGATAGAACGGAGGTCATCCGAGACCGGCTCGGAACAGAGCCTGTGCCCTGAACCCACAGGCAATTGCAGAGTCCCAGGAGCGGACGATGTGGCTGGGTGGAAAATACTCCCCAACCATGAAAAAGCAGTGGCACAGACTCTTGAAAGGCAAGTGAGACCACATTGCAGCCTGGGAGCAGGGGCTGCGGAGGAGGTCCGGATGACAGAACTACACTGAGAAACATCTCTGGGGATGCTTGTGGTCTTCTGCAGAAGGGATGTGAATTGGCAGTTCGGGCTAGACTGCCCCTTTTGGGGTAGGACCTAGTCTGATTTGCATATGGTTTTTCCCCTTCTGTAATGGCTTGGCAGGCTGAAAAACGATGGTCTGGAGGGTTGCCCAGTGCTGTGCCTGTGGTTATGATTAATTCAAAACCTTCCAGCCATCACCTTTTTGTTTTGCTGCAATCAACACTAGGGCAGGTGAAAGAAGTGGGGATTCTTGCCCGAACCTTGTCGGACCGCGCTCCTGTGACGCTTGTGATGAGTCTATCAGGTCGAGTGGAGGTGAGGCTCCCATGGTGGTTCAAAAGCGAAGGCCCCACAGATGCAGTTTTCCGAGAGGGTTTAGCATCAGCCATAGACAACTTTTTTATATAAATGGGTTTGGTGCAATCCGCTGGGATATTGTGGGAAAGCTTCAAATGTGTGACCATGGGTGAATGTATATCCAAAGAAGCAGGGATTCTTAGACAGATTAGGAGTGAACTGGCGGCCAAGGAAAGTAGCATACGAATGCTGCAGACGGCCATCCCACCTCCAACAAATCAAGAACAAGCCGAGATTCTGAAGCCACTACAAGAATTCCAGGTGTTGGCACTCCGGGAGGTTAAATATATTGGAAACCTGGTTAACATTTGGCAATATGGGGAGGGGCACAAAGCTGGCCAGACACTGGCAAGGGCAACCAAGATGGACAACCTAAAAGGCAGGGTCCATGCCATAGTAGATGAGCAAGGGAGGGATTGGTTAGAAGACACAGAGATAGTGAGGTAATTCTTTAAATTCTATAATCACCTATACTCATCGCAAATTCACGCCTCCCAGGCAGATATCGAGGAGTACTTGGATAAAGTAGCCCTACATTGGTGCACTGACCAAAGAGAACACCTAGGTTGCCCCCGTCACTAGCAGAGGTGCTGAACGCTATCAAGTCCTTGCCGAATAGGAAGTTGCCGGGACCCGACGAGTTCATGGCACAATTTTATAAGCACTATGCAGATAAATTGGGCCTCCATCTGCTGGATATGTTTCAACTATCTAGAGATGGGACACTTACCAGAAACACTGATGGTGGTAGTGTTCCTAAAACCAGATAAACCCAGTAATGACTGCTCCTCTTATCGTTCAATCTCATGGATTAATATAGATAATAAAATCTTAGCAACGATCCTTGCATCTCATCTAGCTCCAATGATGCCAGTAATGTTGAGGGCAGACCAGGCTAGCTTTATTCCGGGGCGATCCACATCGTATGGACTCCGGAGACTGTTTGGGTTGATCGCGTCAGTACCACCCGAGGACTCAATAGTGGCAGCCCTATTGGACGCCACTAAAGCGTTCGACTTGGTTGAATGGCCGTTTGTTGTTCACTGTGATGTGGCAAATGGGGATGGGAGAACATTACATTGCCATGGTCAAACTGCTATATACACAACAGGTAGCCAGGGTAAGAGTGAACAGTCAGATGACACCGACCGTGGCACTAGAAAGAGGAACAGGACAGGGGTGTCCCCTGTCACCACTACTCTTCGCGCTGGCGATCGAGCCATTTGCCGAAAGAGTAAAAGAACTGCACCGCACCGCAGGGTTAGATTACACACGCATAGGATAGTAATATCACTATACGCACATGATATGGTGCTGTTTGTCAAGGACCCCGCGGTTAAGCTAGACCCAATCATGAGGGATGTCCAGTGCTTCGGGGAAATATCGGGATTGAAGGTAAACACCTCTAAATCTATACTCTTCCCGCTGACAGAGAAGGTCGAACAATACCAAGACGGGTGGGGATTCCAATGGCACATGACTCAAACTCGCTATCTGGGAATCTGCATATCTAGGGACAAAAATGTGGTATATCAAAGCAACTATCTGAGAGCCCTAGATCAATCCTGTGAGGCCATTTCAAGATGGAAAAACCTCCCCTTAACCTGTACGGCCTGATATCCGTTATCAAAATGACGCTGCTCAGCAGACTCATTTATGTCTTCCTGAATACCCCGATAGGAATACTTCAGCTGTCTGAAGTCAGCAGTCTCACAGTTCCTATGGGTGGGTAAACCAGCCAGAGTATCTTGGGATAAGCTAACAGCACCCATCCACGAGGGGGGACTGGCAGAACCCGAATTTGAGACCTATTACAACATAGCAAAAGTGGGATTTCTCGGGTGCCAGTATGATACGCAAGGGGACAGAAGGCATGTAGAGGTGGAAAGGGTGACAGCAGCACCGGATTTGCTCAGATCGATCATTCTAACCGCACCAGACAGAGTACAACACACACGAAACCTGGTGGAAGTGACCTGCAAAGCTTGGACTCTAATAGAGCAGAAACAGAGGGGAGAGGTCCTTTATTTGCCCCGAATCCCAGTAATGCATGTACCGGGGTTCCCCATCACGGCTGAGGCGAGCTTTGTGGCCATGGCGAAAAGACTGGGGGTGACACTCTTCAGAGAACTCTTCCCCAAGGGAAAGTTTATAACCCTGGAAGGGCTGAGAGAGAAATGGCCATGTCAGCTCTGGACATATTTCTGTATTATAGATTAAACTGTGTTGCTTATTACATAAAATGATGAGATTGTAAATGTTTTCTTCAATTTATTTAATTAAACAAATATTTCTACAGGTAAAATAGTTAGACAAGGGGGCCCCCATATTTGAACTAGGGACCTCTTGATCTGCAGTCAAATGCTCTACCACTGAGCTATACCCCCAGTTGAGGAACATTCACCTATATTAATTCAGTAATATGTACAAAGTGGAAGCAACATGCAATCACCATCCAAGCAATGCCTTTTCAGCCACCAAACCCTCCTTATAACTATATGGAGTGCAAAATATGTCCTTTATCTGCCTTGGTAAAATACAGTGAGGTAACTGCTTCTCTACGGCAGTTTGATGTTTTTGTGCTCAGAGCATAGTTAAACCCAATTGTTTATTATTTTGTATATGAAATTATGATATATCATATTGTTTCTTACTGTGCATTGGGTTCAAAAACATTTTAACAGGATCTATTGAAGAGGGTATATGGATATGAAAAAGGTACTTCTTGAACTGCACTTCTACGCTCTAAGCAAGGCGTTCAGCACATTCCCGATCAACCACAGGTCTCCCACAAACTGGATATACTGCTCCAGCGCACTATAAACTGTAGGGTGACGTTGGGATTGTACTCCATGTGCATACAATCCAAGGTAGTGGATAGCTCCTCACTGGGGGAGAAATGGGAGAGAACCTTGGGGCAGGCGATTCCAGAAGAAATGTGGAAATATTGTTGTGAGGGGACCAGCAAGGGGCCTTCAACTCACAATTTAAACTAATTCCCTTTAAAGACATACATCAGTTTTATTACACACCAGTTAAACTGAAGGAATATTTCCCAGATACCCCAGGGAGATGTAACGCGGAGCAGGCAGATTTTCTCCATGTGGCCTGGAGTTGTCTGATTATACGACAGTTCTGGGAACAGGTGTTTGATGCGATCAGTGGCATCACGGGCCAGATGATCAGTCCGGAGCCACTGGTGGACTTGCTAGGCTATACTAAAGAGGTCCCCAAGTGCACCAGGAAACTGGTTGGCCTGCACCTCATACTGGACAAAAGACGGGTAGCAAGGCAATAGGGGGGGATGGAGTCCTAAAATCCTGCAATGGAGGGCTGATATAATGTATTGTATCGATATGGAAAATGGATGGGGGGTCACTAACTCAAGGCCGGTGCAATGACAGAAGTATGTGGGACGCATACACACATTTTTTAAATTCACCAACCGGTTGGTGCAGAGGTGGCCTTACCTACACCCGAAACCGAACCATGATCGAAAGGACTGGGGCAAACTGTGATAAAAGTGTATGACGTGATCAATAATCACTACTCAAGAATGTAAACTCGTCTGCTTTGATGTATAGTGCATGTGCAATCAGGGACATACCGAATATGGTGTACTTTATAAAATGACAGGGTGTACCAAGGGGTTGAGGGAAAATGGGGGATTGTTGGCACCTAGTGCCGATTGCTTGTTTTTCTTAAAATGCCAATAAAAAGGAGTTTAAAAAAAAGAACTAAGTGAATCACTCCTAGAGAATCACTCTTAACAACTGGCCCTCACACTAAACAACAAAACGTATAAAGCAAATATTCAACAGCATAAATGAGCAAATAATAAAAAAAACAGTAATCTGGATGACCTTCACTAGTCCAGGGTAAATCCCTTCCCCAATATTGTTCACAGTATATTTCCCCAAATGTTCAAACAAAAGAATAAAGTCTTAAACCAGTTTTTTAAATTTCCAAATGAAATAAAAGTTATCCAACAAAAATCCAATGGTAATCCTCCATGTCTTCCTACCAGGATTGTTTGCCACAGTTCAGAAAACAGATTAGTCAATTCTCCTTTTACAATTCTACAAGTGTTTTTAACCTATGAAGTACCTATGGTATAGTTGTCAGGCTGCCTCTTCTTGGGTTGTTGTTCACCGCTCAACAACCACCCTTTTTACTACTGTCCCTATAGAAACCGATTCCTTGGTTCCACAGTGTGCTTCTACTCTAACCACTTTTAATGTGACATTGACTAACAGTCTTATACAAAACCATAATTTTGGTTACTTCTACTTCAACTTCATATGTGCGAATAGTTAGGCAAAAGACAAGACACTTCGACCTGTACACGTAGGCAAGGCACACTTCTTTTCCCGGCTTCAAGAAAAGGGCAGCCACTTCGCCTATCCAGTCTGCCTTTCTGTCACCAGGATAACCTGCCTCTGCTTCAAGACTGACTTCCTTCCCACCTCAACAGTCTCAGCATTACAGGTTGCCGGTTTTAGTCTTCTTACAAGCACCCAGCTCCCTTCCCCAGCTTTGTGCACACATTCTAGGTTCCAGTAGTTATCTATTATAAGCTGAATTGCCACACTTCGAATATCAGATAATGTCTCACTTGTATCAGAGGACACTGGATCTTTAACATCTTCACCCGTTAGATGGTTTGCTTTCAACAGGGTTTTCTTTACCGTGAAATGGTTTGCCTATTGGCTTCGGTAATGCTTGTCCTCCTTCTTAATATAACAACTTCTACTTTTAAAGAATGTTCGTTCTCATAGTTACAATGCTCAGTCTTCAAAGGAAAACCACTTTTAGGTATACGTGGCCACTCTTCACAGTATATTTCAAACTTCAAGTGTCTGTAAAGGTCTGTATTCCCATGCCTTAACACAGAGACACTTCCTTCTCCGGTTGGGAATCGAAATTGGTCACATGCAACCTTCCTTTGATGTTAAACGTGCTTGCAACAAAGTGTGAAAGTCAGTTTTCAAGTTTTCAGAGACTTTCTAAAATGTTCCCCTTCTTAATTGGAGAAACGCGACCGCTCTGGTATTAGATAATCGTGTGACAATGGGAAATGAAGGGCTTTTTCCATACAAAAGCACTATAGCTTTTATCAGAAGTGCGTGCAATACATTTCCATTGTCAAACGTCAGCTTCCACAACAACAAACAAGTTTGGTTTGCATCTTCTTGTACACGAGCCACATTAGAGCTCATTACAGTTACCGGCAAGAGTTTAGAAGTGAACCTGAATGCCAAGCCTCACTCACTGGCTTCAGGAACACTGCGGTTATGGGCTGCTTCCTCTTCCCAACTTCTGCTTCTTCTTCCATGGCTCTGGGCACACTTGGGAACCACACCCCTCTACAGCACGGTTTATCTGGTCCAGCCACGCCAACTTGGAGTCTCCTGCACTCCTCTGTCGCATGGCTTGCTTCTTCTATGGGCCTCCAGCGTCAGCACGGCTCTGCAATTACAGCCACTGCGCACACCTGGGAAGACATTCACTTCCAACAGGTCTACCTCAATGCAGCCATGGCAAGGCAGGGTTTGTGAATACAGGACCCTCTCAGAACTTGCAGGTGAAATCTGCTCTCACCTTGTCCCGGTGTGCCTCCAGTGAACACACTTACTCATGAACTGCTAGCCTCATGCTCTTCTCCCACTACTACTGCCACCCTTCCAGCTCCTGCTCCAACTCCTCTCCCAGCTCCTTCTCTCTACTCCTTCTTGATGCATCTTGTTATGCCTCTTAGGTGGGGCAATTGATTTCAGGTGCAGGCCATTATTGTTAATTGCTTGACCATGGCAAAGGATGTTAGGCCTGATTGCCTGGCCTCTACTTCTACATGCCTCTTAAGCCCTCTTCTTTGTCTCAGTCCCTATAGGATTCTGGGACATGAAGTTCACTTTGTCAAAGTTTGATTTTTCTACTTCTGGTAACTTTCTAAGGGAAGATTTAATTAATTTAGTATTTTTAACAGAGGGGCATTACGTTTTAGGTCTACTAGAGGGAGATGTGGTAGAGAAGGCAACACTTTCACCATTCCTTGTAGTGTACCATGATTATTGAGGAGGACATGTGATGTTAGGGATCAGAATGGTTATTTCCTTGGGTGCAATAGTGTTGGGTGTTACAACCTTAGATTTTACCACTTTAGTTTCAACTAGAGGTTGAAAGATATTTAAATGACAATAGGCCATCACCTCTTATGGCATAGTGGTAAGAATATTCCCGTCAGAGGAAAAACACTGCATCTCATCCCATGGAATCTCCTCACCACCCTGGGCCTTGTCTCCTCCCAGGTGATCCTCCCTCAGTACACCACCCCCAGGGTTCGGATCAGGAAGCGTCTGGCCTTCCCTGGCCACATGGGTGGAGACTTTAGGCAGGGTTTTAGTGGGGGGTCCACAGGATTCTTCACAAAGCCCAGTCCCATTCCTTGGGTTTCTTTTTAAATGCAGCCTTTAAAGAGCCTAGACCATCCGCCCAGTCAGGGGACCATGATATACATCTAAAGAATTCCTCATTCCTGACTCTAAACTCTGAAAGCGAATTACTGATACCCCTCACCAGTTCCAACCCAAGCAGCCCTAACACAGATATTGACTCATCACACATAATCTTTATAAATGAGTTCCGTCTATTCACATTTATAATAGTGGACAGTGAGTTTAGGTCCAACTCTATTCTTAATGCCTGGATCAGTGTTGCCTTAGAGAGCCCCAGAATATGACGTTAAATACAACCCTCCAAACGATTGGCCATTGCTTATGCATGTTATAAGAGCATTCCAGTCCATATGAGATGCTTATTACTCGTTTTTGGCAATAGGAGTGTGTTTATGACGAACTAAAACCTGCACTGGAAATAACAATGTTCTTAATTGCCACCATTGCAGACATGGCGGTCGGATTACGTTTTTGTTAGAGCCACTAATTCACTTGGGGGCGATTCGCCCCGGTAACCAAGAATGCAATAATTTTATACACGATGCAGTGTCCCCCTGATGTTCCAATACTTTGCTTATCACTCTTAGTATGTCCAACATGCAAATATTTGAATTATCTAAATTTACAACCAAATTGTTACGTTTTGCAATTTCAATCAGTACATTGGTGCTTCTTCTTAGACCAACATGTGTGGTGTCGAAAATTGCCAGGTCGTCTGTGTATGCCAGATATAAGATTTTCAGATTGTCCAATTTTAGCGGCAAAGTATGGATGTTATTTAAGGCCTTCCCCATGTCTGACGTAAACAAATTAAACAAGGTAGGGCCCAACATACACCCCTGCTTCACTCCCTTGGCAATCTCGATTGGTTCAGATAGATCACCCTTCCTATTCAAATTCATGCATGCATTGGTGTTTTCATGCAATAACTGACATGCTAATAATACGTCTTTAGGCATCTTCAATTTCCTTAATTTGTCCCAAAGTAAAGCCTGGTCCATTGTATTGAACGCCAAAGCGAAATCCACAAATGATATATAAAGCGGTACGGAGGATTTAGCATATGTTTGTCTAATCAGTGAATCCAATACATTATAATTGACTCAGAGTCCCTTCCAAAATCCATTCTGGAAGGGACTAAGAATCTGGTACTCACCAATCCATGTTTCAATCATCGATAATAAACATATAGAAACATTTGGTTTGGGCCATCCAAAAGGGATATTATCCTAGAGTTTGACAGGTCATCTGTTTTACCCTGCTTAAATGTTGGGATAAAATGAGACTACTTCCAAGAATTTGGTACTTGAACAGCCTCCACGATATGGTTGAAGAGTGTTAACAATATGTCTGCCCAAAGATCCTAGTTGTCCCTCATTACTATATAACAAACACCGTCTGGGCCCGGTGATCTCAATTTTTTCAATATACTTACAATGCGGACCAAGATGTCCCTATCAAATGATTGATTCAATTAAATTTTGAGTTGGAGTAGTACAGCTCCCTCCTGCAAATTTATCACGTAAATACGACTCCCATATATTGCCTGGTATGGGATTAGCCGTAGTCAACTGTGATTGAAAAACATATTTTTAAATAACCGCCACAGACATTTCATGTCATGTCTTTGGATAACATCATACAGATCTCTCCACATTGCAGTTTGATAGGAAAAACTGTGCCTCTTTCACCCGGCACAATAAAAGAAATTTAAGCTTCCTGATCCACACATAACTATGTTCCATGTCAACAGTAACTATTTCTCCCACCTTCCTAATCTCCTGTTTTAATACACCTTTTTTGCTTTGTCGTATCAGTGAGGGTGGATATATCCCACTTTAAGCAGGGTCCCACCCCTTCTACATAGGAAAAGATGCGTAATTGAACCAATCCACTCTTTTATTTGATTAGGGCAGACAAAATGTTTATTTACAGTATCCAGACCCCTCACAAATCTCATAACTCACAATGTTTCTATCTGACCAGCCTACTCTATTCAATGTATTATTCACATTAAGCATCCCCGTCCTATCTTGTACTAGGGCCTTCCTAGATTGTACTGTAAATTTAAGCTTCAATATGGCAGGGTCACTAAAATCAGAGAAACAAACCTTCCTTCCTTCAGCCTTATTAAACAGAGACAAGCTCGCAAAGAAATAATCAATGGTCGATTGAGAGATGCCATTGGGCCATGTTTTGGCGCCTGGAACATCCCCAATCGTAACCCCATTAAACATATGTAGCTATAAATCAAAGCAAAAGGAAGACCATAAAGGAGCTGAGCCATTTAATTTGTCACGCTTAAGCTCTTAAGCCACAGACAGCACCTCTCCATTGTCGCTTATTGGGTAATCTATACAGGGGGAATTGAAATCTCCACCAATAATTACCTCCAATACCTGGTAATTCACTTAATCAGAGATGATAGACTGCATTCACTCTCATATTCACCAGCATTCACTACCTCACACTACTCTGGGTTTACAGGAGGAACTAAAAGATGCCATGGCCCGCCCAGGTTGAGCCACAACCTCACACTTGCACCGCTATGATTGACTTGTCATTACAATTAGGTCATCAAATTAATGAACGGAAGGGGGACAAGAAGAGACCTGAGGTCTTACCTTTTGTAAGGTTGGATAAAGACAGGGGGGCCTGAACAGGAGATGGGGAGCCCATGCAGATTGGAAGCGTGAGGGGCCCATTATCCACGACGGAAAAGGAACAAGGCAAAGCAAACTATCTGTGTCTATATTGTGGGCAATCAGGAAATTCTATTCGGACTTGCCCTAACAACCCCCAAAAGAGTGCTGGGGGGACAAGAAAAAAGGGGAGATGGGAAAATGACAGGCTTGACCTTAGGGGGAACGCGGCTGATGGGCCAAATTGAATCAAGGTTCCCCAGTAAGGTGGCAAACAGGACGTTGAGTAAGACTTCTTATTTATATATTTTAGTGACTTTGTTCTTTGCCCTAACTAAGCAAGTAGTGTTGGCAATGGGAGATTTAGGGGCTACAGGTAATTTTGTAGACATTGCATTGGCAGAACAATTGGGGTTACCCCTTCAGGACAGACAAAGGTTGGAGGGAGTGCAGTCGGTGGATAGATCTCCTTAAACTTCTGGACCCATGCGACATCAGACTCAATCACTGTGGATAGTGTGTGCATCGGGACATGAGGAGTAGATAAGATTTGATTTGATAGCTGCTCCACAATTTGGCCTTATTCTTGGTATGCTTTGGTTGGTGCAGCATAACCCTCTAATTGATTGGTCCACACAGGAGGTGTTTTCTGAGCCTCAAGGCTATGAGGCATGTGCGCAGGAAGGAATGGGTCCAGCTACCTTTTTGGTGGAAAAGGCTCAAGTATCACAGGTAATGGGAGCGATGGGGACAGTCATTCCACCCCAATATAAAGAGTTTGCATGGGGTATTTGACAAAGGTGGGGCAGAGAGGTTGCCTCCACACCAATCTTATGATTGTGTGATCGACTCAGAACAGGGGCTAAGTTGCCCTGTAGTCAGATCTATGCCCTCACCGAAACACAGAATCAACATCTAAAGGAATATTTGAATGAGATTCTAGAGAGGGGGTTTATAAGGCACTCAACATCGCCTGTATCGTCGCCTTTATTTTTCGTGCCAAAAAGGAAAGTACATTCAGAACATACATAGACTCCCATGCATTAAACATAGTCACCATCAACAATAGGTTCCCTTTACCTTTGATTGTGGTGCTCCTTGATCAGGTAAAATCAGCAGTTGTTTACACTAAAAGGAGACTACCATTTAATACGGGTGAAGTCAAGGGATGAGTGGAAGACTGCTTTTAAGACCACGTTCGGCACATAGAGCATGTGAAGGAAGTGTTACAGCGAGTTCAAGAATACCAACTGTTTGTGAAACTAGAGAAATGTGCATTTCACACGAATCGGGTGGAGTTTTTGGGTTTTATTCTAATACCACAGGGCACCGTTATGGATGGGAAGAAGGTACAGGCAGTTACAGATTGGCCTTCCTCTCAGTGTGTGAAGGACATACAGTACTTTTTAGGATTTACCAATTTCTACTAGAGGTTTATTAGTAATTTTCTAAAATTGTGACTCTGATAACCTGATTACATAGGAAGGCTGCTCGATTACTTTGGAATGAGGAGGCTGAAAAAGCATTTACTAAGGCACTGTTGTTAAGACATCCGGTTATCGAGAAACCTTTTAAGGTAGAGAAAGATGCCTCCTAACATAGCATTGAATGCAGTGCTGTCCCAGAAGGATGAGGAGGGCATCCGGCATCCGGTGGCATTTTACTCCCACAAACTCATGAGTTGTGAGAGAATTGTTGGACATTTGGGCTGCATTTTTGGAGTGGGTGCACTATTTGTTGGGAGCTAGGCATCAGGTGACTGTGTTGACAGATCATAAGAATTTACAGTATTTCAGCACAGTGCAGACACTCAGTCCTAGGCAGCTAAAATGGTCTCAGTACTTTAATGAATTTGACTTTGTGGTAACCTTACGTCCTGGAAAGACAAACGAGAAGGCAGACGCATTGACTAGGCAACAGAATCTAGAGAATGTGGTTACAGAAGTGAAAGCTATTATTTCTCCAGAGAGGGTCATTGGGGCAGTTAGGGAGGATCTGCTAGGACAGGTGTGCAAGGGAATGAGGCAAAAGGAACTACAAGAGTGGGGTCACCCTTCAAGGATGATATGGGATGGTCTCCCCTATCATGCAGGGCAATTGTTCTTGCTCACCAGAGCATTACAGGAAAAGGCGTTGTATTAGTATCACAAGTCCCAATTGGCAGGTCATTCCAGTAAGAGGAAAACCCAGCACATGTTGGAGAAGTATTTTTGGTGGCCTGATTAGATGAAGGATATATTTTCATATATTCAGAGGTGTGAGACTTGTGTGCGAAACAAGGAAGATCATTCAATGAAAATGGGCTTGTTATACCCTTTACCCACACTAGAGAGATCCTTGACACACAAGTCTATGGCTTTCATTACAGTTCTCCCACACGATAACCAGTATGACACCATTTTGGTTGTAGTCGATTACCTTTCTAAGCAGGCTCATTTTATTTCTTGTATAGGAATTTGTGGGGTGAGTCAGTTGGTGGAGTTCTATTTCCAGCATATTGTAAGATTGCATAGCCTACCTTAAAGTATTGTATCAGACAGAGGGCCACAATTCACTTCTAGATTTTGGTGTGCCTGTTGCAGTATGTTAGGAATCATGTGTGCTCTGTCTTCGAGTTATCATGCTCAGACTGACGGCCAGGCAGAAAGAGTCAAAAAGACATTGGAACAATATCTTTGATGTTATTTGGGGGACAGTATGGCATCATGGGTGAGAGCCTTGTGGTTGGCAGAATTCACATATAATAACACGGAGCATGCATCATTGGGAATGGCACCAAATTGTCTGTATAGGCATGAACAAAATATGATACCAGAGAGTTTGCCCGAGATCGAACAGACTCCTGTACTTCGAGAGCGGAAGCAGTTGCTTTTTGAGATCAGGTGGAAGGCACGGTCCAATCTAGAACCGGCTAAGTTTGCCTGCAAGGCACATGCGGACAAGAAACATCAGAAAGCACCAAAATATAAGGTGGGAGACAGGGTAGGGCTGTCTACTCGAAATCTCCCATTGGTGGGCCACCGCAAGTCTGCACCTAGGTTTATTGGCCCCTATGAGATTGTACATTGTGTATCACCTGTGGCTATGAAATTAGGCTTGTCAAAAAACATAAAGATACATCCAGTTTTCCGTGGGTCTCTGCTTAAACCTGCAGCTCCAGGGGTGATCACACAGCAACCCCCATCTATCATGAAAGAGGGGCAAGTTGAAGACAAGGTGAAACGGCTTGTGGACTCCAGGAGAAAGCAACATGGTTTATGGTACTTAATTCAATGGTCCAGTTATGGACCAGAAGACTGTTCATAGCAACCAGCAGAGGCAGTACATGCTCCAAAATTGGTGAGACAATTGATGGTGCAAAATCCTGATCAGGCCCTGGGAAAGGCCCTTGGAGAGGAGGTACTGTCAAGAAAGGTGGATGGGGAAGGCGAGGGCACTTCTGGTGCTGAAGGTCTTAACTGCTAGCCTGGGAAGAATGTAGACTACATTTCCTAGCAGGACTGGGGTTTTGTTTCGCACGCCTGCTCAGCAGCGCCTGATTGCAGCTACGGTATCAGGTGCTGCCTGCACGTGCCTGGTGCAAATTATTGAGAGTTGGCATGGGCAGATTCAGCGTTTTCCAATAACGGACGAAGGAGTGGAATGAGGCAGCGAGGCAAGAACCAGAGAGCAACGACCCGGGTCTTGCGGTGGTGACTGGGAAGGTTGCTTCGTCTTAGCTTGATTTCTTTGTATTCGGGAAGTCCCGTGGGGTTCCCAGATCAAAGGATGAGTGAAACGCTTGCATTTATGTTATTAGTTGGTGGTGTTTGATGGCATAGTGTTATAGTGTTATAATCGGTGTCTTCCCTCCTGTGTTTTCCCTCTATTCCATTTCCTTCCCTGGAGTGGTGATGTCAGTGGAATGAGGTGATGTCACTGTGCTTAGAGTGTTGTCATCTGAATATGTGTTCCATGGGGGGCAGCTGGAGATAGGGAGCTGGCTGGCAAGGATGTGCCGGTGTTTCCTGCTGTGTATGTAACTAATAAACCCAATACAACTTACCTGCTGGCTCAGGTGTGTTGATGACAATATGACATTGTTACACATAACCTCATGTCTCAGAACTGAAATGTGGGGAATGGCAATGTAGGGTCCCTTTTGAGCCATCTTTGGAAAAACATGGGGCAAAGGTCACAACTGAAGTAAGCTAGGGTTCCGCATGATTTAGGGTATGTGTGTTAAGTCAAACACGCACCATTCCAAGGAACTTTACCGACTGTGTCAGCAGCGGAGTGGCTAGCATGTCATGGTTTATGTATGTCTCACGTTTTGCTTCGCTTTGCCTAATTAGGCCATGCGTCATGTACATTCAAATGGGAGAACTCCCTTGTTTGTTCCATACTGCTTGCTAAATGTTTTTCTGTTGTCGCAGTACACCCTAATGTTTCAATGTTTCATCCTAATGTTCGACTCAGGGGGGATAGCTCAGGGGCAACGTGCTCGCCCTGGAAGCAAGATGACAGAGCAACACAGGTTCGATTCCCGGGTCTGCGCTTAGAAACCTCTGGGTATTAAGTGTGTTATAAATAACCTGTCATATCATGCTATGTGTTGTGTCAGGCAGGGGTACAGGAAGTGGGTGTAGAGTATAAGGGCTGGTATGGCACGATGTTAAAGGAGTTTTGGAGTACAGACAGGATTCAGGTTAGTTCAAGTTGTGGTTGCAAAACGTATGTGTGAATGTTCTTTCCCTATATCCCCCTGCACTCATCCAATCTTGTTGTCCCTCAACCTTTTTCCGGTTTCCCTAAACTCCCACTCCCTACCCACAACCTCTCCGTAATCCCTCTTCCACCTCCATTGGCTGCCACGTGGTTACCTGTGAGTTCAGACATCAGGTACCCATGCCAACCACGGTGGGAGGGTTGAATCCATTCAGGTTATGTGGTTCAAGGGAGAGTGTCGATACTCTCTCCCTTTATGATTCTGACAAGTGGGCATCATTTAGTATAGACTAACTTGGGGATTAGGGACACCTGGACTAGGGAGGATTGCTGCTTTCTAGATGGGAGAGAGAGACAGCGCCTAGGGCCCTGAGAAATCCTTGAACGTCTCGGAGACTCTGAGTATTGTTTTGGCCATCTATCAGAGCACCAAGATTGTTCATTTCAGCTACAAAACCATTCATAATGCATACCCTTACAGAATGGGAACGTATGATAAAAGGTTTGCTTTTTTACATCAAATCTTGGTAAAATGAGTAGCATTTAGTTGAGTAATGGTAACAACTGTTGTCTGCCATGCTTCTATGAGGCCAATGGCACTCCGTGTAACACAGTGAGGTTTACACCTAGCACCAGGTAGCATTGCCAGAGTTGGTTCTAGAAGCCCATGGAGTTGGCTGGATAGGTCTCACTCCCTTCTTTGACCACACACCGGGAGAAGCAGATTCCCCTAAAACAAACAGAACATTTTCTACAGATTGTCTCTCTCCCCACTCCTCCAGCCATTCTGGATACTTGCCTGATTTCTTTAAAGGAGCTTGTCATTGTTTTGTTTTGCTCTATACAAGTATTGTCTGCTTTAGGAAGACCACTGTCCTAAAATTAACTATTATATCAAAAAGATAATGAAAGGGAGAAGGGGGTGGGAGGGTAAAGGCAGGGAGTGGTAATATAAAGCACAGCACACGCACTAATGAAGAGAAATGAGCGTGCCGGGTTATTACATATTAATGTCTAAAAAAAACACATTAACCACTCAATGAGGCCTCTGAATACAGTTCAATTGGCCATGGAACACATAAATCACCCAGAGAGATGGAGACACGGTGAAAGTTATGGCAGCCATACTACCCACACATGCTGGAGAAAATGTGATCTATAATAGCACCAGACAGCTCATTAACCCACTCCGCAATGTGTGTGTGTGTGTATATCATCAGAGTATTAGACTCCTGCGGGGAGGCGGCTTCCGAAATCTCCATTTTAGCAATTCACACCACCTCTGTGAAAAAAACACTCTCTGGGACTTCTGCACTCCCATTATGCATTGTACCTCTGAAATCCTCATGCAACATCAGACAGTCATATCCAGCACATCCCCCAAGTAGCAATCTCAGAGGAAGCCATTTTAAATGCTGGCACTGTGTGGAAAGTGAATGGCACATGAGACATCAGTCATATTTTGGCAATTGGTCTGGGCTCGTAGAAACTTTGAATTGGCTAGGGATAAGGAACAAGCTCTGTGTTGATCAAGCATGGACTTAATGTTTTGCTAGTTAGGGGCACCAGCTGTAACCTGACAACCAGTGCTTTAAGTGGGCCGGGGCCTGCCGGGGCCGGGCCCCGCCAGTCTCCAAAAAGTGGGTCTGAGCCGGGGCCCTGCCGGGGCCCCCCGGTCCCACCACGCCATGGCAGGACGCATTATCCCGCCACGGCCGCAGCCGCGACGGGAGATGCGCCCGCCAGTGTAACGTTAGGCAAGTGGACAGAAGTGCCAGCCAGCCACAGCGTCGCTGAGGCTGGCTGGCACTTCTGTCAGTCACTGTAACTTCCCTGATGACCCCCCATCTGAGGGGTCATCAGGGAAGTTACAGTTCCTTTGTTTGCCCTCGCCAGGTCACTGACCCTCCGTGAACCTGCAGGCTCCATGATCTAATATGTAGATTAGATCACGGAGCCCGCGGGTTCCCAGAGGGTGAAAGACGCCTTGGGCTCTGTGATCTCTGCTCAGAGCAGCGATCACTGAGCCCGAGGTGCCTGTCTCCTTTGGCAAATCTTTATAAAAGATGCCTTGAAATGTGTACGTTTCAAGCCATCTTTTATAAACGTAGAAATATTTCTACGTTTATAAAAGACAGCTTGAAACGTGCACAGTTCAAGGCATCTTTTATAAAGCTTTGTCGACAGACAAAACCACCTTGGGTTTTGTCCGTCCTCAACGCTTTATAAAAGATGGCTTGTACGTTTCAAGCCATCTTTTATGAACATAGATATATGTTACAAATGTCTATGTTTATAAAGGTGGCTTGAAAAGTACACAAACCATAGTACGGTAAGCACACAAGTGTGCGTAACTTACTATGGTTTGTACACTTTCAAGCCACCTTTTATAAACATAGAAATATGTAACATTGCTATGTTTATAAAAGAAGGCTTGAAAAATACACAAACCATACTAGTACGCATACAAATATATAAATGCTCTACTACATTTATATATTTGTTTGCGCACCCTACTATGATTTGTGCACTTGTAGGCCACGCCCACAGCGGATGCCACGCCCCCAAAAGAGGGCCCCCCTTCAATTTCTTACCCCACTTAAAGCACTGCTGACAACCTCTTCGATACCCAGGGCACTGCCCCTGAGATCTCTTGCTTTCTGGCCCTCCCACTCGGGTGTCAAAGAGTGATTTATTGTTCAATTAAAAAACACGGTTGGCCTGAAATAAATGGCTTCGGTTTCAGTACTCTGAAGTGTGTTTCATACAATTCAACTTAAAAAAAAATATGGAACTGCTTTTACAGTGGTAGCCCCCTTCACAAGTAATTCCTTGAGGAGGCCATGCTTCGACCATTTGCATAAGTAAACAATTCCCAACAGCACCAACACTGGCATCTTTTTAATTATGGACTGTATGATGATGTGGGCAGCTACATTCACAAAGATGCATTTTCTGTGTGTGTATGCACAGTTTACCTACGTGGGATGTTATATATCGCATGTGTGTGACATGTCATTGTACATTGTACAAACAGATATGTATGTGTACATTTGTACGTTGGGGAAATAATATTTTATGCAGTATTTAGAAGGGGATGGGGATAGCTAAGTAAATTAGGTGACTACCGCTACTTATTGTGTTCCTCCAGCATCACATTAAAATAAAAGTCATCATTGTTTTACCCAACAGGTTTCGATAAGCTTTCTTTTATTTGTTCATATACATTTATAATGTGGTTTGGTGCTTCACATATGCGCTTTATTGAACACACAAAATGTGTCCGCTCTTGAAAACGCAGTGCATACATCTGAGTATTTCTCTGCACAATTAAACAAGGAATGGTAGGCGATGTAGTCTACTGGATAAACTGAAGTCAAAGGGAGCGGCATCTGTCCCGGGTTCTCCACTTGGCCATCATGTGTGATCCTGGGCAAACACTTTAACTTCTGAAAGTGAGATTACCAAAAGGGATTCAGTGAAGTGTTCACTATAAAAAACTAACAAGGTGAATCCATCCTGTTTAATTGAGTCTGCGCTTGGCAATGATCACAGCACTTGGGCTTCAGGGGCTGTTGCTTCCATTTGCTTGATACCATTGCCCTATGAGGCTCACATTGGCAGTATAGGGTATATGAGATGACACTTGGAATGTTATAGCAGCGCCTGGCATCTGAGGCAGCATTTAGCATATTATGGGGATACATGACCTTTGATGCTTCAACAGATGGAAGATGGTGGGGACTGGTCATATGAGGCACTACTGCCATAAGAAAACAATGCTCATAGCTTGATGGTTCTGCTGTGTGTGCCCCGTGCATATCATGACGCTTTTTTTGTGACCCCCCCCCCCACACCCTAAAATTCGAACCCAGTTCATCATTCAGCTTGCATGGAAGTAGACCTTTAATTTGGAATTGGGAACTATGTTGACGGTGGTGTGGGAGGAAGTGGTTTCTCTCTGGCCTTGTGCGGCTCCTGTGACACCCATGCTTCCAACCAACCCCACACATTTTTTTGTTTGGTTTCATCCCAGTCCTTCAATGGGATCTGGTTGCTCAAAGTCCTGTCTATCCTACGCGTGTCCGAAAATGTGTTCTAAATAGGGCATCTTCAGCCGTTGTGTACACTTTACATGCCCTCTACACACACGCAGACTTGCACACACTTACACCTGGCACTCACTAACTGATTGCGTGCTGCATGGGGCGGGGACACACACATCCCCCATTGCATCCTGGGTACCTCACTTCGGAAATCCTGGAAGGGGGTTAGCTTAGCAGAGTCTTGTGCAAAGAGGCGGTCTCCCAATGAACTGGTGAATTGTTCCACGTAACCTGGTCTCGCGCGGCCACCCCATACGACGGAAACTAGAGCGATCGGACTCATTCAGGTCGGTCCCACTGCACCCACACATGACGCATCAGCTGAAAAATTGACAAGACAGGGCTCGTTCAAAGCCATCTCCATGGGACCCTTTAAGTGGAATTAAAAGGCTAAGAACTCTTCCTCCTGAGAAACATTAATGCAAAATGTTCAAAGGCGCTGGAATAATAGCATTGAACCAAAAATGTAAACCCCTCTCAAACCTGTATCCTCTCCTTCCACCATTAACCAATGAACGTCTCCACCTTTGGACCCTCACACCCGTTATCATAATGTGCACAGGCTGGAGATTGCTTACCACTCAAATTCCTCGGCCCTGACTCTGGAGAGCATTCTCAGAAAACTGAGGCGTGATCCTCTTCCACAATGTCCGCCGCGTCATCCAAGCTTGCCGTTGGTACGCACTACCGAGCCTTCTCCCCGTGATAGCTAGTTCACTATTCATTGCCAGGAGGTCCATGCATCTTGCATTCCACAGTTTCACTGCCTTCTCTTCTGAGGGTCTAGCAGACCAACTGCTTGTGCCTCAACACGTCACGATATAAATCTTCCAAGGTTTGAAAGGTCGTCCTGAAAGGTCGAGCTGAGTGGGAACTAACAGAAATTGAGTTCTTTTTAAACTGCACTACTTTTAATTGTGCACTACTTTTAATTTGTTTGACTAAGTTTAATATTTGTGATTTTTGTATGAGCCTAATAGTTTTACTACTTTTAATTTGTACTACTTCAATTCTATCAGTTCAACTTTTTACAGTTCCAGAACTGTTCTTCCTACTGTTAAGGAACATACGTTCGTTTTACTTAAGAGCCCTTTTGAAGCTGATCACTCCACATTGCCTCCTGCAGGGATGGTAAGCAGTACATAATGAACACGATCTTATTCCGTGCTGCTCTCTGGCTCTGGGGTGGATGTGTCTCGGGAGGACAGCTCAGCAGCAACGTGCTCACCTTGGAAGCAAGACGACACGGAGCACCACAGGTTCGGATCCCAAGGTGCGCGCTTGGAAACCTCTGGGTATTAAGCACTTTATAATTAACCTATCATACCAGGAGTGCACTGCGGAGAGAGCTTGCCTGGCAGTAAAGATAGCCTCTGCAGAGTAGAAAATACAGAAGTGTCCAAATTATTGTTCCACACTATGCTGTCAGGATATTCACACCTCCACATAAATCAAATTTTTGGGAAAGCATAGTAGTCACTGTTCTGCCAGTTTTCTTTACCATAGAACTTTTATAAATTGAAAGAGTGCAGAACTGGTATACAAAATAGATGTGTCATGAGGGTTGACTATGAAAGAAAAATCGAAATGGCCTCCTTCCTGGCACTTTTTCTAGAATGTTCAGGAGGCAAACCGTGCAAAGTCCCCATTGCAGTTACACCCAGGCTGAAATCAGTTTCGACTGAAGCGAAGAAAAAACCTCCATGATAACCCCCCCCCGACCCTCAGACACTGTCTACTTCCCACCTGCCCCAACCCCAGAACACATGTGTTGCTCCATGTCCTCACAACCCCCCTTCCCTCCCCCCCCTGCGCTCCCAACCTCCACTTCCTGGGTGACAGATCCACTTCTTCTTGCTCATGCTTCTAACTAACGCTGGGATCCAGAAATGTATACAAATAATGACTGACTTTAAAATCTGATTGTACGTTTGATTTATCAAACATTCCCCATCATTCAGTTCCCTGTCTGCAAGAGATATTGCCGGGGCCATTAGTGTTGGGAACATAACTATTCCCCTGGGACGCATTGCAATCACTCAGCATGACACAAAATCATTAGAAGGAATTTGATTAGAAGAGCTCGTGATCATCAATTTCCAGCTCCCTCGATAACTCAAGCAAATATTTTGCACCCAGCAGAGTCCATGACCTTTTCTCGAGCATGATTCCAGTGATTGTATCTGTAATGCTCCTTTTGCATAAGCAGGGCTCATTCGAAACACTGCATTGAAAATGCTGAGTCTGACATGAGAACTCAGCCTGAAAAGCCAGTTGATATTTAGCGCCTGTTAACCAAAATCTCACGGCATGTCATCTGTCTTAATGTCCTTTCCGGCACAGAGCCTGGAGCTGGG
Source organism: Ambystoma mexicanum (assembly GCF_040938575.1). Lineage (NCBI taxonomy): Eukaryota > Metazoa > Chordata > Amphibia > Caudata > Ambystomatidae > Ambystoma > Ambystoma mexicanum. The sequence continues at coordinate 395,004,049 of NC_090928.1, read as the reverse complement.
CCGGGATTCCGTCCGTGATGATGGCCCTCTCCACGGACAAGGATGTTTAATAGCCGCCTTGTAGCCAAAGCCAGCATGGGAGCAGTGTACCATGATGAACAAAAGGAGGTGGGCTTGTAATGCACAAGAGCATCTCACCTGTCAATGAGTAAGATAAGAATCCCACCCAACCCAGGCTCCAGGGTATACCGTGGTTTCATCGACAGTCATTTTTACGACTGCCTTTTTTAGAAATACAGAATTACGAAAAAACTCATCGAAATCTTTGGGTGGGGGTGGTTCAGGGCAGATAAGAGTTTGAGGGGGTCGGAAATAGTTAAAAATAGGTGGGGGAGGGAGGGTTGGGGGGAAGGCCTGCAACCCCCCAAAAAAAATATTTCGATGACCTTTTTCGTAATTGTGTACTCGTAAAAAACAAAGTCGTAAAAATGACTGTCGATGAAAGAACATAGAACCGGCTTCAGTTCGAGCATGTTGTATGTTAATAAGCATGTATACTGCAGCAGTCACCTGTATCGGAGCACCTAGCATCTAGCAGCATCTAGGCTTGTCCACAGAGTGGCATACTGGGCCCTGCCTGGGGTACCCAGACCTTAGACTGCAGGGGGAGGGGCATTGACAAGAGGGTGAGGAAAGGGTGGGAAAGTGGGAAATAGGTCCTACATACACATGGAGGGATACAGAAGGGGAAGAATGCTTTGTGATAGCATGGGTGCATGACAGTCCTGTTAGCTGGACCATAGTTCTGCAAAAGAAAACAGGAAGCAGTGTCCCTAAGCGTAGTGTCTTATTTGCTGAGGAATCTCTATTTGCTGGTCCCAGGTCAAACTCTAGAATGTTAATTCTGTGACTGAGAATCCTGAGCCACAGGGGGTGCAGTCAAGAATAGTGGGGGCTGGGGGGTTACTAGTCTTCCAGTGAATTCCTGCAAGGGCCACCGCTATCATGAGCACTGAATGTGCCTTGATTGACTCCTTTCTCAGAGACATTGGAAAACGGGGCAATTGCACCCTGTAGCACTTCCTTGAAAAACTATCACCAGCAGAATTGTATTAGGTGCTTTTGACAAAAGATCTCTCGCCAATAGGGTCATTGCTGAAGCATGGTGACACCATCCATTGAGAAGCAAGCACACAGGGACTTTACACAGATTGCAGAAATCTGCAATTCCTTACATCTACCAGAGCACTATCTGAACGTCAAAGTTAAGGTTGCTTTTGGATAAACATCTCTTTGTTTATACTTATTGAGTCAGTGGCAATAATGCCAAAGCAGATCCATTATCCCACCCACCAGTCACTGTCCCTGAGGAGGCTCAACCTCTTCAAAGTGCTTCTGGAAACATGTAAGTCCTTAAAGATTATTGAACTATGAATGACCTGTAAGGGGTGGGGCAGGATCCTAAAACGGAAATCCATCACGTGATCTGGCACATGGGTGCCCTTTTTTCCCAGCCAAGTCCAGACAAACACAAATTCTAGAATGATGCAATGACTCTGATGACAGGCGACCGAGGGCAAAAAAAGACGGAATTAGAACAACAAGGTTTCTAGCCAAGAATTTCCTCTGATGTGCAACCACATGGCCAGGACTGTTGACTATGTGCTCAGAATAGATTTTCACTGCAGACAACTGATTTGCGGCCATTACAGGATACACTATGGACTTTTATATAATGTAACTTAAAAAAGAGACTTGACAAATATCAATGGGTTTGACATCCCGCTCGTTGTTTGAGATCTCTACAGTAAATTGTGAAGTTGTGTTCTCTTAAGGGTCTTCTATCCTCCAAAAAACCTAGTGAAGGCATCTGTAAATGAAGAAGTTGTCCGTCTTCACAGACTTCCCACCATCATTGTTACAGACTGAGGTTCACAGTTCATTTCCAGGTTCTGATCTTCGTTCTGCATTATTGTTGTCCATCTATTCTTGGGTTACTACCAACGAAGGGAAGAACAGATCACGCGGTAAAAACTGATGCTTCTGCGATTTCTTGGTTGTAGTCTAGAAGTGAAGCACAGGGATTGGGAAAGTGCATGGAGATTGGTGGAATTCGCTGATCATAGCAGCAAATATTCCACTACAGGTTGCTCGCCTTTCATTTTGTCAAAAGAATGACATCCTCAATGCTTCCTCTAGGTTTGTCGAGATCTACTAACTCTTCCATTACCAAGAAACATCAGCAGGCTAAAACAAACCCTGAGAACACATTACAATAGCTACAACACACAAAGAGGACGTCCGACATTGGCGTATCATGGAGGTGGCCTACATTTTGGCTCTCACCAAAGAACTTTAATTGAAAGAGTCACATAATTTACACCCAGGCAGTTCTTAATTTGTAAATAAATAATTGCCAGATCCCACTGCATCAACTTATTTGATGTTCTAGCTACAACACCAACCGGCTCAATTGGGGTGATGTGTACACCAGCCATGGCAGGTGTGTGATTTACATATGCCAATCAAAATAACATAACGTGACATAGTAGTTTTGTCTACAAATGAGACGTGAAATGTTAAATTGCTTCCTCTTATCAATTTCCTTTGATTCTATAGGTGGCAAGTGGAGCATTTTGACTGTCTATCCACAAAAAATAGAGCAACAGTGCTTTCTTCATTTAGTAAATTGATGGACAAATGCAGACAAAATCATTACTAAACTGATTAATCTGCCTATCAAATGGCTGAGCATGATCTTTTTCTAGAGGTGAGAACTATAGGGATTCCTTGTCAGTTGCCTTTTCACATGCCTTGCCTCTCTGGTGGAGCTGTATTCTGGTGACTGTCCTCTCTGTACCCAGTAATCCGATTGAGGACTGTGTGACACTGATCAAAGTCATATGCCAGTGTGTGTTTAAGACCTAGTGAGTTGGCGGCCTGGCCCACTCCTGCATATTGGTACACTCCATAATGGCTTAATGAAGTGGCCAATTTAACAAGGCCCTTCTTGTACCTGCTGAGTGCCCCCGCCTGGAAAGGCACAGCAAAGCCGCCATCACACTGACGCATATATTTGTACATGCCTGCCTGCCAGGTGAACCAGTCAACTGCCTCTGCTTCTGCCAGTATCAATTGCCCATGCCTCTCACCCTTCTGCAGCTGTGCTGCCAGTTATCACAGAAGCAGAATGGCAACAATGTCATGAAGGTGACAATGTGCTGTCAGGACCCGTATGAGTGTGTTGGGTCTGTGGCTCAGTGGACTAATGCATCCTTTACAAGAACCTGTGTTTGACCTCATGGTCACAGGTTCGATCTCTGCAGGTCAACTCAGCCCTTCATCCTTCTGAGGTGGATAAAATGAGTACCATTAAGTTGGGTAACAATAAACATCTGTTATTAGCGCCGAGATGCCCCTTCGGGGATGAACGTGCGCTTTCCAAATACGCCTATTATGTTATGAGTGAGCAGTACTCTCATCTTCCACCCTCATTGTTATTCATGAATCTGAGTATCTAGCAGTGCAGCGCCAGGTTGGCTCACATTGTTGTTATCTTGTTGTGTGACTAACACTGATTGATATTTTAAAATGAATATTTCCAAAACATACATCATAATTGAAAAAAGTGAGGCAGTAGGTTCCAGGGCTCAGAAATAAGTCCTAGGGCTGAGCCCTGTCAAACACCCCCACATATTTATCAAATGCCCCAGATATAGCTGATATTGCCAAACAGTGCAAGCATACAGTCATGTCACATTTAGTTAACCCTTCTGAGGTCTTGAAGAGTTCACCCAGTCTTTCATAGCTCTTTAGTGAAACCATTAAGTAAACCACCATGCAGGGACGGACCTCAATCGCCACATCCTGTATTACTGAATCATCAATCGGAATAAGAAGTGCAATTATTTATAGAGTTTAAGAGAAAGTGTAGATGACTGTTTCACTTGTTGGGTCCTGTAGATTATGGACCGCAAGACAGGATGTGGGAACCCGCTGATGTGTTCATTCCCTACATTTGTATTACCAGTTGTACTGTGATTATCCCGAAGAGCCATGCTCTGTAGAAGATTCCCAAAGGGTTGCACTATCACAGCCAGATCTGCCCTGACTACTGGACTGCACTTGGATTGCCTCTGTGGTACAGGGTAAAGAATGTTCCATTGGATGCTGTGTGGAACATATCAAAAAACTGCCAAAGAACTGTAAAACAATTGCGCAGACAAATCTGCAAATCAATATTGTATTTTCCCCACAACTTTAATGATTGGTATCTGCAAACCAGTTGTAAGGAAGATGTGTAGGAAAGATCTTTACATGACTGAGAGACGCTGTGTTGAACTTGTTTGAAAACCTTCATGGTGGGAAGTATCCCTTCACTACGTTTCCCTACAGTTCTTGCAGTTGCACAAGAGTTCTGACACCAGTGGAGATGTTGGCATTTTCGCAGTCACGTGCCACCCTGACAAGAATGAAAATTCTCACCCACCAAGTATCCAGTCTAGTCTAAAGAATTCCTACCAGTTGTCAGGTAGTGTATTTCATTATTTATGCCCAGTTTTGCCTTACTGTTTGGGGCATTTGCCAGCTTTGCTGTTGGGACCCCAAGTGGCAAACAAATGTCCTCCACCACGTGTACTGACTAAGTTGATTCAGCATTCTATAATTCTTTGCAAACCTCTGCTGAGGGAACATCTGCAGAACACTTCCGAGTTTCACATCATTGCATTGAAAGAACTGCCTGAGTTCAGCCACCACCTGCATCGGGTGACATTGCATGCTGCTTTTTGTGTTAGTGCTTTTTTACAACACCTGGCGCTTTTCATTTCAGTGAGCTTCTGTGATCAAGGACTCTCCTCTAGCTCATCCAAAGAACCTGAGCTCATGTTACCCATCTGCTGAAACTAGCTGTCACTCGACTCATTTTGGTTAAGAAAGTTAATGGTAATTTTGTCTGCCCCAAACTCAATGTCGGTTATTACACATGCAGATGTCCTGTCTACTGTAAGTGACTTCAATCCGGCACACGCCCAAGTCAACGCCTGGCATGTAGTGTACAACTGAAATCCTTATTAATTTTTGTCTAAAAGTTCATTGTTCTGAACAATATACCACTCATATCAAGCCCTTCTCCTTGAACCGCCCCCCCCCTCCCCCCCCCCGGTCACACTGAACCAGGAATCAGGCTGGTTTGCAAAGGTAAATGTTTATTTATGTATTTAAAATGTAATCCCAATATGTTTTAATAGATACACAACAATCACCAATGGGGTGAGGTAACACTGAATGATCTCTTTAATACACAAGGAGTAAGTAGTGAGCAAATCAATTCAGCAGAGAAAATAATACTTTTGTGTTGGTTCAGATCTAATAACACTGTTGTTAAAGGTTCCCCCTGCACACCCCTCAACCCCCAATAGGTACTGTAAAGAGATAGGAGGAGAGGACAGGTTTCAGGAATGCCAGAATTCAAACAGAATATCAATCCCACTTTCCCCCAGCAAACACAGGAGAAAAACGGAGTTGACTATCCAGCTGTCAAATTGGCTTTTAAAGTTATCTTTAGAATGAACTAGGAAAAAACACCAAATATGGTCAAAATTGCTGAAATTGTTATAAATTCTTATGGGAGCCGCTTTGGATAGTTGCACAAGCAATGATTTAATCCCAAGAAAACATTTGAAAACTTAAAATTCAAGTCGGAAGGAATTAAAAGCTGTTTTACACGTGTAAAAATTTGCCAAAACGAACATTTGTGGCAAACTTTTCACTGCGCAATATTTGCAATAATGGGAGAATCGCATTGATTTGGACTGTGATTTTAGGTGCGATGGATAGATATCAATGTTAGCTACAAGCAGAAGTTGTTTCTATCACAAAAACTGAGGGAGTTACAGACATTTTAGTAGAGGTCGTTCCAGGAATGGAAAACAGGAATGCACTTTTAAAATGACAAATGGGTTTCTTAAACTAGAGGATGACTATGAACAAAACGAATACCACACAGGAACACAGTCACTTGATCAGGGTGACTGCCTGCTAAGGAAACTCGCCTTCTGCAGATGAGAAAAGGATCAGCGCAGAGATAGTTTTAACAATACTGGTTATGGAGGAAAACTAGGATGGGGTGGAGAGAGGTTTCAGACAATGCAAAGATACTCCTCACAATACAGGTTCTGAATACAAGATAGGATGGGTCAAAGATAGGGCTAAAACTATGCAAAGTACATATGCTAGGGACACAATTCTCTCTATTGATACTCACTGGATACATTTTTAAATGGGACCGTCAGTTCTGGTCAGGGGATTGGATCTGGTTTAGGAAAGATGTCTGTGCACATCGGACTGGGCAGTATCAGCAAGGCGCTCTGGTCACGGCACAGGACTGGATTGGATCTGCCCTTCTTGGTTCTGAGGTTATTTCTTTTCAGCAGGCAAGCAGTAACAGCACAGCCCGGCTGTATTATGATGCTTCCCCTTAGGCTTGTGGGGTTCTGTTCTGGAATTTGAGGCCTAGCTGAGAATGGTTCAGCTATGCAGTGGGCCCTTTTTTCTCTTTGACAAGTTTCTGGAGTCTGAAGCAAGGAAGATGTAGCGTTCAGCAGAAGGGTGCTCCGCCAGCATCAGGATAGTGAGTGAATCTGTCTGTCCTTACGTGTGGTGAGCTGTCTCTATTTATGCTATGAACTCACATCATAAAGGGGGAGTGTGGGCCGGTATAGCCTAAACTTGTCCCTTTGAAAGGTGATTGGGTCAGAGTCTGCTCTCTGCCTTGATAGGAGGAGAGAAACAGAGAGTCATCTTTATGTTGTGATTTTATGAGGCTGAGAATCCACCCATAGCCCCTGGAACACAAAATCTACTTTTGGCAAAATATATATTTCCACATGTGCAACCTCTCTACAAATCACATATACAGATTACATATTTTACATAGCAGCTATTCCTCAAAACTCCTTAGCTGTGGGATCTTGTCTCCGCTTTTCACAGAATTTTGCCCTTTTCACTAGGAACACAATGTCCAATTTTTAAGCAAATTTCTACAAGTGTGCGTGTTTAACATGGGAATAAGTGTATAAAGTTTCACAATTCTAGCGGAAATGCATGTTGCGTAAAATAAAATTTCTTGCCATTGCGTTCCAGAACATGTCACACAGTTCTGATGCCTCTTCACCCGTGCATCCAGAAATTACATTAACAACTCTGTTATTTTTATATTTTCCACAATTTTAAACAGTGAGTTATCAGTCTTTTTAAAATATGTTCTTTGTCCATGTTAATCAACAAATGGTTGTTTTGCTCCTCCCCTTGGTCACTCCCTGGAAGCCCAGGAGCCAGCCCCCATGTGTGTTCCTTGCAGAGGCCATTTACGACTGTCTACACTTCGAATTTCCTACTCTGCAACTTGTCATTGTTCCTTTTGCCTCTGTAGACTAGCCTGTAATTAACACTTCTCTGTGATTTCCTGCTGGGGGAAAGACCTTCCTTCTGTGAGAAAACCTGTTATTCAAGTTCTGCAGCTTCAGCCAGGTTTAAATTAATTGTTAAATTATGTGGCCTTTTCCTTAGCACAAAACAAACTTGTTGGATCAAATAGCAGCTAGAATTCTCATTCAAGATTGTAAATCATGGGATTAAATAATTACAATATTAGTTACTATCAGTAACAGGCCTCTTGGATTGCAAACATTTGATTTTTAGTTTAAACATGTTAAAGTTTAATCAGGCAGGCCCCTGACAGCTGTCATCACAGCAGCCCTCTGCTGCACAGAGATTTTTGACAGATCCACAGGCAGGCCACTTTTGCAGTGGAAATCTCTTTATGCTCTCAGCTTTTCAAGACATTGTAAGTTCACAATGGTTTCTTCAACTAAGTGAATTCTAGCACCCAGCAAGAACTTTGAATATTTGAAGGTGTTCTGTACCGGCATTCTGAAGTTTCAACAGCAATGAAAAAATGATTTAAAGCAATATTTGGGGTTTCTTTTAGCAAAGCACTGCTTTTTCCTTCTGCACTCCACTTTCCATTGTTGTGGGGCTTAGTGACACATTTCAGAAGTGAGAGCTCTGTTCCACCACTAACAACATGCGTGGCAGATTGGGAGCCATCTTTTTGTGCGTTGAAAAGCGCGATTTCATGGGTTTTGGTGCGCACAAAGGTGTTGCGGTCATTTTGCTGTTTCTGGCCCCATCATAACAGAGTGATGCAGCTTTGTCGAACGGGAAATTATATCGTGCCTCCTATACTGTATGAATATATGTATATTGGCCTACACCAAGCTGCTTATAAGCCACTTGAGAGGACATCCGCGTTGCATGGTCTTGACCTTAGATCAGTGTAAGCCGCCATTTTAGAAACATCCGCCATTTTAGGTTCTCGCTCTTAAAGTCACCCTGTGTTCTAAGATGGTGGACAATGTCATTCAGAATGCAACATGGCCGTTTTGACCTCTGTGTATAAACTAATGTATAACTTGCCTTACAGGCTACATGTTGGGGTCATGAACTGAGACCTTGTCCTTCGCTGACCTGTGTGTAGAGGATTACTTGCGCTAACAAAGCTAAACCGCAAGCACATGTTAAACACAATGTATTCAAATACTGAAATGTGAACACTTGCTTGACTACATTGTATAAAACTGTTTAAGAAGACTTAACATGAAATCCTAAAATACACTGTCGCCATTGAGGCTTGTTAAGTGAATACATTAAAGGTAAACCCTAAGTGCACAGATGCGTGAACTCGGCACAAACCCTAGATCCGTAATGTATTAACAAATATTAACTGTGAAATGGGTTGAACATCGTGTTTTTGAGGGTATAAAGAGTGCGACTATTCTAATGTACAGTCCCACTCACTGAGCACACTGAACCACGCTGGAGTTCGCTGTGTTGTACTGAGGGCCGATAACTATCGGTTGCTTTGTCCTTTGAAACTGTTCAGTATAAAATAAAGATCTTTGTATGTTCCTTTGTAACCTGTGTTCGGTGTATTTCCTTTTGGGGTACTCCGCCTCGATATCTTCTTTTTGTTTTCACAGTTGGCGCCCGAATAGGGACCCTTAAGATTGATGCCGGATCATCAAAGGCTGACACCCGCTATCGGACTGGGATCGGACGGTGTGACAAAATAAAGGGGCCCCTTTCTGAAAGAGATGTGACACCTCAGCAGCGCTGCAGGACCCGATCCCTGGACGATTAGCTTGTGGTCTGAGATGGCATCTTGGCGAGGATCCACTTATCGAGGCGGGCAGATTTGCCGAAATCACCAAACACGAGGTAAGATTAGTTACGTAAGAATATTTGTAATCCAATCGGACCTCCTTAGGATTGATCAGGTGAGTCGTGACCCTATTCTTAAGTATCCTGATAATTTGTTTTGGCGCATTGTATCTGCAAATACAATTATTGACCAGATAACACCAATAATTTGATATGCCTGGGAAATTGTCTACCTGCTTCAGGGCGTTATTCTGCAGTGATAGGCAGTCTTTGGAATTTAGCCGTCCGGCACCACAGGAGGGGTCGCCGGCTTGTACTATGTACTGTAAGCATAGCATTGGAAGTATAGTGTTTAATGATATTTGGCACAGACAAACCAGACATGCCTCCGAACTTCAGTGACCAATCAGTGGTAGTTTTGAAATCCCTCGTATTGAGTATTTAGAGTAAATTTTGTTAAAGAAAAAGGCTAGACCTGCAGCATTCGATGTTTTGCAGAATTGGAAAAAAAAGCGTTACAGCAGCTCAAGAGTAGAGAACAACATGCGCGCAGTCATAAAACGAACGCCGGAAAAAGCATTGTTATATGACCAAAATAAACAGTCTGAATCGACTAGGAATATGGATAGGGCTTTCTCACTCGGCATTCAGAAAATCTATCCTTCTAAGGACCTTCATGTTTCCGACGAATTTATTGACAAATTGTTAAATGAACGAAGGCTTGGTGCCTCTGCGCCACCTCCGTATGTTCCTCTTCCTGCTGCTCTGCCTCTTCCTGCTGTTATTCCTGCTCTTCCTGCTGTTGTTTCTGTTGTTCCTGCTCCTCCTAATGTTCCTCTTCCTCCAGTTGCTGTTCCTCCACCTGTTCCTCCACCTCTTCCTAGTGCACCAGTAATTGTACCTCCATTGAATTTGCCTGCTCCAAGTGGTCCTGCACTGCTTGTAGTCGATCAGGGTGCGAGGTCGAGGGTTGTCACTCGCAATACTGTACCTCCAGAGAAGAAACGTGATTTGATTGCATGGGGTAAGCGTTGTATGGAGAGAGATGATCAAGCTAATGCTTTTGCCACACTTTCTAATATGGACAATTTTCCTGAAAAAAATGTTTTTATTGAGGGATTAGGGATACATTTATGTGTAATGTGGGGCAAATTAAATAATGGAGATCTCCCACAAGGGTTGAGAGATCTGAACACTTTAGCGTTTTCAAGAGACACTGTGGAGAAAGTACATGAGCATGTCGAGAGGATATTTGAGTATAGGAAGGAGTTGGAAATGTTACAGAATGTGTATGATAATGAGGATAGTATGTATGTACAGAAATGGTTCCTTCCTTGTCACAAATCGATATCCGAAGAAACACGAATTTGTACGAAAGATGCGATTAGATGAATTTCAGACATATTGATAACTCCAATTGAAGTATATGATACGTATAGTCAGTATACGCTAGTAATGCAGAGGAAAGTGATACAGGTAATGGTAGAGTACCTGCAGGATAATTGTGTGAAAAGAAAGATTTGTTGTCCCACAGAATTATTAAGTATTTATAAGGAGAGCCTTTTCACTTGACACTTGTACGGCTGCTTTCGCGTTCGATTTGGCTCTGCTGCTTAGTAAGCGTTTGGAGTTGCCCACTTCTCAGTTGTCTATGAGAGAGGTTCCTCTGACATTTGTCCTGAAGGTTGAGATTGCGGGCAATGCTGTAGTGGGTACGGTTGCTGTGAACATTCCTGCACATTATGTATCACAGTTTGTTCACGTCCCGTTCTCAAGACAAGAAGTGAATACCATTAGACAATCTATTCCTGACATTAGGAAAAATCCGACAGGATTCTATAAAGAAAGAGAGTCTGTCTTGCAGTTCTCAGTATTCACCTTGGGTGATATTGATCTGTTATTTCCTGTACTCCTGTCTGTAGATTTGTGGAAACAGGTTAGGACTATAGACAACGTACCAGGGTTGGGAGATACATGGGCTAACATAATTAGACTTGATGGAGAAAGGCCGGCTGGCGAGAGACGGCCTCAGGTGATACTAACTTTACCTGATAGAATCATTGCGAAATTGAAAACCATAATTCCCAAAAAGAGAATTATTTGGGACAAGCTTACGGCCTGTGTCCAAGGGAAGTCTGAGGGTGCTACCGAGTTCTTCAATCGGTTCGAACAGGTATTCTCGGATTTCAGTGGACAAGACTTAGGCACAGAGTCTGGAAAAAGATTATTTGTGGACAAATTTGTGCGTGGATTCCTGCCTGACATCCAGTCACAAATTATGTCTTCTGAGAGTGCTCGGCAGGAGAAGTCTCAATCAGAAGTACTGCACATGGCTCAGTACTATGAGAATCGTGTCAATAATGAAAAGGAAAGAGTCGAGAAAAGAAAAGGTGATTTAAAGACTAAAGTGTTATTGCAGCAAATTGTTAGAGGCGCTAGAGGGGGTAGTTCGCAGATTGGAGGTCAGTATGTTCCACAAGGAAGTGTGCCCTTGGGTCCTGTGAACATTATCCAGTGTGCCTATTGTCAGCAAGAGGGTCATTGCCGTGCACAATGCCCGATCCTTCGACAAAGGTCAAATAATGCATTTGGAAATATTGGTAGATGATCCAGAGGTAGCCCGCGTGCAGGGGGCCCTGGTAGAGGTCAGTTTGCACAGGATCCACAGCAACCTTTCTCGCACGATAATCAGGTACCAAGTGTGGATGCTAGAAACATATTTGATCATCCTTCTGCTGCATATCTCTCTGAAGATCTTCCTTTTGACGATATTTTTTTTCGTTAGGATTGACCGAAGCAGGGTTTGGAACCTACGCCTATTCCCATTAATCAGAAAGGTCCCTACGTTGAGATGACAGTGGGAAATAGGAAACATCTATTCTTGGTAGATACTGGGGCACAGAAGTATTCCATTGATCTTTCTCGGGTTCCAAACATTCCACTGTCTGGGCAAACCAATGTTTCTGTAGGGTTTTCTGGCACACCAGTTGTTTGTCCAGTTTCTTCGCCAGTACCTATTTCTTTGGGTCCCTTTACGGACGACTATCCATTCCTTTTGACTTCGAATTGTGGAGAGAATTTGCTGGGGTTGAATCTGTTGAAGGAATTAAATGCGGTAATTCATTGTTCTTCTGACGGAGTGCGTTTGACGATTTCACCACAGCAACTTTCTGCCTCTCAATTCTTAACCAGACCTTTATCGCCAGAATTTAGTGATGTACCAGAGAGTTTATGGGCAATTGACGATAATGATGTTGGCGTTTTACAGATCGAGCCTGTTAAAATAGTCTTGAAACATGGAATAAAGCTGCCGTATTCCACAATATCAGATTTCAGTTGGGGGCGAGCATGCTTTGAAATGCATCGTTTCCGATTTTGTACATCAAGGGGTGATTGAGGAAATTGCAGGTAGTTTGTGCAATAGTCCAATTTTGCCCGTGTACAAAAAAGGCGATAATGCAATTCCTTTTCGTTTCATAATTGATCTACGTGCCATCAACAAGGTCGTCGCTGCGCAATTTCCAATTGTGCCTGATGTGACGACAATATTAACTATGATTCCGGCTTCAGCTACTTACTTCAGTGTTGTGGATCTGAAGAATGCTTTCTTTAGTATTCCTATACACAAGGACAGTAGATACTTGTTCGCGTTCACCTTAGGGGGACGCTCGTTCACCTTTACCCGTGCACCGCAAGGTTACACAGAAAGTCGTAGCATTTATAGCAGGGCTTTGAAAGAACAGCTTGATACCCTTGAATTGCCCTCTTCTTGTACATTGCTTCAGTATGTTGATGACTTGCTTTTAGCTGCAGACTCTGAGAGTGCTTGTAAGGAGGGCACTGTGTTATTGCTTATTCATCTGGCTAAACATGGTCACAAAGCTTTGCTTAAAAAGTTTCAATATTGTTGTCAGGAGGTCGCCTATTTGGGCTATCTCCTGTCAAAGTAGGGAAGAAGATTGACACCTGAACGTATAAAACACATTTATGGCATGTATGTCCCAAATACGCAGAAGGAAGTTAGAGCCTTGATAGGCATGGCTTCTTACTGTAGGTTGTGGATCCCAAACTTCTCACTAGTGATTAAGCCGATATTGGCTTTGACGAAGAAGGGCATTTCTTCGCCATTGCCGTGGAGCGTGGAACACCAGCAATCATTTGATCTGCTCAAGACTGCATTGTGCTCGCCACCGGTTTTGGGCACACCAAACTATGAAAAGGCCTTTGTGTTGTTTGTGCATGAATGTGATGGATGTGCTTTGGCTGCAATAACGCAGGAACATGGAGGGAAGAATAGGCCATGCGGCTACTTTTCTTCTGCCCTTGATCCTGTAGCGTGCACTTTGCCAAGATGCTTGCAAGCTGTCACTGCTGCTGCTGCATCTGTAAAACAGAGTGAGGGAATGGTCCTAGGCCATGATCTAACCCTGATGGTGCCTCACTCTGTAGATGTTCTACTGAACAGAACGCAAACCCAACACCTCACTTCCGCACGGTTGACGAGATATGAATTGATCTTGTTCGCTCCCCACATACAAATTAAGAGGTGTTGTGTTCTTAATCCGGCTGAACACTTACCTTTCCCGCAAGGTACTGTTTGCAGTGACAAAGAGTCACATGACTGTCTGTACACCACCGAGCAAGAGACAAAGGGTAGAATTGATCTAAAAGACACTCCTTTGAACAATCCACAAGGGGAGCCGTTTTGCGATGGCTCCTGCTTCAAACTCCCGGATGGTACATCCACAGCTGATTATGCAATCACTACATTGAGCACGGTCGTGGAAACCAAGAGAATCACACATAACTCTGCACAGGCCGCAGAGATTATAGCATTGACCCGAGCTTGTGAACTTTCCGAAGGGCTTACAGTAAACATATATACTGATAGTCAGTATGCCTTTGCGGTGGTTCACAACTTTGGGAGACTTTGGTCAGAAAGAGGGTTCTTAACTTCACACAGTACAAAGATTCAGCAAGGCTCCCTAATAGTACAACTGCTCTCAGCGCTTGCTCTACCTACTCAGTTAGCTGTCATGAAATGTGCAGCACATCAAAAGATTACAGATGATATAGGAAAAGGGAATGCTAAACAGACTGTCACCAATCTTTTTACGGATATGTATGTTTCAAGGGAGACTGTAAATGTCTATGCAATGGATGAGGGTGTTGAATCTGTAAGGGATATCCAAGCCGATGCCACATTAGAAGAATCCAAGAGGTGGGCTGAAGGCTTGGGGAAACTTGATGATGATGGGTGCTGGGTGGACATAGTTGAAGGGAAATGGCTATGTCCTGACGCATATGTGATGATGATGGTCGTCATGGCTCATGGCCCTACACATATATGTGCCCAGAAGGTTACAAAAATGTTAGAGAAAGTTTGGGCGAATGACAAAATCTCTAAAATAGCTCAGCGCTATATTCAAGACCACATGATCTGTTTACAGCACAATGTGGGAAAGGGAACATCAACTCCGAGGAGAAGTTTTGGTCCACCTTCTGTCCCCTTTGAGGTCATCCACTTTGATTTTATTGAAATGGAACAGTGTAATAATTTGAAATATGTGTTAGTTGTCATCTGTACTTTCTGCAAATCGGTCGATGCTTTCTCTGTCAAAGACGCTACAGCCATGACTCCTGCAAAAACGATGTTAAAAGAATATTTTCCTAGGTTTGGGCTACCAAGAGTCATCTGGTCGGACAATGGTCCACATTTTGTCGCTGCTGTAATTCTGCAAATATGTGCGGCATTACAAATCGACAAACGGTTCCATTCGGCCAGACATGCTCAGAGTGCCGGATTAGTAGAAAGACACAACGGCATCATCAAGAACAAGCTCGCTAAGACGTGTGCCGGCACCAAACTAAAATGCCCGGACGCCTTACAAATCGTGTTACTAGCCATGCGTACAACACCTCAAACTAAGACTGGGCTCTCTCCATTTGAGGTGGTAATGGGGAGACCTGCCAATATCTGGAACCTTCCTAAATGTCGATCTTTAAGGGATGTTGAAAACGTACTTCTTTCAGATTACTGTAGCCAGTTGACTAAACACCTGTATTTGATTTATCACCAGGTGCAAGAGGCTTTACCTGTACTATACGAGGGCCCAGGTCATAGCATCCGGCCTGGAGATTGGGCATTAACCAAGGCCTTTGAGCGTTCTTCTTGCCTTGCACCTCGGTGGCGGGGCCCGTTCCAGGTCCTGCTGGTCACACAGACTGTGGTGCGTGTCGCAGGCAGAAAACATTGGATCCCCGCGATGCATGTCAAGAGACTTCCTCACCCAGTGCCATACGATACAGAAGAAACAGAACCCCTCACTGATACTGCAACAAACATTCCCGAAGCAGTAAACAGCCACAAGATTGCATCGGAGATTCTCTCTGAGCCCGTGAGGCCTGGGGAACCTGCCATTTTTTCTCCACACTCTCCAAAAGTTTCGTTTCCGGAAACTGTTGTTCCGGATCTTGCATCTTCACTTGATCTTGATACGTCGCTTCCAACGGGAAGTGACGACACATTGTTCTCAGATCAATCAGTACCGGGGACAACAAGGTACAATTTGCGTCCAAGAAAATAGACTTACGGCACGGTTCGGCTGTGCATTCGAAGAAGAAAGGAAACTCATCAAGGGCTTGCTTTTTGCCCAAGTAATTGTTTGAGAAAAGGGGATTCTGTTGGCTAGGGTTGTGGAAGGACTAAGAAGTTGCGTGGCCGGGAGGTTGCCAGCAAATAACATTGGGGTTTTTTGTTTGAAGATGGCAATGCCTGCAACCGCTACCGCTCGTACAGGACTGATAAATGATCGTGTGATCGTCAGTGAGAATGGACACATTGTTTGGGCCCCGAAAACGTACTGTTGTCTTTTTATAATGTCGATTGGTTTTATAATAGTAACTGTGCTAAGTCTTTGGTACCTGGAAGAAGTGCATCCATTAGAGACCGACTGAAAATGTACCCACTGTTTCTACTCCCTTTGTGCATTTGCATACTTTGTCTCCTAGAGACTCTCAGCAGAGACAAAGATATTACAACAATATCTTGTTACTTATCATGAATGCTACACATGCCATTTTTAATAGATCCAACTGTTGGGTCTGCTCGCATTTACCGCAACATGGGGATAAGGGGCTAGGTTGGCACATTCATCCTTTACCTTTGACAGCTGCTTGTTATGCTTCTCTTAGAGCACTGTTCTTTGTCCGATGGAAAGATAGCATCTCGGGGAACTTTGATGGTACTAATTTTAATAGTTTTGAGAAACGTGTTCTGACTCCTCTGGGATGCTCGCTTTTCGCAAATAGAAGTAAGCCTAACGTTGCTTCTATTAGGCCTTCTGATAGACTGTCTTGTCCTTTTCAATCTTTGATTTCTTTTAGGATGGCTCCAATAGGCAATAAGGATGCCATGCCTCCTTCGTACACTGTTAACCATAGCCCCGATTCACTTTCTTTCTGCATACAGAGGAATTGTACTCAGTCAATGGGAAATTTTAAAGGTTGGGCCAACGTTACAAATTTGACTGGGGAAGACAGACCTCTGTATGTAGGTGAACCTGTCTACTTTGTGTGCGGTAATGTAGCATTTCCATGGTTACCCAGGGATTGGTAGGGAACTTGTTATTTAGGAATTCTGTTACCCGGGGTATTCATAGCCAGTACTGTAGAGGTTTCAAAGGTTCGTCCACGACAGGAGGGAGGAGGGGAAGGATCTGTGGCAAAAGAGTGGTTGCAGAGATCAGCGGGGGCAAGAGAGCCAATGTGGTCCTTGATGGTTCTGGATGAGCAAGGGGAAACCTGTTTGGAAGAGACCTTCGTGGAGCGGACAACTCTGGTGCCTTCTTAAGGTGTGACAACGACAAAGGAGGAGAAGGTGGAAGGAGGCAGGTGAGGGGCCAAGGGAGGCAAGGGTGTGTGGGATGGGTTGGTAGGGTGTGCAACAAGGTTGTTCAGGATGTCCTGAGTTTTGGTGGAGAAGTGAGTGGCCAGTGCATTGCAGAAGCCCTGGGAAAATAGAGGGGAGGAGGAGACTGCGGTATGGTTGGCTAGTTCCCGGCAGATTTTGTAAAGTTCAGCCATGTTGGTGGATGCATCAGATAATGGGGGCCCTTTACTTGGCACAGATGGAGAGACTGTAATGCCTTTGGACGAAGGCAGCAGGCCAGTTTGTCGGAGGGTGAGCCTGAAGTTTACCACTTCCGTTTCGCCGCTCTGCATTTTCGTTTCAGGGCTGCAAGTTCGGAGTCGTACCCGGTGTTATGCTCAGAGGCAGGTTTCAGGTGGATCCTCATGGCTGGGGCAATAATGTCAAAAGTGTTGGTGATGGCCAAGTGGAAGTTGTTGAGAGCAGTGTCGGTGGTAGAGTCTGAGTTAGGGGGGGCAATGGATATAAAGGTGGAAGCGAAGGCAGCAGCTGACACTCGTTTCAACGGGCGGAACGAGGTTGGCAGGGCATTTGAGGGTGCAGTCAGAGGGCCAAAGGCACCCAGGTGGGAGGAGAGAAGAGAGTGGTCTGACCAAAAGAGAGGGGTGACGAGAGGAGATGAGCGGGAGATCAGAGTGGATGAGAGCATCCAGAGTGTGTCCGGCACAGTGGGTTTGTTTGTTTGCTTGTTTGTTTGTTTATTTATTTGATTATGCGCACCAAACCCTCAGGAAGCCGGGCGCTAGCAGGTCAATAAAAAGAGTGGATGCTATGCCAGGGGAGTTCAATTGGATGTTGAAGTTCCCCAAGAGGAGCAGTGTAAGAGGATTCAATTCAACACTACAGCTAAGTCAATGCCTAGTCTGGGATACTGAATGGAAACCCTTATTGATATATCTTTACGTCCAGTTCATGAGTTCTGGATGACTACCCCTATATAACACCCCTCTCTTGGAATCCCCCTGACCCCACTGAGCCAAGAAGTAGTTCTGTTTTGCAAGTTTAAAAGGTTTATTTGATAATTTAAACAATATATATATATATCACACTTTATAATAAATTAATAATTGAATATCACACTTAATCTGAGCAGTAATCAATAATGGATAGTCCGGCACTAGCACACTTCTTTATAATCAATGAAGAGTGGTTATAGGATGGATACGATAACAACAATACTTTTATGGTTTCAAATGGATGGAATGTGGAATGAAATGCAGTACAGAAAATAACTTGATCGGATTACAGCAAAAGACAATGTACTCACTTTCTTGGACAATTCACCCCCCCCCTTAATGCAATGTAAGGAGATGAATAGAATGGGACTCAGTTCTTAGGAATGCAATCAAATAGAATTCAGTTCAATTCCCCCCCAGCAGCTTATACAACAGATAGGAGTTTTGAAACACAGACCCAAGTGCTTTGAATATGGTGACAATGCAGTGAGAAATATGCTGAAAATGCTTTTAATTCCCTTCAGGAGGTTCAGGGTGAGTGGTATCTAGTTAATATTAGTCCAGGCTCACTCTAGCAATGATTCAGGGATGGTTCTTAAGAGGCAGACGAAATTTAGTAGTTCAGCCAAAAGCAGCTATCTTTTTACAAGTAAAGAAATCGGGCCAAATCGCAAATCGCGGCAAAATTCGCAGGTGCGAAAATCGTGATTACGGAGAAAGTATAAGGAGTAGGAAGTCGGTTCTAGGCTTTGAAAGGCTGAGGTTCTAAGCTTTCAGAGGAAAGTTAAACCAAGTTCCTAGCACAAACGGTTACGGAGTTATGAACAATTTTGTGAAGGATGTTTTTCGGATTTGAAATTTTAAAAGTTCAAAGCGACAGGTTACAGCTTGCAGCTAGAAAATGACAGGTGACAGCTTTGCAGCTAGAATTGACAAGTGGCAGTTAGGAGGCAGTTCTACTTAGATTAAAATAGTTTGGATTAGATTATTTTAACTAAGTGATTGGTTCTGCACAGTTCTGCTAGGTACTCACAATATATTTAGAAATAGGCCTCGCCACGGATCTGGTCAGGTTTTGGACTGGACTCCGGTTCTGGTCTCGGCACTTCACAGTGATCTGGGTCAGCTCTGCTCTGCTGGTCTAGCCTCTCTGGATTCTGGATACTGCTCTGCTTTCTGGGTACTGCTACAGGTTCTGGAGATTGATGGATTTGAAGTCTGGATCTCTGGATGTGAAGTCGTCGGTCAGCATGCTCCGCAGCAAATGGAATTGAATGTCTCTACCTGTCCCAGCAGTCTCTTTTTATGTGTTTTGAAAGTGGGTGGAGAGGCTAGCTTTCTAGGCCCAACCCCTTCAGAGTTCTGATAGGTTGGAGAATTCTTTGCGTTCTCACTGGAGAGCAGGATTGTGTGTCAGAATTATGTCATTTAATGGCTTGCAGAAAGGACACTCCCCTGTCAAATTACACACAAATCTATATTTGACCTAAAGACATATTTCATAGATACACAGTGGTTTGAAATTACATGCACCCATCACGTATCACATGAGGTATACTCTGTTCAAACTCTGATGTTTTTAAGAGCTTGCATTCAGAAACAGCAACATTTTGCATTTTTTAACTGGTTTTGCAATATTGGTTTTTCATTAAAAATTATACCCATATACACGGCCTGTCCATACATACTCCAGTAAATTCCCATGTCTCTAGCTTAAACACAGAGTCTGTGGTGTCAATAAATAGCGGGGTTTTGCCCCAGAACATCACACAAATTCCCAACGCGTCTTAAAACGTGCACAGAAAAATCACAAGAATTATGGTATCATTTAAATAATTTTGACAAGTCCGCACTGTGAGTTATACATCTTTCTTAAAATCATATTCTGGCCAACAGGGGTGTGTCTTTTCAGGTCACATGGTGTAGAAACCAGTTTATCCAGTTTCTGCCAAGCTCAGAGACCCTGCCCCTCCCAGCTTCTGCCAAGAGGAAGCTATTTTACGGCCACCCTAATAAACCATCTGCCTGGGCCCAGGACTCCCTGTAGCTGCTCCACCCCTAATCTACTCAGAGAGGTGACAACTCCTTTTGGCAAGGGAAAGAGTGGCTGAGCAGGTTTTAACTCCTGTGGGGGTAGATGTCAGGCAGAATTCAGTTTCATTAAGCCAGGTTTCAGATAAAATGTCACTTTTTGTTCCCCAGTTTAAGTCAAGACAATTTTTACATATGCAGCTAGAATGCTGATTCTAAGTTCAAAACTATGACATTTCACAGGGACAAACTATGTGACACTCAAAGTAGGTCACTCAGTTAATTTAAACATTTTCGATTTTTGGTAGTTTTAAATCCAGTTTCAGTTAGGCTGCTGCAGACCTGCAGAGCTCAGCCAGTCTTGTTATGAACATTGTTTTGCGGCTCTTCAACTTCCCAGATTTAGTATGCACACATACTTCATTCTGCCAGATGTCCGCTGGTGTTCAGTGAGATTTTTGGATGTGTTGCAATGTTTGAAAATAGGCATTTTGAGCTGGCATTCAGGGAAACAAAAGGTGATTTTAAAGTGCGGTTTTTCCTTTGGCACACATTTCACTCATGGCACCCCGGCCCATCCTGCTTGCACTGGTGGGTGGCAAGTTAGGCAACCATTTTAGTGTGCACAAACTGCGTGGTTCTCCTGGATTCTGGCGCACATGTGAGCTTTTTGGCCATCTTGGATTTTCTAAGCCCACTGCACCAAATGTTGCAGCATGATAGCTCAAACGTGGGTCAGGACACCCAACAAAGCCCCCCCACGCGACTGCACTTTGCATTTGAGTCGATGGGGAGTCGGGTGCACAGAAGGTGATGACCCACGCACTGGCATGTCCGCATAATCTTCTCCCAATTCTGCAAATGGCACAGTTCAGCATCTTTTCCTCCATCCGGTACTGATCGATCGGTTCTCCTCGCCGGTCCTGATGGGAATATTGGGCGGTACCCCGGGCCCCTCGGGTCTCTGCTCCCGGTTTCCAGATCGTCCTCCTTGGCCAGTTTCCAGGTTTTCTTTCTCCTAGGACGACAAAGGAAAAGCGGCAATACCTATTCATGGACATTTCTCCCCCACCATTGATATAGTGGGGTGGGGTATCTATTTTAGAACTCAACAGATATGAACATGCACATTTTTTTAAATTAAGAGACAGGAACACATAAACTTGAGAAACACAGAATTTGATAGGCTATATGTAGGATCTTTTAGGGTTGTAATTGAATTACTCTGGAGCGGTACCCTCTGGGATTACCAAGGACTCCTCCAGTTGCTGCAAAGTGTGCCTGGGATGGCAACACTTCAACTGGTTTATGTGGACCCACTTGTCTTCCCCCTCTGCCTCTGCCAAACCGCCTTTGGGGATGCAGATCTTGTAGGCCACAAGGGAGATCTTGTCTATAATCTCAAACGGTCCCTTCCATGTAGGCAAGAATTTTCGCTGTTTGGCCTGGTTCCTTAGGAAATTGTATAGATAGACCTGGTCCCCCACCTGATATTCCTTCCTGGAGGTTTTCAGGTCATAGTGGGTCTTCATACTCTCAGCTGATCGTTCTAGATTCCGCTGAGCATAGGCAAAAGCATGTTGAAGGTGTTTCCTTAAATTCTCCACATACACATGAGTAGTGGAGGCATTTATTAAGGTCTGCTCTTGGGTCCTGTAGAGCAAATGCTGAGGAAGCACCATCTTGCGTCCAGTCATCAACTCAAATGGTGACATTTTGGTTGCAGATGAAGGGGTAGATCTGATGGCCATTAGGACCAGAGGTAATCGTATATCCCAACTTGGCCCAGAATCTGCCACAAACTTTTTTAAGATGCTCATAATTGTCCGGTTGTAGCGTTCTACCGCTCCAGAAGAAGCTGGCCTGTAAGCAATGTGTAGCTTTCTCTTGACCCCCAGTATCTCCCACATCTTTGTCATTACTTCACTGGTGAAGTGGCTACCCCTGTCTGACTCAATCCTTGAGGTAGACCAAAACGGGAAAAGATGTGGTTAATCATCAGGGCAGCTGCTGTTTCTGCCTTGCAATTTGGGGTCGATTTGTAAATCTGACCATGGCAGTGTCATCCCCCTCTTTTGGAGGGGTGCACGGTGTGTGAGGGATGATGGCTGAAATTGTGCACACACAAGACACCCCTTCAAGTATTGGTCAAGGTCCTGCCCCATGTGTGGCCAGTATGCAACCTCTCTTAAGATTTCCAGTGTTGTGTGAAACCCCCTATGGCCGGCGGTGGCCGCATCATGAGCGTGACTTAACATCAGGCTTCGGAATGAGGTAGCAACCACCCACTGATCGTGGCCAGCTTTGGATTTCCTTACCAACAAACCGTCTTGGATCCGGAACATTTTTGGACATTTCATCAACACTCTTAGGTCCTCTTTCCCAATGTAATCGGTATCCGTCAGGGGAAAGTTCTCAGGGTCCTCAATGTGTTGGTAAAATTTACCAATTATTGGATCCCCCTTCTGAACGGTAATCAAATCAGCATCAGGGGTCTCCTTACTCCATTGTGCAATTGAAAGGTCATTGTGAGCATTTGTCTGGGACCTAGTGATAGCAGTGACCTGGATTTCCCCCAACAGGGACTCAATCTCAATTAGATCCCCTTGGATGGCCCCGGTTTTGGCCAGCTGATCAGCTAAGTCGTTTCCAGTTTTGTCTAGTCCCTCTACTTTGGAATGACCCTTGATCTTTTTCCAATAGATGGTCATCTCATTCGAGGTGACCAGATCATCAATGTTTTGGATCAACTTCCCATGTTTCAAGGGTTTGTGATTAGCACATAACATGCCTCTGGTTTTCCAATTAACCAGGTGCTCCACGAACCCGTTCCGTACATAATCCGAATCTGTGATTATGACCAGTTCGTGGAGTTGATGCTGGACAGCAGTGAGGATGGCCTGATGCACAGCCATCAATTCTGCCACCTGACTACTTCGGGGACCAATTTTGTATCCAGCTGAGGGTTCTGGGAACTCCTTCACACATGCATTCCCTACGCCCGCCACCAGTTCTTTCTCCCTGTCGTTGTCAACATGGTACGAGCATCCATCCACATAGACAGTGGGCATTCCCTCACACTTGTCTTCTTCAAAGACTTTGTGTGGGGAATTAAGGTATGCCTCCGTGTTGTCCTTGATTTTTAGACTTTCGTCCTCGAGACAGTTTTCTCTGGCACAATCATGCAAGTCAGCCAGACCTTGCGCGAGGGGACTCTTCTTGTTTTGGCCATATCTGACCTCCACAGGAAAGCCTTCCATTGACAGAATCCAGGAAGTAATTCAGGAATTACTCACATTTCCGGCCCGGATTCTGCCACTTTGGAGATATTGCAGAGGCTGGTGTGGGGTCTCCACTATGATGTGTTCCCCCTGGATAAACGGGCGGTAATTCTTCAATGCCCACACCGTTGCCAGGAGTGCCTTCTCACAATCGTTGAATTTTTCCTCCACAGAGGATAAAGTTTTGCTCGCATAGGAGATTACTTTATTGACCTTGTCATGCTTTTGGTATAATACTGCCGTCAAGCACGTATTAGAGAACCCCGTCTCCAGGAAGAACTCCTTGTTTCTGACAGGGTAAGCTAGGCAAGGCGCTTGTGAGAGGCTTCTTTTGAGTTGTTTTACCACCTCGGCTTGTTCTGGACCCCATTCCCACTTGACCCGCCCCTTCAGGAGATGAATCAGGGGTCTGGTGATCTCTGCGTAGCCTTCAATGAACTTTCTGCTGTAATTAGTCAGTCCAAGGAGGCTCCTGAGTTCCCGCAGAGTTGTGGGGTCTTTCAGTTTCTGAAGTGCTTCCACTTTCTTTTCCTGGGGACAGAGACCCTGAGGAGTAATCTCATGCCCCAAGAAATTAACACGGGTTCTACACCACTGTGCTTTCTGAAAGGAAAGTTTTGCTCCGGCGGCCCTCAACTGCGTCAGAACACAACGGATCTCCGCTATGTGTTCCTCCACAGATGAACTTTTGATGAGGACATCATCTACATAAGCCAGGTTACCCCTTGCACCCAGGTCGGGCATGGCCTTGTGTAGGAAAATGTTGAATTCATTGCCGGAGTTGAGGTATCCGAAGGGAGTCCGGGTCCAGGTGTACTGCTGGCCCCCAAAGGTAAAAGCCAGTTTGTATTGGTCCTCCCTACTGACAGGCACAGTCCAGTATCCATTGGTCAGGTCTATTGCAGTGAACACCTGTGACCCCTGGAACTGGGCCAGCCCTTGGTCAATGTAGGGCAGAGGCCATCGGGAAGTATGGACCCGTTTGTTGAGCTCCCTGAGGTCGGCACAGAGTCTCCACTGGCCGTTTGGCTTCAATATTCCCAGCACCGGATTATTGAAAGTGCTGTGGACTGGACGGATTATTTCCCGGGACTCAAGGTTCTTAATTATTTCAGTAAGGGACACCATGGATGCGAGAGGCAAACGATATTGCTTCACAAACACTGGAGTCATTCCAGGGTCCGTGGGAATTGGTGTGGTGTGGATGTCGGTGCGACCACAGTCATATGAGTCTTCCGCAAAGAGATCTTGGAAATCCAAGAAAACTTGTTTCAACTTTTGCTTTTGTTCCAGAGTCACACAGGCATCAGCTAGTTTGACTCTCTCTTCCACCATCTGCCTGAAGCCTGGAAAGACTTCTGGTTTGGCTATCTCAG
Source organism: Ambystoma mexicanum (assembly GCF_040938575.1). Classification (NCBI taxonomy): domain Eukaryota; kingdom Metazoa; phylum Chordata; class Amphibia; order Caudata; family Ambystomatidae; genus Ambystoma; species Ambystoma mexicanum. Next base: position 394,979,313 of record NC_090928.1, on the reverse strand, counting down.
CAGCCTCCTCCAGCTGGGTGGAGAAGTCCCTGGTCAGAGCGCTGATTTGGACTGGAGGCCCCAGGTGGGAAAGGCAGCCTTCATGAACCTGGAAAATCACCTCATCCCTTCTGAAGTCACAAGTCACATCCTCCTTACCATAAGGGCAGGAAGTGTACACCAGGAAGTTCCCCCCATGCCGGGTAAACATCCTGTCTGGCATTGTATTGCCATCACTGTCACTGTCAAAACAGTCCTTGGGGATTGGTCCTAACAGTTAATTTCCTAAATCAATGGAAAAATGTCAGTCATCAACCGCCATTCCAATAATGGTGCCTGCGGCTAGAGTAATACTCTTTAAGTCGCTGTTATCCACCTCTATTAGAATGGTGTCATGTTCTATGTTGACTAATGGAGTTGGGTTTACCCCCAACCCTTGCTGTTGGAGAGAAGCGTTTAGATGTATATAAGCATCAGGGTTTTGCAAATATTGTCCTCTTTTAACTTTCACTTCCAGGGAGAATTGTCGGGTCCTTTCTGGGATGGTGACTTCCTCTTTGATCTGAATTTCAACTGCATAAGGTAGCAATTGAGCTGACCAAAATGCTTTTTCTGGATCATCAAAGCCCATGGGATTATCCGCTAATCGGGACCAAGCTTTGAAGTTTATTAGGTCCAAACTAATGGCAAAGCGATTGAGAATGTCACTGCCTAAGTAAAAAGCGGCAGTGACGTCTCGCACGACCCAACAATTGTGGACTATGCTTTTGTTGCCAATGGAGATTTTGAGGATACACCTGCTTGGCAGGAGATGTTTGGAATTGGGTGCTTCCAGGTCCATTTCCCATTTGTCTATCAGTTTGAATGTTGGATTGGCTGGATCTTTTGGGAGTTGGAGGAACATGGCTTTGCTGATGAAGCTCTTACCGTTGTTCACACACACTCGAGCGAGAACAGAGTCCTTCCCATCATTTAACTGGACAGGGATGAACAACTGCTCTCCAATTTGCTGAATATCAGCCAGGCTCTGAGCTGATTTCACATCTTTCTGGACTATAGGAGTGGGAGTTTCTGATTGTGGATTAGTAAAGAATTTCAGGGTGTTTCATTCCAGTGTGGAATACCACCTTAAACTGGAAGGAAGGTTGATTTTCAGAAATAGAGAGGACCCCCCATCACCAGTCTGTTGTCCTACTGCTATTACTGTCACGTCTGGAATTTGGTTGTTCTGGAAGTGAAATTCTACTTGGTCAGATTTTCGTTCAACCATACGGCAGGTGCCGTTTAAACTAACATGGTTGACACTCTGTTTTAATTTTATTGGTCGGCAAGTCTGGGTCCAGAGGACCTTGTTTACACAATCTATTAGGGGTGACAACCTTCTCAGGAGGTCATTCCCTAGTAAACAAGGGGTGCCCTCTGGAGTCACTACTATGACCGGGTGTTTCACCTTGTGTCGCCCAATCTTAATGTCCAAGTCTGCAGTCCCCTCAACGGGAATTTCCTTCCCGTCAAAGTTCTGCAGTTGTCCAGGAAGAGAGGTGAGAGGAATTCGGTAATTCTCCCCCCTTCCTGGGTTTAGTTCCTCAAAGGCCCTTTTGGACAGAAGGGTATCTTGGGATCCAGTGTCCACCAGTGCCAAAATTGTACCCTGCCCCTGTACTTGTACCGGGGCATAGTATCTTCCCTCCTTCTCCTCAAGGGGGCACAGATAATGCACATTTTTGGACAACTGGTGGGCTAACTTTCTGGTTTTGGACATTGCTAGCGAAGAGATTTGGGCAGAATTCTGTGGAGAGCCTTGGGAATCTGAAAGAAAAAGTTGGCAACTGGAGATCAGAGCCATTGTGGGTTCCCCTGGTTCCGGTTCTGGGCTGCCCCCCCCTTCTTGGAGGCAGTCACCAGGATGGGTTTGAACCAGGGGATTTCGGTATTGTGGGTTCTGGGATGAGATGATGGGCGGCGGTAGCTCAGTCTCCATATCTCCCCAGTCTGAATTGACATCCCTTGGGACCCATTTTTCTTTGGGAGGAGTTCCCCCATCTCTGAAGGAGAAGATCCTTTTCCCAGGATCTTCTGAGGATCCCTCTCCCTCAAATTGGAAGACCTGAACCTCCTCCACAAAGTGGGTCTGTTTGGGTCCTTTGTTTCTCCTACCCCCCCTCTGCTCCTTGGGAGGCAGGCTTTCAGGGGCAGGAGATCTTGTTTCCGGTTCCTGGTTTTCCAGGGGCTGTTTACAAGTTGGGAAGGAAGCTTTCTCCAAGGCTTACCCTTCCCCTTGTGCCTCCTCCCTGGGTACCGGTCTGTTATCGGGGTGCTGCCCCCGTCATTGTTCTGGAGCACCAGGTCCAGAGTTTGGGGCATTCTGCGGTGGCACGCTCATCTGAGGGTTCTGTTGAGCCCTCAGTATGTGACCCAGATCCCGTGCCATATTTTGGACCTGGCGCTCTAACTGGGAAACCCGCTCAGGCTGATACGGGGCTCTATTTTCTCCCCTGGGCTGATCCCGGGAAGGGTAGCTATCCCTTCTCTGGTAGTACCCCTGGTTGGGAAGATTTTGGTACCCCTCCACCCTTGGCCTCCCCACTCCCGGATTAGGTTGTCTGGGCTCAGGGAATTGGGGAAAGAAGGATGGATGATTTTGGGGCTGGAAGTTGGGTGGATACCTGGGGAAAAAGTTCTGCCCAGGATTTGGAGAATTTCTGCCCTCCTGGGGGAAGTTAGGAGAGAAGTTCCCCGGGTCAGGTGCTTGGCTGGATCCCCCCCCTTGGGCTGGAGGAGTCCACACATAACCCAGGATTGGTCGGTTTCCCTTGTAGCGGGGACTTACATAGTCAGGGGAGCGGGGGACCCCATTTGTGGGACTACCTCCTCGACTCCCTGTCTGTGACTGGCCCGAGGGCCTTCTGGGCTGTGAATTATTAGGTGCAGATAGGTTTTTAGGCCCCCCCATCTCCAAATCCAAAACGGGGGTGAACTTTACCTCTGCCACCTTGGCGGCAGCAGGGGTGCTGTTGGTTTTGGGATTTTTCTGGGTATTGCTTTTATTTTCTATGGGCTTCTGCACCTCATAGATCCGGGTAGCCTGTTCAATGACCCAGTCTAAAGATCTTTTCTCATGAAAATCTCTCACGAGCTGGGTCATTATATATTTGGGCAAGGCATGGAAAAATGTATTGACAAATTCTCTGCTGTCTGTGCGCACCCTTCTGGTGGTCTGCGCAAAGGCACGTTTCAGTTCTTGCACAAATTCTTGTGGGGCCCGATCCTCCCCACATTGCAAATTGTAGGCTGCCTTGCGAGCCTCTTGAGGATTTCTGTGAACAGAAAAATGTTTCAAGATGGCCGCCTGTCTTGATATTGGGCAAAATCTTCCTCGGGGCCAGCCCTTTGAGAGCAAAAATACCCAATTCAGCCCAAAATACAGGTTCTATTGTGCTGAGCAGTGATCTCATGCTAGTGACAAATGACACCCTCAAAGTTTTTAGCATATTTATTCTAAGCAGTGAATTTCATATACATTTGGGATTCAAGTTAGAGAATATTACAAAGCATAAAACAAAGAGCAATGCAAAATATAGTGAAACATGGAACTTAGATAAACATAGAGAAACATAGAGAAATATAGAGAAACATAGAGAAACACAGTCTTACGTCCCTTAATCAGCCCTGGGAGACCTGGGTTTTTCATAAGCTAGCTGTAAAACAAGCCCCGCTCATAGAAAAACAAGGCTGGAGGACACCGTGAGAGCCAATTCCGGGCACCTGACTGTACACGAATCAAGTCCACAGGCGATCTCCCCCTGATCCATGTGTGCATGGATATTTTATAACCTCTTGCTGTCAGTCACCATGACGCACAGTTCCAGAACTTTCCCTGTGCAACTGGCTCATGGAAAAAACCCAGCTCTCTCTGAGATGCTCCCTGCTCGCTCCTACCCCCTCCCTTGTTCCCATCTGCGCTGGCTGAGGAATGTCTTATCAGTACCTTCCCAGAGAAAAGGAAGATTAGCTTGGAGCCAGGGCTAACGTTAGTGAGGCTGAATATTCTAAGGGAAGCAGGGATGTATTAACCCCATCTGCAAGCTCTAAAAGGCATGCACTCATAGCTTAGTGTTTATAGCGCTTAAGACTGGCTATCTAAGCGCTATATAGGTGCCATGATGTTCCAAACACTCCAAAAACCTATTAGCTACATAGCTGGGGGCCCTCCCTGCCTGTCTATCAACAATGCTTAATTTGACCTATTTCATACTAGGCCTGCATATTCCTTGTAGCTCACTACTGCATAATGGAAGTGCTACAACAGACTACTGTCAGCATTTTTAGCACATACTTTGAATACACTATTGGCTTTCAGCGGCTAATGCTGTCATCTAAAGCCCTGATTGGCAAGGTTGCAATTTCGTGTATAACTACACCGCCTTATAGGTGGACCATCTTAAATGATTTTGGTCCTCCAGCCCCGCAAAGAAACTGGAGTATTCTGGGGAGAATGTCCATTTGACGTACTGGATGCAGCTACTGCTGTCCTTCAAATGGAAAGTCTCCATCATTTGCTCATAGAGCTTCAAGTGTTCCCATACGGAATACTTGGCGTTCTTATGATAAGGCGTGATAACACTCCTTAGTGCCTTTATTTGCTTCAATGGGTCCTTAAGCAAGGCCCTTTTTGCCTTATTGGCCTTTTTGCTTCGGGTAACCCTGGTCCATTCATCCTCTGACTCAGAGGCACTGCTCCCAGAGGTCCTGTCTGATCTTCCAGGTTTTCCCGGATTCTGCGAGCCTGGGAATGGCTGGCAGAATGTGGGGACCTGGTCTCCTGTGTCCTGCGCTGTTCAGAGGAGTCTTCAGATTCCTCTTTGCTGCCAGGATTTGATGGGTACCCCCCCCCCACTGACCTAACTGGGCAGAAGTTTTCAGGATGCCCTTAATGGGCCTATTCTCCTGGGGTTCCCCACTAAATTGCACTGTGCTTGGATGCCCATACCCGGATGCCCGCCCATCCATTCCTGGGAGGTACTGGCCTATGATCCCCATGCTTCTGGCTGGATAGTAATCTGCCATCCCTGTGGCCCGGTGCTCATGTGCGCCAGGGGACATGGGGTGGCAGAGTCCAGGGACTGAGAAAGATAAAGGCCTCTGGTACTAGGGCTCCTGAGGTTATGCTCAGGAGTTTCCCTTTCCCAGCGAACCTGGTCTGTATCCACCCCTGCTCCCTGTTGCAATGCAAGAGCCTGCGCCTTCAGTTCCTCAGTTAAGGCCTTACTAGACTCTATCAGTCTCTCCTGCATCGCTACCTGTTGTTGGAGCCTATCATTGTGCTGGCAGATAGCCTCATTCTCTCTCTGCGTTTCCTGATTGGTCCTGGAGCACTGGGCCAGTCTTTGCTGCAGGAGGGTTACCTCCTGAGCTGTGTCCCTATTGGCCTGCTCCTGTCTTGCCAGAGCCTCCTCCACCCTCCTGGTGTGCTCTAGCAAGTCCTGGTGTTCTTTTTGGAGGTCACCCAGTCCCTGGTGGGCCAGGTGATTTTCTTCCATTTTTCTTCTTAAGTGGCAGACTTCCTGGCCTAAAGTGTCCCTTTCCTGACCAAGAGCTTGAATTTGTGACGCCAGGTCGTCCCTTTGCCTTTGGAAGGCACCAGCTTTCTGACACTCCTGATCAAACTCTGCCTGGGTATCCAGGTCTTTCAGGATCAGTTTATTGCTCTCCTCTTTCTCTCTGTCTAGTTGGATTTGCAGGGTGGCTACCTGCTCTGTGCATACCCTGTTGAAATTGATCTGTTGCTTCAGCTTTTTCTGGCTCTGCAGTAGGGAGTCCAAACTGTCTTGGCGTTCCTTCTGCAAAGCCAGAATTCTGGTATCCTGGTCAGCCTTTTCCTGTTGCAGGATATCCATATCCTTCTTTATTTTAATGATGTGCTGTCTACTCTCATTTTTGGACTCCTGGCTTCTGTGCAGCCTCTGCTCAGAAGAGTCCAGATCAGATTGGGCCTTCTGTAATGCCAGCAGTCACCTACTCGCCAGATCTTGGCCTTCAGCACATTTGTCCTGCATGGCTCCCATATGTAAATATAAATATGCCGCTACCCTGGCAATCTTGTGGTGCTCATCCTTGGCCTTAGGGGCCATATATAGTTCACTCAGGGCCACATGTAGGGGACCCTGATCTCCCCATATATCTGACCCTGTTTCAGTGATCTGGGGAGCGATTGCCTGCAGCCAGACCGTCTGGTCCTGATGAGTCCACTCACCTCTCACAAATAGCTTATGTAAGAAGTGCTCTTTGGCTATTTTCATATCTACCAAGGTCGTCATTCTGGAATTTGAGTTCCTTCCTGACTTACAGAAGTTTGTATTTAATTTTTGCAAAACAGACCTTTTCCTTAGAGTGTTCCTTTGAGGAGTGCTTTACAGCGTAACACAGCGTGGTGATCCGACCGGATATGTGTATCTGGTCAGCTGGCACGCTGTATTAATCTGCACAAGTGATAGATCTAACCCAAACATCCCGGACGAGCCCCCAATTTGTAAGAGGATTCAATTCAACACTACAGCTAAGTCAATGCCTAGTCTGGGATACTGAATGGAAACCCTTATTGATATATCTTTACGTCCAGTTCATGAGTTCTGGATGACTACCCCTATATAACACCCCTCTCTTGGAATCCCCCTGACCCCACTGAGCCAAGAAGTAGTTCTGTTTTGCAAGTTTAAAAGGTTTATTTGATAATTTAAACAATATATATATATATATATCACACTTTATAATAAATTAATAATTGAATATCACACTTAATCTGAGCAGTAATCAATAATGGATAGTCCGGCACTAGCACACTTCTTTATAATCAATGATGAGTGGTTATAGGATGGATACGATAGCAACAATACTTTTATGGTTTCAAATGGATGCAATGTGGAATGAAATGCAGTACAGAAAATAACTTGATCGGATTTCAGCAAAAGACAATGTAATCACTTTCTTGGACAATTCACGCCCCTCCCCCTTAATGCAATGTAAGGAGATGAATAGAATGGGACTCAGTTCTTAGGAATGCAATCAAATAGAATTCAGTTCAATTCCCCCCCAGCAGCTTATACAACAGATAGGAGTTTTGAAACACAGACCCAAGTGCTTTGAATATGGTGACAATGCAGTGAGAAATATGCTGAAAATGCTTTTAATTCCCTTCAGGAGGTTCAGGGTGAGTGGTATCTAGTTAATATTAGTCCAGGCTCACTCTAGCAATGATTCAGGGATGGTTCTTAAGAGGCAAACGAAATTTAGTAGTTCAGGCAAAAGCAGCTATCTTTTTACAAGTAAAGAAATCGGGCCAAATCGCAAATCGCGGCAAAATTCGTGGGTGCGAGAATCGTGATTACGGAGAAAGTATAAGGAGTAGGAAGTCGGTTCTAGGCTTTGAAAGGCTGAGATTCTAAGCTTTCAGAGGAAAGTTACACCAAGTTCCTAGCACAAACGGTTACGGAGTTATGAACAATTTTGTGAAGGTTGTTTTTCGGATTTGAAATTTTAAAAGTTCAAAGCGACAGGTTACAGCTTGCAGCTAGAAAATGACAGGTGACAGCTTTGCAGCTAGAATTGACAAGTGACAGTTAGGAGGCAGTTCTACTTAGATTAAAATAGTTTGGATTAGATTATTTTAACTAAGTGATTGGTTCTGCATAGTTCTGCTAGGTACTCACAATATATTTAGAAATAGGCCTTGCCACGGATCTGGTCAGGTTTTGGACTGGACTCTGGTTCTGGTCTCGGCACTTCCCAGTGATGTGGGTCAGCTCTGCTCTGCTGGTATAGCCTCTCTGGATTCTGGATACTGCTCTGCTTTCTGGGTACTGCTACAGGTTCTGGAGATTGATGGATTTGAAGTCTGGATATCTGGATGTGAAGTCGTCGATCAGCATGCTCCGCAGCAAATGGAATTGAATGTCTCTACCTGTCCCAGCAGTCTCTTTTTATGTGTTTTAAAAGTGGGTGGAGAGGCTAGCTTTCTAGGCCAACCCCTTCAGAGTTCTGATAGGTTGGAGAATTCTTTGCGTTCTCACTGGAGAGCAGGATTGTGTGTCAGAATGATATCATTTAATGGCTTGCAGAAAGGACACTCCCCTGTCAAATTACACACAAATCTATATTTGACCTAAAGACATATTTCATAGATACACAGTTGTTTGAAATTACATGCACCCATCATGTATCACATGAGGTATACTCTGTTCAAACTCTGATGTTTCTAAGAGCTTGCATTCAGAAACAGCAACATTTTGCATTTTTTAACTGGTTTTGCAATATTGGTTTTTCATTAAAAATTATACCCATATACACGGCCTGTCCATACATACTCCAGTAAATTCCCATGTCTCTAGCTTAAACACAGAGTCTGTGGTGTCAATAAATAGCGGGGTTTTGCCCCAGAACATCACACAAATTCCCAACGCGTCTTAAAACGTGCACAGAAAAATCACAAGAATTGTGGTATCATTTAAATAATTTTGACAAGTCCGCACTGTGAGTTATACATCTTTCTTAAAATCATATTCTGGCCAACAGGGGTGTGTCTTTTTAGGTCACATGGTGTAGAAACCAGTTTATCCAGTTTCTGCCAAGCTCAGAGACCCTGCCCCTCCCAGCTTCTGCCAAGAGGAAACTATTTTACGGCCACCCTAATAAACCATCTGCCTGGGCCCAGGACAGGCCTTTGTTCAACTCCCTGTAGCTGCTCCACCCCTAATCTACTCAGAGAGGTGGCAACTCCTTTTGGCAAGGGGAAGAGTGGCTGAGCAGGTTTTAACTCCTGTGGGGGTAGATGTCAGGCAGAATTCAGTTTCATTAAGCCAGGTTTCAGATAAAATGTCACTTTTTGTTCCCCAGTTTAAGTCAAGACAATTTTTACATATGCAGCTAGAATGCTGATTCTAAGTTCAAAACTCTGACATTTCAACAGTGACAAACTATGTGACACTCAAAGTAGGTCACTCAGTTAATTTAAACATTTTCGATTTTTGGTAGTTTTAAATCCAGTTTCAGTTAGGCTGCTGCAGACCTGCAGAGCTCAGCCAGTCTTGTTATGAACATTGTTTTGGGGCTCTTCAACTTCCCAGATTTAGTATGCACACATACTTCATTCTGCCAGATGTCCGCTGGTGTTCAGTGAGATTTTTGGATGTGTTGCAATGTTTGAAAATAGGCATTTTGAGCTGGCATTCAGGGAAACAAAAGGTGATTTTAAAGTGCGGTTTTTCCTTTGGCACACATTTCACTCATGGCACCCCGGCCCATACTGCTCGCACTGGTGGGTGGCAAGTTAGGCAACCATTTTAGTGTGCACAAACTGCGTGGTTCTCCTGGATCCTGGCGCACATGTGGGCTTTTTGGCCATCTTGGATTTTCTAAGCCCACTGCACCAAATGTTGCAGCATGATAGCTCAAACGTGGGTCAGGACACCCAACAGCAGAGTGGAAGAGGTAGAAAGTAAGGAGGAACAGAAATCAGCCCATTCAGAGAGGAACAGGGAGGACAGCACCTGGAGGCCGGTAAATGGCAGCAACTGTCAGCATGGAGGAGGAAGAGATGACCAACTTGCATATCTGGCTCTAAAAGGTAGAGTAGAGCTTGATTGGTAAAATGGAGGAAGGAACCCACTCAGGGAAGATTAAGGCAACCCCCCAACCAGCACGGTGAGGTCGAGGCTTGGAAATGATCTAGAAGCAGTCTGGTAGGGGGGAGTCAAAAGCAGTGACTGAGCTGGCATTGAACCCTCTCTCGGTGATAGCGAGAATGTCGAGGTCATTGTTTTCAAGAAGTAGACAGATGTCAGCAGAGTGTTTGTTTGGCAGGCGTTAAGAGTCGCCAGGTGGAGACAGTCTCTGCTTTTGAAGGCTTTCTGAGGTGGAGTTCAGGGGTGTGGTACTCCAGTCAGAGGGGTGGGGGGCAGGGAGAGTGGTAGGTAGAGAGGAAGGAGAAGAAGAAAGTTAATGAGGGATGGCAGGATCCGGTCAAAGAGAAGGAGGTTGGCTTCAAGACCCTGAACCAGAATAGTGCCAGTGTGGTAGACAATAATGATGAAGCATGATGAGAAGAAGCCAGCCAGGAGGACTTTCCACTTGGTGCCACCATTAATGGGAGAAGATGTGAAAGGGTGGAGCATAGAGATGAGATGAGGAGTCCATAGATCTGGAGAAGGGTCAGAGAAAAAGATGTTAGTGAAGATAGCTCTGGAGGAAGCACTGACCTAGGTGTATGCGATAGGAAGGCCAGGATTTGCACCCAGAATGTCTTCTTTGTGCTTTTTCCATCCAGACGTCATGAGGGAGGGAGGATAGGTGATAGTGTAGCAGTTAGAGAAGATAGGAGAGGTGGTGAGTGCCATCTCAGTGGCAGAGGATAGGTGAGAGAAGGAAAGAAGTGGGGCTGCACTGCACAGTCCTGGGCTTTACTCCAGAGGTGGCCTGGTAGTTAAGGGAGCACAGACACAATACAGAGCAATATGTGGGGTGCAATATTCAATTATAAAAGGATCACAATGCAGTGCATAAAATGGATGCAAGATAGGAAGGGACCCAAGACTGAGCCTTGAGGCACACCATGCTGAAGAGGAAAAGTCGAAGAAGATTTCCCAGCATAGGAAACTGAGTATGTGCGATTTGAGAGCTAGGCTTGAAACCAAAGAAGAGCAGAGCCAGAAAATCCAAAGGAAGAGAGAAAAGACAAAAGCTAAGAAAGATCCACTGTGTCAAAAGTAGCAGATAGATCTAACAAAATGAATAAAGAAGAGTGCCGAGAGTAAAGAGTCGCAGACCAAGAGTAGTGCTGTCTCCGTAGAATGATAAGGATGGAAACCAGATTCAAAATAGGGGAGAATAGAATCAGACGAGATAAAAAGTGAAACTTGCGAAAACACAGAATGCTCTAAGAGCTTACAAAGATAAGGAAGTAAAGAAATGGGCTTTAAATTAGAAGGAAGAGAAGGGTCAAGTGAGGGCTTTTTCAAGATACGAAGAATAGAAGCAGGTTTGAATACTGTAGGAAAGGTAGAAGAAAGTACAGAAATCTTGAAAAGGGAAGTAAGATAAGACTTGAGAGAGGGATACACCTTAGGTAGAAGAGAAGAAGGTATGGGATCAGAAGGAGCAACCATGGGATGGGCTCTAGCCAGGAGATGTGAGGTATCAGATGCAGAAAGCAAGAGAAAAGTAGAGAGAACAAAAGATTGAGACAGAGGAGCGGGAGAAACCGAATACCGGGAGGTATAAGCAACAAGAGCCCAGCAAAGCAGAGAAACCCTCAAATAAATAAAATTAATGGGCAAAGTCTGAGGACAAAATAGAAGAGGTAAGAGAAAGATTGGAAGACGGAGGTTTGAGTATTGAGAAATTCAGAATAATAGGAACGCTTAGCAGAAAAAAGAGCTTCATCATAAAGAGAATGAAAAGAAGAAAAAGCAAGAGTGTCAAAGTCAGAATGTGACTTGCGCCAATGATGCTCCTGGTGGAGGAGAGATTGCCACATGGAGTGAAGTTGCGGTGCAAGCCACGGCTGTGATGGTTTACAAGTAGGTGAAAGGGAAGAAATGGGGTAAAGAGAATCAAGAGATGAAAGAGAAGAAGAAAATAAAGATGCAGCTTCATCCGTAGAGCGAGCCACAAACGATGAGTGAGAGGGAAGATCTCATGCTGTGAGCTGTGTTGGAGTGGATGCGGCATTAGTGTAAAAGGTAGGTTGCAATAGGAATGAACACTATAGAAGCACAATCACACTGCGTTGTGAAGCATGTATCTTGATTAGATTTTATTCTGAGAACTCAGCCATTTGTACCAGTCAGCTTAACAGAGCAATTTGTGATTATCTAAAGACAGCACTGTCGTGTGACATGTGCAGCGCATTCAGGTAGATTCTTTCCTGCCTACCCCCATTTGGGTCTATTAAAGTAGTGTTCTAGATCAGCCTAGATGAAGACCGTGAGGTGGAAACACGTGTCGACTGTGTTCTCAGAATAAAGTCCCTGTGTTCTCAGAATAAAGTCCAATCAAGATACACGCTTCACAGAGCAGTGTGATTGTGCTTCTAGAGCATTAATTGTTATTTAGGGCCCTTGGGGCATAGGGACCTTACTGTCACAATCATCTGGAGCTGGTTCATGTGCATCCTGTTTCATACCCAGTTCTTAGCATTTTCATTGACGCGCGCAGCAGGTTCAACTCGAAAAATTGCTTCAACATTGTTTATGGGCAATAGGAATAATCCTTAAACAATTAAAGCGTCATTCACTCCAGGTGAGGTTGGTGGTCAGAGTAGAACAAAAGGTGCCTTGTTGATTATAATGCAAGATGAGAGAGCACACATTAATGGGGAAAACAAACATTTAAAAAAATATGTAAACAAATTATATATAAATATATACATATATATTATTTACAAAGTACAGTATTTAAAAAAAAATAAGAAAACATAAATGTTTGCTTTTTTCAATACAAACATTGTTCATTAAATAAAATATGTCGGATTGGAGTCCAGAGGGAAGATCCTGTGCATCAAACTTCTCTTGATAGGACATTGCTTTGTTGACGGCTCTGTTGTGCTTGTGTGCAGCCGCATTTGTCACATGACCGTGGACATGAGTGCCTCTTGTGGTGTTTGGGGGGAAGATGTAGGTACCTCACTTTCTCCCACACATATATTCACCGTTTTTTTCGATTTCCGACCTCAAACACCAAATGATAGTGTGGGCAGATATTGTTAGACCTGAAATCCCATTGGCTTTTAAGTAATTTACAGCAACTGCACTGTTGGTAATGCACTGATATTGACCAGCATTGGGGATTTCACATCAGATGTCACATTCTTTGAAGGTTGTGGGATGAATCGTGAAGCTGGAAAGGTAGCTCAGCAAGTTAAGTGGCTGTTACTGGTATCTCATATTTTCAGAAATGCTTGTCAATAGTATTGCTTTTTTTGAACTTTCATCTGAAAAAAATGTACATGAAAGTGCAACGTGTTTGCCCATTATTTACAAATCCTAGACATCTTGTTGGCTCCTTCTCTTTGGTTAAACACTTGCTCATATTCAGGGTGGGAGCGAGAGGTTCATTTCTGTCCGCCCAGAGAACATCTAAAGTTGCCTAGTCAGGAGAACTGCAATTTTCCACCTGAGCGGCAGGAATCTCTCATCATGCGTGCGGGCTCCGGTGTGTTACAAGCATAAACATAACATAACATAAATCCCAATCATCAAGCTGAAACGGGCACACGCCAGCAAGCATACCTCCTTTGCTTCTTTTGGTATTGTGGGCCGAGGCCAGGCTATACCCAAGATCGAAGGGAGCTAGAGCAAAAGTACCCCATACAACCATAGTACTGTGGTACAATAATGAAATTAATCCCCAACCAGGTTTCTATATAAGTAGGAGACTTTAATGAAACTCTACATATGAACACACAAACCAAAAACCCTATACCCCAAAACTGTAAGAGACGACCTATAATATCAGTCTTATAATGAAAGTTTGCACGCTAGGTCTGATGTCGGGGGTACACAGGGAATACCTTCCGCAGCAAAGTCAAGTTGAACGAAGAAGGTCTTTAAAAGGTAAGAAGTGGGGTCTTAAAATGACACAAGAGGCCTTTAAGGCATGGTAGGGGGACACTTAGAATATCTTTAAGGCTTATTTGCAAGAGAGAGAGAGTTTGAGCCTTATTCACCTGAGCACTGGTTTACTGATTAGTTCAATATTGAGATATCGATTAAATAATTAAATAAATCTGATTTGTTAGTGCTTGATTTATTGCAAGTTGTCAGCCGACGCGTGTTTCGACCCTTCAACGATCTTTCTCAAGGCGTGTGGTGATATGATGCATTCATTGCTGGTACATGGTCAATTCACTTCCGTGGTAGAAGCTGGTGGTCTTGCCCGGGAGTGGTATGGTTGCTCAGGTATCCTAGTTGGGTTGCTGGACCAGTGTCCAAGTTGACGCCCTAGAAGACATGCTAGTATATGGTCTGCTGGTTAGCCATGCTGTGAGACTGGGCAGGATTATGTTGCTCCTGAAGTGGTCATGGCGATCTTTCGAAAGGTCGCTGTGACCGCTTCAGGAGCAACATAAGCATTATTCATCAATATCTACAAACTCTCTCTCTCTTGCGAGCATACTACATGGAGAAAGAAGGACACCTTCTCATTGGAACCCCATCACCAGCACGAGGGTAGTTTTTCCTAAACTAAAGATCAAGCACAGAGATCTTTTATTTCTAGTGCCGTCACCTACCTCACAATCTATAAGGCTTGTGTTCAGGTCTCAAAAGCATCAAGACAGACTTCTAATTGCTTTACGATGGGACGAGTCATTGTAGAGATGTTTCAAGTCAGTTGTTCCATATGTATTGTGGGTGTCGAGACAGTCAAGTCAGTGATGTAATGCATTCCTGTTGCAGTGATGGACTCGAAGTGGGTGTACAGCCGGGAGACAATGGTTAAGTCAATGGGCCTCATTATGGATCTGGCAGCAGCCGTACCGTTAAAAGCGGCACGGTTTCCGCCGGAGTCATTTATTTTTTTTTCGGCGCCCGGGAATGGGCAATTACCGGGGCATTACAGCCGCGGTGGACCCGGTAATTTAATTGCACATTCCTGGGCGACAGAAAAATATGCTCCCCATTCCGATTCGAGCCCCATAGGGCTCAATGGGAATGGGGAGGCCGGATACACCGGCACCATTCTGAATGGTGCCGGTGAATGCTAAATGGTCTGCTCGTGGGTCCCAGTCCACCCGCCAGGTCAGACCTGGTGGGCGAAAAGGCACCCGCGAGCAGGACTCATAGTTTGCCAGTCTGGTAACTACGGTACCGGCAAGCTTACCGGTACCATAGTTACTGGACCGGCAAACTTATAATGACGCCCAGTATGTTGAATTCATTGAGTCAACTAGACAAGGTCCAAAGATGCAATGGGCGTCTTCAGTGACAATCAGCTTGAAAATGGCTAGAGCAAAGTGAAAGGATGGTCGAGTCAGTGGCTTGAGAGCTCAAGATTGGGGCAAAAACTGGTTAGTGTCAAAGGTAGGTCACTTGCTTGCAGTGGCTTGAAAAGCATCTCAATGTGGTCATGTCAGCTTGAAAAGTGATTGAAGTGGGCAAACACCGTCAGAGCTGGTGACTTCTGGTTGCTGATGGAATCCATCCTCGGTCTCAAAGAGCAACGTAGATTCTTCTTCTGCACTCTGCACTTCCCTGGTAGGAGGGTTACCAGAAAGCACTTGCAGGGCTGTCGCTTCCAATGAGCAGGTCCCTCGGTTCCAGTGGTCTCAGCTTGAAGCAGGCCTTGTTCAGCCAGAAAATCACCACAATTGTTGCCCTGGAATGGTTAGGGAAAAGGGCCTGGTACATTTTTTATTGTTTGAAATCTTGACCTTAAACTCCATGGGGGTGGACTTTGGGGTTGACTTTAACCCAGGTAAAGGTTCTCAACTCAGCCCCTTAACAGGCAATCTGCTACAGTGGATTGATCCGATTCTAGCCTTCTCTAAGGAGTCCAATCCTTGCTATTCTGTTCAGAGTCCTTTGCCGTGGTGGAGCCATGGTGGGGGTAGGGGAGGTTACCACCCCACCCGAGTCACCAGCGGCACCCAGTGCACCCGCCATCCTCCTGCTGATGTACTATTATCTGGTGTTCCCCCCCCCCCCCGCACCAAAAGCTGCCTCCGCTACTGGTCCTTTGCCTGGTAATGTTAGCCCCAGTGTGCTTTGTCTGCAGAAAGTGGAGAGGGTTGCTCACAGAGCGAAGGGAGAATTATAACCTATGAAATATTAAGTATTAAGTAACCAATCAAGCATGACAATCATTAAAGGTAGCCCAGACCAGTTCCTTGTCTTCAGCAAGTTTTTTCATCTTTGGGAAATGTATTTTATTTGCTGCTAGAGTTGTTATGTCTTGGATCCAGTCTTCCACTTTCTGTTTGATGTTGCTTTTCCACGTTTAAGATTTTTTTCACCACACCCATGTCTCTACGGATCCAGATTCTGGCAAGACTTTACATATCTGAAGAGGGAATACTGAAAAAGGAACCCCAACACTACTTCCATTCTAGAGATCTAATCCTCCTAGAACAATTTTACTTTAGCTCACAGGCAAAATATGTACCCCCCTCTTCTTTACATGTCCATTATCGATGTTCTGCAAGTAGTTTTACATCGCTGCATTCTATGGGGTGACGAATATAAATGAGGTACTATTTTTTGGTGTGTGTGTATATCTCATAACTAGGACTCATTGCAGCCTATATGGAATAGAGCTAGCCCATCAACATTCCTTTACTACTGGTTCAATGATCCCATCCCTTGATTGGTTGTCATAAAAAAAGACATGGTTAAACTTAGCCCATTGACTAGTCTTCTGTCTATGGAATTCTCTCCTCCACCCCAGAGAAAGCTCCTCAGGCAATCTGGTTAACCCATAAATACTGGGAAAAGAGTAACAAAATGTTACTATCAGGTTACGTCATATCACAGGACTCTTGACATTAGAGAAACCCTGCTTTGACGATAAATAGGAAGAAACTCTGAAATTAAAAGGCGGACTGGTATTTGGTTTATTTATTTATTTATTACATTTTTGTAATGCCCAAACCCACGGGTATCACAGGTATCACAGCTTTTGTACAAGGTAGCTGGTATACGGTGGTAAGAAAATCAGAGAAAATAGAATGAGCAGCAAGTTCAAGGAATGTTAATCATGTTTGTCGAACAGCCAGGTTTTTGAAGGCTTGGTAAGAAGGCTAATTTGCAATGTGCGGCACAAGGGACTTACAGAGAGTTGGGGCAGTCATGCAGAAACTCACGCCGCCTGCCCTGGCAAGTTTGAAGCGAGGGATGGCCAGAGTTGGGTGGCTCGAGGTGGGAAGGGACTGAAACTGGTGTTTCCTTACAATGCAGTTGTTCAAGTAAAGAGGGCTTCTTTATAAATGCATCACTGTGCAATGAGAAGTTCTTGAAGTCAATCCGGCCTCTTATGGGTAGCCAGTGGGCTTCACGACGTGTCTCAGTGATGTGGTCAGAACGGCAGAGTCCCAGGGCAGCGCATAAGGCTTTGTTTTGAAGGAGCTCGAGCTTTGTGAGCTTTGATGCTGACATGCCCTTGATGAGGGCATTGCAATAGTCCAGTTTGCTCAGGATAATGGCTCTTGAGAGTGTGAGGCAGTTGCTGGGAGAGAGGAACTGTCTACTTGAGCTTGGAGGCGTGGGCTGTGGAGGAGGCAAGGGCATTGATAGTCATGGTTAACTCAGTGTCTAGGTAGACCCCCAAGGTTTTTACGTGCTTGAGCACAGGTACAGCAGTGACATTGATGAGGAAGGTGGAATAGGATGGGTCAAGGGATTCTAGGCGGTGAGGTGAACCAACAATTAGTAGCTCAGTCTTCTCTTCATTAAGACATAGGTTATGTGTGGCCTTCCAATTCTGGATGGAAATAAATAACAGAGTAATTGAAGTGGTTATTCACGCATGTACTACGCAATAACACATTAGTGGCTGGCTTTCAAGGTGCAAGGCTTGTGTGAAGAACACTACATGGTGCTTAGATGTTTAGAGCTAATTGTCATGTTAAGTCAAGTTATGCATTTGTTAATTGTATAGTGCCCACCTGCCATTGCAAGGACCTGGTAGTAATGCAGGTTTGTCTGGGAGTGTGTAACCATGTATGGTTCGGGTACACATAGGTCTAAGTGAAAATGTGACGTGCGATCTATTTCAGGAAGATATAACTGATTGTTATGAGCGATGGGCCTCGGCGTGTCATGGACCAAGGCACTGCGATGGTGCACCCAGTTTGTGTGTATCTGAAGTATGAGCAGCATGTGCTTGCAATGTGTTACTGCACAGCCCTGGGTTCAGAATGCTTGGTCAGGGTGAGGGTTGAGGTGCACGTTATATCAACCATGGCTGATGGCACAGCGGCACGTGGTGATGCATTAAAAGGCATGCGCGTGTGTCGACGTAGATGAGATTTGCTACTGGAGCAGATTATAGTATTGATCCGGCTTAATCCTATTGTCCTTCGTGAGATGTCTACCTTGACTGCGAAAGATGGGTGTCAGGTGAGCCTCGGTGCTCAGGTTCCCAAACCGTAAAACATAAAAACACAAAAAACACTAGCAAGGGTCAAGATGATGCGTATGAACCTACCCAATAGACTCGTTTATCAAACAACCAAATCCCTCTTAACAATCTGCGTAATTGTTATAAGTGTAGACATTGAGATAGACAAGGCTGCAAGACCGTACATATGTTGTATGAGCTTCATTCAAGGAGAGGCAAATGAAGGGTTAAATTAAACGAAATGGTCAGCTCTGAAACCGCTGAAAGCCCCTATGTAGTCCGTCAGGCGGATAGGTGGACTCACATCACACATTTCCCATGTGTGTCTGCGTGTGTGTGCGCTCATCACACATACGCCAAAGCGAGTGATTGGTTGTACTTGTATTAAGTATTCTGCTATTGCGAGTATGTGTGCAACACGGGTGCATTTTCCCTGTTTATCACTGTGATGTTTGCGTAAAGGCCTATTGCAAAAGCATTACATAACATACAATCAATTCAAATCATCATGCACACGATAAAATATTCAACAAAGTTGCTCGTGAGTTATGTACTTTTCTTTGCGATGATTGTTACCTCAAAATATTAGAACAATGAGGAACAGATAATGGCTTCTGAGAGTGGTAAATATGTTCATATGAGTAGAAACACAATGCAACATTGCCTCGCCCGAAAAATGAAACCTCTCCACCCAAACTGGCCAATCTTGTCTAGGGTTGTCTGTACTTCGGTGCATGGATAATGTGACCTAACCATTTGGCCTAGACATCCGGGTTGTCCACCTCCAAGCCTTGAGGGCCGGATCCATGCTGGGTTTTCAGGATACCCCTCATTAATATTCATGAGATACATTTGCATACAATGATTCTAAATGTATGTACATGTTCCCTCATAAATATTAATGAGGGATATCCTGAAAAAACATCAGGATTTCAGGCCTGGAGGCCTGGATTTGGACAACCCTGATTGACCCCTGTTGTCATGACCAGGGCTATAGTGTGGCAGAAAACAATGTAATTAAATTATGCCAAGAAGCATTCAAAGCAGTCATGACTTCTTCAAAGATTTTCATACGTCCCATTTAGATGTGGCAGGGGTAGGCACAGACGTGGCTATCGCAGGCCTTCTGCCACTAGTGACAAACTGCTCTCAGTGATGATGCCCAGCAAGGCCGAACCATGTCGCGTGATGCATATGGCCCCGTGCCAATGGTGTGTTTCAAAGCAGTTATGACTTCTTCAAAGATTTTCATATGTCCCATGTGACCTGGGGTATGCACAGACGTGGCTGTGGTGCACTGTATGCCTCTAGTGTCAAATTACCCTCAGTGATGATGCCCAGCAAGGCCGAACCATGTCTCTTGTTGCATATGGTCCCACGCCAAGCAGTTAGGATTTCTTCAAATATTTTCATACGTCCCATTTAGATTGTGCCTGGGGTAGGCACAGACGTGGGAGCGGTGGACCGTATGCCATCTAGTGCCAAACTACCCTCGATGATGATGCCCAGCAAGGCCAACCCGTGTCTCATGTTGGATATAGTTCCATGCCATCCAGGTGTTTCCAAGCAGTTGGATCTGAACTATCCCTTTTTGGACTGGTACCAAGAGTGATATGCATTTGTTCCCTCCCCCCCCATAAAATGTGACATGGAGGAGTTTAAAACAGTGGGATGTAAAGAAAGACGCCCAGAAGAAAGTGGTCATGACTGATTGTAATCTTTCCATCTATCAATGATTGGTTATTTCAGTGAGTCACCGACTCCAGACATGGACTTCAATGTTGCTGTGGTAAGGGCCCAGAGCTGCACCTCACAGATGACAACAAAAGAGGCCGCCCATGGCTACAGTTGGGTGTGGTCCCTTTAAGAAGGCATGTGTCCTAGCTGTTCATCTAGGCGAAGATAGTAGGAGGTCATTGGACCCCACAAGAGTGCATTGGGGTTACCTGTTGGAGACAACAGGGTAGACAGGGATATGTTGACATTGGTCTCCTTGGGCCAGGAGATGATACCCCATTGCACCAGAAGTGGCAGTAATTGAACTTAAGTTAATGAACAATAGGAAATTGTAAGATTAACATATCACTAATTACGTCTCTTTCTTTCCAGTCCATCTAGACTGCCCATTTTGTGGTGGGACGGAGATTGATTTGCATACAGATTGGGTTGTTAGGAAACCTGGCTAGAACCTTTGAAGATGCTGTCAGATGCAATTATCTTACACCAAGAAAAACTATTTCAGTGTTCCACGTTATTTTAATTTAATAGGTGCGGCTTAAGAGCGAATTTTGTAGTGGTTGGAGTGATAGGGGATGTTAAACATGGGCGGAAGGCCTGCGTTCTCGCTCTTGCGGTCACGAAATGGCTTCCAGGGATGTTTCAATGGTCGCAAGCTGTTAACGCCGCTCCCGTCATTCTTTGATGCCAGAGTTAAGTAAGAACCTTTCTGTTACTGCCACAGAGGGAACAGCTGAGCATGAAACCTCTGCTCTTTCTAGAAATCTGATTAGCGTTGGACCGGGACAAACAGCCCCGCCTTATTCATAAAGAAAAGTAGCCCACGTTCGCAAAACGCAGTTTTGGACGTTTTGTGACCTACTATTGAAATGGGACATTTTGGCTTATTTTTGATAACAGTTGTGACAAATAATAAATTTTAAAGCTACACATTGATCAAAACTACTAGCGGCAATATACGGTTCCGTGTGATAATGTCGCCTGGAAAAAGTCCCCAGATAGGTGACTTTTTTCCTGCACACCTAAAAGCCTTCCCCCACATATTCTAGAACGGGTATAATGTTCTATTATATACTCGAGTCGTCGAATATTTGAGGGAAGTGCTTGATTTTCCTTGGGGTGCATAATTGGGGAAATGTCTGCGACTTTATGACTGGATACCCAATATACCAGGTCATGAAACCGGCCTGGATTGGCTCCCAATCCCGGCCCGCACTGGCATGATGGACCAACCTGTCCTGCCTTGCCCTATAGTCCAGTGCGCAGTACACCAAGTAGCAATCTTCCTACCTTGGAGTTGGAAGTGGATTCCAGAAAGCAGAGCCGGTTCCCGAATCCTTCCGCGGCGAGGCACAGCTTCTGTTGCTCTTTGTGAATTGTGGCCGTGCACTGTAGGACCACCTCGTCATCCTGCAGAAGAGGGAAACCAGGAAAAAGGGATGTTAGCTTCGTGGAATTAAACGCTGTGATTGTATATTAGCAAGCTGTTTTCCCTCACATGCGTACAAAACCTCGGCATACACAAAGACACATTTGCATGCAGGCAATTTACAAACAATTGCAAACATCTTTGATGGTGTTGTCGATGGAACACTGGGTTTCGGGCAAGGCTAATTCTACACTGAGGCACCTCTAGGTAGCATGGACAAAGGGACAGCAGGGGGCACCATGTTGGCCCTAACGTCATATCTAAACCCACTGCAAGGTATTGTGTGCCAAAAACATCCTTCGCCTGGTGTGGCATGCATCCTTGAAAGAGTCTTGGTTTCAAGGCAATTTTGAGTAAAAGTGCTGGCTTTCCGCTAGTCGCTCTCAGCCATCTTGAGAAAAGCAATTTTGTTGCCTGGTTCTTATATACCTAAGTGTTCTGGGGTCGCTTACAGGGCAGGCTCACCAAATCCCCAAATGTAGGTTGTCGACACACTTCAAAGTATTTGTCTACAATTGCAAAGGTGTTTTCCAAAATAGCTCGGTAATTCGTCTAGCAGAGAGCAAGCCCCCTGTTGAGCAACGCAAACACTGGTATCGGCTGGAAAAAAAGAAAAGAAAAGGCAGGATGCACCTTTACTGCACATTCGGTAGTAAAGAAAATCCTGAATCCGATAATGCCGAACAATGGGAGCAAGGGTTCCAGAGGTGTACCCCGCTCCCCTTGAATGGTATAATGCGTTTGGGGGTTGCAGAGGTGTACCCCTCTTCCATTACATGGACGTGGTGGAAAATAAAGATTTAATGTTAATGTTAAAGGTATTTGTACCGTGCAGCGTCACCTACAGAATCGGTCCCCAGGCACTCAGGCGGATCTGCAAACAAGAAGGTGTAGTGGGGGGTGGTCAGTCGGGTGGAGATGGAGTAGGAAAGTGAGAGAGGGTGTCCTGTTGGCAGCTTCAGGTCGGTTTTCACTGTGCACCGAGGTTGGGTGCAAATATCGGATCGATGTGAGACCTTGTGTGCTGTTGGTGTGATTTATGTGTTGATTGTTGTTGCAATGTGGTGAAGTGCATGCGTTTTGCTGTGCGAGAGGGTGGTTGTCTGGATATTTGGGTGAGATAAGTATGCAGAGGTTTGAGCAATTGGGTTAGTGGGTTATTTACAATCTTTGGTTCCCTTCCTGTCTATTCCCTGTCAGTGAGCCATTACTGCCTGTGTTTACTTTGTAGGCCGAGATATTGTTGACATATCCTCCTTCCCCTTCCATCCTTATCACTTCTTGTTCGTTCTGTGGTATGATTCTATCTTTCAAGTGCCCGTGTTTACTTTACAGGCCACATATTATTGGTTTTTGGGTCAGATAATTATGCGGAAGATTGAGCTATTGGTTTAGTGGGTTATTTACCATGCCCGGTTCCCTTCCTGTCTATTCCTTGTCAGCGATCCATTGCTGCCTGTGTTTACTTTGCAGGCCACCATATTGTTCGACATATCATTTTTTTTAGAAAAAAAGGACACTGCGGCAGTAGTTCCAACCTACGTTAGGGATAGGGAATTGACGTCGCATGGAGACGGGAAAGGTGAGGCACAGGAATGAAGGTAAGTGAGCCGCAAAGAGGTAGGTATGGGTACACGGGTTGTGAGAGAGGGAAATGTGGTAGAGTGTGATATGTGATCACTGCATGTGTCCATTTTCGTATTCAACATTTTTCGTATGCAACGATATTGTTCGCGGAATATCGGGACGCGCAGCAATCACATATATCCCAAGCGCAATATGCACAATCATAGGAAGAAACCTAGCTTGCTAGTGAGAACTGTTCCTCTAACAAGCTACTGATCTGCAAAGAAGTGCCCCCGATCTTGTTAGCAAATGCCTTGTAAAATCCCACCGCGGATAACAACAAGAGAATTAAGTGAGATCCCCAGCACTCATTCCAGAATACAGGTCAGGAGAATGCACACAGCAGACATAATGTCATGCTCGAGGCAATGCCGCGCTCAAAGCTCGAGCCTCCAAATTAAACAGCAGCAGTTCAGCAGTTGGGTCATTCGCGATGGCAGGTGCGGCAGGACTGTTGGCAAAATGAAGTCTTAAACAAGCACTGCACTTGCAAAAATGAAGTGGATCAAGCAACATCTTGAATAATCGATCGGCCCATGTTCGTGATGCAACGATATAAATATGGAAAGCGATGGATCCACTACTAGCGGACCTGCTGGGGCCCAGACCCGCAGGTGAAGGATTCTATGAATGTTTGCCACATCTATTTTGACAAATGCATTTTCGCCAAATTGTCCACATTTTTGTTACCACAAACAGAGGGGGACTACCTCACCTTTATTTATTTATTTTTTGGATATATGTCAGGCGCCTATACAACAAATGGTGTCTCAGTCCACCCCTCACTTCCCTCCTTACTATATCCCTTACCCATACTTACCATCGGCTAGTTTGTGGTAAAAAAAGTGGAAAAGAATTTGCCAAAAATATCATTCTGCAAAAGTGGTGAATAGCCCTGATGTGGTACACCAAGCAATAATGGAACTGATTTCAATTATGGCACATTGGCTTACAAAAATCGAATTGATTACATAGTCTGGGTCTCATACATCTTTCGAGTCCTCTGAGGTGGTTCCCACCCTCACCCTTTCCAGTGGTAATTATTGATGCTCATCGGGAGGCAAGAGAATTCTGTGTCATTTAGACACCTTCGGTCAGGGGCATTCCTTTAAGAAATGGTTAGTTGGACCAATTGGTTCACGTTAATTTTATCATAATTCGAAATGCTCTAGTTTGTTAAATCAAACCTAGGGCTGGAAAAGTGGTGTCCAGGCAACATGGGGTCATCTGAGCTCCCTTGATCTGTACATTAAGGTGCAAGCTAAACCACTTGAATGTAGCGCACGGCAGGCCAAGGCGTCTCTTGAAGAATCTGCTGTAGAATCTTGGAGATAAAACGTCATGGTGGCCGGTGGATCCAGAGTTAGAAATGGTAGATGGATCCTGGATGCAATCTTTTCATTCAAAAAGGAAAACAGTGAGTTGATTTCTGAGATCCATTTTCCAGAGAGGGAAAGGTCTGCCTCCTCTGGTGGCACTGTGTAAAAGACAGGTGACTAAGAAGTGTCTTGAGAAAGTGGATATTTCATTATGGAAGGAAGGATTGGATTCCTTCAGGGTTGTACAACTCCAGGACTCGAGGGCCGGATCCATTTTGGGTTTTCAGGGTACCCACATATTAATATTCAGGAGATAAATTTGCATAGATATTAATAACGGATATCCTGAAAACACGTCTGGCTCCTGGCCCTTGAGGCCTGGAGTTGGACAACCATGCTTGGATGTACCTTGTTTACTTACGCATACATTTGTAGATCATACATAAGCGTAAAGGTAATGGGTGCCTTGGCAGGGAGCCAACATAGAGACATCAAGGCACTCAAGACTGGGTCGCGCCTCTTGCGGACCAGGATTTACCTGTCTGGCCAATGCGTAGCTCCTCTTAAAATTGGAGATGATTGTGTCTTGGAAAACCAGAAGGATTCAAGTTATCACCATTTCAGTGGGAGTTCATGGGGGCCACCACCTCCCTGTTGCTCAGTGGGATGGAAGGCACAATGTCACTTCAAATGTGCATTTGGTATCACCCCCTCTTGGAAACATCATTCCACTTAGTATTGCAAAGGGATGATAGCAAGGAAATATGTATTGAGGCCCCGATTCGTGGAGTTTTTTGCACGTTGCAAAGTGACTTTGCACTGCCGATACAAACCCTTAAAGTCATTTTGGAGTGTAAAAAGGACTATGCACGGACTTTGCACTGCAAAAAGACACTTTTCACAGTTCCTTGAATTAGGGTTTCTGTCGGCAGTGCAAAGTCACTTTTAAGCAGTGCAAAGTTACTTTGAACTGTGGAAAAAATTCCATGAATCGGAACTAAGTGTTTTTTCTGCCAGCTGACGAACAGCTGTTTTGAACCGAGTTTACTGTAGTCAGCTGGTAGTTTATGACATCATCATACACATCACTGTAAATTGGAGCATACTGATGACATCATTTTTCGCACCATCAATGGCATCACTAGACAATATAGCACACTGGTAACTTTCATGTTTTGATCATGGTTATTAAGGAGAGCTAGAACAACATTCATGCATATTTTGTATGTGCTTTGTCTTATAAAAAGCATACATTTTCAATACCTTGTGTTCAAAATGCATCTTTTTTGCACAAGGGCAAAGTCTTCACTTTCGAAAGGTTTTCTAATATGTCCCATTGTTTTTAAAAATAGGGCAAACTTTTCCCTAGTGAAAACCTTCTGTTATCTGGCCCCTGGTGATCACGATCCCTACTCACAAGAGCAGGCAGAGTCATTCTTCATGATGCTTTAACATTCAAGCCAGTGATTCGACAATCAGGGCACTGTACAGTGGTTTCGAACGGGGTTTCGCAAGCAGAATGGCATGTAAATCCCTGATTTTCCACACAAATCATTACATGAATCGGCAATCATTCGTGTGGAAAATCAGGGATTTGTGCTCCACTTTGTGTTGAAAACCCATTTGTCAATTCATGGAATCGACTGTGCAG
The DNA here is from genome assembly GCF_040938575.1 of Ambystoma mexicanum. Classification (NCBI taxonomy): domain Eukaryota; kingdom Metazoa; phylum Chordata; class Amphibia; order Caudata; family Ambystomatidae; genus Ambystoma; species Ambystoma mexicanum. The sequence continues at coordinate 394,953,467 of NC_090928.1, read as the reverse complement.
CACTTTTTCATAACTTGCTGGTACTTCGCGCAGAGGGTGGAGTAGGGGGTGGAACTCAGAAAAAAAGGAAGAACAAAGGAAAAAGTTTCCATTACGAGGGATGGGCCGCAGGCAGTCCATAGCACACCCACAAATGCGCACAACAAAGCGTATGAATGGATGTGACCACGCAACCTCTCACCTGTGAAAATGCCCATCCAAATCCCTACAACTCTACGCCATCCGAAAGCCGAAGTAAGTACGCTTGCGCATAGTAATTGCAGCGCGGTGGTGGGTTTGCATGTCAGATTTACGGGTGCGTGTACACAGTCAGTGATTCGATCGGACTTAGGGGTGCGTGTAGTGTGGAGCAGGAACAGTTTACAGGGTTCGCACGCAGATGTTCTGAGTTTTACCCGAGTTACGATACATTGCATGCACATTGTCGGGTGCCGGTAACAGTTACGAGGGACCCCGCGCACGGTCATCGAGATGCAAGTCTGCTTGCGGGGTACCTCATGGACTGTTTGAAGGTTGCATGTATTTGCACCTGGGGCAGCACGTAAAGGTAGCTGTTCTGGCTGTTTTTGCTTTGCGTGGGTATGTGTCGGGGGCGTTTCTGCCGCGACTTGTGTACATGGTTACTTTGCCATGAAAATTCCATGAGTAGGCAGGGTGCACATTTTTATTCTGCGCGCAGGCATGCGCAGTGTAATTTTCGGCGAGCTGCCCTTGCAGGATTAATGCGCTCTTTTCCATGAATCGGACCCTAAATGCTTTCTCAGTACATAAAATCAAAGACAGAATGTTACTTATAGAAGAATCTGCTAAAATTCCTTCCTATAGCCACTGGACTTTCCTGGGCGATGGGCAGTGTCAGATATGAGGGACCCTATAGGTTTACTGAATGGACTATACATGCAGTTAGTTAGATTCCCATTCCTACTTCAACCCACATGAATGACTAGGCTGGACAATATTATAATCATACCAACCACCTAGATGAATGACCTTCTACCATTCGCCCTATACTCGTCGACATTAAATACATGATAAATAGGAACACCTACCTCATCCCTTAGCACAATAAACAAGAGGGACATTTAAATGGCCCAGTAGTGTATTCTGTTTTCGCCTTTAATTAATCTGCTGATGCCGAATATGCCTTCTTTTGGCACCAATGTAGTAATGCATGATCTCGCCATTGGGCCTAGATTGTTTATCCGCAATGATGCATGCGCCAATGATTACGCTATATACCATTTAATCACCTCGACACAGACTTTATTTTACCACAGGATGCTTATCTCCTAATGTCTGTGATGGTCCATGTATGGTTATACTAATCATAACATTCAGGCTCAAACTAGGGCAATAGGACAGTGGCCAAAAGGCCATCCCACAAGGCTAGTAGGGGCCATTTTTCTTTGGGGTCAATGTGATTTTTGTGCACCGTGTGACCAGTGCAACAGGTCCAACGTATTTTAATTTATTTATTTTCTTTTTCATTGTAAACTATAGTTTATTACAAACTTTATGTTACATTCATTTCTATTCACAACTTTCCACACATCACCGATTTATTTATCTGATGGAAGGCATTAATTAGAGCTGGAGGAAATGTCAGTCTCTCCTCACAGCTCTATCCATAACTTATCAAGAGCATCAATCACTGCGCAAGTTAGTCTAAGTCCTTGCCCGCAAGCAAAGCATACCACCATTCTTCCATATCTCCATTTAAGGGCCCAACCTACTTTAATATGCAGCATTTAGCAGATATTTTGCGAAAAAATCCTGCCCCCCTCAACCCCACGAGAGACTAAATCCCGACTATGAGAGAATGTTGTGTCATTCTGCAGCTTGGCACCAAATCCTAAATTATCAATGACAACATGGATAATATGGTGCAAGGGCGGTCACGCAGAGAGGAGAAAGGGATCCGCTCTAGTTTCTTTTCACCTGGAAGGACTGCAGACATATTAGGCACATTCCTTTCTGTGCTTAAGACCAGTGCAGCCATTTGGAAGGATTGTATTGCAACAGAGTATATTGGTAGAGCCGGGTTTTCCTCAAGCACAAAACTGCATGTGTTCGTACTAATACAAACACACACAATGAATGCCTGTGTTGATATTCAGGCTCATTCTAATATTAAGGGCAGTACTGCATGTTCAGGGCCACACGTCAATGCCCCTGAGATCTCCATGTAATACAGGTGATAACCATGTTCATTTATACAGTGTTATTTGGCAAGTTTTGGTCCATTTTCATGGCGCCTGTTGTGTAGTAAAGTTCAAAGTGTCAATATTTCGAACAAACAAATTTACAAAAGGGAAGGCGATGGAAATATCAGAAAAAGACAAGGGCCCTCATTACGACGCAGGCGGTAATGGTTTAACGGCGCCGTAAAAGGCGGCGGTGCCGTTAAACCATTACCGCCTGATTACAAGGTCCCTTTGCGGGACCCGTACTTAACGGCTGGTGTAGACCAGCCGTTAAAGTGGGTGCCGCAAAGGGACCTTGGCGATAATTACGGCAACCGCTATTAGCGGTGCCGTAATTATCGCCTTCCCCATTCCCATTATGCCCTATGGGGGCAAATGGTGAATGGGGAATTACCGCCCCCGCCAACCTTGTGATGGGGGCGGTAATTCCGCCATCCACCATGGCGGAGACCGGCATGGACCATGGTGCTAATAGCACGATGGTCCAACGCCAGGGTCGTAATGAGGGCCAAGGTGGCAAGGATACCAAACTAGCCATACCACGATCCTCTGAGGAAGATCACACCCTTCCTTTGTTACTCACTCGCTGTCACCTAAAGAGTGATCCACACCGGCGGTGGGTCTGCAGGGTGGGAGCAGCCTCCCAGATGCACCCCTTAAACTGTAGCAATGCATTCAGAGGTCAACGTCATGCTTTCACCCGGGCCTGCTGAGGGCCCCGGCCTGCAGCCTGCCAGAAAGGGAACATCTTCCTTTTCAATAGCATGTGCACACTTGCAAAGCATCCTCCTTGCTTCTGAGGGCGCCCAGGCCATCCTTTCTTCAACACCTTCCCTCTCCCAGCTCCTCTGTCCTTCCACCCCATTGCTCCCTATCCTGCAGTCCCATGGGGCCGCCTTCGTCCCATCCCTGCGTGCTCTTCCTTCAGGTAATGCTTGACTTGATCTCTTCGTGGTGAGAAAGGGATGCCATTGGTTGCGAGCTGAACAAGAAACAGCGAATAGTTCTTGGGCATCATTTGAATGTCCAATGGTGAAGGAATTATTTCCGAAAGGAGTGATGAATGTTTAAAAAAAAAGTGTCAAACTAAAAACAAAAATATAAAGAAGTATGGAAATGTGGCTTTTTGTAAGTTGAAAGTCCCAGAGGGTATTCCCCATGAATTCTCGGATTCCTAGTTTGCTTTCTACAAGCAGCGACAATGGCACAGAGGGCAACTCCATGCCTTTCATTTTATTTTATTTAATTTACATTTTTAAAGTGCACACAAAGCCCACGGGCATCAAGGCGCTGTTACAGGAATTGTTTTGTTTTTTAGTTGCGTAATTGTTTTTTGCTTTTTTTGTCTTAGTTGCATATTTATAACGCGCTTAAAGACCCAGAGGTTTCTAAGCGCGGATCCGGGGATCGAACCTGTGTTGTGTCATCTTGCTTACAAGGGGCGCACATTGCCGCTGAACTATCCTCCCGTGAACTCCATGTCCAACTGGCCAAGAAGCTAATGATCTCCATAGGTCAGTGCAACTCCAGAAGCCTGGCCCTTGCCAGACTGGAAACAAGGAATTGCAAATAAAGAGAAAAACAGGCAATATGTACCCTCCTACAATACTCCCTGACAGTGGAACAGTATCCAAACTCTAATTAGGTAACCCTTCAGACAGCAGCAAACCATCCAGACCCCTATGCTGCAACCTTTCTCCATCCATTATTATTATTATTACTATGATGTTATTTATTGAGCGCAGACCTAGCTTTGAGAAGCAACGGAATGCTTCACAATCATAGGGGGAAGGGCGCAGAGAAAAAAGGAGCAGGACGCTCACAACAGGGGAGGGTGAGTAAATGGCAGCAAGGCTTCTACAAGCAACCCGGGGAGGAAACAATGAGGAGCAGATCACTGTGTCTCAAACAGGGTGGGGAGTGCAGGGTGTGTGGACCTAGGTATTGGGGAGGAGCCATCTATTGAAGAGGAAGATTGTGAGCTCTTTCCTGAACTGTAGAAGCGATGGGGCAACTCTGATGTTCACAAGGAGGAGGTTCCAGAGTCTTGGGCCATAGACAGAGAAGGCCTGTCTTCTGGTTCTTTTTTTCCTGCACCAGCGGTGCCTGAGGCATGACCAGGAACTAGGCCTTGCTGAATTTAAGTCCACTAGATGGGTTGTATTTCGGAAGCTGGTATCTCCAGTATACTTGGCCCCTCTGTCATGTTTGTATGTGCAAAGTAGAGTACCTTGAAGTCAATGCACACAGAAATCCCTTGCTGATTTGCTTTCAATTTTCTGCCATGGGATGAGTGATTTCATGTCGACATAATCAGGCTGCAACCATAATCAGTTCCTCTAGAGAGAGGCATTGTGGGTTCTGATTGAGAATGGAGAGAGTAACTCCATGTCTTGAACTCACTGTCATCTGGCCAAGAAGCTAAGGATCTCCAGATGTCAGTGCAACAGCAGGCCCTTGCCAGATTGAAAACAAGGAATTGCAAATAAAGAGAATAACAGGCAATAGCTACCCTCCTACAATACTCCCTGTCTGTAGAACAGTGTTCAAACTCTAATTAGGTATCCCTTCAAACTCCTGCAATCCGTCCTCGCCATCCAAACCCCTATGCTGCTGTTGCCCTGCTTTCGTCCAAAACACTCATACCCATCTGCCCCGTTTGAATGTATCTGCTTCACACACCTGTGCATGCTCTGTTCTTGGCAAGCTAGGTCCACAGTGTATATGTGCATTATACATACCTATTATAAACACTGCATATTGTGGCTGGCGTGTGTGGGGAAAGAAACCCTGTGGTTGAAACTTTAGTGTTTCCCGGGTGGTGAGCTTGATAGGGAGGGTACTGTGTGGCAATATGAAGACCCTGCATAGCGAGGATCTTACTGGGGCACACCTTATCACACATCTGGCTCTAGTGCACCGTTCAGAAATGCTGATCAGGCCTGAGTCTCACTGTGATGGATCTTTGTCTGCAAGGGGGATCTCCTGGATTTTTCAAAGTTTCATGAGATCTAGTAGTATATTCTGATGAAAGTCAGATCATCGTTCTAAACAATCGCACTTTTAGGCAGCGCTCTGTGTTTTACAAACTGGTGTTGATGGGTTGGTTCCCAGATGACCCGGCTCGCCATTGGGTGCGTTGTTGAACATAGCAATGTCTGCATAAAAGACACCATCGGTATACCTGCAGTTGGGCATGAGTTAGTGGCATGTCAGCAACATGACAGCTGCAATGGGGAGTCACTTTTTTAAAAAAAGTACCTAGCCGGTTTGTTTCCTGAAAATTGAAAGCCGGTTTTGAGTTGCTAAATCTGCCTCAAAAGAAGTCTACAATTTGGATGGAGCTGTCAGGACCCAAGATTGGAAACATTGGAATCGCTGGTGGTTCCGACGGTGAGCGGTCTAGTCCTCACCCAACATGGTGCCCAACATGGCGCTGGAGCTTATATAATCTGGCTCTGCCCACTTCTCGGCGCGTTGTATCTGTTGTTTCACTTTCTCAACGCTCCGACTTTGGATTTTCGCCATCCTGTGTATTACCCTCCTAGTCCCTAATTCACCTTGTTCCTTCCCTTTATCCCTTGTCCACTACCTTTCTATTGTCTTCGTGCTCGCTACAGTTCTACTCTGTGTTCACGGGTGCCGCTGTTATATCTGCTGCGGTGCCTGTCCGCTTCCCTATTTCTTCCTTCGCTCTAAACTTTCTATCTACCTTACTTCTACCTGGTCTCCATCCTAACTCCGGCCGCGAGGGTGCTTCTCGCACTGTGTTCCGCGTCCGTGAACAGGAACTTCCCTGCTGGACTTGCTATCGGCTGTTCTCTCAACCCTTCTGGCTGGTAATTTCTTTCTTTAACAGGCGCGGTTGCGCTGCGCTTTGCCGCTTCTGCGTTTCTTGAGCCCCTGTTGCTTATTCTACCTTTCTGCCTTCTCGGCGCACTGCCTTCTGGCGAGTTGTTCCTTTCCGTTCCGCCGCGGTGGTTCAGCGCTGCTTCAGACTACTTGAGGCATTCCTGTTGCCTTCTCCCTGATTTGGTACAGTAGTCCCTTCCTGTTGCTTCTAACTCCTGTATACCTTTTCTTTTCTATACCTTCCTTACCTACCTTACTCCCAGGGTCTGCTACCCTTCCACTCCGTATCTTGGCATTTGCTTCTTGGATTCCTGCCTTCAGCTACACTGACTACGTCATCATACGTGGCATCTTGGAACTGCAAACTAAAGATCTGTACCATCTAAAGGACCTGTCTTCCGAACCCATCTATGGACTAGGGTTTTTTCTGCCTTCGGGCTTTTTCCCTAGAGCTGAGGCTGGTCCCCTGGGGTTCCCCGGTGACAGGTCCACTCTTCTGTCAAGGTGGCCTCCGGAGGGGCCAGACCTTACCTTCACGAAAAGAAGACCAGAACACAGAAAGGCAAGGTTCCAAGGACTAAGGAGAAGCCAGGCAAGGTTGAGACGGATCCTTGTGTACTTACCTCGGAGGAGTCAGGTGTCATGCTTCCCCAATGGAAATTGTGGCATTCATGGAGACGCCATTGAATGGGTCGTTACGTTCTTGCAACGTTCCGCAGTGCGCGGTCTAGTGCTTTTCAAGATGGCCGCCCACTCCTTATACTGGAGACGGTGCTGGCGTTCTTCGCGTTGCACCTTCGGTTCTTTCTCCGTGCTGCCAACGCTAGTGTATTTTCATTCTGTGAGCTAACGCTCCGCGTTATTTGCTTCTGACTTTCTCTCCCGCGACCGTCCCTTCGGTTGCTGCTCTGTCTTCATTACTTTCAACTACCTTGTTCTTACCTGTTTTTCTCCTGTTCCGCTCTCCTTCGTCCGTACACCCCGTGTATCGGAACTTCCTCTTCAGCTCCAGCTTCCTCGCTTCTTGCCTTCTTGCCTCCCCTGACTATTCCGTTGGTTATATCCCCCGGCTGCTACCTCGTTGTCGGCAAAGGAGTGCGTCTGATTCCTCGAGGCTTCTCGTCCGGAACCCAGGCACTACACAAAGAGGGAAGTAGGTCTCCTTCCAGCAATCCCGCAAACCAGCAAGCCGGCAATCCAGAAATCCAGCAATTCAGCACAGGGTTTTTGCCGGGAGGCTTTTTTCCCTGTTGGAGGACGGTCTCCCTGCGGAGCCTCGCTCTCTGGGGGATTCTCTCCCCAACAGCGTGGCTTCCAGTGGAGACCGACCTTATTTACACGAGAAAAAGAAGACTAAAGAGCCTAAGGAAACACGCAGGAGAAGAAGGGCTACTCTACAGGAAGACGCCCACGAAGGCAAAGGTGAGGAGGAAGGGAGGAAGGATTTGGGTAGTTCTGACAGCGTGCAACGCCTGGAAGTATCAATGGCTTCGCTTGAACAATATCAAGAGCTAGTAGGGGCTATACAAAGTTTGACTGCAGAAGTACAGACACTTAAGAACGAAAACCAGATCTTACGTCAGCAAGTTAATACTCGTGATGATCATAGGAGAGATCTGCCTCCTCTCCCTCTACCTTTTGGTAATTACGATGGAAATCCAAGATCCCTAAGGGAATTTCTAGACTCTTGCATGATCTATTTTGCCTTCCGCCCAAGAGCTTTTGACTCCGACAGAGCAAAAGTGGGATTTCTTGTTTCAAATCTAGCTGGGAACGCCTTAGCTTGGGCAACCCCTCTTATAACCCAGTCTGACCCTGCTATTAATGACTACGCAGCATTTACACAATTGTTCAAGACACGATTTGAACGACCTGAGGTTCAGTTCTCATCCTATGAACAAATAATGGATCTCAAACAGGGTAGTCTGGATGTGCAAACATACGTCTCGTCCTTCACGAGACTCGCCGTAAACTCTGATTGGCCTGATTCTGCCAAACAAACCTTGTTTCGCCGAGGTTTAAATGACGAGATCAAGGACGAAATAGCCAGAACCGGAAGACCACCTTCTTTTCAGGATCTAGTGACTCTGGCTCTCCAAATCGAATTCCGGATAGGCGAAAGGAGGCAAGAACGCAGAAGAAATCCAGCAACACGGATGCCTATATTCCATCCACCTTCCCAGGATAGACATGCAGGTTCCCCTCAGGGAGAGGAACCTATGCAAATAGGGACCACACGAGGTCCGTTAACCTCGGATGAAAGAAGGAGGAGAAGAGACCTAGGTCTCTGTATGTATTGCGGTTCTCAAAGACATCTCTTACGCAACTGTCCAGAAGTACCTCCTCGACGACAGGGAAACGCTCCCCCCCGAACCTGAACAGGGGAAGGTCCGGGGAAAGAAGATCGACTCCCTGCGTAAATCACTTACCGACGCCTTCCAATGACGATACTCGTCTGATGGTTTTTCCCGTTCAACTCACAAGCAGACATTCAGAACCATGGGAAGTAATTGCAATGTTGGATTGCGGTGCCGCTGGAAATTTTGTTGATATACAATGGGCAGAGAAGAACGGGCTACCCCTTCGCAAAAAATTACAGCCAGTACCCGTGGAAGGTGTAGATGGCCTTCCCTTATCCTCCGGGCCCATCCAGTTTGAAACAGAGCCAGTCAGCATCAAGATATTTCAACACCAGGAGATGATGGTGTTTGACCTCATTCGTGCAGCTCATTTCCCCATCATTCTGGGGATCCCTTGGTTACGCCGCCATAATCCTACCATCAACTGGACAGCCAATACCATTCATTTCAAGTCCTCTTTCTGTGCCGAGAGCTGTTTTCAAGGACTTATTTCTCCGCCTCGATTAGATTCTGCACAGTCCTTGTCAGCAGCCTCTATTCACCCGATTCCGTCTCATTACTTGGAGTTCAGGGAAGTGTTTCTAGATCATCAGCCACATCTCCTTCCTCCTCACAGAAATGGAGATTGTGCCATTGAGACTGTACCAGGAGCACAAATCCCTTTTGGGCGGATGTTTCCTCTATCTTTGCCGGAACGTCAGGCTCTCAAAGAATACTTAGACAGTAACCTTCATAATGGACTCATTCAGGAATCGAAATCCCCAGCTGGAGCTTCATTGTTTTTCATCTCCAAAAAAGGAACCTCCGAACTTAGACCGTGCATTGACTATCGTGGTCTCAACCACGTAACAATCAAAGACCGGTATCCGATGCCTCTTATTAAGGAGGTCTTACAGGCAGTACAAGGAGCCACCATTTTTACAAAGCTGGACCTGAGGGGAGCGTACCATTTACTCAGGATCCGGGCTGGTGACGAGTGGAAGACCGCTTTTCGGACACCCTTAGGTCATTTTGAGTATAAGGTAATGCCTTTTGGGTTAGTAAACGCTCCTGCCATTTTTCAGCGTTTTATTGACAAGTTATTTTCGGATCTTCTCTTCTCCACTGTAGTGGTATACTTGGATGACATATTGGTGTATTCGAACTCGCCCAAAGAACATCACCATCATGTAAGGGAGGTGCTTCAAAGACTCCTGCAGAACCAATTATTTGTGAAACCAGAGAAGTGTATTTTTGACTCCTCTTCAGTGTCCTATCTTGGCTTTATCTTGACTAAGGAAGGAATACGTATGGATCCCGGGAAGATAAAAGCCATCTTACAATGGCCTACACCCAAGAACGTCAAGGACATTCAGCGGTTCTTGGGGTTAGCCAACTTTTACAGGCAATTCATTTCGAGATTTTCCAACATGGTACTTCCTATCACAGCCCTACTGAAGAAGGGAGTGGCATTCAACTGGTCTCCCGGAGCTGATCAGGCATTCTTGTCATTGAAGCAAGCCTTTACGTCTGCTCCCATATTAATACAACCGAACCAAGCACATCCTTTCATAATAGAGGCTGACGCTTCTGACGGAGCGATAGGTGCAGTACTGCTACAAAGGCATACAGACGACAAAGAACATCCAGTGGCTTATCTATCACGCACTCTTACCCCCAGTGAACGGAACTACTCAGTGATAGAACGGGAACTGTTGGCTATCAAATTAGCCTGTGAAGAGTGGCGGCACCTGTTACAAGGAGCTGTTCATCAATTTACTGTTCGTACAGACCACAGAAACCTGAAGATACTCCAACAAATGGAATGCAGAAATGCTAGGCATGCCAGATGGGCATATTTTTTCTCCCAATTCGATTTCACTATTTCTTACATCCCGGGAAAAGAAAACGTTCTGGCTGATGCTTTATCCCGAAGCCAAGGTATGGAGGTTGAATCAACGAGGAGATCTGAAAGAATACTGTCGAACAATTCTTTTCGGATCATTGCCAATACCTTTCTCAATGCTACCAGAGACAGTCTCACCCACAATAAACCTTGCAAGGCATTAGGAGCGCAGTTACAAGAAAGATCTGGATTATACTTCAGAAAACAAGCCTTATATCTTCCCGACAAGGAACTGCAGACTCTAGTTTTGTCCTGGTGTCATGACACTCCATTGGCAGGACACAAGGGCCAGAAAGCTACCCAGGATCTGGTTTCGCGATATTTCTGGTGGCCCGATTGCAATAGCGATGTCAAGACGTATGTCGCTACTTGCCCTATTTGCGCCATCAGTAAACACCAAACGTCTCGCCCGCTTGGTCTACTTCAACAAGAACCAATACCATCTCAACCATGGACTCATATTTCGATCGATTTTGTGGTCGATCTTCCGTCCTCCCAAGGGAAGACTGCCATCATGGTTACGGTGGATTCTCTCAGCAAATTGGCTCATTTCACATCCTTAAAAGGAATACCTTCGGCTCCGGAAACAGCCAGAGTCTTTTTTAGAGACATTGTAAAACTTCATGGCCTTCCTCAGACAGTGGTGTCCGACAGGGGCTCCCAGTTTACCTCGCTTTTCTGGACCTCGTTATGTAAACAGTTGGGTATTCAGAGGGCCCTTTCATCCGGCTTTCACCCCCAGAGCAATGGACAGACTGAGCGATTGAATCAAACTATGGAACAGTACCTACGTTGTTTCTGTAGCCAGCGACAGGAAGATTGGAATCTCTATCTCCCATCTGCAGAATTTGCATACAATAATACCCGCCACACGGCCATCAGAATGAGTCCGTTTTTTTGTACATATGGATATCACCCTCGCCATATGTCGGTAGGACTACCTGAACCTTCAAGATTGCCCTCTATTGAATTTTTAGTTCAATCACTTAAGGAAACCCATCAGCTCGCCGGTAATACATTATCGGCTAGCCGCAAGGAGTACAAGAGATGGGCTGACAAGAAAAGACTTCCTAATCCACCCTGGAGAGAAGGGTCCAAGGTATGATTGGCTACAAAGTTTCTACCCCGGTGGGTTCACTCTGGGAAATTCGCGCCAAAATATATCGGACCCTACAAGATCAAGAAAAGGATCAACCCAGTGGCTTTCCAGTTAGAACTTCCCACTCAACTACGTCGAGTTCATCCGGTGTTCCATTCCTCATTGCTCAAGGAATACCGTCCAGATCCTTACCGAAGAAGAACCACCCGACTTACATATAACAAGCCCAGTGAACCTGAGGAGTATGAGGTCTCTTATCTAGTGGATTCCCGTTACTTCAAGGGAGAGCTCCAATACTTGGTCCATTGGAAGGGTTACTCTATTGAAGAACGCACTTGGGAACCCCACCATCATATACATGCTCCCATGCTAGTTCGGAAGTTTCATCGTCTCCACCCAGGGAAACCGGGAGGCCCCCCGGTGAGAAGGAGGCATACTGTCATGCTTCCCCAATGGAAATTGTGGCATTCATGGAGACGCCATTGAATGGGTCGTTACGTTCTTGCAACGTTCCGCAGTGCGCGGTCTAGTGCTTTTCAAGATGGCCGCCCACTCCTTATACTGGAGACGGTGCTGGCGTTCTTCGCGTTGCACCTTCGGTTCTTTCTCCGTGCTGCCAACGCTAGTGTATTTTCATTCTGTGAGCTAACGCTCCGCGTTATTTGCTTCTGACTTTCTCTCCCGCGACCGTCCCTTCGGTTGCTGCTCTGTCTTCATTACTTTCAACTACCTTGTTCTTACCTGTTTTTCTCCTGTTCCGCTCTCCTTCGTCCGTACACCCCGTGTATCGGAACTTCCTCTTCAGCTCCATCTTCCTCGCTTCTTGCCTTCTTGCCTCCCCTGACTATTCCGTTGGTTATATCCCCCGGCTGCTACCTCGTTGTCGGCAAAGGAGTGCGTCTGATTCCTCGAGGCTTCTCGTCCGGAGCCCAGGCACTACACAAAGAGGGAAGTAGGTCTCCTTCCAGCAATCCCGCAAACCAGCAAGCCGGCAATCCAGAAATCCAGCAATTCAGCACAGGGTTTTTGCCGGGAGGCTTTTTTCCCTGTTGGAGGACGGTCTCCCTGCGGAGCCTCGCTCTCTGGGGGATTCTCTCCCCAACAGCGTGGCTTCCAGTGGAGACCGACCTTATTTACACGAGAAAAAGAAGACTAAAGAGCCTAAGGAAACACGCAGGAGAAGAAGGGCTACTCTACAGGAAGACGCCCACGAAGGCAAAGGTGAGGAGGAAGGGAGGAAGGATTTGGGTAGTTCTGACATCAGGTGAGGAGAAAGGGGAGGTGGACTCGGATCTTGACAGAATACAACGCCCGAACCCTAACATGGCTTCCTTGGAACAATACCAAGAGCTGGTGGCGGCAATGCAGAACCTCACAGTTGAAGTCCAAGCTTTGAGGACAGAGAACATAGCACTCTGACAGCAGGTAGTCCTACATAGAGACGACCGTGGAGATCTCCCTGCGATGCCCCTTTCCTTCGGCAAATACAACGGTCATCCGGGATGAATGAAGGAATTCCTTGATCCCTGTGGTGTGTATTTTGCCGTCCGTACCCATGCCTATGAATCGGCAAGATCTAGGGTTGGATTCATCATTGCCAATCTCACAGGAAATGCTCTGGCTTGGGCTACTCCTCTTGTTGCCAGAAACAACCCTTCTTTGATTGATTATGATCGTTTTATAGAGGGCTTCAAGGAACGATTCGACAGACCAGAGGTATTCTACTCCTCTTTAGAAGCTATCCTGGACGTCGAACAAGGGAACACAGACGTCCAGACTTACATCGCTCGCTTCCAGAGACTAGCGGCTAAGGCAGACTGGCCTGATTCAGCCCAACAAACTATATTCCGGAGAGGACTCCACGACGAGCTCAAGGACGAGTTAGCTCGTGTAGCCCGACCAGTATCTTGCCAAGAACTGATGACCTTGTCGTTACAGATCGAGTTCCGGTTAACAGAAAGGCGACAAGAAAAAAGACGATTCAGGAGCAATCCTCAGTCTATCAGTCTACCGAACCCCTATCCTGCAACCCGGACCAACGTCTCATCTGAAGAACCCATGCAAGTCGGAACTACCCGGGGACCCCTTACACCGGAAGAGCGTAAACGAAGAAGAGAGACCGGGTTATGCATGTATTGTGGTTCCGCCAAACACTTATTGAGAAACTGCCCGGAAGTGCCACCCCGGAGGAAGGAAAACTTCAACCCCCGATCTACAGCAAGGGAAGTCTTGGGGGAAGTACCAAGTACCCTTGCAACCACTCAAGAACCATGAACAACCCTGAGGAAAACAGCCTGATGGTGTTCCAAGTCAGGTTATGGTTATCTCCTTCGAGTTCCATTGAGGTACTTGCCATGCTGGACTGTGGAGCTGCAGGTAACTTCATGGATGCGAACTGGGCTATAGAACATCACATAGCTACCAAACTTAAGACGACTCCCATTCCGGTAGAGGGGGTAGATGGTCGACCTTTGTCATCCGGACCTATCACCACAGAATCAATACCACTAAGAATGGAGATGAGCCATCACTCGGAATATCTGGTCTTCGATCAGATCAGAGCGGCCCATTTCCCTCTGGTCATCGGTATTCCATGGCTAAGGAAACACAATCCCCACATCGACTGGAAGGCTAATAGAGTGAGCTTCAACTCACTCTTTTGTAAATCAACTTGTGTGGGCAGCATGGTTTCCTCCATTCATCCCGAAGCAGAACCACTTCCTACACAGAGTTCGACAATCATAGCCTCAGTTCCACCTCAATATCTCGAATTCTCTGAGGTATTCATAGACATCCAACCCCGTGATCTTCCTCCCCACAGACCAGAAGACTGCGGCATTGACTTAGTACCAGAAGCAGTGATTCCTTTCGGGCGGAGGTACCCTTTGTCACTCCCAGAAAGGAAGGTCCTGCGAGAATATCTGGACTCCAATCTCCAAAACGGACTCATTCAAGAGTCGAGATCAGCCTTTGGAGCCTCCTTATTCTTTATACCAAAGAAAGACAGTGCCAAACTGCGTCCATGTATTGACTACAGAGGGCTTAATAAGGTGACGATCAGAGACCGGTATCCTATGCCATTGATCCGAGACATCTTGGAGGCGGTGCAAGGAGCGGTATATTTTACCAAACTGGACCTAAGAGGCGCCTACCATCTCCTAAGAATAAGAAAAGGCGACGAGTGGAAGACCGCGTTCCGCACTCCTTTCGGGTTATTCGAATACCGGGTGATGCCATTCGGCCTGGTCAACGCCCCCGCTGTCTTTCAGAGGTATATGGATAAGGTGTTCGCAGACATGTTGTTTGTCTCGGTTGTGGTGTATCTGGACGATATCCTGGTATACTCTCGGTCGTTAACCGAACACAGGTCACTGGTGAGAAAGGTACTCCAACGTCTTCTTGAACACCAGCTTTTGGTGAAACCAGAAAAATGCGAATTCGAGACCACTTCCGTATCCTACCTGGGATTCGTTTTATCTGGCGAAGGCATAGAGATGGACCCAGCCAAGGTCAAGGCTATCATGGAGTGGAGAGAACCCAGCACTATCAAAGAGCTACAAAGCTTCTTAGGGTTAGCCAACTTTTATAGAAGATTTATACCTAGCTTTTCCAACCTAGTGCTTCCTCTCACATCCCTGCTCAAGAAAGGAGTCAAGTTTGTCTTGGGGGGTGAACAAAAGAGACCTATTCAGACCCTTAAGGAGTGTTTCTCCTCCGCTCCCATCTTGATACAGCCGGACCAGACCATACCATACATCCTGGAGACGGACGCTTCGATAGGAGCAGTAGATGCCATCCTATTACAGAAGACAGCTGATGGCTACGAACACCCGGTGGCGTATTTCTCGAAGACCCTCACCAGTAGTGAACGGAACTACTCCGTCTTGGAGAGAGAACTCTTAGCCATCAAGTTAGCCTGCCAAGAGTGGCGGCATCTCTTACAAGGCGCAACCCATTCCTTCGTGATCAGAACTGACCACCGCAATCTCAGAGTTCTACAACAAATGGAGTGCACCAATGCCCGACATGCTCGGTGGGCATATTTCTTCCTACAGTTCGACTTCATAATAACCTATATGCCAGGCACAGAAAACAAGAAGGCAGACGCCTTATCACAAAGTATCGGGGACAGTTCAGGAACCTACAATGAACATGACCGCCTTTTCCCAAATCTCAAGGTCTTAGCCTCCACTGTCTCCTTTTTCCGAGATCTGATACCTCATTATCAGTCCGGCGCAGAACTACCCGCCATGGTCATCCAAGGTAAGGATGGACTGTACTATCATGATCACGCCCTTTTCATTCCCACCAAGGATCTCCAGAAGCTTGTCCTTTCGTGGTGCCATGATACCCCCCCTGTCGGGTCACCCGGGCATCAGAAAGACCTATGAACTCTTGCAAAGAGGCTTTTGGTGGCCAAAATTGAAGACTGATGTATATCAGTATGTTACCTCTTGCTCAATCTGTGCCTCTAACAAATACCGAACTGGTAAACCGCTCGGACTCCTACAACAACATACCTTACCGTCACGACCATGGGCACATATTTCTACAGATTTCATCGTCGATCTTCCCCCTTCTGAGGGTATGACGGTGATTATGGTCACAATAGATTCATTCAGCAAACTGGCCCATTTTTCAGCTTTTAAACAAATTCCTTCTGCTTCTGAGACTGCTGATATCTTCCTCCGAGACATAGTCCGTCTACACGGTCTACCCCAGACCATTGTATCTGACCGAGGACCTCAGTTCACGTCCAAATTCTGGGCTTCGCTTTGCCAGACCCAGGGTATCAACAGAGCCCTTTCTTCGGGATACCACCCCCAGAGTAACGGACAAACCGAGAGGTTAAACGCGAACCTGGAGCAGTACTTACGGTGTTTCTGCAGTACACAACAAGAGAGATGGCATTGTTTCCTTTCTCAAGCTGAGTTCGCTTATAATAATACCCTGCATACCACTATCCAAATGAGTCCTTTTTTGTGCACTTACGGTTTTCATCCCAAACACCTACCCGGGTTTGGCTCCCTAGCCACTAAGATTCCAGCTTTAGACGGCGTTTTACAGGAACTTCAGGAGGTTCATGATCTCGCCAAGAAGGCACACCAACTCAGCCAACAATCACAGAAGAGATGGGCAGATAGGAGCAGAGCTTCCAATCCTACATGGGGACCAGGATAACTAGTCTGGTTATCAACTAGATTTCTTCCTAGATGGGTTCATGCTGGAAAATTCTCCCCCCATTATCTTGGACCGTTTTCCATTCTCCAACAGGTCAACCCAGTTGCCTTTCGGCTCAAACTTCCTGACTATCTAAAAAGGGTTCACCCGGTGTTTCACGTCTCTTTGCTCAAGGAGTACAAGGTAGACCCGTTCCTTAGACCCATCCGCAAGAGTCGAGCCCAGGTACATTCCGTTCCAGAAGAATACGAAGTAGCATACCTGGTGGACTCCAGATACCACAGAGGTCGGCTCCAATACCTGGTTCACTGGAAAGGCTATCCCGTGGAGGAGAGGTCTTGGGAACCGGTAAACCATGTTCATGCCCCTAGGCTCTTGAGAAGGTTTCATCGCCTTCACCCGGGCAAGCCGGGGGGTACCCCGAGAGGAAAGGGGTATACTGTCAGGACCCAAGATTGGAAACATTGGAATTGCTGGCGGTTCCGACGGTGAGCGGTCTAGTCCTCACCCAACATGGCGCCCAACATGGCGCTGGAGCTTATATAATCTGGCTCCGCCCACTTCTCGGCGCGTTGTATCTTTTGTTTCACTTTCTCAACGCTCCGACTTTGGATTATCGCCATCCTGTGTATTACCCTCCTAGTCCCTAATTCACCTTGTTCCTTCCCTTTATCCCTTGTCCAATACCTTTCTATTGTCTTCGTGCTCGCTACAGTTCTACTCTATGTTCACGGGTGCCGCTGTTATATCTGCTGCGGTGCCTCTCCGCTTCCCTATTTCTTCCTTCGCTCTAAACTTTCTATCTACCTTACTTCTACCTGGTCTCCATCCTAACTCCGGCCGCGAGGGTGCTTCTCGCACTGTGTTCCCCGTCCGTGAACAGGAACTTCCCTGCTGGACTTGCTATCGGCTGTTCTCTCAGCCCTTCTGGCTGGTAATTTCTTTCTTTAACAGGCACGGTTGCGCTGCGCTTTGCCGCTTCTGCGTTTCTTGAGCCCCTGTTGCTTATTCTACCTTTCTGCCTTCTCGGCGCACTGCCTTCTGGCGAGTTGTTCCTTTCCGTTCCGCCGCGGTGGTTCAGCGCTGCTTCAGACTACTTGAGGCATTCCTGTTGCCTTCTCCCTGATTTGGTACAGTAGTCCCTTCCTGTTGCTTCTAACTCCTGTATACCTTTTCTTTTCTATACCTTCCTTACCTACCTTACTCCCAGGGTCTGCTACCCTTCCACTCCGTATCTTGGCATTTGCTTCTTGGATTCCTGCCTTCAGCTACACTGACTACGTCATCATACCTGGCATCTTGGAACTGCAAACTAAAGATCTGTACCATCTAAAGGACCTGTCTTCCGAACCCATCTATGGACCAGGGTTTTTTCTGCCTTCAGGCTTTTTCCCTAGAGCTGAGGCTGGCCCCCTGGGGTTCCCCGATGACAGGTCCACTCTTCTGTCAAGGTGGCCTCCGGAGGGGCCAGACCTTACCTTCACGAAAAGAAGACCAGAACACAGAAAGGCAAGGTTCCAAGGACTAAGGAGAAGCCAGGCAAGGTTGAGACGGATCCTTGTGTACTTACCTCGGAGGAGTCAGGTGAGGAGAAAGGGGAGGTGGACTCGGATCTTGACAGGAGCATTCATGGCTATATCAGGAACACGCCCTCCAAAGGATTTGTAGCTCTCAATTATACAACTCACCTCATTCACATTTTTTCGCATTTGCTTTTTTTGCAAGAAAACAGGAATACATTTGAACAAGCACTTTTAAATGTCTATAATCTTATGAACCCAGAAGTCTGGCAGCAGATTAATAGTTAAACAATAAGCCATGTCTGATTTGGACATGGTGACTGCTGGGTTTACAAAATTATGCAGCCACAATAGATTGATGTAATTTGTTATGAGCATGCTACTTGTGATCTTCCTGGTCCAGGGCTCCAGTGTGTTCACTGCCTGGTGCTGAGTTTCGGACAAAACAAGCCATGTGTGTTCAGCCCCAGCACTTGTCTTTCTCTTCTCTGGAAAGAGTTGTCCCTTCCGGGAAGACAGGATCCACCCCAATGGGATATAGATCAGTGTTTCAAAAGCCAGACCAAGGGAGCTCACACCTGGGTAGTAATTAATAGATACCCTTTGATGTAGGCAGACAGAGGAAGCAGTGGAGATAGAGTAGCCGAGGAGAGAGCTACAGTCCACAGAGGGGTCCCACCATCTTGGATTTTGCATGTACTTCCAAATATTCTGTCCCCCTCCCCATTTCCCGCCGAAAAAAGCGCTGGTATGACATTGCTAGACAGAACATTCTGAATAGAGAAGCCAGAATTGTACCCCTTATAGATAGTGAGAAGGGAACCTGCTGTGACCTTTTTTCCTATACAAGGGGGAAAACCCTCCCCTTGATTATTCTTTGGACACTTGAAGACGGATACAACTGGGACTCTGTTGGGGGGTACAGTCTGCCCCAAAGTCCTCTTCAATAGCAGACAGAGAGATCCAAGAAAAAGGCAAGCCTTCTCCCCTAATCATCCCAAGGGAATATTTGGGGTGACGTAATGACTGTGCAAAGACATCTGAAGCAAAGATCTACAGTACCCAGAGACCTGTTCGTTGGAGGTGACAGAACCGTGCAAGCGCTCTCTACAAGCCTTCCTTGCTGGTAATGGCAGAAGAAAGGACTTCCTTCATTTCCCCGTAGGCCATGCACAGAGTCTCCCAACAATCTGGAAGTCAAAAAACAGCCCTGAGCCTTAGTTCCACTTGTGAGTTACACCAACCCAGATATCATCTGGCTCTCTCAAGCTTATTCGTGCCACGTGCTGTTACTGCTTGTTAGATGTTCGACCCGGGCACCCAGTTCTTGCCTTGATGCTGTAGAACCCCAAACAACAAGGATAAAATGTCCCGTCCCCCTGACCTAACTTAATGTGCCAGAGTGATATTAAAACCTCATGCTTTACCTTTTAAAATATATTGTCATTGAACTTGATTATTTGCTACAGAAATGATTGCCTGTCTGTCCCGGTCTTCAAACCCAGAGTGCCACTGTATCCCAAAGTCTTCATTCAATGTGTGTTCCCTTACAGAGTGGGGGCCATTAGTGTTTTTATTAGTTGTATGTATTTTTAGTTTAATTAAAGTTCTTTTTTGGTACCGCAGTCCTATTGCTCTTTCGGATGCATGTGTGCTATCTCACCCCCCCACCAACCCCGCTCTGAAGAGTATAGTCTGCCCTCAGACTGCGCGGCCTATGGTGCGAAGGAGGTATACCTGTCCGGCTGTGCCTTTGTCACCTTTATGATTGGGATCACTTTTGTTTTAGTAGCAGTGTGTGGCTGAGTTGGAGGTTCATTCCCTACTCGTCCCTGTACTCCTGCGTTACGGGAGTCAGTTCGTCCCACTCACAGTCATCATCATCATCTGCACTAGAGCATGAGGATTATCCAGTGAATACGAACGCTGATGATTCACTTACACTACATTTGTTAGTCCAACATTCCCGCTGTGCGGTTATGTCTTTGATAAATTGGTCATGTGTCTGCTAAATTCACTTTTAATGAAATTGTAATGTTTAAAATTTAATTGTTATGATGAAAGATAATGTCTTCAGGCAATTATATGCACTGTGTTTTATAAATGCTTAATTGCCAGGTGGGAGGGGAAATTGGCTGGTCCACAGAAATTGTGTTGCTCAGACCTCCTGTGTCTGATATTGGCAAACAGTGAGAAGCGGAAGTAAAGAAAGCACGTTGGTTTCTGCTTGGCTTAGGATACAGCCAGCAGTAAATGTGATAGGCTGGCATATTGGGATATACATGATCAGCCACAGCAACGGAATTGTGCCCTGTTTTTGAAACAGCCTTGTTGGAAGGATGTGGGTGGAGCAGATACCAAGATGTGGAGGATACCAAAATAAACCTGTGGTCCCCTAGCACTCATTATGTATGTGCGGTGCAAGAGCTGAATGTGATCCTCCACCTCATCAGAAATCTGGGGCATGCAATTCTAGGAGTAGGCAACAATGCCAAAGTTAAGACCATCTATGGATGGCCTTAAATGACTCAGTGAGCTATCTGCCTACAGGTGTGGTAGGACTCGTTGTCACCATTAGGTAAGAGAGCATCCAAATAAAGCTTAACGCTCAATGACAATCTGGCCGCCAGGCCAATCAAGGCACTGCTACCCTACCTTTTGGGTGATGAGATGGACTCAAACACTTCACAGCTGTTATGAGTGTCACTGATACAGCTGTGGTGCACTGGCGCTATCAGCAATAAAGCAGGCCACATTGGCCAATTTTGACACCACAGCCATAAGAGCTGGATTACTTTTCCTCTTAAGGGGTGCCCGCAATAGAGGTAACAGATCGCTCTATATACTCGTATAAAATATATAGCTGTCCATTTGAATATCTCTCTGTAGTGTACATGTGATCTGGCACATGTCTCACACGAAAGCTCTCATCAGGCAGGAGGTTTCTATGGCATAAGTGGCCTGATGGTGGTAGGTAATGGGGGGACAGTCATTGGGGAACAAGATGAGCTGGAGCAATGCCTCTGTGTGTCGGTGGATTCACGCGTCGCTGGTGCTGCGTGCTGATATGAAGCAAGATCTCCATGCACCACTTTCTGCCTCGCGTTCTACCAATGTGCAGTAGAAAATACTGCTGCAACATTGCAGGGTAGTGTTTGCTGTAATGAATTAAGTCCCAAAATTGCGCAAGTATCCCACTTCATGAGGGATGAGGGCGTGGATGCACAGACTAGCCTCCGGATTTGCGGTGGAAAAACTATCACCATTTGTGGTGGCATGAGCCTGTGTAGGGTCTTTTGCAGTCTAAAAGATAGGAAATTGGCCCTGTTCTTCTGAGTTGACTACTCCTGTATTTGCTTTTCTTAAATCCCTCTACCACTCTGCCATCCGTACCCTCTGTCTTCTCTCGCCCCATGATTCCTTCTCCAATTCACTTTCCAACCTAGGCTGGCTTCCCTTCCACTCCCAACTTAAATTCCACTTCCTTTATCTCATTTTTAAATCTCTTCATGACTTTGCCCCTCCTTACCTCTCCTCTCTTCTCTCCCTCTATGCCCCCTCTCGCTCCCTAAGCTATGCTGATCTCTTTTTACTCTCTGTTCCCCCACCTCCTTGTGCCTCTTCTCGTTTCCGCTCCTTTCAGCTCCTTGCCCCCCTACATTGGAACTCCCTTGCTTTCTCTATCTGCTCCATGTCCACCTATTCCTCCTTACGTTCCTCCTTAAAATCACTCCTTCTTCACCCCCATCCCTGACTTCTCTCCCCTTTCTACTCTTCTTTCTCCTCTCCACTCCATCTTCCTGTTCCTTTATCTCTCCCTGTCTCCCCTATGATCTACACCCTCCCTTTTACTCTCTCTACCCCCTTTTCACTTTCCCTTTTCCCCTCCCCACACCTCTCCTCTTTTCTTCCTTCCCAAATGCAAATTGTTCCACATGCTGTTTTTCTGGTTTGATTCGTGTATATTTTATTGCTTCTTTGTTCCTTGTTTGATGTTTTTGGTTGTTATGCTGTAAAGCACTTTGGAGTAAAGCGCTATATAAACAATAAAATACAAATACAATGGTGATTAGCTTGAATCTGGTGAAGGACAGACAGGTAATGGTCGAATCAGAGTCTCAAAGCGGTCAAGTCTGTTCAATAAGGTGCACCAATGCAATGCAGATCTTCAGTGGAGATTTGCTTGAAAACGGCTGGAGTACAGATGGTCGATGGTTGTGTACGGAGTACTTGACCAACAGACTATGGATGGTGGAGTCAGTGGCTTGAAGGCTTTATTCGGATCACAAAGAGGTGAGTGTTAAAGGCAGCACTGGGGGAGCTGCAACAACTTGAAAATAACTGGGATGTGGTCAAGTCGGATAGAAAGTGGATTGAGTGGCGGAACAAAGCCCAGAGTGGTTCCTTGACTCCTGGGTTGGGGTAGGACCATTTCCAAAGTCTCCATGGATAAAGTGAGTCCTTCTTCTGGTCTTCCCAACCAGATGAATTTCCAAGCAGCACTTGCAGGGGCTGTCATCACCATTATTCCAGTATTCATGCCGCATGTAGGCTTTGTCAACACAGCAGTTAACCCCATATGTTCATCTGGGATGGGTAAGGTATGGGTCTTTTTTCCGCCTTGGAGTCTCTATCTTCACCTCTCTTACAGAGGACTTTGGGGAGACTGTATCCCAATAAAGATGCCGGCAAAAGTGTTCTTCTTCTGAAGTACAATGATTATTCCCTAAAAGGGGGGTCTCACCCCTTGGTATAATCAATCTGCCACCGCAGATTGGTCCCTTTCAACCCTTTTGTAAGGTTCTGATTCTTGCTGCTGTGAACAGTGTACTTTGCCTGGTGATGTCAATACCAGAGTGCTTTGTCTGTTGGAAGTATAGAGAGGTACATGAAGTGTGAGTGACCCAAGGAATTTTGAGGTAGTGGGGCCCTTCTCTGGAATGTGACTCCTCTCTGCCATAACTCCATCCCTCTCATGCCTTCCTTACATCAAATAGTCTCAAGTAATTTGCTACTCTGGTGTGACCACGTAATTGTCCTGCCAGTGGTAGGATTTGAAGCGTAGGCCCCCTCCATTCCCTCTGGGGCATTTCCTGTGGTGCTTTGAGGAAGGTGGAAAGCCTTTCCCGGAGATGGAATTTTAGGCTGAGCCCAAAAAAGGTTTATTTTGGGTGAAACTCAGACCCATACAGCTAATACACAAAGGCCCTCTCAGTGCAACGGGTCACCAGAAACCAAGCAGACAATAAGGTAGAATCGTAATGTTTGCTCAGTGTAATTGTATTTTCCCGGAGCCACAATGTCAAACCAGACATGGCTTATATTTATATATTAATGAAACTGCCACCAGGCCCTTGGGGTACACAATTATATATAACTTAGATTGCTGTTGACCACAGTTAAAAAGCGCACTCCTTGGTTGATAGAACTTTGGGTCCCAGCAGGCTGTTTTCTGGAATGTGCCATGTTGCCAAACTACAAGTCAGCTGCTGTGGGTGTCAGCAGACTGTCTAAGCAGAATTACTTGTTAGCAATGCACATTTTAACATGGGACGTTATGGAAGTGAGGTACTATCAAGAGATCTCACTTTCAGAGATGAAATTACCAGCATCATTTTAAATCAAAAAAGCTCAGGCTAAAATGCATTGCATTCTGTCACAACTCGGGCCCAACATACACAATAATCCTATTATATCTGTAACATAGAGATTGCAGACATGTAACATTGGTAATAGACATTGTAAAAAGAATTCTGTTCATTCGAGGGTTCAGAAGTGTTGAAACACCTGTGTATAGGCGCGTTACAAATGCCATATCATAACACTAATGTGTCTGCAAATACTAACTTGCAGACATGTTTGGATCCAACAGTGTGATTCCAGACATTTGTGTCTCCAAACAATGGGGCCGCTTCCCCCAATCTAAAATATGATCCACTAACTTTGCTGGCTTTGGAACCTGGAAGCCTGTGCTTTAATCTCAGCTTCGGCACTTGACCATATGGACTGTGTTATTCGAGGCAACTTGCAGCATCAACATGTACACCAAATTGGAAACACGTACAAAACAGTACTTAATGTGCTGTCCTAGGATCATCCTGGTTTCTGTAATCCAGTCTCAACCGATCTCAAAAATCAGGTTGTTCTATCAATGGAACCTCAGGTTTAAGATGATAAAACTGTTTGCTGCAAAGCACCCTACTTTTTGCTTGCGGCAAGGTCCCTGCTGTAGTAAATACCTAAAATAGACTTATACAAGAACATTATTGAATTGTAAAGAAAAATACTCCCTTTATTAAAGAATGTTTGTATTGCTGATTGCGTAATGTGTTTTGTACCACACTACATCTTGCCCATAACATTCTACTACAGTGGTATTCAAAGTGTGGGTCGCGGCCCCGTGGGGGGCCGCGGCCGCATCCTTGGGGTGCCATGAGAGAAATAGATTGCAAGAAATGGGCAGGGCCGGCTCACATGGTCGGGCTGAAGCATGACACTGTCTCAGGCACCAATTAAAAAGTGGCCTGCAGTTGTAAATGGATATTAATTCACAGACTTTGAATAGGGGGTGCTTTGTGATAAAATGTAAGTACATTGTGATATGTATAGAATATTTATTCAGCAACATTGGTCAAAATTACTAACTGCGTAGTGAAGTAACTCATCAAAATGGCCCACATTAGCCAAAAAGGTGGCACATTTTGATTGGCTGGCCCACACTAGCATTTTGTATTTTTGGTACAGGCATTGCCCCATAGGCCAGTCCGAGCCAGGCGGCTCATCCATAATGGCGAGGGGGCGCCCACCCAGTGGCCCCCTCATCCATTATGGAGGAGCGAAGGAGCCCGCCCAGTAAAACAATGAGCTCTCCCTAAGCTGCTTTTTGCAGCTGAGGGAGTGCTCCTGGGCTGGCTGAACTGTCAAAGGGAAACCATATGCTCACTGACCATGCAAGTTTGGGGCGTTTTGCTTTGCCAGCATTGCATAGCTCATTAAAAATGCTGGCTGGGGCACTGCATTTCTGTATGAGCGAGGGGGAGCTCCTGCACCTCCTCGCACATACGGACAGAGCAGCCTCTGGCAGGGCATTTCAGCGCCCACATGCAGGCCAATGCAGAAGGTATGTTTATGTTCATTTTTTTATTGAAACATGTGTATGGATGCGTGAATGCTTGTGTTATGTGTGAGTGTATAGTGATGAATGCTCGTGTGAATGATAGAGTGATTGCTGTATGAATGTTTGTGTGTGTGTGTGTTAGTTTGTTTTGGTCCGTTGAGCTCATTTTGGCAAGTGGTGGATACATGGGGGAAGGATGGTTGTACAACAAAGGCATTTTAAAAATGCCTAAATGCCTTTGTTGCACAATTCCCCTGCCCACCTGCCAAAATCAGCTCTCCTGCTGGGGTGCTGTGGAGCCCAGGGGACAGGGATGGTATTTTTTTTACTGGATTTCTATCATAGATGTCCAGTCA
Organism: Ambystoma mexicanum; assembly: GCF_040938575.1. Classification (NCBI taxonomy): domain Eukaryota; kingdom Metazoa; phylum Chordata; class Amphibia; order Caudata; family Ambystomatidae; genus Ambystoma; species Ambystoma mexicanum. The sequence goes on along the minus strand of NC_090928.1, from coordinate 394,927,893 downwards.
GAAATACCATGCTTTCCCCCTTGGCACCCTAGCGCCTTGCATACACACATAATCATGCAGGTCGCAGGTTTGAATCTCGGCAAGGCCAACTCAGCCTTTCATCCTTCCGAGGTCGATAAATGAGTACCAATTTCAGTTGGGTTATACTGTATGTAAATATGTGCTCTGTAAAGCGCTTTGGATTAAGGCGCTATATAAGTAACACATCATTATCATTATTATCATTGTGTTAGGCCTAGTGGGGCCCAGGGGACAGGGATGGTATATTTTTGCTGGACATCTATCATAGATGGGCAGAAAAACATGTCATGCCTGCCCCCTTCCCCCTCCCCCCAGCAGCAATTGCAAACTGTTTGGCTATTTACCAATATTTTAAAAAATAATTCTCTACAATGCAACATTTTAACCAATTATTTTATTTTTAAAAATCACGGGGGGAAACCCCCCCCAAAACCCCCTTGATTGGTTTGGACTCCCTCACTGCGCTCGGTCGCTATGGCATTTTTGGGGGAAACAGTTATGCCCACCACTTCAAAAATTCACCAGCTGCCACTGGCTCTTGGACTGTGTTGGGAACGGGTTGGGGGAGCCCAGGGACTGTGATGGGAGCAGGATGGACGTGGACCATGGGATAGTGGTGGGAGCAGGGTGGGGAGAGCCCAGGGTGTGTGATGGTGTAGGGACTGGGTAGGAGTGGGATGAGGGAGCCCAGCCACTGTGATGGGAGCAGGTGGGGTAGCCCAGGGACTTTACTGGGAGTAGGGTGCAGTGACGGTGCGCAAAACATACTATCCATTTGGCATTTTTTGGGGGGCGCAGCCTGCCCAAATTTTCCTCAAGGGGGGCCAGGCCTAAAAAGTTTGAAGACCGCTGGTCTAGTGGATTTACGATGTGAGGCAACTTCTTTGATTGGCATGCTCGTCAGAGTCTCATATACAAAACAATCCAGTGTGCTTGTGTATGGACATCACACATTTCGCAGCTATCTCTATAAAAAAAATAACACCAACGCAGAGGGGCAGGTCAGGGGGGTCCTGAACATTTTATTGTTTGTTCAGGGGGGCCTTGGCATTAAATGTTTGACCACTGTTCTAGTAGCAGCAGTGTGGCTTCTTCCCTTGACTAAAAAGTCGGTTAACCCCAATTTAAAGGGGATCGGCGGAAGGAGTGATGCTAGTTCCCCTGCCAGCATTCTGCCTCCTGGCACTCACTTATTTATTGCACATTGCCGATCCTATTTCATGGCAGGAAGTGGCCAGTCGTCGGTGCTACACATTCTGCTCTAAGTCCCGCCCCTTCCTGCTACGCTTGGCTACAGAAATGAAGGCTCCTGGAGTGGCAGTGTGGGAGATATGACTAACCTTAGTATATGCCTATTCACTTCTCTACGGGCTGGGAACCGACATTGAAACCTCATTTGAAAATGACCTCTGTCGTGAAGGGATTTGAAAGGTTGACCTTGGAAGTTTGACACGTGCCTGCAAGGAGTCTTTTTCACTTAAGAGACTTCACTTCCTGTTGAACGATTAGCCAACATTTGAACTCTGGGCATGTGCTAGCAGGAGCCCGCGATGGGAAGTCCCTAGTACGCGGCCCACGTGCCCCTGATTCTGCCTCTTTCGAGAAAAGCACCTTTGGCTGTATCCCCAAGGAGCTGCCTTGACTCACACCTTGGCTTGTGATACAAACAAAACACGCAGTAAGTCTTTGTATTATTAAAAGAGAGGGAAGTGCTTTGAGCAGAAACACTGTAGAAAAGGTCATATTGACAGCACTAGCAATCCCATTACTGGGTGCTTTACAAAGGTGTCAGGAGCGAATAATGGATGATGTTGGAACCGCCTGATGGAGTGGAAGGGCCTGGGAACATTGTGCAGGGACTGCACCAGCTGGGACAGATGCGATATGCTGATAGAATAACAATACCATACCAGCGCCACATGCAATATTGACATATTTGCAGTTGAGGAGCATGGAGGTGGGATTGTGACACGGAGGGTGAGAGTAGGTGCATGCTGAAGGCCATTTTGAAGCCAGATATTGTGATCTAAGTGGAAAAGGAAGACACGAGAGTGTGCACAATATGGAAATAATAAAACAGACCAAGGAAAAAATACAATCAGACAATAACACCGCCAATGATGGTCATTACTGATGTAGTCAATTTCGAATTTTGCAAACATTGTTTAGAATCAAATTAGGGTAAGAGGCACGTGGGAAAATAAATGAGTTTCTATAATAGGTTGTGTTCATGGAGGAGGGGTTTTAATTGATGGTTTTACGTTCTTGTACTTTTGTTAACTAATGTAAAAACTTTAGATTTGTAATTTAGATGTTCTAATGTATGCATATTGTACATTTTAAAATTATAAATTTTCCATTCAAAATATGTACTGTTTTCCGCACGTAAACAGATATGTTAGCAAAGAGCCTGCAAATGTCCCAACGCTGGGGTCTATCCTTGGAATTTCTTTTGCCAGCCAAGTCCTATGTGTGCAATTCAGCTCTCTGTGCCTGTTGCATCTGGCACTTCACCCTTTCCGGATGCACTTTAGATTCTTGTGCAAGGTGCTGGCCTTGGCGCATGCGCCCCCTCCCATCGCACCATGTTGCTAACTCTGCGTAATTCAACCCACTTGCCTCCCCCCGGAAACACCCACATTGTTGTCGCTGCACATTTATAACCTATTCACGTACAAGCATTCACTGCATTAAAGAAAGAGGAGATGTGTGTGTGTGTGTGGAGAGAGTTAGCATAACAATAATGGAATATTCTGCATCTAATCTATGCATTAAACTGACATACTGCTGCCCACCCCTCCCCCCTCACACCGCACTCTGGTTAGGAGAGGTGGGGGAGGGGTTGCATGTGGTAAACCAGCTGAGAGACGATAGCTGTAAAACGGGCAGTCACGGGTGCGTCTCCCATCAGGACCGACTCAGCCTTGCATCCTGACCGTAATGGCCCCCCTATCAGCGCCTAGAGGCGGCTCCGTTTGTGGTGTGTGTGAACTGAATGGTAAATGTTATATTCGTTCCCTTGCTATCCACGGACATCAGAAAGCATGCATGTTGAGTTTTCAAAAAGACATGCCAGGTCGGTCTGTAACAAAGGCATGGCCGTCACGCTTAGTTGCAATTCACTGGTGCAAAGGATCAGCAAGGCGGGCGACGAGTGGTTGGCTTTTATATGAGAAATGATGTTGTGGATTAAAAATGTGTAGGGAGCATTACGCTAAAATAGCAAGCGTGCAAGATTCATGATAAAGGAGAACACCGGGTTAATTGCAGACTTAAATTTATAAATGTCACCGGTCAAGTGGCACAGCGAGTAGAGCGCTCGCTTTGACATCTGTGCAGAGCCTGCTAATGCAGGTTCGAATCCCAGCGGGGCCAAATTCAGCCTTTCATCCTTCCGAGGTCGATAACTGAGCACCACACACCGTGGGTAACAATAAGCAGCGCTCAGATACCTTAGTTCGTAGCGCTATATAAATGCCCAATTATTAGTATTACTTTCCTTGTTTTGTCTTGAAACAAACAAATCCAGACTGCGCCAATTGTTTGTCACTCAACCCGCCTTTCTCATGTGATCATGGGCTCAACAGAGAGAGGAGGGATTGTGTGCAGGCTCGGGGGAATCCCTGCGGCTCAGAGCAAAGAGACCAGAGTAATCAAGACAGTGGGCAGGAGCGGTCAGGAGCGGTGCTCCTCTACTTCTTTTAAATGAGTTTTAACGTTCCTATACTTATATTTTAAAAAGAAACCGTTCCGTAACGCTTTCGTTTTAAAATAAAAGCGTAGGAAGAAGTTGAAACTTGCACTTTCAGTGCACTGCACTGGACGTGCCCTTACACAGCAGGTGCATGTGTTTTGGGGTATGTATTGTGCATGGACGGGGGCGCGGCAATGGGGTTTGTGGGGAGCTGTGCAGGCCAGTAGGGAACATAGTTCCACTACTTCTTTTCGTACACTTTGATCAATGAATCAAGATGATGGCCAAAGAGTACCTGGCTCTACAGTGAAACCCTCAACAAAGAGGGGAGGGATTCTGTGCAGCCTCAGGGAATCCCTGCAGCTCGGAGCAATGGGACCAGAGTAATCAAGATGATGGCCAAAGAGTACCTGGCTCTACAGTGAAGCGTTCAACAGAGAGAGGAGGGATTGTGTGCAGCCTCGGGGGAAGCCCGGCAGCTCAGAGCAATGGGACTTGTCCAAATGCAGGCCTCGAGGACTGGGATCCTGATGGGTTTTCAGGATATCCCTCATTAATATTCATGAGGAAAAATGTGCATACATTTAGAATCATTGTGGGTATCCTGAAAACCCTACATGGATCCGGCACTCGAGGCCTGGAGTTGGACAACCCCGATTGACTGTCAAGATGATGACCAAAGAGTACCTTGCTCTATAGTGGAACAGTACACCTCCATCAACGCCTCCAAATCCTCATGTAGGAAATTTGCAAACGGGCTTTGTCTTTTCCCCTGCCTTCTGCATTCTCAGCATTTTTACATGCTGTATCTTTTCGTCAGACATTTTACGTTGTGATGGCTTCGCATATTTCCTCCGCATCCTGGTGGCACTAATATCAATCCATTAATGACTGTGATCACTTAAAGTTGCGCTACTGCAAATTGTGAAAGGCGAGTTTTGCATTTGTTTAGCATTCATTTTTGTTTTCGTCATCCTGCAGCAGTGACGGGCGCAGTGGCGTGTCCAGACTCTTTTGACTGGGGTGACCCAAGTGGGGCACTGACCCATGCAGGGGTGGCATGAAGTACGAGCACACACATAATGATCGTAGTGTAGGATAATGGGGTGGCACCTGAGGTGGTCAATCAGATTGAAGGGGTAGCATTTGCCACTCCAGGCCACTCCCTGGACAGGCCTCTGGATGGACGAGCGTCGCTTGAGATGTTCCCGGCCCTGTTCACTGCACGGAATGGTGGATCGTGCCCCATCCATCCCCACTAATGCTGCAGTCCCTTTGGGATCATAAGAGGGCATCGACAGACTGAAGCATCAGCGGCCCCATCAACACCCCTCGAGCCACAAGGAGGAACTGATAATGCAGCGGGACTAGCAGTTCATTTTATGTCATTCATCATCTCAAAGGTGCAGCATCAAAAATTGATTCTGGAGTCCAAGAGTAGAGGCATGGGAAGGTCAGAGCATCTACGACAGGACCGGGACTGTTTGCCTCCTTTTCCCCCCAATATGTATCCTGCATAATATGTAGCTGGCTGAGCTTCACTATAGGGGGAGACGAATGGGACCCTATTACCTTTCTGAGTCGCAGAATCCCCGGGTGATCCAGTGGTGAGCAGTTGGTGCTCTGATACGTCTGTTTTCATTTCATCCATGTTGTGTGTCGCCCCACATGCAGAACATACTCCATCAGAGCACAGACCAATCCTGTGATTCAGCTCAGAAACTCACCAGTGAATGATTCTACTGTGGCCCACTGCCTAAAAGAGGGTTGGGTCTTTGCATTGCCCCCACCCCTGGTATTCCACAATCCCATCATTCCCTGAGCCACTTGAGAATTGGTTTGGCAGACCATTCCCAGAAGGGAAGCTCAGTCGAGAGGCTTGCCCGCTTTGGTTTGAGCTGGAACTATGGCTGCCGGCTGCAGGACAAAGAGACGGAAGCAAAAGGTCTAATGCAACAGGCAGTAGTTCCTTTCTGAGCCCGTTGCACTACTGGGCGCCCCGCGCGCTATTTCCTTTGCTGAAGGCCGGCGCTCAAGGATGCTCTCCTGTATTCAGGTGCCAAGGTCTCATTTCACGCGTTGTGACATTTCTGGGATCAACTTCTTTATACAGTTCTGGCTGGCAATTTAGCTCCACCCCCAAAGTACATAAAGGGGGTGGGGCTTACTTGGTGGAGGCTCTGACTTTTAAAATCCCTTTGCATAGGGTGTTCACTGTCTGTCTCATAGAGTCCCTGGAATGTGCCGAGCATTGCATGATCTGTCTGGGAAGGGCTTTTGGGATGAGATCAGCAGTCATAAGTGAATTACTGCGTGGTAATTCACTTCGATGCAATTACTTTGTGTCGAGGTAATTTAAATGTGTATGCTTGGGGGTAAGGTTTATAAGGGGAGGGTGGTAAGGGCAGGGGGTGGGGGGAAGTTGGCTTTGATGGATTATTGGGAGACCCCTGTTATACAAGAAAAACAAGTAAATGAAAATAATGAAGTCATCCATCAAAGTCAATTACCAGGAAGTAATTGACTTTGTCTGTCTGCGTCACATGTGACTCCTGCAGAAGAAGGTGGCGTTATCCTTGAGAGGCCACTGGTCTTTATGACTGCACAGGTGACAAACTGTAGAACATTGTCACAATGCAGAAAGAATGGTTTCTCGCTCTACCACCTCATGGAAAATAGCAGAGTCATAGCTGCCATATTGCTGTTCATCAGTAGCCAGGCCTGGAGGAAGGTGCCCACCCTAAAAACCCGAGTTGCAATGCGTTACTCCAGCATTGCAGACACTGATGGAGAATTTACCAGAACATGGCCTTGAAGGGAAGTTCCATTGAAAAATGCATTGCGGCTACCAAAGCGGTGAAGAAAAGGCAACACGTACATACTGTGCTAGATACAGCACTTCCTGTGTAGTCACTATTATCCCAGTTAGATCCCGGCAGCCAGGATCCCGCCTGCAATAATGATATGATATGGCATTTATAACGCGCCTATACACAAGTGTTTCAATAATGACTTCAAAAGACTTCTGCAGTATTCCTGGGTGCTGGAGATAGGCCTCAGTGGGGCTGACTAGAAGGGGGCTGGAGGTTTTCGGCCCTCACCTCCCCAATGGGAAATTCCAGAGGGAACAGATGGAAACCTAAGGATCATTGACTCCCAGCCAGGAATACTTCTTACTGTTAACCTTTTCTTGGTGGCCACTGGCCCGTGTCTGAGAGAAGACAAAAGCAGAGTCCTCAGCTGTGTGATGCCCGCCATTACCACATCAGTGTGGCATTCCCACTTGCTGTCACAGGGTGCTACCCAGAGGCGTCTTTATGGGAGGGCAAATGGGGCATGTGGGCCTTAAAATGGCTGCCTGATGCAAGGACATCTGTGCCCATTGTTCATTGTTTTGAAAACATAAACATCACATCATGATGCGGCATAGTGTGTTTCTGAGATCTAAACCTCCTGCCGATGTTGACAAATACTTCCAAATCTGATCAGTGAATCTTGAAACTTTGCAACTCTTGTAGGATGTTCACCTTTCTGTTGGAAATATACTGATCAGTGCAATAACCGATGATTAAATGTATTTTGATCAATTTGAGTGTCACAATGGTTCTGAATATAGCTCAGTGGGTTAAGCATTTGTTGCAGACGTCCATGTTCATGTGACGGATCGCAGTACCAAATTCCGGCAAAGCAGACTCAGCCTTTCCTATCTTTGAGGCAGATAAACCTGCTGGTTTATCTATACACTTTGGTGATAGTAGCCCCCACTATCCTACAAAAGACCTTCACCAGATAGCCGTAACTATACACAGTAATGTAGTATCAGTATGGTGCAGGTCTATAGCTTGGTTCCTTCTGGATGAACTTTGCAAAATACTGAGCAGGCACCCCCCAAAGAAACGTGGTGTGTTAGTTGGAAGAGGTGATTATGTAGGCAAATTCGTGATTTTGGAAGCAAAATGTTGAAGGTCGTATCCCAGCTTTGTCACAATACAACATGATATTTTATCTCACTGTATATTGTGAAAAGGTTTCCTGTCTCACATTCTAGTAGCATTGTTTAACCTATTGCCTGCTCTTTCTTTGAGTGGGAGTGGTCCTAGAAAGAAGGGAGACCATCAAATGTTGCACGCCTCGGGTGTGCTTATTTCACACAAAAGAACAGTTTTCTTTTTCTTTTACAATTCCACATTTTCTTCTGCACGTCATGCATTATAATCAGCAATGTGTGTGTTGGATGCATTTTAAGCTTTGAAGAATAGTGGACAAAAGAGATGACATTTTTTGGGCCCACATCAATAGTATTCTGGTACTTGTGGACTCCCATTGATGATCAAGAAAGTGAAGCTAAATGCATTCTTCTTTTCCACAGCATGCGTCTCTAAAATGTTATATAAATATTGTCACGTTGGGTTATTATGTAATGTGTGTACTTTTCAAGTCTGGTTTACAAAACAGTGCATTATTTCAGTTCATGAAGGTCAGACATCCACAAATAATGTCACCTCGCTGTGTGACAAGAATTGGGAACCAGTGTGGTCAATTGCAGGAATTGCAGATGGGCCTCAAATCATAACTTTGCTCACTTGGTCAAAGTATGTAATTCCGTGCAACATTAAATATTTCAAAATGTTCATCCCCTTAGAGTGATTTAGTTCTCAGGGAACACTCTTCAAAAAAGCCTCAGTGATGATTTAACTTGATGAAATGTTGCTTCATATTGTGGCAAGGCGACAACCATCTTTACCCATACAGCACCCCCCCCTTTTCTTCCTGCACTTATCAGACCTACCCTCTCTGCTGCCTTAAACCTGGCACTTGCAAATTGCTGGCTGCACTACCAGTGTTTGTTGCCTTTATTATTTATTTATTGTTATTTATCTGTTTCTCTTCTGCTTCGCACTTTCCACTTCTCCCCCTTCCATGCACTTTTCCCCTCCCCCATGCACTTGCGCGTTCTCAATGTCACTGGGCCTAGTAAGATTGTTGTTTTGTTCTCCCCTGTTCCCCTCCCTTGCCTTGTCACGCTCTGAAACACTTGTGTACGAGCGCGATAGAAATAAAATATCAATATCAATAACCATGGCTGGCCAAAAAGGGGTAAGAAGCTGTGCCAGCTGGGGGCTGGAGAGCTAGGCAGAGATCCAGAGCGAACACTAAACCTGGGGGAATTGACAGCTGAGCAGACCTCTATTCCTGCCCCCCTTGTGCCAGCATGTTTCTGCGCAGATCACCCGTTTCTACAGCCTTGGCTCAAATATCAGATACTTGCCAGTGTCTCTCTGTTTCCTCCAGCCCAGGAGTCAAGAAACACCAAAGAGAGAAACCAGATCCAGCGCCCCACATTCATAACAGGAACATTGAAACCTGTTAGCCACACACAGAGAGAAAGAGACACACACAGAGACTCAGCGAGAGAAGCCGCAAAACTGCAGACGTGCACCGCCGGCTTCACCGGTTTACGGCTGAGAAGGAGAGAGGAGCCACACATCTATGCGACCAATTAACAATATCACAGGGCCGTCGAAAGGCTCTGTCATGCCCCTGCAATGAGACATGATCCTAATAAACCACCAGAGAATAAAGGAGGAGAAGTGTCCACCCCTCGCCAGTAAACCTACTTCAGGAACACACAAAACAAATCCCCATAACACAAACTATTACCTCACCAGGCCGTCACGTCCATTCCATGGCAACCCCTTGCAAGGAAAGCGAGCAGGACTGTGCCAACTACGTATGACTTTCCATTTCACACACACACACACCCTAGGTGTGGAACAAAGGGCCCAATTGGCCAGGGATAAAAACCCAAACCCAGGGTTCCATGCAATAATGTCTCCGTAAAAATATCTCCTGACAAAAAAGTTGCAGTTTTTTGGGGAGACAATATAACATTGAACATTTTCTTTGTAACAAGGGGAGCAGGGGACATCCCCGCATCCTGTCCCCATGCATAATGTCACCATATATACCCAGTATGGGACATTATGGGGACATTATTACTTTATAACACCCAGGAGGGAGGGGGTAATATAAGAGAGGGGGACAGGAAGCAGGAAGTTTGGGTCCTTTTGTTGAGGTCAGAAGTGGAGGTTGCTGATGACCGAGAGATCAGCAGGAGGGTGCAAGGAGCAACAGGTGAGGTGTTGTCTGTAGAGTGGAAGTGAGTGTGTGTGTTTGTGTGGCGAGTGTGTATGGGAAGGTATGTGTCGGAAGTGTTTGAGAAATGGATGTATTGAGTGCAAAGTGGGCGTTTAACTAGTAGTGGTTTGGAAGGAGATTTCGTGGTTTGGAGCGAGAAGTAATGGTTTTGAGGGAGGAGTAGCAGTTTGATAGTGTTGAGGAGGAAGAGGAGGAATGTGGAAAGGGGAGATTTAGAGTACTGGAAAGAGCAGTAACATCAACGCGTGGAAGCAAGACCTCACAGGAGTGGGAACATAAAAAGGACATGCGATTGGAGGGAGGAGGGAGACGGAAGAGTGGGAAAGGGAGAGGGTGAAAGTGGGTGTATACAGTGAAGTCTGAGTCATGCAGGGTATGTGTAAGGTACCTTCCCGAATCCTGATAGAACACTAATCACTGGCTAGAGTAGGAACAGCCAGGAAGTTCATGAGGCAGACTTAGAAAAGGCACTTCTGCCTTTAGGTCTTCACTGCTAGCACAGGGCAGACTTTAGACATTAGTGGTCAACCGTCTGCATCTAATAACCTGGGGGTCAGGGGCGCTTGGGTTAGGGTGGCGGCTCAATGATAGACGAGAGAGAGACGGACAGCCTAAGGGTCACAAACAATGAACAAGAGCCCTTGGAGTGATTCTGTGATAATGTATAACAATAGTGACAACTAATGTAGTGCACAGCACATTCATGTGTTTCTCAGCTGACCACAGATATCTGACCCTCCCTGGTATCTTGCAACCTGTATCCATTAGCTCTGCTATTGCATGTGTGCCTTTCGCTTTGCTTCCATTCTGCCTCCTGCATCCATCCAGAAGCGCCGTTGCAGTCCGTAAAGCTGCGGATCTGAGTGCTGTGTGTCTATGCCGGGGTATGCGCGCCTTTATCACACGGCTACCGATCTGTGTCCTGCGTCCATACTACAGCTTGTAAATCCTCCTCATGGAGGATACTGTTGGCAGGCGTCCTGTGCCTACGCTAGACTACAGGTATCCTCGCCGTGGACTGCTCATGTTGCAATGAAATGCCAGTTGCGTATTATTCTGATCCCAGCGAGGTTGAAGCGGGTACAAGGACTTGAAGTGAGTACCCAGGCTTTCTTTCATCGCTTGGCCAGGGCAGCATGTCAGGCTCTGGGCTGTTATCACACAAGTGGGTGGGAGAGAGATACTGGATCCCTTCATTTCATTCAATCGGAGAGGCCCAACGTGTCTGAGCTCTGGGCCCCAAAGTTCCTTAAGATTGCCCCGGTGTTACCTCAGGCAGGCAAAGCAAGCGAATGAAGTCTGCTTTTGTTGTTTTGCTAAAAGCACGGTAGTCCAATGTCTCTCAAGAAACAGACACTTCTTAAAATAGTTATTCCTTGAATTCAGTCTCCCAAAAGTGTTTGGGGCGAAGGGGATTGTTGCCATGATCACTACGTGAAGTCTGTTAATTTAAAGGGTGAATGGAGAAATGCAGGGCACATTCACTGCGACATACAGTCTTTGGTGCATACATCGGATTGCATCTTTTTATAGATTGTGTTTATAAGTCAGAGATGTTTGGCAGAACAAACGGTTTGCCCTGCTTTCATGTTTTGGGGGATTAAGGGAACATTTTTTGGAAACGGGGTTATGGTGGAATTACAACAGCATCCCCTTATTTTTTCCGTAGGTCACATATCTTCAGACCGCAAATGCATACAATTATGGTATGTGTAGTCCTTTATTTTATACAGGCAAAATAAAACTGCAAATAATGTGCACGAATGCAAAATCATGTGAACTAAAAAGCCAGAATTTGCCAAACATCCATCCTTTAATTATTATAACTAATGATACAACACGAACATGTGCAGTGTGAAGTGCACATATTTGCAAAGTGTGCAGCAAGAAAACATGGATTTACAGCAAAGCTTCCCTCGTTTAAAGAAATCTGTGTGACCTTGGGCAAATCGCTCTAGCTTAATGAATCATATATTCTTGGACTACCAAATTGGAATCACCTAAAGTTATTCTGTGTAGTGCGAACTACACAAAAGCCTGGTTTAAAAGAAGATGGTGTTTCCTCTGTGAATAATCATAGTATGTATCATTTATAGCGGGCACATCACATGCTAAATTACACATGAGCTTGATCATTTCCCAGGACACCATCACTTGTGAGCCTTGTTACCCTCCGAATGAAAAAGTAAATCAATTACTTTAATGTTCGATGTGAAAAGATGTTTTATTTCCTGGCCACATGAACCTAAGGTCTTGCATTAGGCTCTCTCTCTGCTGCACAGCTTGTGAGTGGTGGTGGAGACGATGAAATTCAGTTTAGGCATCAGGACTCACTGCCTAATCTGGAGGCTTACTACCTAATGCAACCACACTGCCATCTAGCGCCATCTCCCATCGAGATTGATTCACTACCACAGCATGTGTGGGCCTAATGCAACCACATTGCCATCTAGCGCCATCTCCCATCGAGATTGATTCACTACCACAGCATGTGTGGGCCTAATGCAACCACATTGCCATCTAGCGCCATCTCTCATCGAGATTGATTCACTACCACAGCATGTGTGGGCCTAATGCAACCACATTGCCATCTAGCGCCATCTCCCATCGAGATTGATTCACTACCACAGCATGTGTGGGCCTAATGCAACCACATTGCCATCTAGCGCCATTTCCCATCGAGATTGATTCACTACCACAGCATGTGTGGGCCTAATGCAACCACATTGCCATCTAGCGCCATCTCCCATCGAGATTGATTCACTACCACAGCATGTGTGGGCCTAATGCAACCACATTGCCATCTAGCGCCATCTCTCATCGAGATTGATTCACTACCACAGCATGTGTGGGCATGTGTGGGCCTAATGCAACCACATTGCCATCTAGCGCCATCTCCCGTCGAGACTGATTCACTACCACAGCATGTGTGGCCCTAATGCAACCACATTGCCATCTAGCGCCATCTCCCATCGAGATTGATTCACTACCACAGCATGTGTGGGCCTAATGCAACCACATTGCCATCTAGCGCCATCTGCCATTGAGATTGAAGTCACCACCACATCATGTGGGGGACTAATGCAACCACATTGCCATCTAGCACCATCTCCTGTTGAGAATGAAGTCACCACCACACATGTGTGGGCCTAATGCTACCAAATTGCCATCTAGCGCCATCTCCCGTTGAGACTGATTAACTACCACAGCATGTGTGGGCCTAATGCAACCACATTGCCATCTAGCGCCATCTCCCATCGAGATTGATTCACTACCACAGCATGTGTGGGCCTAATGCAACCACATTGCCATCTAGCGCCATCTGCCATTGAGATTGAAGTCACCACCACTGCATGTGGGTGCCTAATGCAACCACATTGCCATCTAGCACTATCTCCTGTTGAGATTGAAGTCACCACCACACATGTGTGGGCCTAATGCTACCAAATTGCCATCTAGAGCCATCTCCTGTCGAGATTGAAGTCACCACCACAATATGTGTGAGCCTAATGCAACCACCTTGCCATCTAGCGCCATCTCCCGTTGAGATTGAAGTCACCACCACAGCATGTGGGGGCCTAATGCAACCACATTGCAATCTAGAGCCATCTCCCGTCGAGATTGATTCACTACCACAGCATGTGTGGGCCTAAGGCAACCACATTGCCATCTATCGCCATCTGACCGTCGAGACTGATTCACTACCACAGCATGTGTGGGCCTAAGGCAACCACATTGCCATCTATCGCCATCTCCCGTCGAGATTGATTCACTACCACAGCATGTGTGGGCCTAATGCAACCACATTGCCATCTAGCGCCATCTCCCGTCGAGATTGATTCACTACCACAGCATGTGTGGGCCTAATGCAACTACATTGCCATCTAGCGCCATCTCCCGTTGAGATTGATTCACTACCACAGCATGTGTGGGCCTAATGCAACCACATTGCCATCTATCGCCATCTCCCGTCGAGATTGATTCACTACCACAGCATGTGTGGGCCTAATGCAACCACATTGCCATCTAGCGCCATCTGCCGTCGAGATTGAAGTCACCACCACAGCATGTGGGGGCCTAATGCAACCACATTGCCATCTAGCACCATCTCCTGTTGAGATTGAAGTCACCACCACACATGTGTGGGCCTAATGGTACCACATTGCCATCTAGAGCCATCTCCTGTCGAGATTGAAATCACCACCACAGTATATGTGAGCCTAATGCAACCACATTGCCAACTACCTCCATACCCCCAGTTGAGATTGAAGACACCACCACAGCATGTGAGGGCCTAATGCAACCACATTGCCATCTACCGCCATCTCCCGTCGAGATTGAAGACACCACCACAGTATGTGTGGGCCAAATGCAACCACATTGCCATCTAGCACCATCTGCAGTGGAGTTCCCGGATTTGGCACCATACCCTTCTCCTGTTTCCTAGGAATATCTGAGCCTTCTAAAATCACCCGTAGTTTCAATGCTTTAGAGTAAATTTATGAGATAACATTGTAGCAAAATGAAAAAGTATAATGCTGCAATTGTCAAGACAAAACGGTTTCCAGTTCAAATTGAAACGATAATTTCTCTGCACACCAATAAAATGTGCATCATTAAGTTGTGTAATAGCAACCATATGTTATACCCCAATGGCGTTTAAGTAATAATAATATATATTATTAGAGAGCAAAGGAAAGGACCAAGGAAGTGATGGGAAATTTGAATATAACAAATCCGAAACTGGGCTGATAATACTTGAAATTGACTTCCAGATTGTGCATTATTGAGCAATGTTGGGCGATGATCGCCTGCTGCAGTGTTGTACGCAGAATCATATGCTCACTGTTAAAGCTTATAGGCGACGAATGAACCAGTAATGGAGCCAGATGATAATTCCTTTCCTGTTCACTCTGATTCTGAGCCAAACAGCTTTATTCGACTGCCCGAGGAAAAATAAAGGAAAAAGTGTGAGTGATTCTGCGTCCGCATATCGGGTTATTCATGCAGGAATCTCATCACGATCTTGTCCTTCTGGATCCACCCAAGACAGGAGCTCTAGAAAGAGAAGATTCCCTGCATTCATGCTGTGGATCGCCATATACTGCTTGCGTGACGAGACGAAGGGTTATGCCGTCAGAGCGACTGGTGCACCCGCTCCCAGCACCGTGTGCACCACCACATATTGCAATTCTCTGTAATTGCCATTTATGAGGCTATGCAGAGGTATGAGGTGGTGCACAAGATGGCCGGACATAGCACAGATGTTAATGTTAAAGGAATTTGTACCACGCACCGACACCAACGGAATGGGTCCTCAGGCGCACAGGCGGATCTGCAAACAAGAAGGCGGGAATGGGTTAGTCGGGTGAAGAGGGAATAGGAAAGTGAGAACGTTGTGTGCTGTTGACAGCCTAAGTTCAGTTTTCACCATCCGCTGAGCTTTGGTGTGAATGTCAGACCGATGCGAGACCTCATGTGCTGTTGGTGAGGTTTATGTGTTGTTTGTTGTTGCAGTGTGGTGAAGTGCATGCGGTTTGCCGAGCGAGAAGATGGTTGTGTGGATTTTTGTGTGAGTTAGATATGCAGAGATTTGAGCATAGGGTTGGTGGGTTTTATGTCTCTTAGTCCTTATAATTCTTGTTCTATGTATCCAGTTGTCCTATAGGTAGGCATGTTTTTCACTTTCCTGTCCATCTAATTGTTATGGCATGTTCCCAGCTGTATTGCTTTGAATTTAGTATAATAGGTAGGGGCACGTTTTCCACCCACTCTAGTATTGGTGCTGTAAATGAGCAATCACCCACTCCCTTGCTATATATTTTCTGTCGGTGGTCCATTGTTGCCTGTGTGTAGTTTGTAGGCCAAGCTGTTATTGATATTTCATCCTTGCCCTTCCATCCCGATCTATCTGTGATTTTTCTTTGGTATCCTTCTATCGTATCTATCCCTCAGTTGGTAAATTCAAATGCCTTAGATTGTTCTTCTTTGACTTCTGTTTATGGGTGGTAACTTAGAGGGACTGGGAGGATCGGTTTCTTCTCTCAGCATTGTTTCAGCTGTGTATATGCCCCCATAGGCATTCTTCTAGTAATGGGGCGAAGAGCCAGGATTTGAGGATTTTACTGAATAGGAGGTGATTTCTTGTGTTACGTATGTTCTTTGGTAGCTTGTTCCAGGTTTTTGGGGCGAGGTGAGAGAAAGAAGAGAAGAACCTCTGAATTTTCTTTTGTTGCAGGGTTTTGGTTCCAAACAGATGTCACTGCTCGATCTTAGCATCCTTTGGTAATCATTCGGAATCCCCCTACAAATGAGGATCAAAGACTTTAACTGTGTCCCTGTGTGTCCACTGTGCTGTGGGAACAAAGCATGCAGACGCTGCATGCCTGGGACACTTGGCAGATGATGGGTAAAAATATGGAAATCCTTTTCTGACTTTTACCCCTGCATCTATCAACAGGTGAAAGAGGTTTTAAACCCCTGGTTAGCATGTCTTTGGTAACAGATCTCTGGATCTAGAAAAGCGTGCATGCTGCAGTGCTGATCCAATCGGGATAGGATTCCTAAACGAAGGCCCTGTGGTGCCCGGCTACTTCCAGGCAAGGAACTGTGCTTCTCTAACCACAGCAGATGGCTCGGTCTTTCCTGCCAAAAATGGATGCCTGGAAATCAATTACTGCCCTGAAACACTGCAAGAGTGCCAACAAGTCAACACAGAAGCATGCAGCAAGCAGCCAAACCCCTGGGTAAGGTAGCGCTCCTCCCCAGATAGGAAAAGCACCAGCTTCCTTGGCTCTTTTCATTTCTCTTCAGATATTGGGCTGAATTTCTTCAGGATTCCTCTCTCGATGCAATCGTGCAGCCTCAATTGGTCTTTCTTAGTTGGATGTATCTTTTGTGCATTTGTGACTCTTCACACGTGTCTCTCTTTTTATCCTCTTTATTCAGGAATCCCCGATGTCTTAATTCTTTGTTAATTCCCAGAAGTGAGCCGTGGGGAGGGTTTAATGGTACAAGCCTTCAGGTACGCCAACCCTGTGCAGGATACCTCCTTTCTGCCACACAGACCGACACCACAGCATTCATACAGCTAAGAGATGAGGATGGCATATAGGTAACCGCCATGCGGGAACCACACAAGCGATAACATAAAATCTGAAAGAGGGTGTTTGGGCAGGCTGGTAGCTACTGAACCCTCTTGACAGGGCAGCTCATCTCATTTACTCTACTGACCTACACCAGTAGTTTACTAAAGAACGGGCTGTGGAAGGATTGCAGGTGCCTGAACCGTCTGCTTGACAGATCCAAACAGGGATCAGACTGACTTACGTCCGCTATATTTCAACATTACATACAGGTAGGAGGGTTCTATGTTCTGAGATCGCCAGGCCTTTTTTACAGTTTTTTCCCGAATCAATGTTTTATTTTATTTGGGGGGTTCCCCCACCCCAAGCCCCCCCTTTCCTATTAGCTAGTCCCTATTCCCCACACCCCCTATCCCTTATTTCCCCTTAACGCTCCCCTCCCCCACATATTTTTTTATTTGTTTTTTCGGCCCAAAATGTTCAGCAAAAAACTCGATGAAAAAAAGCCTGCCGATGTAACTACGTCGACCGGTAGGTAATGGCGCCAGCCTATTGGTACCTGACAACACTGCTAGGACTTTAGCACAGCTACCCCACAGACCTGTACCATAACATCCTTACCGGAGCCCGCTGCATAAGAGGTCACCAAGATGAGCATCACCATCATGCAAATGGCAGAGGTACACTTTATAACCCGACTATTACATACTATTAACATATTATTCTCTGGAGGATAGCTCCGGGGCAATGTGCTCACCTTGGAAGCAAGATGACACAGAGCACCACAGGTTCGATCCCTGTGTTTGCGCTTAGAAACCTCTAGGTATTAAGCGCGTTATAAATAACATCATATCATATTCCTCCTGCTTCTAAGCACTGTATGAATTGGTGTTATTACTACAAAATGTAAAGTTACCTATTTTAATGAACACATATGTCTTGTAATTGGCTATTTATAACGCACTTAATTACCCAGAGGATTCTAAATGCGGACCCGGGGCTGTGTTGCTCTGAGTAGTCTTGCTTCCAAGGCGAGCATGTTGCCCCTAAGCTATCCTCCCGAGGCATGTATCATGGGATGAGTCATCAAGAAGGTTGCAGTGATGTACGCAATAGACATTACTATCACATCATTTAATCGTAGAATATTTGCTTGATTGTATGTTTAGAGCCGAATATTTACAATGTACACCGTTTTGAGTTCTTCCATTTATCCATTCATCTTTTCAGATTTCTGAGGTCATGCCTCATATTCTTACACCCTGCCAACAAGTACTCTCGGCTTGAGGAGTTCTATTTCCAAAGTTCTCCGTACTCACGGTTCGGAGCATTTTGGAGAAGGAAACCACCTCAAGATGATAAAGTGAAGGGGAAACTCAATAGCGAAGAATAGAACATTGGCTACCGAATCCCATTGATCTACCAATCCAAACCATGCTCAATATCAAACGATACAGGGCCTGATTCATGGAATCTTTCGCGTGGTGAAAAGTGACTTTGCACTGCCAACAACCACCTTGATTCACATAGCAGTACAAAGTGTATTTTTGTAGTGCAAACTTACTTTGCACTCCAAAAGTACTCTTTGCACCATTAATTAGGCCCATTTAGCATTATGCAGAGAGTACTGTTGCAGTGTGAAGTGACTTTGCACCGCTCTGTGAATCAGGGTGTTTGTTGGTAGTGCTAAGTCACTTTGCACCAGTGCTAAGTCACTTTGCACCGCGCTAAGAATTCCATGAATCAAGACCATGATCTTTTTAATCAATAACCAGAGGAGCACATTGTTTGGAATTAACAAGATTAGAAGTGGATCATGGCAACAAGATGAATCTGAAAATCAATGAACAGTCCTGATGAAGAGTGCATAGCTCGAAACATGTGTTGCCATGGCCCAAGATAAAGGTCAAGGTTAGTATTGGGCGAGGATTGGGGTGTTTGGTGATGGGCTAATGTAAAGATATGGGTGTTTTAATCCTGCAATGAGGAGTAACAGTCGGTTGCGGTTCGTGGTCCTTTTAGTGATTTCACTGAACCCCAGTGAACGATGTTTTGCACTCCATTTAAATAGCTCAGCAAAGCCATGGCTCGATGCCGAGATGTGCATGTCAATTGCAGGTAATACGTTCGAATTTCTGCTTGACCGACTCAGCCTTTCATCCTTCTGACGTGGATACATCGAGTAAAATTCCCATGGTTGATAGTAACACCTGTTATTTACTGTGCTAATAAATTGCAAAAGCTGCGGTATCGAGCTATTCATGATATTCCAATTGGGTGTCCATACACATTGCTAACATGTAGACATACATGACACGTCGCTTTTTTAGTGATATTTCGCAATACTCTGCCATGCCTTTGCAGCTCCAGCAAAAGTGCGCTCAACGCCATTCATGTAATAGGGACCGATTTGAATGTGAGCCCTGGTACCTTCCAGCTATTGAAAGGTTAACCTATGCCACATGTATTTTTTTCGTGTCCTCGTCCTATTTTAATGTTTTTTTTTTCTTAATTTCTTGGGCGGCACACCCGCTGTTTGGAAATGAGTCTACTGCAGAGCGCTGCTACTGCGCATGACCGGAAGACTTGGGCCTCATCTAATTAGGGCAGGTAATAAAGCACAGTGCCTATTCCCAGAGCCCTTTGGCGATGACCATATATTTCACATCAGCCAAGACGTTCTTTTGATTAATGAGCTCACGAAGGACATTTTGATAGTACAATAGGTCTGGGGCCGCATAATGAGCCGCAGTAAAGCCTCCCTCCGCATCCCGCAGTCTGCTGCCTTAATGGGCCGGGCCGGCATCTGCGATGGGACTGACATGATTGAACTCTCTTCGGCTCAGATCAGGGGGGAGTGCGTTTTTTTTTTTTTTCTTTTTTTTTTAAACTTATAGAAGCGAACTGCCAGTCATCGCGAGATACCAGCACGTCGCGCTCTCCCCAGTCGCCAGAAGTCTTGATTTCTCAACACTCTTCCTTTCGCACCATAATCCTCCTATGGGGGGGTGGGAAGGCCCACCGAGGCGCTCTAACGTGCAGTATCTAAGCGCTCATAGTTATGTTGTGTGCAGGAAAGGCAGTGAACTCTCAAAAGGGGTTTTTTCCATTTTTAAATAAGAACATTTGTATGTGTTTTTTTTCGAAACTTCACAAGATCTCCAATTTTCCGCACATCACGTGGTTGATCTGCCATAGCCCCTGGATTTTCATACATGAGAGGCAAGCATTGTACATGTATAGGAAGTTCGTTAAGGGGCGCCTAGGTGTACGGCGCTTCAGATGTTTCTTTAGATGAATGGGGACATTTCCACACAGAGCTTCGCGGGCAATGGTAAGCGACTGAAAAGATATCCTACGTTTTATTGGAAGCCAGTGAAGAGTTTTGATGGCTGGGGAAATGTGGACATGCTTCGGGAGGTTCATGGCTTTCCGAGCCGCCGCGTTTTGAAGTAACTGTCCGCAATGTATAGAATGATTTGGCGGCTCCTTCAGAGAGGGCCGTCTAATGTTGCTCCGCAATGGATCGAGCACTGCTTGCCCAATGGGGCTCCAGCAGTAAAGGTCTCCTCTGCTTTAGGAGCATACAATGAACACGGGTTGATCGCAGGATATTCTTAATGATCTGGATGCAATTACCAGGTTTGGGGATTACGTTATTAAAATAAATACTTTGGTTTTATAGTCTGCTGCTTCAAAATATTGGATGAAGAATTTGCTGTTGGGTCGAATACTAAATATATTTCGCTACACCCCTTCTACCCATGTGGGGCCATTTCTGGAAAAGGCTCTGTTAAGAAAAAGTACCTGCTTGGCAATCTGTTTCCATCTTTGTAATATGTGTTGCATAAATAGGCTTCGCAGCTGCGAAGGGCGGCAATCGACCGCCGATGTCCTCCTGGACAAAAATGATCCAGGTGCAAATATGCATTTCAGCGGTCCATTTTTGCACCAGGAAGTGTTTTCCCCCACGTCTAAATACGCACGCAATGGTTCTTAAATACCTGAAAACTGATACTGATATTGCTCCTTTCCATTCTCTCACTCACCCAACGGCCGCACCCGTTCACCCTCTTCCCTCATCTTTGATACCTATCGTCTACCCTTTTTTCTTACCTTGTCTAACCTGCCTGTTCAATCTCCTCCTCTCTTCTTCTGTCTTCCCCACTTCCTTGAAATATTCAACTGTCACCCCATTCTTAATAAACCCTCTGTCCAACTCAAGACCTATCTATCTTCTCTCTTTTCTGTCGAAACTCTTTGAAAGATTTGTCTATAGTCAAGTCTCTGCATTTCTTACTCAGAATTCTATTTTTCCCTTCTATCGGTCTGGCTGTTGCCCTTTCACACCACCAAGAAACAGATCTATCAGACGCCTCAAACTCTCTCCTCACTGCACGTCACCACAAACAGTCGTTCATACGTATACTATCCGATCTCTCAGCTGCATTCAACACAGTGGGCCACCTTACTCTCCTGTCGTCTTTGGCTTCTCGGGTCTTGTGCTTCACTGGTTCCGTTGTTATCTCTCTGACCACTCCTATTCCGTCTCTAGGGCTGGACTCTCTTCTGCTTCACACCCTTTACCTTAGTGTCCCTCAAGGTTTGGCCCTTTAGTTTTCTCTCTCTAGACCCTTCCTCTCTCTTCCTTAATGGACTCTTTTAACCTCTTGTATCACTTCTACTCTGACGATAACCAACTCTCTTTCATGGATGTCATTTAGGGGCTGCCAGGGGCTGCAACTGTGACCCCTGAGGTCTCCCTTGCTACCCCTGTGGTCTCCCTTGCTACCCATAAAAAAGAAAAAGAAAAAAATATATTTTTTTATTACATTTCTTTAGATTGAGGCTCATGGGCTTTGGCCAGCAGCATGTGGCTCTTTGTTTCTGGAATGGCTCGTTTTCTGATAGCTATAACAGGTAAGATAGCTCTGTAGGTAGAGCGCTGTATGCTGCAATGTGTGTGTGATCTGCAGGTTGCAGGTTCGACTCTTAGCAAGGTCAACTCAGTGTTTCATCATGCTGAGGTTGATAAATGAATATCAGCACAGGTTGGGTGATATTGTATGTATATTTGTTCTATATGAAGCGCTTAAGCGTAAGTGCTATATAATAACACATCATTATCTTTTGGCCTTGGACGTCTGTTTGCATTCACAGTGATTTGGTAATATGGGCCTATAGGCACTGATATTAACGATACGCATGGTGATCCGTTCCTGTATGAAATGTGTGTCACTTTACAGTGATATCATAACCATATTGTTTCTAGTGTATTTTGAAACAATGCTATGTGATGCCACTTCCTGTTTTGTTGAGGGGTGAAAGGTTGCGTTCCATCGTTTCCTGTGATGACACTTCAGGGTTGGGGTCAAATGACATGGGTTCATGTGATGTCATCAGAGATCAAGGGTCGTGTTGTGGGATGTATTTACCCATGCATCCGAGCCCTACCTCAAAACTGTGCAGTACTGACATGAAAACATCATGATGGCCAGAGCTTCCCAGAAAATGCACAGGGAAATGCATGAAGAATAGGCTGCCACTCATTTTTGCCGATGTTATGGGCACAGAAGGAAACTGCCTAAAACCACCATGGGACTACCCACACAGTAGTCTGAAACCATTGGGAGTGGCAATGCTGATTGCCAAAAGCAAACCCATAACTGTTGGGAATTCATTTTCTTAAATCCCAAAAAGGGGTGCAGTACCAGTACTCGCCACTATCAGAAAGCCGGCGTTTTAAAACCACCAGATTTTACTTTTTTGTAGAAAACTGAATAAATGAACCCAAAACAGGCCAAAGAAAGACTTACTGAGAGGTGGATACAATGTAAAGTTATATTCTGAAGTGACTTGAAGGTTTATAACAAGACTGGCTGAGCTGTGGATTTCAGCAGTTTAAGTAAATTTGGACTGAAAGACACTAAAAAAATCTAAATGTTTAAATTGACTGAGTGACCTACTTTTGAGTGTCACATAGGTTGCAATTGTTTAAATGTCATAGTTTTAAACTTCGAATCAGCCTTCTAGCTGCATATGTGAAAATGTTTAGTTTTATTTGAATGCAGAAACTGGGGAACAGAAATGACATGTAGCTAAAAACTGGCTTAAAGAGATTCCAATTTGCCTGGCAACTACCCCCATCAGGAGTGAAACTTGAGTCACAGCTGTGTTCCCAGGCCTAGCTGCCCTTTTGCTGCTCACACCAAAAGGGATATGACACTTCCCTGATTGAATTACCTGGGCTCTGCAGGAAATTAAACAAAGCCCTGTCTTGACTCAGGCAAATGTTTTATGGCGGGAGTCGTAAATGGAGATTTCTCCTGGAAGCACAGGGGAGGGGCACTGCCTGTGAGAGCAAGCTGGCTTGGCAGAACTGGAAAAACCAGAAATTCAACCTTGTGCTGGAGGAAAACCACACCCCTTTGGGGCCAGAACATAACTCTAAAAAGATGAATAACTCATAGAGCGGACATGTGAAAATTGTATAAATGACACCATAATTCTTGTGATTTTTCTGCCCACATTTTAAGAGGTTTTTAGAACCGGTGGCATGTTCAGGGGGGTTTTAGCGGAAAAGAGGATATTACTCAAAATGTGTGCATGTGAAAAATCTGACACTTCATCAACTAATGTCCATACTCCTTGCGCACATGTGTGTAAATTTGGGTTAATGTCCGAAATTGCGAAACCAGTTAAAAAGTGAAATATGTGCCATTTTTGAATGCAAGCCCCCAGGAAGAGCAGATTTGGACAGGGTATACCTCCTGTGATATGTGAAGGGTGCATGTAATTTTAAACAAATGTGTACCTGTGCAAATATGTTTTTTTGAGCAAATATAGATTGTGTGTAAAGTTGACAGGGGTGGGTTCTCTGTATCATAAACAGACCTCATCATGATGACACTTCATTTCATTCCCCCAATCAAGTGGAAGCGGATGAAGTGGCCAATGACAAGTGGAGAGGGGCTGGCTAGTGATGCTGCTCACACACACCCATTTTCAAAACACATAAAAGCAGAGAGACAGGACAGATAGGGACTTTCAAATCCATTTGCAGCTGGAAGCTCTGCCGGGAAAATCCATACTTTACCTCCATCAATCTCCAGAGAAAGCTGTGCAGAAAGATCCAGACTTTAAATCCCTCAATCTTCAGAATCCAGAGAGAGAGCAGACCCAGATCACTGTGAAGTGCAGAGACCAGAGTCCCGTCTAAAACCTGACCAGATCCATGGCGAGGCCCATTTCACTCAAGAATATAGTGTGAGTACCTAGAAAACTGTGCAGAACCAATCTCCTAGTTAAAATAATATAATTCAATCTAGTTTAATCTAAGTAGAACTGTCTCCTAACTGTCACCTGTCATTTGCAAAGCTGTCACCTGTCATTTTCTAGTTGCAAGCTGCACTTGTCTTTTTGAACTTTAAAATTTCAAATCTGAAAAACGACCTTTATTTAATCGCTCATATCTCCGTGACCGTTTGTGCTAGAGACTTGCAGTAACTTTCATCTGGAAGCTGAGATCCTAGGCTTTCCTAGGACCCCAAAACGATATTGCTAGCCTTGTAGTTCCTCTGTAATCGCACCAGACGCATTCGCGAATTTTGCCGCGATTTGAAAATTTCTCCACTTGCAAAAAGATAGCTGCTTTTGCTTTCCTCTGAAAAAATCGTTTGCCTCATAAAAACTATCCCTGCATCACTGCTAAAGTGAGCCTGGACTAATATTAACTTGATTTCACTCACCCTGAACCTCCTAGAGGGAATTAAAAGCATTTTAGCATATTTTTTCTTCATTGCCAGCACATATCAAAGCATTTGGGCCTGTGTTTTCAACTTCTGTAGTCTAAGTTGCTGGGGTGAACTGAATTACATTTGAATTGCATTTCTGAGAATTGTGTGCCTTCCTTCCATTTCCCTGCATTGCATAAAAGGGGGGGGTGAATTGTCCAAGAAAGTGATTACATTGTCTTTTGCTGAAATCCTATCAAGTTATTTTCTGTACTGCATTTCATTCCACATTGCATCCATTTGAAACCATAAAAGTATTGTTGCTATCTTATCCATTTCATGTCAACTCCTTAGTGATTATCAAGAAGTGTGCTAGTGCCAGATTCTCCGTTGTTAATCTTTATCATACCAGATTAAGTGTGATATCCAATTATTAATTTATTATAAAGCGTGATATATCTATATTGTTTAAATTATCAATTAAACCTTTTAACTTGCAAAACAGAACTACTTCTTGGCTCAGTGGGGTCAGGGGGATTCCAACAGAGGGGTGTTATATAGGGGTAGTCATCCAGAACGCATGAACTGGACATAAAGATATATCAATAAGGGTTTTCATTCAGTATTATAGACTAGGCGTTGACTTAGCTGTAGTGTTGAATTGAATCCTCTTACAGTGTGATGTCACTTCCGCTACCCCTGGCATTTTGGTGAAATGACGTCCCTGCTCTCTTTACACTTCTGTCTTGCCACTATGCAATCCTGATTGAACTCTCACTTTATTCACCTCAATCCCTCCAAAACAGAGATCCTCTTCTTCTCTTCCACATCTTCCCCCATTCTCTCCCACTGCCCTCCTATTTCCCTCAACCCTCCTCGCCTTCTACCCATCACACCGCAACCTCGGCGTAATGTTTGACTCCTCTGTCTTTTTCTCTCTTTTCATACCTGGCACTGCCCGCACTTGCTGCTTGTATCTTTTAAGCCATTACTGGGCTTGCCAATTCCTCATGCAACCAAGCTTCTCACATCCTCTCTCATCTTCTCCTGCCTTGATTATTGATCATCTCTTCTAGTAAGTCTTCCACATTCCCACCTTCTGTAACTCAGCCATGTGTCTCCTTTTCCATCTCCCCCATCTCTCCACTGTGTCGCCCTCTCTTCTGTCTATCACTTGCCTTCTTTTTGACGCTCGTCTCTCTTTTCTTTTCCTTTCCATAGTTTACACATGTATTTATGGTCTTGCCCTTCTCTATCACTCATCTTTACTTTCATTCTACTCTCCTGCTCGCACCCTCGGCTCCCAGTTCCTCTTCCTTCTCATCGTCCCAAAACCCCCATGCGCTTCTTCTCGGTTTCACTTTTTCTCACTTCTCGACCCGAAACTCTGGAACGCTCTCCCCTTGCCGGTTCCCTTCGCTCCTTGTCACATTTGTCCACACTCGTCTAAAAGGTCACTTTCCTTCATCTCTCACTTCCCCCTAAAATCTCTGTTGCCTGGATTGCATTTTTTCTCTGTCGTGTGAATTGTACCAAAATATTGCCATTATTGTACAGCACTTTCATGAAAACGCTTTAGGAATATCAATAAAATACAAACACTTTAATTTCACTCCCTTGGTAGTGCTTTGAGCAGACCACTCTCATTTCAAAGCACCCTGCAGTGTCCATGCTGTAAAGGCGATATATGCATTTTCGATTAAGATAATGCTTGAAGATGTGTGCATGGTCAGTTTTGCAGTCATGCCTATTTTTCGATGGGCTGTGCTTTAATTATTCGTTTTTTTAAGTGCCTTTCAGCACACCCCTGAAAGTGCAATCATGCAGACCTAGCCATGTGCTTTTTCTTCGATCCGGGTTTTATATTTAACTGGAATGTTCACACTCTTCCACCACTTTTATTTATGCCTCACTTTTTGCCAGAAATACATTTGTCCAGCTAAATAAAGCTTTCTACCGGCTGCCAATTCATCCGTGTGTCACGGACAGGCTCTGATTGGCCTATAGGACAATGCCCGAACCAAAAGCGCAAAATGCTAGTGTGGGCCAGTTTTTTTGCTCAAAGGGGTCCACTTTTTGGGCCCATGTTGGGCAGTTTCATAAATTACTTCACCATGCGGCTAGTAGTTTTGACCAGGGCTACTGAATAAATATCTGTAAAATGCACAATTTGCCGCACTTTTTTTAAATAAAAAACCTGCCCCTTGGGTACTACTCAAACAGTCTGGCACAAAAGGAATGAATTGCCATTTGCAAATGTGGGCCACTTTTTCGTTGGTGCCCGAGAACATTTTGTGCCCAAGTCCTACTCTGGTCGCAGAAGCACTGGTGATGATATCGCAAACCTATTCTGAGGTCTGAGTGGGCAAAGGAAGCAAAATGAGGGTGAGTGTTTTAAAATAGATTGAATCGGGAGTATGTCGCTGAGGCACGCACTTAAAGGGAAAACAGGCTTTATTCACAGATGTGAAGAAAAAAGCTCCACCAGTGCTTTTCATTGTTTCACCTCTGCTAGGCAGGTAACACTTTGGACACTACTGCCTACCACTTTGTCTTAAAAGTTTCAGAACCCCAAATGACTTACAATGTAAATAATGGCGTTTCCGCTACATTGCACCAGGGGAAGGGTGCTCAGCCAAAAGATGGCTGGAACAACGGGCGAGATTACACAATCACCGCCCCTGTCCCAGCCACCCAATGCCCTTGGCATTGGTGGTGTTTTTCTTTTTTTTTCCACTGTGGGGAGGCAACAAGGACACTCTCCCTGTTGCCCCACCGACCCAAAATGCCCTGCTTCCCCTCCCCCCTCCACTTACCTGCGGGACTGGAGCATTGTGCTCCGGTCCCGACCTCCTCTGTCTGGCCACCACCATAAACAAGGAAAAGGGACTTTGTCCCTTTTCCATATGGTGGTGGCCATCTTTTATTTGTTTTCATTTTACATCAGGAGTTTGACTGTGCAAGCAGCACAGATCTCCCGAAGCAAAATTGAGAAAGCCATTTGCACCCCGGACAAACCCCGGGGTGCAAATTGCTTTCATGCGCTACCTAGAGGGCGGACACAGCCTTTAACGGCCCACAGCCCAAGCTGAGATCCTCGCTTCACTCTGGCCTGCCTTAGCTCGGGCTAGCAGGCTGTTAAAGGCTGTGTTCCGCCCTCCAGTCAGGGCATGAAAGCTACATTCTCTCTACTACCCTACCAGTGTGCTGTCTTTAACTACTGTTAACACGTGTAAAGTTAAAACTCCCTAGAAACATTCTCAATATTGGATACAACTCAAACTTGTTCTCAAGGCTCTGCAGTAGGCCCTGGATACTGTAGCTATGACCTGGGCAAACCTGGCTCCTTCACCTGTCCTTGGTCACCTACTGGCACTGCTTGTTGAGGAGCCATGACGGCTCTGACTTTTGGAGTGGGGTGGTTTGAGAAAGTGGCAGAAGCGTGCCCATGATTGTCTAACACGTGGGACCTGAAACTAATGTAGTTGGGCCCACTGCAGTGACGTTAACATCTGTAAATGCCCACACAGAGCTGATGAGTGGGCATTTACAGATTTTGGGTGGGCCTTGCCCGCTCAGGCTCTACTCTGTCTACACCTCTGTACAGTGACATGATATCAAAGTGCATAATAGGAATGCCAAGACCAGAGTGTGTTTTCAAGATGTAATGCAGCTCAAGAGCACTCAGAATGGGCATACACAGGGAAAAATAGTGCCAAACGGTAAAAGCCCTAATTCTGTAGATTCTGATGCTTGAGACTTGCTTACTGTTAGGGTGAGGGTCAACCAAAAGATCAAAATGGTAAAGGCTCACTGGAATCTTCAGGATCGGTATGCGATCACGGTGGTCCCACATGCCCAGTGCAGGAGGCTCAGTCCATCAATGGTGCATGGCTAGACAAGGAAGCAATGGTATAGTGAATCGTTGACTGATTGCTCGAGTTGGAGATGGGCAATGGCCAAAAAGGCCTAGACGTTAGCATGATATATATAGCTACATGGGCAGACATTTATTGATAGATCTCAAGGGCTTGTGCAGGAGAATTCCACCCAAATGTCATACTGAACCTCAGAACTCTATTGGCAGATTGGGCCAAGGTATTCCTACTCCTTTCCACCTGCAGACCCCACCATTTTGAATTATGAAAGCTGAAGCCCAGGTAGTCCGAATGGGGAATTGGTCTGGGCAATCACTATTACCTTTGTGTTGCTCTTGTTAATGAGCAGCTTCTTACATTGCAGTACTTCCAAAGGTTAGCCAGTAGGTTAGGCATTGTAAGAAGATTCAATTCAACACTACAGCTAAGTCAATGCCTAGTCTGGGATACTGAATGGAAACCCTTATTGATATATCTTTATGTCCAGTTCATGAGTTCTGGATGACTACCCTTATATAACAGCCCTCTCTTAGAATCCCCCTGACCCCACTGAGCCAAGAAGTAGCTCTGTTTTGCAAGTTTAAAAGGTTTATTTGAGAAATATAACGGTATATCTATCACACTCTTATAATAAATTAATATTTAATATCACACTTAAGAATATGAGCAGTAATCAACAATGAATAATGTTCTATTAGTAAACTGATTTGGTTATGCAGGAGTAGTATAGAGGATGAGGTAGCACACTTGTGAATAGGAACAGAAGAATAAAGGGGTAGAGAATGCTTTATACGGTTCAAGGAAATGCATGGTGGAATAAATGCAGTACAGAAATAACTTGATATGACTTCAACAAAACAAGCAATCACTTTTCTTTGACAATTCACCCCCCTTTATGCAATGCAAGGAGATGAAGAGGAGAGCACACAGTTCTTAGAAATGCAATGAAATATAATTCAGTTCAATTCCCCCCCAGCAACTTAGAGAAATCAGGTATGAGTTTTAAAACACCGGCCCAAGTGCTTTGAATGTGGTGGCAAGGAAGTGAAAAATATGCCGAAAATGGTTTTAATTCCCTTTAGGAAGTTCAGGGTGAGTGAGAGATACTTGGGATGAGTTCAGGCTCACTTTAGCAATGATTCAGAGATGGTGATTAAGAGGCCAACAAATTTTTAGCAAGGAAAGAAATGACTGCTGATGGTTACACGTGGCTGGATTTTTAACCAAATCGCAAATCGCGGTAAAATTCGCGAGTGTGTGAATCGTGATTGCGGAAAAAGTATAAGGAGTAGGAAGATTCTAAGCTTTCAGAGGGAAGTTAAACCAAGTTCGTAGCCTAAACGGTTCCAGAGATATGAACGATTTTGTAAAGATCGTTTTTCGGATTTAAAGTAAACTCAAAATGACAGGTGACAGCTTGCAGCTTCAGAATTGACAGGTGACAGTTGTGCAGCTTTACAAATGACAGATGACACGATTTCTAGGAGGCTGTTCTACTTAGGTTAAAATAAACTATTTTAACCTAAGAGATTGGTTCTGCACAGTTCTGCTAGGTACTCACAATATAAATTTGAAATAGGCCTTGCCACGGATCTGGTCAGGTTTTGGACTGGACTCCGGTTCTTGTCTCGGCACTTCACAGTGATCTGGGTCAGCTCTCTGGTTCTGCTCACAGCGGTCTGGGTCACTCTGGATCTCTGGTCTGGTCTGTCCGGATACAGCGGTCTCTGCACGGCTCCTGGATCTCTGCACTGGTCCTGGCAAAAGTTCTTGGCAAGGGATTCAAGCAGCTCGCCCAGCTGTGAGTAGCTTGCAATGATTTGAGGCCTGCTGCAGAGAACTCAGCTTGTGGTTTTAGGCCTCTGATTTAGGTTCTAAAGTATAAGTTCTAGGTTCTGGAGTATGTAGCTGGAGTCAGTCTGGAACTGGTATCTTCTGGATGTTGTGTGGTCCGGCAAAACGCTCCGCAGCAACTGGATTTTAATGTCCTCTCTAGCTTCCAGTGGCTCTTTTCATGTCTTTTGAAAGTGGGTGTGTGCGCAGCATCACTAAGCCAGCCCCTCTCTCAACTGATCATTGGTCAAGCTTTTCTCTCTTCCTTGATAGGGGAAAGGAAATGTGAGTCATGGTGATGCTGTTTTATGGCCTGCAGAAAGGACACTCCCCTGTCAAATTGCACACAAATCTATATTTGACCCAAATACATATTCCACAGATACACAATTTGTTGAAATTACATGTGCACATTATATATTCCTTATGGTCCATGCTTGTCCGCCTCTGATCTTCCTGGGGGCTTGCATTAAAAAATGACAACATTTTGCGCTTTTTAACTGGTTTTGCAATATCGGACATTTACCCAAATTTACACACATGTGCGCAAGGAGTATGGACATTAATTGATGAAGTGTCAGATTTTTAACATGCAGACATTTGGAGTGAGACCCTATTTTCCGCTAGCAACCCCCCAGAATACACCACAGGGTCCTAACGCATCTCAAAATGTTCACAGAAAAATCACAAAAATAATGATATTACTTATATCATTCTGACAAGTCCGCACTTTGACTTATCTATCTTTTTAAAATTATGCCCTGGTCAAAAAGGGGTGTGGCTTCCCACATCACAGGGTGGAATAACTGGTTTATCCACTTCCCCCAAGCTCAGCTGCTAGCAGAGGCACTGCCCCTCCCAGTTTCCCCTAAGAGGAAGCCACTTTTACGACGCCCCCAATATAACATTTGCCTGAGTACAGGACAGGCCTTTGTTCAACTCCCTGTAGTTCCCAGCTGCTCCACCCCTAATCTAATCAACAGGGCCATGTGACCTCAGGATGCAGCCAGGCCTGGCAGCCAGGCCTGGGAACACAGCTGTTGATCCAGTATCAACTCCTGTCGGGGGTAGTTGTCAGGCAGAATTCAGTTTCATTAAGCCAGGTTTCAGCTAAATGTCACTTTTTGTTCCCAGTTTTCTACATTCAAATCAAACTGACAATTTGTACCTATACATTAAATAATTACTTCCTTCAAGTCATTTCAGAATATAGTTTTACATTGTATCCACCTCTTAGCAAGTCTTTCCTTGGTCTGGTTTTGTTTCATTTGTTCAGTTTTACACAAAAGTCTGGTGGTTTTAAAACGCTGGCTTTCTGATAGTGGTGAGTACTGGTAATGCAACCATTTTTGGGATTAAGAAAATGAATTCCCCACAAGAAGGTTGTATCTTTGGAGTGGTCTCGTGCCAACTGCGCAGTTCTCCTATTCTGGTGTGAATGTGGGCGGCGATAGCTCATCCCCACATCCACCCAGTCTATTGATTTAGTTTGTTCTGGGATAGAATAATGGGCGGCGACAGCTCATCCCCACATCTACCCAGTCTATTGATTCAACATGGGTCAAAACCCATGACAGCATTGGTGTTTCCCTATAATTGGGAAGAGCTGCAATGTCCACAAATAGAAGAAGCAGAACATCCTGCCCCTACCTCCCCCCGGGAATATCCAATTGCTGGCCAAACCGCGCCTGGGTGGTAGTGGTGTGCGGTACAAGTCAACATAACAAACAGAAACTCCTCTGAATAGGCTGGGATCCAGCATTCACTCCTGTATGACACCTGTCCCAATATACAATTAAATGCCCTGTCAGTTCTCTGTTCAGGTCGTATCTGATCCTTGCCACTTTGACATCATGAAGCACCTGTCCTATCTTTACAAACCCTTCCCAGCAGGCTTCCCTCCTCATTATCATATATAACAGCTTTCTCACATCTGAGTCAAAAGCTGCTTAGAGATCTACACATCTATTTATCTCTCTTTACCTTCAACTCACTTGGGAATGCAGTGTCGGCTGAGATGGAAATAGTGCAAGCATTGGCTACAAAAGAAATAAAGATCTTAGTTACAGAAGGGGTATCCCCTACGTTGGTAGGAACTGGGGGAATGACTAGTACACCGAAGAGGTGTTCCTACCAATGGTCAATTCCGCATCCATTTAGCAATTTCTTTATATGAAACTAATTCACTACATAATGGCATTGCATTCAAAATAAAATTGAGATTGTTAGGGGTATTATTGGTCCCTTGATTTAATGAAGAATATTTAAATTTGAGCATAAGTCTCAATCATCCTAGTGCACAATTTCACATCATTTTTTGAAAGCGTTCAACACAGATTTACACAAAGACAATATTCCAGAAGGAAGTGCTGGGACAGAATGCACTCCAGACTACATTGTATGTACATAATTCTGAGGGTGGAAAACACAAAGTGATTAAAAGTGACAAAGTAAAAGGGTCGACGTAGAGGAGCTGTGTTTCGGTGAAAATACATTTGCCGCCTTCTTCAGGACAGGACTCTCTGATGGACAAACAGAATAACAATAATAAATACAAATACTAAAGTGAAAATACCCTTTCAAAATTAATAACAACTGATACAGACAGATGCACCAACAATTAGGCCACTATTCTAAATCTCACTAAATCTGGTACAAATCCAATGAAACAGGATATAAATAACTAATTACAATTACAATACAGTAGTATTCTCATCAGGTGATCTATATTCTCGCTCAGTTTGTATTTACAGGGACCATCTTCTGGGAAAGTAACCCAAATGCAGAACACAGCACGTACGGCTAAAGGTTGATGCCTGGATCCTAATTGATACACTAAGCAAGTCAAGAGACTAGGGACAAGACAAATAAATGGGAGACATGCCTCTGGTTTTGATGGATGCTGCTGGGGAAAAAGATGACAATGCATTTTGAAGTTTTGCACTCAGAGGAAGCAAATCCCTCTTACAATTAGGACTGAATCTGTGCAGTTAAAGGGACTAGACTTAGATCGTTGAGATACGTAAGCTCTACATCGGGTATAGTAGAAAGGAGTAAACGAAGGAAGCTCGTTTTGCATATATAAATAAATATATACATATCTCGCCTGAAATAAAGGCTGAATGGAGAGCATGCATGGTGGCCGGATCGTGAAAGCTCTACATCATATACACATTTTAACTATGTTGTGCTTAGCCACCCCTCCAAGCCTGGATGTGGATTTCTGTTTGGGATTTTAAGTTTTGCAACTGGGGGCCTTGCTTTGTTAGTGGGTTTGAAGGATTCATGGAGAGTAAGCTCTGGTATTAAGTGTGAAATCTGCTGGCAAGACCTGAGTTAAGCAGCTGCTTCAGCTGTCCCAGAGGTAAATGCTAATGCTTGAATGATGTTCAAATGTTTCAAGGCAATAAGTGGGCATATGACTTTCACGCTATGTGATTGACTTTACATTAGTTATAACTAGCATGTTTACGTGAATGTTGATGACCTCTAGGCCATAGAGTAAACAGACTGTTAGGGGTGAGACTGTTCTCTTGTACATTGTTTACAGACCAGGCAATTGGGACTTAAAGGGGGGTTTTAATATTCATGTTGTTATACTGAATGGTACATAGATCAAAAGCATTGTGTGGGCCTTCTTAACAGGTTGTGTCAGCTGTACACTTAAATCCTCAGCTATTGGTTTAAAATATTCCAACTATTTCATTAGCCAGGGAAGGTTTACAGCTCACCTAATAATCGTCACGTGCTGACCAGCACTTCAGCTTGCATGTTGCTTGAGCTGTGCCCTTTCTTCGTGAGGCCAACAAAAATTCATGCCTACGATCGTAATATGCACCAAAGAACTGCAAAAGCCCAAACTATTAACTGTCTTTGTCTTATGTCTGGCTATTGTATGTTTCTTGCTGGTACTTTAGGGTTCGCTTTTTAGAGACTGTCAAATTATATGGATAGATGTCAGTATTTACTGTGACAATGTCAGCCTGCACACACTATCCAGTACCACATCTTATATCATGGAGTATATACCAGGCCTTTGACATAACACACCTGCACATTCATCGAAAAAAAGGTTTTTGAAAATGAACGAAGTACATTTTACACATCACTTCCCATCCCGAGGCAGTTGCAAATATTAGCACCCTGTGGATAACCTTAGAGTCCTGACAACCAATCGGGATCCACGCCTTTCAGGCAATATTCTGCTGTGTAGCCATGGATCCTGATTCCAACTTTAGCCACAATGCTCTGTGTTCGCCACACTACCTCGCCCAGTCCCAGCTCATCTGTCTTCCTCTCCCACCACTAGTCCCACCTTGCCCCATCACTTGCCCCATCACTCTGTCCCCCAAAACCCCCCACTCTGCTCCTGCTATACACCCCGCCGCTCTGAGGCTTGAAATGGAAAGAAGGCTGCTTTTCTCTGGCCGCCAAACGTCCCTTGCTTGGCGGCCATTTGTAAATGGATTATGCTGTTCGTTTTATTTTTTCCCTTCCCTCCCCATACCTCCGACTAGCACATGGCCACACAGTCATTTGCTAATAGCATTATTGCTCATGGCTGCAGGCAATACAACCTCTTAAGTGTCCTTCATTCCTGTTTATGCACCCTTGCTTTGCTCGGGCCCCTAAATCAGGCTTCCGGGCACAGAAGAGGCTGTATTACCCGCAGCTGCAAGCACTAATCCTTAAATAGTAAGAGCGTGTGTCTGAAAGCACTCACAGGCATTATATCGGGGTTATCCAACTCCAGGCCTCGATGGCCGGATCCATATTGGGTTTTCAGAATACCCCTCATTAATATTCTTGACATACATTTGCATACAATGATTCTAAATGTATGCAAATGTTTACTAATGAAGATTAATGAGGGATATCCTGAAAACCTGTCAGGATTCCGGTCTGGAGCTGGGCAACCCTGCATGATATGATGCACACTCGACTGCAATGCTCAAAAACGGTTCACAACCATTAAATGCAAAACATGGTACACAAGCCTTTCTTTTCCACGTGGCAGTAGCAACCATTCTTTGGTTGACACACCCCATTTGCTCTAGGCCTATCACTGAACTGGGTGTGTCAGTTCTTAAAACGACCAAAGGCAAAGATTGCCTGGGTGGATAGCTTGCAAGTTAAGTGCTCATCTAAGATACAGGACCACCCTAAACTGTACAAGTAATATCCTGTGGCAATGCAGACCTCAGCTTCATAATTCAAGATTGATAAACTAGCTACCATTAGATTGATTAATAATAATAACATCTATTAGCACATGGGGATCATGATTAACCTCCTCTATGCCAATCAGGCTGTTCAGACTGCAGTCAGTAACTACTATTATTGACTACATTTCAGACACTGTAACTTCTGAAAGCCAGGGAAAGGACAGAACACATATTTCTGAAGACGAAACAGAAATGCAATTTCCCGGCAAGTTTTCTTTCAAATAGACACTCAAACCTACACCAAAGTGAAACCTAGAAAATGGAATAAAGTTTTTACTTTTGTAAGGAAAAAACGTTTTCAATTTAAAACTGCTCGTCAGGCAAGCTCGCGCTAAAGCTGTTGCAAGTCAAACAAGTGTACAATTAAGATGCCTAACTTATAAAGACAGTCGACTTATTTAAATATTAAAAAACATAACCATATTTTATTTACTAACACTTCTAATGTGCTTTGCTCACTAATAAATGAAAATGCCTTACTTCACCAAAACAATTCCAAACATGTATTGCTCTTACCACTATGTGCTTATAGCCTCAAATACCTTAAGATGGGACATTATCGCTTGGCATAATGACCCTTTCCCAACTTATATAAAACGTGGAGGTGGGTTATTATCCCACGATAATGACTCCTCCCTTGGTCTATAAGGCTGTATTACTAGAGCACTTCCAAGCAGGCTGAATCAGGAATGAAGCACTATGTAATGTGACAAATCCCTTGAAGTTGTTGTTTCTCCCCGGGAGAGGGGCCCTTCCCATGGGGCCAGGGAGGTGAGGCGCTACCCGATAGTCCCCCTGGGTTGGTACTCAGTGGGAGGATCCCACAGGTGGGCACCCCCTCTGTGGGAGCGGTGAGGACTGTCAAGGAAGAATGTGGTATCCACACCATCATGATGTCAGACATGTTTCACCCAACCATACAAATAGGGCTCAGACACCCCTATCCTGCCTGCCTCCTCTTTCTTCTACTAATTTCCTTATACATAGAAATGATGTATATGAGGCAGGTATTATTGTAATGAGGAAGAGTGAGGGAAGAGGGAATATGGATGACTCCAAAAGTACTGCCACGAGGAAGAGCAGGGCAATGAAGAGCCCTACACGGAACCGGTACGAACATACTAGCTATTGGAAGCTAGAAAGACAATTCGACATACAGACTGATGTAGGACTCTCCTCAAGGTCAGTCCTTCCCCGGGGCAGATTCACGCTGGGGAGCGGAGCAACACGGAGAGGACACGGTGCACGCCCAAACGCCTGGAGCAGGAATGCAAGGACAGAGAGGCTGAGAAGAGCCAGAACCCACTGCTGGTGATCCCGGTGTCCGCTGGCAGAAACCAAGCCAGCTGAGTGGTCCAGGCGAGACCCAACGCACCGTGAGAGACCAGTTGAGAATGCAGTGGAGACGCCAAAAGCCGAAGGAAGACCGCAAGAGCCCAGGGGTAGCTGCGTATGCTTACTCATGTTGCCAAGGACTGAAACCCTTGCAAACCAAGTGCAAAGGTACCAGGAAGGCACAGGGATATCCCAGAAGCTGCGGTTGGGGGGAACTGCAGAGCCATCATCCTGGTCCCAGTGGGACTGAAAAGAGGGACCAGTTGAGAATGCAGGGGATAAAAGAGCACCAAAGAGACTCAACGAGAGGCCTGGCAGGATAGTGAACCAGGCTTAAGAAATCCACCTTACAGAGCTGAGAAAGGGAGCTGGGACCCACACTATGACACGCGAAGCCCAGGGGAGAGATTTTTTGAAACAAGTCATGAAAAGGCCAGGGGGTGAAGAGATCCTTTTGACACAAATAGAATGTTGATAAATAAAGCTATTGGAAAAGGGAGCTGAGGAAAGGTTTGAGGAAGGGAGACGCCTACCCAATATTGTTTAGGAGCTTGGAACTTTGTTGAGAAGGCCTGGAGAGAGAAAGGCCTCCTCTGGGATCATGGGCACATTAAAGCCTAGTGACGGCCCGGGGAAAGAAGGATATTCCCCCACCAGTTATGAACTGCCTGAAACATCCCGAAGGAGGGAGTCATCCACTATAAGCAAGGCACAACCTAGTTCAAATTTTCTGTTCAACTGTAAGGAACGGGAAGGGGTTTGGGACATAAGACAGTGAATTATTCGCTTTGACAGACATTCTGGCATTATCCTTAGTTTTTCTTTGAGGCAGGCAAACCCCTCTTAGTTATAGGGACGGGTAGAGTACTTTTCCTTATATTCAGTTCAGTAAACGTTTATGACAACAAGCATGCCATCCTTGTGTCCTGCGTCTACTTCTGCACCCTTATAATGAACACACATACTATTTGTATTATTATGTGTATAGAGACACTCAACAGCTGGAAAATGCACTGGGATCCATTAGAAGGGTGCAGGGCCCAAACAGCATTGAAGGAGAACTGTGCTTGAGAGGCTCAGGCAATAAAACCAAAGTACAGAAGGTGCCACTGAAGATCACGTGACCAGGACCGCTTCTAAAGTGAGGCAACTCTAGGCAGTTCAGAGTCATCTTACCATTTGTCCCCTTACCACAGTTCCTGCGACAGCACCCCTCACGCTGACCTCTGTTTTCACCAGTCCTCTTCTCTGCTACCAGCTGTGTCCACATACGCCTGTCCGATCACTTACTCTGGAGGAGGTCATTTCCTCCCTGCCTCAGAGGTATGGACTTTGGGCTATCACAGTTGACTTCTGGGGCCATTGCACGGGCCACTAGTGTTGTTTACTGCATTGTGGACATCCCTGGGACAGCTATTGTATTCTCTTGTCGTTTTATTCCTGAAGCACGACTGTGGCACGCGTTACCACAGTAATGTGAACCCCTCCGCACAAGCAAGGGGCCACCAGATTGCTTCTAGGAACTGCAGAATTTCCGGGGACTGTTCCAAAGTTGGAGTTTTGCCTGAAGCGTCGTTCATCCTTGCGCTGGACCTATGCATTCCTATGCATTCCATATATGAACTCTACTGCAAATTCTACTAAGTTTCAAAGGACTAGTAAAAGCACAAAGACGTATTCGCAATGACTACAAACCCAAAAAGTTTACAAGTCCTGCAGAATATTATCAATACATTTTAACTTAATTGATTTCCTACCTAACATAGAGTAACAAAAGATGGCAACGCAGATAATACACATTAATAAAGCCACACGTAACCAAACAGAGCACAACGACACGGAACAGCACAGGTTCGATCCCCGGGTCTGTGCTTTGAAACCTCTGGGTAGTAAGCGCGTTATTAATAACCAATCATATCAAGAAGAACTCAATGGCAAAACAAACAGAAAAGACCAGCATTGATCGTAAACACATGAAAATAACACAGAAACATCAATCCGCGTAGGGTCAGCTACTTTATGCAGGACCAGACTCTCTTTGGTCATCCTTTTTTCCCACTGTGTGGAAACTCACAATATAGGACTGTTTACTAGTGCCTTAATGCTTGACCAGACTCTCTTTGATCATCCTTTGTCCCCACTGTGTGGAAACTCACAATACAGGATGGTTTACTGGTGCCTTTATGCTGGACTATACTCTCTTTGATCATCCTTTGTCCCCACTGTGTGGAAACTCACAATACAGAATGGTTTACCAGGGCCTTTATGCTGGACTAGACTCTCTTTGGTCATCCTTTTTTCCCACTGTGTGGAAACTCACAATATAGGGCTGTTTACTAGTGCCTTAATGCTTGACCAGACTCTCTTTGATCATCCTTTGTTCCCACCGTGTGGAAACTCATAATATGGGACTGTTTACTAATGCCTTTATGCTGGACCAGACTCTTTGGTCATCATTTTTTCTTGACTGTACAAAAACTCAGAATATAGGACCACTGCCTCGATCGCCCATTATTGCAGTCATGTTGTTTTCGGTATCTCATGTACAGTATTATGATTCCTTTTTTTTCTAGTCACCTAAATGCTAATGTGTTGAGTACCCATGCTGTTCACCATTGCATGTGCAATCGTACAGTGGTCATTTGTCTTAGTCGCAGAAGTGTTGGTTCCGTATTACCATATTTTGCGATTAAATGAGATGAGCTGCCAAGAAGTGGTGCTGCCTCTACAGACTGCACTCCCTGTGAAGTCTGGGTAATGATATTTGGGGTTACAAAAAGAAATTGATTCATTGAATAGGTATCACTCATCTAAATATATTACAAATACAGATATCTTTGACCCTTTAACATTGAACCCATTGTGCCGGTGGGTCGCCGGACTGTATTGTATGCTATATCAGTGTTTGCTCTTACTTACTCGGCCACTTCACACGGAACATATGCAATATATCCAAACAAATCTGGGGTGGAATGCACGGGTCACACAGTTTGATACTTGGTTGGAATAGGATCAGGCCTGCCTAATCATATCATCCCTGCTCCCTCCCTCAAATTGGGATGCAGAAAGCTACAAAAAAGAGGGTGATAGGGATAGGACTGGGTTTCCAATGCCAAGTAATACACTACAGGTTACCCTACCACTATAACTACATTGTACTTCAGTATGGATGCCCTGTCAGTCCTGCACTGTTAGACTGCCCTCTAGGCTATCATCATCGTCCTCATCTAATGTAGTGGACTTCTCTCCTGGCACAATCAATAGGCGCCTGCTGCAGTATATACTAAACAAAGGATAGCACAGGGAAAATGCACTGGTCTTGGAAGCAAGGCCACGCAGAGCAACAGAGGTTTGAATCCTGATTCGTGCTTAGAAACTGAACTCGGGTACGGTATTAAGCGCGTTATGAAAAAACAATTAAATAAATATGGGCGCACAATTGCCGGTAAGCGTGATCAATATCTTCAGGTCCAAGAGTAACAACTGGGCTCTATCCTGCAGGCTTGTCATGTATAGCCCACAACCACATGCACACCTCACCACAATCAGTGGACAGACAACAGGAAGGCGGGGCTAACACTCTGGTATGCAATGTGTCAACTTGAAGCTAGTTCCCACCCCTCTGTATGAAAGGAAGTGAAATGCAGGTCTGGGTCCACTATTTACCATAGGCAAAGCCCCTGCACAGAGGGCCTCTTTCAGAGGGAGAAGTATGTGATTTGTGGGAGACAGAAAGTCTGCTCTCGTCACAGACTTCAAGGGAGACCTGCACTTTAATCAAGAGTCATAGAGCGCTTGGTTATCCAGAGGGACCAGTTTGATCTACAACAGACAGGGAGATGGGTGGGATCTTAGGTATATGTTGTCACCCCTTACCTTTCCTGTTGCAGAGCACTCTGGTCTTGACCTCATGCATAAGAGAAGATTGTTGGTGGGGACGCAGGATTGGTTCATTAAGGTAGGCTTAGCCTACACCAATCGCTGGGGCCCATTTTGCTTTAAAAGAGGGCTGAACCCATCAATTATCAGATTATCCGATGACTTTGAAAGGAGTAAGACGAAGGACTAATTTGGACCCCGGCCGAAGGTACAGTCTACCTTACATCTTCTGCCAGTGAAGGAAGTCCAGGGATTCCAAGAGGGAAGCAAGATCCCTCCCCTACACATCACCCAGGGAACAGAGGGAGATACCGGACTAAGAGAATCCACCCAGCAGCTCCAGAACCAGTACCAAGTCAGCTCACAGCGTGCCCTGCAAAGTCTGCCAGCAAGCTTCCTGGGTGAGAAGTGCCAGAGAGTATCTGAACTAAGGACAAGGCCATTGCCTGAAAACACTCTCCTAAGCTTTGGGCTTTCTGCCTTGAAAGGACGACACAGGCCCTGCAAAGATGCTACGAGGAGTGCCACACAAGCATCCATCAGCGTCCATCTTTTAAGGACATTTTCGAGACAGTCGAGTCTTTGAACCACAACCAGCTGCATCACTGACTGTTGTCATATCCCAGTCACCAGAGCCGTCCGAGACGCCTAGACCAGGGTTCCTGATATGTCAACCAGCACAGAGACAACTATTCTTGGCCCTGAGCCACCGTGTAGGCCAGCCTGCAGCCGTCCGTGTAGCCTCGCTTGCCGAACTGCCTGCTGCCCGATTCCCGCAGCTGTCTCCCACCTCGAACTCTGTCTCAGGAGCTGACAAGCACCCTGGTACCGCCTTGACGCTGTCGAGAAAATCAAGAACTTCTTAACCAACGGGTACATTGTGGCTCTGCCCCCCTGGTCCATCTCCGAAGGCCCCTAGAGACAGTTATAACCCTTTGCCCCTTGGTGCTGAAACCAAATAACCTTGAACAGTAAGACTGATTACTTTACCAACTACCCTCCTGTCAGTATGCAGATTGTTTCTCTTTCCTTCGTGAAACTGTCCTCTATGTTCCTTTACAGGGTGGGCTGTATTTTTCCTTTATATGGTGGGTTGTATTTTGTAGTGTGCTAGAACAATCTGTTGTAGTAATAATAAAGTCAACATTTTTAATACAACCTTGACTGGACAGTCCCTTTTATCATTGGGTAATAATTGTATTTTCGCTGTGTTACAACTAACCAATGATCCACGACCTTGTGGAGATAGTCTTGCTGTTCTGTCCACGTTACCAAAATTGGACAAGGAGGTTGATAATTGACTTGTGTTCCAATCTGTTCGGGTCCCTTCTGGTGTACTAGAGGTGTGGGGCTAATTGATGGTTTAGAAACCGATATTCATCCCTGGGCCACTGGTGCCCCAGAAGTTGATTTGTCACACAGATTCTCTATTCTCAGATCACGCTCTCCTTCCTCTGACTCAATCTGGCTTCGGCCCTGCTCACTCCACAGAAACCACCCTTCTCCATGTTACGAACTCTCTCCTCTCGGCGTGTCACAATAAATCATCTTCAATATTCATTCTCCTTGATTTCTCTGCAGCATTTGACACAGTGTACCATCCTACTCGCCTTTCTTCACTCTCTACTCTTGGACTTTCCACTTCTTTTATTAGCTGGTTCCATTCCTGTCTCTCAAACCGTTTTGTCTATGTATTGGGCGAGACATACTTTTTCTCCCCAACCTCTTCAACACAGTGTTATCCAAGGCTTAGTGCTGGGTGCCCTACTTTTTGTCTATCTATACTATACCCCTGTTCTCTATCATTGAATTATTCAAGCTTTCCTCCCATTTCCATTTCGACGACTCACAAATCTTCTTCTCTTTTTCTACTTTTTCTGACTTTCTTCATGCCTCTGTTTTGTTATGCCTCTCCACTGTTATCACTCTGCTCTTTGGACTTCCTTGCTACCATCTCACTCCTCTACACTTGGTCTTCCGTTCTGCAGTTTGTGCTCTTTTCTCACGTCCTCCTCATTCATCTATTGCCCTGTCTCTTCCCTCCATCTCTTTCCTTCCCTGCGACTCCCATCTTTTCTTTCATGTTCTCTGTATTGATTTAAGTGCTATCATGGCCTGGCTCCCCCTATCCTGCTTCTCGTATTTCCCTCTATTCACCTTCACGCTCTCTCCGATCTCTACACCATCACCTTTGTTCTGCTCCCAAACCACTGTGTGCTCCTTCACGCTTCTGCTCTTTCTTTTTTCTAGCCCCCTAATACTGGAACGCACTGCCACCTGACATCCGCGCTTCCCCTGCCCGTCTCATATTTTGCTCATGCCTTCAGGATTATCCTTTCTCTTCCCTGTCATCTTCTTAAACTCTTTCTCATTTTGATTCTCAATGGACCCATTATTTCATGATTTTGTACCTTTGTTTACTCTTTGTACAGTGTGTTGATGAAGGCGCTTAATAAATACCAAATAAGAATTCAGTGCTGCAAACAAAGTATAGCTGCGGCCCTCAAAGATGACACCCAACATGATCCTCAAACGACACATTCCACAAATGCACTCTCCCATCCAGGGCCCCAGGTTCCAGCCTTCCATTTTGTGTAAAGTCTAAAAGATCTAGGAGGCAATACCAGGAGTAGATTTTAGTTTATGCCGGTTTTATATAGTCTGTAAATGTCCAGAGAACTAAGACCACAGTCTTTAGGGGGATAAGAACAAAACAGAAACGCACCCTGAAGTTGGACCTCTACGAAGGTCCCATTGAACAGGTCGGCACGTATGACTAACTGGGTCTGAGAATGAGAGAGGACTGTAGCTGGAAAGGACAGCCAGTGAAGCCAGGGCTAAGTTAGCCAGATATGGTGGCGCTATATCTAGATTCACAAGGGAGCATGGGGATGGAGCGGCGGGAGTGTCTCTCGAAGCTTATAAAAGGCAGGCAGCACTATACAGTGCCGAGCTTTAGGGCTGGAATAATAG
The DNA here is from genome assembly GCF_040938575.1 of Ambystoma mexicanum. NCBI lineage: Eukaryota > Metazoa > Chordata > Amphibia > Caudata > Ambystomatidae > Ambystoma > Ambystoma mexicanum. Next base: position 394,884,078 of record NC_090928.1, on the reverse strand, counting down.
CGGAAGCCTTCAGGTTATAGAGCACAAGTGTATTAAGGGCATCCTGGGACTACCGCTCAATACGTTCAACCTGCTTGCCATCTTACAGGTGGATCTTCCGAGTGTTGGGGAGATTTGTAAATCTATCCACTGTATTATTGGGTGCATGTGTGGGCGAATGCCAACCTGTTTCAATATAGAGATGCATTGCTTGATGTTAAGGCCCAGTAGGGGAGTACCCAGCTGCCTTGATTTTTGCACTTAAAGAATGAATTGTTTGCCGTGGGTGTGAACAATGTATGGTGTGCACCGGGTGCAATGAATAGCGCATGAAACCAAGTATCAGAGAAGCGTATGCCTCAATACATGAAGCAGGCGATATGGCCAAGTTATCCCAGTCAAAACAATCTATAAGGTATTGGGCCCTAAAAGAAGCTTTTGGTAATGAGACTCACCAGGACCACATCTATCCGCAGCGAACGAGGTCGTCATTTACAAAACCACGCTTTGAGCTTTTACCCGTAGCTGCTGAGACGAAACAAATGGAGCAGTGCCGTTTCCCCCTCCCCCACCTGTTAGAATGTGCACATTGTTCTGATTCGTCCACACTACAGCGATATCAGAAAAAGGTTTCGTAGGCCACTTTTTAAAATGGGTCTGACCCGACACACGGATGAAGCCATGGTTCTGTGCAGCGATGCCAGCGACAGCTGTGCAACACACTGCACGGGGAACCATTTGCTCAAAGCATGCTGGGGATCCGATGTTTATCATGACGTACCCTTTTTCTGTAATAGGCTATTGAGATTACACCTGTTGGGCAAATAGGGGAATACGATGTGTGGTGTATGAACTTTGGTGGTCGTACGATACAGGTGGGTGCATATCAACAGGTTCACTGTTTCATATGAGTTAGGAAGTCGTTTTCTTTTTTACAATGGCCTTGATCCTGACCATGGCTATCCCCCCCCCACCCTTAGGTTGTCATATAGGCAGGAAGCCATTATTCTGGTATGCTGATTTATGTGTAATATTGTCCATTTCTTTTCTATAAAACTACAGAAATTGTATATTTTGCATTTTAATTTTTTTGAATGCTGCTGATTGATTTGACATGCCAACATTTTTTACTTTGGAATTGTTTGCCTATTTTGCACAGCACCTGTTGAGGTACTTTCTGCAAAATGTGCAAACTTATCATAACTCTGCATTTTATCTGTACATTGTTTTAAACAAATGCAAACTGCCTGTAGCTCATGCATATGCTTTCTATTGTGCAATGTATGGCTTTAATGACTAATTGCTGGAAATAAAGCATAACGAACGCATATAGTCTCTTAGCGTGGAAAGTGAATCTAGGTGGTTGCCAGAGGGTGATCAGACTTTGGGGCCTTATTGTGCTCTTGGGTGTCTGGGTTAGTGTGACTGTGTTCATCTGTGTGTGTCATCTCAATGTGGCCTCAATAGCTCAGTGTGAGGAGGCTTTGGGGGCTTCTGTGTGGGATTTGTTGTAGGGGTGTCTGCACTGTGTGCTGTGCGGGTGTGGGCAGATGTCTGCATTATGTACTATGCGTACTTAGTTTTGTGCATGGCATGGTATGTAATTGTATCATAGGCGTTGTGTGGTAATGGTAAGGATGGAGGCCGTCTATGGTCTATGTGTTAAGGTATTGTAGGTGGATATTATGTTATCTTGGAATTATAAGATGCATATCTGCCATTGTAATGACCTTGTGGCCCTCTGTCTTCTTCGGTGACATGCTTCGACACATTTCGATGATCCTCTGCTGACTCTGATGGTTGTGTGTGGGTGTTACAGGGTTTTTCTTGTCCTGTTTCACTTGCCCAGATGTCCTCATTGCTGCGGAATGTGAGTAGATCAGTGCCCCAAATGTCCCTGTGTGCAGGAAAGTGCCGGAGGAAGTGTCACACTGTTGACAGATCCTGTCCCACCTAAGCTTCTTGTTTGAACTGTCAGCTAATCTCCATTTCAGGTTTGTGGTCAGGCAGTCTATATATGGCGAGGGCCTTTACTTTTGTTTACCAAGTGTAAGTACTGTACAAGTTTAACGTTTTGGCCCAAGTGAGTACACAACCGTTTAGTCAGCATAACAATGAGTGCCTCCTTTGATTATGTAAAATGCTTTATATTTGAAGGACATTCTCTGTTATAAAAAAAAAAACACCACTTCATTGTTTTACACTAATGAAGAATGCAGAATGCATAAGGTGTGTAAGAAGAAAGGCAGGACAGGATTGTGTCTAGGAGCAAACTACTGCGGATCACTGTTGATGTTTCATGGGCCATTGTGCAAATATTGTCTTGGACAAGAGCCCTTACCCTATTTTGAAGTGATTTTTATTCTAAACTCTATATTGCTTTGAAAAGAAAGGTGTACACTACGAATATTTAATATATGCCCCCTTCAGCTCTGTGGTTAGACATTGGGCCATTACTTGGCAGTGATCACCAGAGATATGTTTGGGCAGGCCCGCCTAACCGTAAATTCCCGGCTCCCTCCCTGGACTGCAGGAGTCGGCAGAAGATAAGGCGGTGATCCCTCCTGCTCTCACAGCGAGCGCAGAAGCCCTCCGAGGTTTGGCTTGGTACAATGAGGTACATTATAGCCCCAGCAGAGAGGCTTCCATCCTGGAGCTCGTGCCTTTATATTGCAGAAAATGAGGACTGATATTGGTGTGAGCAGGTAGAAGGCCCAGGAGCCAGCGCTCTCATTAACCCTGCGAAGTGCCTTGGATCCGCGAGGCGGGCGTTCATGCCAAGAACGCATTAGAAGTAATCAAGTCGCCGGGATGCAAGCAAGGCTTCAAATGGCCGACAAATGAACGCTGCAGTCGAAATTCCTGGCGCGTGCAAACATTTGTGATGACTAATGTTCCTCTATTCAATTCCAGGAGAAGAGGCTGCTTGGTTTTAAGTGGGCATAAGCAAGGCCACCTGTTTAGTAGCAATCGTTTCTTAGCGCATTACAGACCGGAGACTGCGTAAACATCAGACGGGATTATGCTTGTTTGAATTTGAAAATCCACTACATTGTGTAAGCGTTGAAGGTGGCATACGCCAGAATCCCCCTCACTAATTGATGATGGCCAAAGAGTACCTGGTTCTACAGTGAAGCGCTCCACAGAGAGAGGAGGGATTGTGTACAGCCTCGGGGGAAGCCCTGCAGCTCAGGGCAATGGGACTAGAGTAATCAAGATGATGGCCAAAGAGTACCTGGCTCTACAGTGAAGCGCTCAACAGAGAGAGGAGGGATTGTGTGCAGCATCGGCGGAAGCCCTGCAGCTCAGAGCAATCGGACCAGAGTAATCAATATGATGGCCAAAGAGTACCTTGCTCTACAGTCAAGCGCTCAACAGAGAGAGGAGGGATTCTGTGCAGCCTCTGGGGAATCCCTGCGGCTCAGAGCAAGGGGTCCAGAGTAATCAAGATGATGGCCAAAGAGTAGCTTGCACTACAGTGAAGTGCTCCACAGAGAGGAGGGATTGTGTGCAGCCTCGGGGGAAGCCCGGCAGCTCAGGGCAATCAGACCAGAGTAATCAAGATGATGGCCAAAGAGTACCTTGCTCTACAGTCAAGCGCTCCACAAAGAGAGGAGGGATTGTGTGCAGCCTCGGGGGAAGCCCTGCAGCTCAGAGCAATGGGACCAGAGTAATCAAGAAGATGGCCAAAGAGTACCTGGCTCTACAGTGAAGCACTCAAAAGAGAGAGGAAGGATTGTGTGCAGCCTCGGGGGAAGCTCTGCAGCTCAGAGCAATGGGACCAGAGTAATCAAGATGATGGCCAAAGAGTACCTTGCTCTACAGTGAAGCGCCCAAAAGAGAGAGCAGGGTTTGTGTGCAGCCTCGGGGGAAGCCCAGCAGCTCAGAGAAATCGGACCAGAATAATCAAGATGATGGCCAAAGAGTACCTTACTCTACAGTGAAACGCTCAACAGAGAGAGGAGGTATTGTGTGCAGCCTCGAGGGAATCCCTGCGGCTCAGAGCAAGGGGTCCAGAGTAATCAAGATGATGGCCAAAGAGTACCTTGCTCTACAGTCAAGTGCTCAACAGAGAGAGGAGGGATTCTGTGCAGCCTCTGGGGAATCCCTGCGGCTCAGAGCAAGGGGTCCAGAGTAATGGCCAAAGAGTACCTTACTCTTCAGTGAAGCGCTCAACAGAGAGAGGAGGGATTCTGTGCAGCCTCGGGGGAATCCCTGCGGCTCAGAGCAAGGGGTCCAGAGCAATCAATATGATGGCCAAAGAGTACCTTGCTCTACAGTGAAGTGCTCAACAGAGAGAGGAGGGGTTGTGTGCAGCATCGGGGGAATCCCTGCAGCTCAGAGCAAGGGGTCCAGAGTAATCAAGATGATGATCAAAGAGTACCTTGCTCTACAGTGAAGTGCTCAACAGAGAGAGGAGGTATTCTGTGCAGCCTCGGGGGAATCCCTGCGGCTCAGAGCAAGGGGTCCAGAGCAATCAATATGATGGCCAAAGAGTACCTTGCTCTACAGTGAAGTGCTCAACAGAGAGAGGAGGGATTCTGTGCAGCCTCGGGGGAATCCCTGCGGCTCAGAGCAAGGGGTCCAGAGCAATCAATATGATGGCCAAAGAGTACCTTGCTCTACAGTGAAGTGCTCAACAGAGAGAGGAGGGGTTGTGTGCAGCATCGGGGGAAGCCCTGCAGCTCAGAGCAATGGGACCAGAGTAATCAAGATGATGGCCAAAGAGTACCTTGCTCTACAGACAAGCGCTCAACAGAGAGAGGAGGGATTGTGTGCAGGCTCAGGAGAATACCTGCGGCTCAGAGCAATGGGACCAGAATAATCAAGACAGTGGTCTAAGTGGGCGGGAGCGGTCGGGAGCGGTGCTCCTCTACTTCTTTTAAATGAGTTTTACCGTTCCTATACTTTTATTTTAAACAGAAACCGTTCCGGAACGGTTTCGTTTTAAAATAAAAGTGTAGGAAGAAGTTGAAATTTGCACTTTCAGTGCACTGCACTGGACGTGCCCTTAAACAGCAGGTGCATGTGTTTTGGGGTATGTATTGTGCATGGACGGGGGTGCGGCAATGGGGCTTGTGGGGAGCGGTGCAGGCCAGTAGGGAACATAGTTCCACTACTTCTTTTTGTACACTTCAATCACTGACTAATTCAGATGAGTTAGCATCTCACACAGCAATAATATCATGCTGCAAAAGTCAAACATTCAATAGAAAATGAACTGTTGACATGCGTATCAGTAGTCCGCCATTTTGGTGAGGTAATCCCAGTAGCCCAGCCAATGAACTGCATAGAACACCTTGCATAACACGATTCTTCCCTGAACCTCGTAGTAACATTGGAAGTGTAATACCATGTTAAGTGACAGCTCACTGTGGCGGTTTAGCAAAAGGCCCAGGTCTCATGGAACACAGTACATTTTTCTTTAACAGAATTTAGTATATTTATTGCAACCTTTGTGGAGCAGATGCAGGAACGTCATTTCACCAAAATGCCAGGGGTAGCAGAAGTGACATTGCATGACCCTTGGGCCCTGATGATATCACAAGAAGTGATGTCATTTAACCCCACCCCGAAGTGACATCACGGAAAGCGATGGAACACGACCGTTTACCCCTTGACAAAACAGGAAGTGGCATCACATAGCATTGCTCCTATGTACACTATGAAAAATATGGTTACAATATCACTGTAACATGATATACATTTCATACAAGAATGGATCACCATATGTATCGGCTACAAAAAAAAAACATGCTATAACTGCAACTTGCGAAAAGCAAAATACATAGTACGAAATTGATGCTTCTTCTTCTCTAAATGCGTTTTGGAGGATTTTGTCTGCATTGTGAATTTTAGGTGCTTAGGAACAGACTAAATCAGACTAAATCAGTGACTCACCCCCTGAAGTGTGCCTGAAATAAACCTTTAATGAGTCTAGCAATTATTGTATAGAATTCCAGAAAGACAAATTATTGGTTATTCCTATTCTTTCTTATTTAGGGTCACTGCTCAAAGTGTTACACTTGTGGAACCCCTTGTTTTTTTAAAGAAGCTTAAACAAGAAAGCCAGCCACTCTAGAAACAGAGTCATATCACATTGCCCACATCTCAGTAGCTTCAATTTGTGAGGGAAAACAATTATGAGTTTTTTAGGAGTAGCAAGGGAGACAGCAGGGGTCGCAAGTGTGACCTCTGGTGAGCCCTAAATAATGCCCCTGAGCAGATGTATTTAACCTTAAACTTTGGATAATTCAAGTCAGTGCCTTAAGTGGGGTAAGAAATCAAGGGGTGACTAACAATCGATGAAAAATATTTGGGGACCTGTGCCCAAGAAGTGTCTGGCACAGCCTAAGAATCACAGGGAGCTGGAACCTTTAAAAAAATACATAGCCTGTAAGTAACCCAACAGGCACAGTGGTGTTTTCATGCCTGGCATGAAAGGGAGTAATATATTTATTTATTTATTTAAACCTTGAATGCTGTGCTAGCCTCACCTGGAGGGTCTTGCCCTGCCGTACTCATTTAAAAAAGGAGGAGTTGAAAAAAGAAGTTACAGTTTGTTCAGAATGGGATAGGAAAATTAGGATGGATAAAGCATAACAGAGGAGTTGGTTTGGCTAGTTTAGGTGCAAGGAAAGAGGAACACACTGATGTTTTGCGGAAGGTGATGGCTTGGGAGTATAGCTCAGGGGGAAAATGCTCGCCTTGGAAGCAAGACAACAAGGTGCAACACAGGTTCGATCCCTGGGTTCATGCTTATAAACCTCTGGGTATTAAGCACGTTATAAATAACCAATCATATCACATCATGAAGGATGGTGTGAGGTGGTGGTGAGTTCCAGGCTCTAACTGTCCATTGTGTCAAGGCCGGTTTTCTGTGTGCAGGTTCACTTGCTGAGTGGAATGTGTAGGAGATTTTGGGTGGCTTGTCTAGTGTTTTTGTGGGTGATGGGTTTCTTTTTTTTGTGAAGGTAGGATGGGGTTTTGAGGTGGAGGACTGTGTATATGATGCAGTCCTCTTAGGTATTGGGAGCCAGCAGAGTTGAGCGAGAGATGGTTTGATGTGCGAGTGTGTTGGTAGGTGTAAAATGTGGCTTGCCTCTGCGTTCTGTATTGCGTGCAGGTGGGGCAATGGTGTTGCTGTGGAGTTCAGTGAGGAAAGCATTTCCATAGTCCACCATAGGGAAGTCATCAGGGGAGGGATGTGTCTTATCTTGTGTATGATGTGCAGCTGTAGCTCACATGTTTTGGTGATGGCACATATGTGATGTGTGAAGAATAACTGGGGGTCGATGGTGAAGCCTAGGGGTGGAGAGGGGATATGTGTGTGTTTCCAGTGGTGAGCTGTTTGGTCCAGCGGGGGAGGCTGAGATGAGACACTGCCTGGGGTGCAGATGAGGAAATATTATATGTCAGTAGGTTGAGCTTTATGAAGTCATGGCTGTCTAGGTGGGGATGGAGGAGAGACAGTGTCTGAGGGTGTGGAGTTCTGAGTGGAGAAGATTTTGAAGTCATTTTGTATGTCTACGCCTTCCGACTGGTCATCCCCCGATTCAAACGCCAAAAAGCGGGTGGCTGCAGCTTCCCAGTGCCCTCCGCCCCCCCCCAGGATCCTTCTGGAAAGAACTCACAACTTGGCTCTTCAATCTAGGGATACAGATACCCCCACCCCTCTACCTACAGACTTCCTATCTAAAATGAGCACGTAATATGCAACATACTGCATGCAGCTACCCAATGTAACCTAAGATCTACTGCTTATGAACGTCTGCCATTTGTTGTAATCATGGAAACCATTGTTACCATTATGCCCATGTAACTGTCTGTAACATATGTAATCTAAGAAAACCATTGTAACCATACGCTTGTGTAACCAGCGCCTAGATGCCCCCCGGCTAAGCGTGCTTAACAAAAGTCAAAATAAATAAATAAATGTGTCATCTGCGTATTGGTGGAAGTTGTGGTTGCTAGGAGTCTTTCCGAGCTAGTCCACCTATATTTTGAACAGGATGGGTGATAGGGAGGATCCTTGTGGTAATTTATATTAGACTGGAGTGGGATTTGATTAATACGAGGTCATGGAGACAAAGTGCATCCTGTCAGCAAGGAAGTAGGATAATCAGTCAAGAACAGTGCCTGGGAGTTTGTTCCTGTGGGATAGTATGTTTAGGAGGATGGTGTGGTTGATGGGGTTGAAAGCCGCAGAGAGGCTGAATAGGTCTAGAAGACCTGTGTGTCCTTTATCAGTGGTGCTATGGGGGGTTACCCAGGATGTGAAGTATTGCACTGGCAGAAACCTGATTGAAAGAGCATGGGAAGGTTGTTTGTGGTGATGTGCTATTGGCGTTGGTTTGTGACAAAGCATTCCATGACTATGGCGAGGTATGGCAAGATCATGATGGGACAGTACATTATGGGGAGTGTGGGGACAAGGGAAGATTTCTTGAGGAGGGGGAGATGTGCCCTTTTTTGAGTGTAGAGGAGATTAAGCCATGTGAGAGACAGGTGTTGATGGTGTTGAACCAGTGTGGAGCCAGGGTGGCAATGCAGGTAAGCACAGCCTGACTTGGGTATGTGTCATCCAGGAAGCGTGCTGGTTTAGTTTTTGGTGTGAGGGTGATCAAGATGTTGTAGTCAATGGAGTGGAATGTGCCCTATGTGTTGGAGGATTTTGGATTGGGGTGAAAGAGTGACTGTGCAGGGCAGGGTATGTCTGAAGTTGTGTATCTTGGAGTTGAAGTAGCCCATGAGAGAGTTGCATAGTGTGGTGGATGGGGGCATGGCAACAGTGTATGGTTGTTTGGAGAATGACTTGATGATGTTAAAATGTTTATGTATGCAGTTAGGGGTATGTTGAAGCTCTTGGATGTTGTGGGAAGTTTTGGCACTGAGTATGGCTATCTTGTATTTGGATTTTCAGTCTTTTAGGGGGTACTGGAGGACAAGCATGGGTTTGTTAGCTAGGCTCTTTCTAGGTGTCTGTCTTCTTATATGATGGTGAGGAGGGAATAGTTGAACCATAGGTTGTGGTGGTGGCTGTGGGATTTCTGTGTTTTGAGGGGGCATTTAGTTTGAGTACCGGGGTCATTGATGTGTTGTAGATGTTGAGGATTAAGGTGGGGGTGGCTGTGATGGAAAGGGGGAAGTTATGCATGGTGCAAGGGCTGTGTTTGTGATGGGTCTGATTTGCCTGGCTGGAGGAAGGGTGGTGTGTGTGGCAGGTAGAGGGGATGTTGTGTGGCAGAGTGGTTTAGTCCCACCTCTCAGGATAATATCACCTCAATAACATGTCCAACACTGTGAAAGGCGCACGTGATTGATTTGTTTCTGCTTTTGTATGGTTCTGCATTTCGCATTAAGGCCTCCGATCACCTATCAAGATTGCCTCTGGGTGGGGATTCATTGAACACTTGAGAGAACAGCAAAGTTTTATGGAATAGTTGGGAAGGCTGAAGAAGAATTGGGTGAGGTGGTTCCAAAGGGCTGTTCCTCGAATGCTGACCCTTCCTCATGCATTGCTGTTGATATATAGGTCCGAGAGGGAAATGAGGATGAGTATGTGCAACTCCTACCTTGCTAATATTGCCAAATTGCCCATACCCAGACTCTTTTGGCCATCTAAAAAGGATGGGCCATATAGGCCTCTTAGGATCACTGTGGCTCCCGCCTTTTCTAACATTGCCTAATTGTGCATGCAGAGTCTCTGGTAGCCATGTACCCGGGACGGGCCATGTAGGCCTCTGAGGATCGCTGTGGCTCCCGCCTTTTCTAACATTGCCTAATTGTGCATGCAGAGTCTCTGGTAGCCATGTACCCGGGACGGGCCATATAGGCCTCTGAGGATCGCTGTGGCTCCCGCCTTTTCTAACATCGCCTAATTGGGCATGCAGAGTCTTTGGTAGCCATGTACCCAGGATGGGCGATGTAGGCCTCTGAGGATCGCTGTGGCTCCCGCCTTTTCTAACATTGCCTAATTGTGCATGCAGAGTCTCTGGTAGCCATGTACCCAGGATGGGCCATGTAGGCCTCTGTGGATCGCTGTGGCTCCCGCCTTTTCTAACATTGCCTAATTGTGCATGCAGAGTCTCTGGTAGCCATGTACCCAGGATGGGCCATGTAGGCCTCTGAGGATCGCTGTGGCTCCCGCGTTTTCTAACATTGCCTAATTGTGCATGCAGAGTCTCTGGTAGCCATGTACCCAGGATGGGCCATGTAGGCCTCTGAGGATCGCTGTGGCTCCCGCCTTTTCTAACATTGCCTAATTGGGCATGCAGAGTCTCTGGTAGCCAGGTACCCAGGATGGGCCATGTAGGCCTCTGAGGATCGCTGTGGCTCCCGCCTTTTCTAACATTGCCTAATTGGGCATGCAGAGTCTCTGGTAGCCATGTACCCGGTATGGGCCATGTAGGCCTCTGAGGATAAGCTGTGGCTCCCGCCTTTTCTAACATTGCCTAATTGGGCATGCAGAGTCTCTGGTAGCCCTGTACCCAGGATGGGCCATGTAGGCCTCTGAGGATCGCTGTGGCTCCCGCCTTTTCTAACATTGCCTAATTGGGCATGCAGAGTCTCTGGTAGCCATGTACCCAGGAGGGGCCATGTAGGACGCTTAGGATCACTGTGGCTCGCTCCTATCTGATGTTGCCTAATTCTAATTGTGCATGCAGAGTTTCTTTTAGCCCTCTACATATGATGTCCCTTCTAGGCGGATTTGGATCACACTTCTCATTACTATACACATGATGTTTCAAGTAACCCAAGATGTTGAATTGTTTTCAAATAACTCCCGAGTGCTTTTCGCACATGCCTTCTGCCTACTTAATCCAAACTAGATTGAACAATCAATGTATTTTTCGTATTTTTTTTATATTTTACCATGCAGTACCTTTCTCACAAGGAGCAGAGGAATGTCGTATGTAAGAACAAATGTTATATGAATTAATTTAAACATCAAAATATGAAAGATTACAATGGGAGAAAAAAATACAAACATTTATAAGTACATATGCTAAACATATATTCTGATAGTATTCCAGGTGCTATACTTGAACAAAATAGACTATATTCCTGAAAACATTAACTAAGCCTGCAAGCATATTATTGTCCAAAGAATAACCTATGTAGAAATGCATCATTCTAACAAGGCCACCATTCATCCACAAACTTCAGCTTTTTACAACAGTCACTGATTGGAGTAATCAACAATTGGGTGAATTGTTGTTCTATGTAACATTGACGAAAAAAGCTCATCGTCAAACTATACCTATGTTTTGAAGGGGTCACTTTTGTTGCTATGACAAGCAACTTAAATGACGTTTTGAATTGCTAATCCTGCTCTTTTGCCCATTTCTATGGCATCTTGTGCTAATGTCACGATGAAAAACAGATTTTTATGTGATTTTTCTTCTGTTGAATTCCACAACTTTTTTTCAGAGACAGCAGGAATTTGCCACCCTACTCTTATGTGTGTCGTAGTTAGAAAGTCCCCACTAAACATGTTTAATTCTTTCTTGCATGAAGAAGATTTCTTCTTAAAGTGCTCAGAAAAGCCTAATAGAGAGTTCAGAAGAAGATTGAAACAAGTGACTTAGTACAGTGTATGAGCACCACCAAACTGCCCAGATGAAGGTCTTGTGACATACACAGGAGAATGAAACTATTGCTGAATCAGAAGGATAATGGGTGATATGTTACTGGGAAACAGAAGAAGTGTATTAGCTAGAGGAAATACTGCCAGCTGTATTGTGCTTCTGTAGCCATATATATATCCAATCAAGTTATTTTGAAGTCGATGCATGAACACACTCGACCTAGCAGTCCAAGATAGACTAGCATTTTGGGTGGTGGCCAAACCTTGTTTCCATATGGTCTTTCCCTTTCCATAATAACACTGCAGGGTGACAAGTGATGGCTTGGGGAGTTTCCTAGAGCAATGCCGGTTGTTATGAAGAATACAAAACCATTCATCGAGCCCTATAGTTTTTTCATTTGTCATCCTAAGTGTAAGCCGTATGCTCAGGCATGGGCCCCCTACTGGCTGTTCCTGGAGACTCAAGCTGCACCTGACTGATGACACCCAATGAGCTCAAAACGTGTCTAAGGCTGCCTGCAGATTTGTGCGGGGGGAATTTGACCTGGCAGTTGGGACTCAACCACCACTTTTCAGGTGGGATTATCCATCATTTGTATATCATCTTTTCCCTCTGGTAATGACATGGCTGGCTGATAAACAATGCTTTGAAGGGTTGCCCAGTCCAATGCCAGTGGTTAAGACTTATTGAAAACCTTCAAGCCATCACTCTTCTGTTGTGCTCACTTGATCTAGAACCTTTAGTACTTACCATGGATCTTTCATTAAGTATCGATCTGAATTTAGTTGAAATCAAAGAAAAAAACATTGAACAATGAAATGTGCAATATAACCACATGTAACCGTGATTGTGGCCCTGCTAGTGGGTCTATGTGCACTTGTCATGGACCTGCAGCAGCTCTCCCTGCAGTCACTTAAGGCTCCCCTGTGGACTATTGCTGGGGACACTTGCATATGGCATAACGTGCGTTGTGCTTAAGTATAGAGAAGTGCACGAAGGGACACACGTGTTTGCTTACCTAAGATATATAGTAGCACATGTCAATGATGTGGCTGGGTTTCACTCACGTTTTGAAAGAAGTTTTAGGTAACTATTTCATTAGTCATTTGAAGATGAGGAAACGTGTGCAAAAAGATGGCGTCATCTGGCGTACTGCACTTAATAAGAGAAGCGTACCTATCCATTTGTGCAAAATACGTCTGAGCCTCCGTACAGTTTCATGAAAGCCCTACACATTTGGATCTTCCTTTGTAATTCCAAGTAACATCAGCCATTCTTTGTCAATGGAACTCAGCAGATGAATTGATGAACACACTGTGGATCTAGAAATGTTGATAAATGCTCCCCAATCCGGAACATCCTTTCTGTGTGAGCCTGCTTGAGTCTTGTATGAGTGCCTGCCTCTTTTCTTTTCTGCCTAGGTTCTCAGCCGCATCCTTATAACCTGAAATGTTGATGCTCCCCTATGTCGCCTGATTAAATGCCAGCCTGCTAATCTATCGGAGTAAAGCAAATAACCATTTTGGTACAAGCTTCCAATGGGAAGGAAATAGCAACTCATTTCTCTTTTTAATCTCTATAATTCCTCAGGGGGATCATTTAATAGTTTCAGAAGCCCTGAAAGGGTCCTGGTCTTCAAGCGTCTGTTCCTCGCTCCAGTATGGTTGGGATGAGCCTACCGAAAAGGATGGCAATGGTGTAAGTTTCTACAGTGCCTAAACGACATTTCAAACATTATCTTCAGCATTGTACTTGTTTAGTGCCCTTTGTGAGAGGGATTTTGCAATCAAACTAATATGCATATTTCAGTGTTACGTCCCTCAGAAAAACATTGTGAAAGTAGTAAAGGCAATAATTTTGAGAACTCGACGCATCAGGGCCAATTGAAAATAACAAAAAGGTGGTCTCGGCAGTAGGAAACTTGCAGATATGAATGTCAGAGTAGGGGGCCTTAATGCCATGGCAGGCATATTTATTTGTATTTATTTGAACTGTAGAAATGTCAATTTCGATCAGAAATTAGTTACAATAACACATTCATATATGGAGGAGGCATTCCTCAGAAGGCTGCATGTACCATAGCACAAAGATGAGAACAAGTGGTCAGCCAATTTATGAGGGTGTGAACAAAGTGGGACATACAGCAGGGTCAAAAAACATACAAAGAAGATATATAAGAAACAGGTGATTTACATAACCCAGGAGGCACATGCTTCAAACTACTAAAGAGGGGGACTGTATAAACATACACACATACATTACTCCACTGGGATGAGTGGTGGGTGTTTTAGGGAGGATTGGGGTTGGAGCACAGAGGAGTTCTCTCTTTGGCAAGTAAACGAAGATTCAGCCAAGCTCTGAAGGGATATAAAGTCAGGCTGGATTTGATTTTGATGGACTGGGCAGCGTGTCCCAGTGGAACAAGGTGAGTAGGACGAAAGAGCGGAAGCAACAGGAGGCACATAGGAAGGGTATCGGACAGTGAGGTAGAGGGCAGAGGAGAAACAGGGGGAATGAGATGGTGAGTAGCAGGAGAATTGTGCAGCCGAGGGCTATTTCCATGGAGTAAACGGAAAACGTGGAGGTTGCCTTGGCACAGAGTGAGGAAGATGCATTGCTCAAAAGAGTTGTATTATGCAAAATCTCCACCTCTAACTTGGGTCCATGATAAAAAAGGATGAAACTGTGAGATGCAGATACATATAACTATGCACTGAGAGACATCTTTCAACAGGTAAAAGGAAATATCACAATCTATCACCATTTCTAGGCCTTTTAATCACATTGTGCCCAGAGAATGGGTTGTTGATGGCAAGAAAAAGGAAATGCTGAATTGCTACTATTGAAATAGGAACATAGTTACATCCAAAAGGAAAAGGCCCAGACATTTGGAATGCCATTATCAGCAAAGTAACTCAGCTCTGGTCCCAGAACACCTATCTTGCAGTTATGAAATTTAAATTATTAATCCCAAGATTTGCATCAGCTTTAACTGTAGCAACATAAGATTTAGGATGCCCCTGTCATCAATAGTGCAAAATGCCTGATGTTGTGCTTTAACCCCTTAAGTGCAGAGGACGAGAATGCTCGTCCTTTTTGCATAGACTTGCATAATAGCCTGGCCGTTTTAAAGACCGAGATCTAAATAGTGTATTTATTCAACTACTGTCTGATCAGTATATAAAGTCATGATGGTACATTTGGATTGGTCAACATTAATGTATAACATAGTGCACACAAATTGAAAAGCCACATTTTGTTTAAATTGGTAACCTGGTTCATTTCTCTCCTCCACAGTGATCTGAATTCACCTCAGTATAGCTCCAACCTTAACAATTCATGCCATACAAACTGATCTGATCATGGGTTGATGGCCACAGAAAGAATCGCCTGCCTCATCTTGTTCAAACCAGTTTTGAAGGCCATGTCCTGGTCACAAGATGATGTTTACCCCAAGAGAAATGACATATTTGAGCATTCCTATAGCTGTATTATGGAAAAGAGCTGGTTTGGAATGTAACACTGAAGACCTCTATTGGCCGTAACTGGTATTTTCTTCAGGTAAATGTAAGTCAAATACAAAAGAGACCAGATTATTTAATCAAAAAGACCTGTACATTCACAGTCATGACTGGCCTTCTGTTTAGTGCGGTAATGCATGCTTGCACAGAGACAATCATGCAATTTGTGGGCTCCTGCGGTGGGATGGCTTCGATCCAAGAGCTTACCTTAAAATTAGGTTCTTGTGTGTCTCGCGTCGTTGATTGAAAGGCATTCGTCCATAGTGGTTCCTGTTTATCTGTTTCTCCTAGTAACCGGGTAGTTTACCCCAGTTTCTACGTTACTGGGGAGGCTCTGTGGCTTGTCGGTCATGTTTTGATGCATTTCCCATAGACAATTTGTAAGGCTTCCCAAAACATGGCCGACAAGCCACAGAAGCCTCCCCAGTAACGTAGAAACTGAGCTAAAACTACGCAGTTACTAGCGGAAACAGATAAACAGGAGCCACTATGGCCGAATGCTTTTCAATGAACGACGCAAGATGCACAAGAACCTCATTTTGAGGTAAGCCCTGGGGTCGCAGCCATCTCACCGCAGGAGCACACCAATTGCATGATTGTTTGTGTGCAAGCATGCATTACCACACTAAACAGAACGCTAGTAACTACTGTGAATGTACGGGTCTTTTTGAAACCGAGATTACATTTAGAATTACACGACCCTTTGTGAATGCACGGGTATATTGAAACCGACAGTCTATTTAGATTCTGTAAACCTTTAAGTTGGATCTCTGTATCACTTTACACAAGCTTTTGTGTATTTATAAGTGCATGTATGGGTCCCGGGAACTCTTTAACAACAGCTTGGGCAAGGTTTTAACGGTGCGCATACTCCTGCAATCCGTTGGAAACTCAACGTGGGATGCCTTCACACCGTCATACATAGACTATTTACAAATGTAGTCACGCTTTATACAAGTTTCTGACAGCTTGTTGTCTGTACTGTTTTGCGTACACCAGATAGACTAGAGAATCTATTTTCGGACAATTTTCCACTTGTACTGTTCTTCGTACACGAGTTAAACTAGAGAAGAATGCAAGGCAGTTACCCTTCTTTCTTTTCTTCTTTCTTACTTCATCTAGGAGGGATTAAACCCATGACTTTGCCAATTCGGCGACCACAGCATGTTATTTATGGACACAAACTGAGGGTAAGAAGTGCAATTTGCCTGGTCACTAACCAAAATATCACATAATTTAGAATCGTATGGATTGCTTTGGATAAACCAACGGTATCGGACAGTAAGGTTGAGGGCAGAGGAGAAACAGGGGGAATGAGATGGTGAGTAGCAGGAGAATTGTGCAGCCGAGGTCTATTTCCATGGAGTAAACGGAAAATGTGGAGGTTGCGTTGGCACAGAGTGAGGATGATGCATTGCTCAAAAGGGTTGCATTATGCAAAATCTCCACCTCTAACTTGGGTCCATGATAAAAAGGATGACACTGGAAGATGCAGATAAATATATCTATGCACTGAGAGACATCTTTCAACAGGTAAAAGGAAATATTACAATCTATCACCATTTCTAGGCCTTTTCATCACATTGTGCCCAGAGAATGGGTTGTTGATGGCAAGAAAAAGGAAATGCTGAATTGCTCCTATTGAAATAGCAACATAGTTACATCCAAAAGGAAAAGGCCCAGACATTTGGATTGCCATTATCAGCAAAGTAACTCAGCTCTGGTCCCAGAACACCTATCTTGGATCTCTGTATCACTTTACACGACCTTTCGTGTATTTATAAGTGAATGTATGGGTCCCGGAATGCTTTAACAACAGCTCGGGCAAGGTTTTTGCGGTGCGCATACTCCTGCAATCCATTGGAAACTCAACGTGAGATGCCTTCACACCGTCATACATAGACTATTTACAAATGTAGTCACGCTTTATACAAGTTTCGGACAGCTTGTTGTCCGTACTGTTTTGTGTACACCAGATAGACTAGAGAATCTATTTACGGACAATTTTCCACTTGTACTGTTCTTCGTACACGAGTTAAACTAGAGAAGAATGCAAGGCAGTTACCCTTCTTTCTTTTCTTCTTTCTTACTTCATCTAGGAGGGATTAAACCCATGACCTTGCCAATTCGGCGACCACAGCATATTATTTATGGACACAAACTGAGGGTAAGAAGTGCAATTTGCCTGGTCACTAACCAAAATATCCCATCATTTAGAATCATATGGATTGCTTTGGATAAACCAACCAGCTATTATTATAATATTTTTTCTAATTTAATCCATTTTCAGAAGAATCTGTCCAAGACCTTTGAGATATGTAAAATAAATTTAGAATCTGAATTATACCCATGACCATCGCAAGAGTAATACAAATTGAACCTCAGTACTTTTCACTGTGAAGTAACAATGTAACAGTATGAGCAATACGATGCACTGGCATTTCTTTTGTGCTCTTTTTTTCCCCGCTTTTTGCCTTATTTGTTTCTCTAATCCCTATGAACCTCCCTGTTATCCCTCCTAAATCTCGGTCCTTTTTGCTTTTTATTTAGATTTATTATTATTCCAAATCCATGGGTATTTATGTTTTTGTTGATGGACATGTGGAAATAACATGATCTCTTAATTGTGAATTTTTTGCATCTTTATTTGTGTTTTTACTGACAATGATTTCTTTCTGTACTTGAACAATAATGTTTTACCACATCTCTTTGGCTATAACATCATTGAATAGATTTGGCCTGATTTGAGAAAGGCACAGCCAGTTGCCGAAACACGTGTCACCACATAAGGCCAAGAATAAAAGAACCATTGATCACTGTAAAAATATCTCTTTGGATTCCTTGATTTTCTTGTGGCGCAATAAGTGGTGTGGAAGAAACACAATCATTGTTTTTGCTTTCCAACGGAGAAGAGGAACTCTAGGTCTCGGTGTGGCTCACACACCAATGCGACACGTTTTAAACCAAATGGGAACAAGGTCGCAGAGGTAATTTGAATTGATATCACCAAGAAGTTCCTCATGTACATTTCTCTAGAAGAAACATAAGCATTAGCCATAATGATATACATGCTACACCCCCTTGCGCCCATCAATACCCACTTTAACGGAATCCCCACCAGAAAAAAGGCACACATGGAAGCAGGGTGAGTGTTGTTCTTCACAGAGGAATTGTAGCTTGTTTTTAGCTTCAATGATTGAAAGCAGATGATTAGGATACTAGCCTCAACTAAGAGGGACCCGCCTGCACAAGTGCAAGTTCTGTGACCAGGCTGGCTCAGCTCTTTACCATTCTGAAGTTGATCAATGGAGTGCCATTACATTGGGTAATAACACCTGTTATGCAAGGCATCAAACGCAGGAGGAATCTGTCATAAAGTTCTAAATACTAACCCTAATTATTATAAATGATTATGGCAGTATTCTTTCCAAAATAGATGACTCGATCAAAGACAGGTGCTTTTCAAGCAGTAGCAGATATAATGTGAAGGGCCCCATAGCAACGAATGACAAAAAAGCATTGGGCAAGAACAGGGTGTGTAGGATGGGACAAAGCTTGGGATGGGCAATGCTTGGTGTTTAGTTTAGTTTAGTTTATTATTTATATAGCGCCACCTGGCCCTGGGGCATCCAGGCGCTTGACATGGTTACACAGTAGTCAAAGTACTACAGGCAGGGTAAGCATAGGTAAACAGTACATGAAGTGAAGGCATCATAATACAGTTGCTGATAATATACTGTCAGGTGTCTTGACCCACGTTTGAATTTTTATGCTACAACATTTGGTGCTGTGGGCTTAGAAAATCCAAGATGGCCGAAAAGCCCACATTTGCGCCAGAATCCAGGAAAACCGCACAGTTTTTGCGCACACCAAAATGGTCGCCTGACCTGCCACCCACCAGTGCGAGCATGATGGGCCAGAAGCTCCATGAGTGAAACGTGGTGCCAAAGGAAAAACAGCAGTGCCTGTTAGCTCAAAAGCGCTTTGAAATCACATTTGTTTCTCTGAAATGCAAGCTAAAAATGCCTATTTGAAACATTGCAAGATATTCAAAAATCGTACTGAACACCAGCAGACGTCTGGTAGAATGAAGTCTTGTGTGCATACCAAATCTGGAAAGATGAAGAGCCTAAAATAATGTTCATAACAAAACTGGCTGAGCTGTGGATGTCAGCAGCTTAAGTGAAATTGGACTTAAAGCCACTAAAATCGAAATGTTTAAAATAAATGAGTGATTTACTTTGGGGTGTCACATAGGTTGCAACTGTTTAAATGTCATAGTTTTGAACTTAGAATCAGCGTTCTAGCTGCATGTGTCAAAATTGTAAGTTTGATTTGAATGAAGAAAAATGGGAACAAAAGTGACATTTGGCTGAAACCTGGCTTAAAGGGACTGAATTCTGCCTGGCAACTACCCCCGACAGGAGTTGAAACTTGCCCAGCAACTGCATTCACAGGCCTGGCCTGCCTTCTGCTGCACCACCAAAAGGAGATTACACCTCTCTGATTGAATCAGGGGAGGAGTACCTGGGAGCAGGGAAACAGAACAATGAACTTCCCTTTGCTCCAAGCAATTTCTAAATCAGGGGGTAGTAAATGGCTTCCTCTTGGAAGGAAATGGGAGGGTCACTGCCTCTGTGAGCCAGCTGAGCTTGGAGGAAGTGGACAAACCAGAAATCCCCCATGTGCTTTGGGAACCCACACCCCTCTGGGCCAGAGCATAATTTTAGAAAGATGGATTATTCATAGTACATAATTGTCAAAATGATATCAATAATATCATGATTTCTGTGATTTTTCTGTGCACATTTTAAGAGGCGTTAGGACTCTGTGGTATGTTCTGCGGGTAGTAGCGGAAAATGGGGTATTACTCCAAATGTATGTATGTTAAAAATCTGACAATTCATCATCTGATGCCCATATTCCTTGCGCACATTTGTGAAAATTCTGGAAAAGTTTAGAGGTTGTGTTCTGGATGAAAAGGGCAGAATTCTGTCAGAAGTGGACACGACATCTTACAAAGACAGGGATCGGATGGTTTGGTGCTACAGAAAATATGTTAACTGGACATATAATATTAGAAAAATTGTACATAGATAAATATGAATTTAAGTCAAAAATAGATTTGTGTGCAAAGTGACAAGGGGAGTGTTCTTTCTGTATGCCATAAAAAGGATGCCGGATGACTCACAATTCAGTTCCCCAGTCAGGCGACAGAGAATCCTCTAGCCTATCAGGATCCTCAGAGGGTTGGGCATAGAAAGTCAGCCTTCCCACCCACTTTCAAAAGACATAAAAAGACCCACTGAAACCCAGGTAGGGACTGCTCTTTCCACTTTCTTGCGAAGCACTTTGCCAGACGACTTCAAATCCAGACAATATTCAGAGACCAGAACTTAGAAAACCAGACTCCAGATTCCAGAACTTTTAGCAGAAAGGCCTAGTCCACAAGCTGAATCCTTTCCAGAGGCCTCAGAATCCTGCAACCTAACCAAACTATTCAACAGCCGGGCTGTGCTGTTCGCTTCTGGCTAGAACTTTTGCCGGAACCAGAGACCCAGACCAGACCGCGGTGCCGGTGTCAGAACCCAGAAAGCAGAGCTGTATCCAGACCGCCGTGCAGTGCCGATAGAAGACCAGACCCAGACCAGACCGCTGTGCAGTGCCAAGAACTTTTGCCAGAACCAGAGGTCCAGACCAGCAGAGCAGAGAGAACCGCAGTCCAAACCTGACCAGACCTTGACAGCCTAGTTCAAATTTATAGTGCGAGTATCCAGCCAGAACTGTGCAGAACCAATCTCTTAGTTTAAAATAATCTAATTCAAACCATTTCAACCTATTTAGAACTGCATAGAAATCGTGTCCATTCTGTGATTTCAAACCTGTGAAAGTGTCATTTGTCATTTGAATCTCACTTTATTTTTGAGAATCTACCTCCACTAAATTGTCCGTTTCTTTTGAACCGCGTGTGCTAGGAACGAGATTTAACTTTCATTTTAAAGCTAAGATCCTCAGCTTTCAAACAAGTCTTTCTACTCCTTATAGTTATTCTGTAATCACGCTTGACACACTCGGAAAAAGTGCCGCGAATTGCAATTTGAATCAAATTTCTCCACCTGTCAAAATCGCTGTCTTTTGCTGGCAACTGCTGAGATTCGTTTTCAACCTGATAATCCCTCATGAATCACTGATAGTGTTGACCTGAGCCAATCTTAAGTAGCTATCATCTACCCTGAATCTCCTATAGGGAATTAAAATCATTTTTAGCATATTTTCACTTCTTTGCAAATCACTTTTAAAGTATTTTTGCCTGTGTTTAAAAACATAGCGGTTGCTCTAAGCTTGCTAGGGGGGAACTGAATTGGTATTGAATTTGATTGTATTCCTGAAAATTGTGTGCTCTCCTTCCATCTCCTTATATTGCATAGGGCGGGAGTGAATTGTCAAAAGAAAAAGTGATCATATTATCTCTTGTGGAAATCATCTCAGTTATTTCTGTGCTGCATTCTTTTTCATCATTGCATTTCCTTGAACCCATAAAAGCATTCTCAGCTACCTTATCCTCTCTATACCAACTCCTAATTAAATAAGTGTGCTAGTGTAATATTATCCATTGTTGATCAACATTATCTTCATAAGTGTGCTATCAAATATTAATTTATTTATAAAAGTGTGATATATATCTTGTTTAATTTTTCAATAAATCTTTTAATTTGCAAAACAAACCTACTTCTTGGCTCAGTGAGGTCAGGGGGATTCAAAGAGAGGGGCGTTATACAAGGGTTTATCATCCAGATTCATGAACTAGTCATAAAAATATATAAATAAGGGCTTTCATTGGGCATCCCAGACTAGGCACTGACTTAGTTGGAGTACTGAATTTAAGTCACTTAACAATACACATTATAACGCTGTTACTGATAATATACAGATTATAATGTATTTACAAGATTTGAGATTGTGCAGATTGTACAGTATATACATTTGTGTAGTAATAAATTGGTGTTTTATACTTCTTTGGCCAGTAGACAAGTTTTGGAGCTATGTCTGAATCGGTGAAAAGATGGTTCGGATCTCAGGTCGGTTGGTAGTGAGTTCCAAAGTTTAGCGGCAAGCACTGGGAAGCTTGTGCCGCCTGCATTTTGGAGCTTTAATCTGGGGATATTTAAGCAATGTGTTTGGGCTGATCTGGTTGGGCGAGATCGTGTATGGTGCGTGAAGTTGTCGAGAGGTTTGGAGTGTGACAACTGTTTATCTTTGGGGTAAATGTCTGACTTTGTAAGTTCATCTCTTTTGCTGTTGCAATTGAGTATTCTTGGCCTACTTATTTTGCCTAGGTACAATTCTGGTGGAGCTCATGATCATGGCATAGCACGGTTATGCACCATGTTCTATGATTAGCGTTGCTTCTTCGATGCACTGACAGCACAGCAAATGGGTGTTTGTGAATAAAACATAGCACCCATTGCACGTGCACTAGTTTTGGGTGTGGCTCCACAGTTTGTGCATGCTTGTGTATACAAAAATTATTTCAGTGATGCCAAAGACGAATGCAGGTGCCGGAAGACAAGTGAGATTTGCCAGAGACGCAACCCATGATGCGGATGTTCAGAGCTGCACTTGTGGGTTCTGAAGCAATCACACCTGTGCACCTGCCTCAGAGCTGCAGTGATGAGCTCACACCCCCTTTGAGCCCCTGCAGTGCAGGTTCCTGAAGCAGGCACACCTGCCATAGAGATGCACCATCAAGCCATATGCATTGTTTTCCACTGGACGGACACCTATCCCGGAGCAGCACTGGGGGTTCTCAACAACAGTTCTATAGGTCTGTTTGTGTCATGTTGTTGCAAACTGTAATCTGACTGTTCCTCAAGGGGTGTGTGCAGTGCACCTATTATACTTAGCATGTCTAGGAAGAGGAAGAGCACATTTTGTAATAGGGAGTTGGGGGTCCTTGTTTCCAAGGTGTGCAAACATGAGTCTGTGTTGTTTGGAGCAAGGGCACACAGAACACCATGATATGATATAATAGGTTATTCATAACGTGCTTAATACCCAGTGGTTTCTGAGCGCGGACCCGGGAATCGACCTGTGTTGCTCTGTGTCGTCATGTTTCCAAGGCATGCACGTTGCCCCTGAGCTATCCCCCCATTACAGGTGAAAGAGAACCCATGGAGAGGATTGTTGAAAACCTGAATACTGAACGCCGGGTGGAAGAACTCAAGAAGGGATGGTATGATCTAAGGGAGGGTTGGAAAGAAGGCCATCGAGTGGGGTCTTACTACTGCCATTGAAAGTTAGTTGTGTAACTACATTCCTTGATCAATGAATCAATCTGTGTGGAAAAAGGCAAGGACAGTGAAAATTGTCTGTTACTACAGATTTTGTTAATGTGCATTGGATGTTGCTTTCAAGGGTTGTTTGGGGAGCGCTCTTTTAATGGTTTTACCAGTTTTATTCACAGGCCGCTCTATAGCACGTGCAACAGAAGATTTGAGACAAGATGCAGGCTCGGCGCAACCCATACAAAAAGAGCCAGGAGAGGATGGTGTGGACAAGGCACACATGATCGAAGTACCACCTACTCTGTATCTGGGCAAGTGATTAAGTCCCTTGTGTTGTAATTGATGTGGCAGACGAAATACCACAGGCCACCCATTGGGACGCCAACGATGTTGCGCACTGAGTGAGAGATATTTTCCATACCTTATGACAATGAGCCACCTCATGAGACAGAGGAAGATGTTGCCACCTGCCACAGTCTGAAAACACACATTGCAACCAATATGTTATGTTATCAGCATTTATAGAGCGCAAGTTCCCCCAAAAGCATCATGGCGCTAGCAGCAGAAGAACAGATAAGGGCTCAGAATAAGTAAGTCGTCAAAAGGCGACGGAAGATGAAATGGTCATCAGTCGTCCACAGAGCAAAAGGAAGGGCAATCCAAGCCCTGGCAGCAGCCACGGAAAAAGCACATCCACCTAGGTGGGAGAGTCTGACCCGAGGGACTGCCACCACAGAAGCTGACTGTGATCGAAGACAGCGAGATGGCACATAACGAGGGAAGTTCAATTGAAGATATTCAGCCACTAGGCCATAAAACGCGAAGTGAACAATGCACAGGAACTTAAAGAGGATCCGCAACTATGCCCCTACATATGTCTCAGCAAGCAAGCAGATAACACACAGAGAGGTAATTTCCATACAGCATAAAAGCAGTGCAGGTTAATGGGTACTCTCAGCAAGAACGTATGTGCACTGTCAGCAGGTCCGAGACACGGCCAACGTAGACCACTTGGCCATTGCAATACCAGGAACACTGCATCTTGTGCTGCATTCCAGAAGGTTAGGAAGACCTCTTTAGGGGCATACACCTTGCTTTGTCCTCTAGTGGTCCTTTAGTTACAACCTTGTGTCAAAAAGAAAAAGAAGGCTACTCAATTCTTTAACATCAGTAGAAACAACTACTCCCATGGGAGGAACCTGCCAGGCACCCCCCAGGGAAAGGACAGACTGCTGCATTTCAAAATGTAACTGCCATAAACCGTCGGCCAGATCTGGCACGTTATGCGCAACATGCGCAATGGCCACCAAGTCGCACGTCCAATGGCAAGGTGGCAAGTGAGAAGCTATGTGAGTCATCGGCCAACGCAACATGCTGCAGAAATCTGTGCAAGTGACACACCTTTGAGACGATTGCCACAAAAAAGAAAAAAATACATGCCTTCTTTTGTTTCGACTCTAATTAGCGAAAAAAAGGTTTTCCATGTGCGGTCTCGTTTGGCAAGACCCTGTTCATGTTACGTTTCTGAATTTTTGAATTGCTTCCATTTCTGTTCAGATGGTCTTTTCTCGGGTTACAGAGGGAGTGCTAGGGAGTGCTAGGGAGTGCTAGGGAATGACACGTGCATTGTGCAATGGTATGTGGCTATGATATGTGATGGTATGGTAGACACACATTTCACCCGTTTCCTTATTTGTACGAATGTATGTGACGTGTAGCATATTAGGTACACATACATTAACACAAGAACATGTTGCAACATGCTGGCGGCGTGCATGTATTGTGACATTCCGTGTAATGCTGCTTGTACTGTTATGTGCTCCAATGTAAAGATACATATCGTAGGGTATGTCCCATTGAACACATTAGCATGAACACCCCATCATATGTGCAGAAATCAGCATGTTATGTGCATGTTTTCACATGCAATGATGGGCTTGCCTTATCTCTTCTATGTGATTTGGTCGAGTTTTTTTTGTCGAATTCGATTTTGTTGAATTTCATTTATTTTTTACATTTGGCCTCAAATATTTGTGGTGGGAGTCCCCCACGCTCCCCTCGACCGCCCCCTTTTTTTATTATCACGATTACCCACCCCCCCACATATATCTGTGGCCTAATTTGCTGCAATGTGATCTCCCTATCCCCTTCATAGGTACAATACCAAGGAGTGAAGAGTTATGAAGCCAACTTTCCTTTCTCCAATTGGCTCTCCTACTAGCAATATCTCTCTTTGGGAACCTGTGTTAACTTTAAAACTAAAGCTGGGTAATGATAGCTGAATGAGATGTGTTAAGTTAGAAATTACTGCTGAAATTTAAATCAGTACCCTATGCACTTATTTTGTTTAAATTAAGTTATTGTATTGCTGCGTATGACATTTTGTCAAAAAGAGCAATTGAGCTCACTCTTGTAAACACAAAGCTCGGCAGCTTGGATATTATTTAAAGGAAATAAAGTGTGATCACGTCAATCCATTAATGAAAGAAGGGCGCTGGCAGCGAATTCAGTCTTGTTGCCAGAGAAAACAAATGTCGCCGTTTGCATAAAGTTCTGTGCGATAACAGGCTTGCGTCTGCTGCATGAACTTGGAGACAATCTGCTGTCTTCCCTCTTGCAGAATGAATGCACATTGTATTTTCCCTTTGCACTTGGTTGGAAATACAATCCTTCCAATGTAGTTTTCATTACTACTGATTTATCCGGATCGCGCGGAATGCTCGTATTTATTGGTCGAACTGTTCATTACTATGGTGAATCCTTTTTGCACGGGGTAGTTTTGTTTGCTTTTGCAATTGTCTTTTTATACGAGCACAATAAAAAAACAAATGCATATCGACATTTCCTAGAATCAGCGATAAGCAGAGATTCCAGCTGCGTGGTGCGGTTTTGCACACTATCTCACTATACCTTCACAAATGCTATATTCAGCATTTTGGAGTTTGCTTCTCAATAGAACAAAGTTAAAAACGTATGTTTAGTATTAGAGACAGTTTTATTGCGGGGTTGGGGGGGACTTCTGAGTTGCCCAGCATGGTGCTTGCTCCAGTAATGGAATTATCGCCAAAACATTGACCGTAGCACGGAGCCCTTAAGTCTGAAATACTTAAAGTGAGATGAGGTAATCAATGCAAGCGCAGCAAGGCACCGCTGGGGGGGCTCCTTTCTGTAATTGTTTCTGAAGGACCTTTTCCATTCACTTAAATTGATCCACTAAACCTAGTTGAGAAAATTCCATGTTCTTCCTTATTCCATCAGATGTTTTAATTTCTCTGAATCCTTGCTATGGTATTTTAACTCTGGCTGCCCTTTAATTTCCACATGTACTGCAAATAATAAATACATGTGTCTTTGAATTTATATGAGCGTGGTGGCCATTATTTTAATTTCTATACACTGTTGGATTACATCACCTTTATCATGTTCCACTATCCTTCTGAAGATTTCTACTCTACCTGTTAGCACACACTGGTTCGCTTGGTAATTCCTAGCTATTAGGGAGCAAATTCTATTAGCTCCACTCTAAACCTATGCATGGGGGCTACCTCCTGGCAGAGTTTGGCTGTGGCCTGAAGGGGCACCGCCTGGACCCTCTGGTGGTCAGAAATTGTGCTTTCCAAGGTGGTGTTTTGGTCATAGGCACAGGATTAGAAATCTGCGATGTATTGTTGGACGTTTTCAAATTTGTATGGTATTCCACTCCATGCAAATGTGACAACATGAACCACAATAATTCTCTGGCAGAAGAAGTTTGACAAAGCATTCAGTGTCACAGAAAGGGCAATGAGGTTCCCTCCATATGCTTCCATACGCTGCTTGTAGAAAAATAGACAAAATAGGTGTATATCCCAGTGCCCCGATAAACAGAGTTTAATTCTACCTTGAAAGCTAATGGGAGTAAACATTGAAGAGAAATCCTTGAATCGAGGCAAACAGAACATCGCGTGACAGACAATATTTCAAATGTCGATGACTGTAGCAATTTCATCCTTTTCAAGCTCTTCACATGGTTTGTCCCATCCATTGGTGTCCCTTAAACTAAAGTTAGCACTGAGCACTGTGTACACAAATTTAACTCATTTTGTGAGTACCCATCTGTTTATCCTCATACCGGCCACACATTGGAAGTAGAGAACCGCCTTCATCCTTGCCTCACTTATGGAAGGCCTTTGCGCAAACCTCAGTTAACATTAAATGCAGAAAAGAAAGGATGTGTGGTCAGTCATTGGCCATGAGGAAACCATGCTAAGGGCGCCACACGTATGTTTTTCACTGTAATCAAAGGTCTGGGCCACTCCACAACTGTTCTACCATCTACCATCAGCGTGAATAGAAGACCAGAGGCTAGTGCATACATTTTACAACGGAAGTATCACACCACAGAAAGCTTACCCTGACAGCCATAGGCTATTTGTACTTAAAATATACATTGATGCAAAGATATTGCAAACATCCTAAAGACATCTCAGTTCTATCCGCATTTGTGTTCCCAGACATCAGAATTTTTACTCCAGCTCTATTTCTGATCTTGTGACTGTCCAAAAGCCGGTGTACATCACATTTAGCATTGAGCCTGTATATCATCTCTGATCTAGGGGTGGGGGGGCATGCATGATCTCATTAATATCCAGTGGGCAGCCAAGCAATGCAAAAATGGCCCATATTTGGTGTGTTAGATTCATGTTTCAATATGCAAAGGAAAGACCTCAAACCTAATGATGTATTAGATCCAGCCACAGAGAGGCAATGTTGTACCCCTCAAGACATAAGGCCAAGAATTCAATACTTGGTTGTAACCAGAAGTTGCATCACTTGATCATACAGAGCCAGCGCAACCAGAGTATGGTTGAGCCTCATAACTAACAGTTAGGGTACAAATAATCATAATTCCCACTGTCCAGATGGCCATCTTTTAATGAGAGAATGTAATGGCTCCCAATGGAAATTAAAAAGGAGAGGGGCGGGTCAAGAACCGTGTTGAACCCCACAATCAATTTCACCGACCTCAGTTTCAAAGCAGCCCCGTTTCAACCTGGAAATCCTGTTACCCAGGAATAAGAAGAAGACCCAGCTGGAAATCCTTGCCAACATCCTTGCACATCACCTACATTATAAACTATAACTGAATAGTCAATGCTGTCGAAGGTGGCTGATCAGTCCAACAACATGCGCAGCCCTGCCTTATCCTGGTCTAGACTGTGATGAAGATTCTTCCATACATCAAGTAGGATGATACCAGTGCCTCTGTTTGTGCTGAAGCCAGATTGTCAATTTCCAAGAGGTTGAGGATCCCCGGTATATGCCTGGAGCTGAGTAGTTGCTATTTTGTCCAGGATCCTCAACAGGAAATGGACATTAGTGATAGGGAGGAAGTTGGAAAAATGTGTAGCATCAGGAAAGCACTTTATTTTTTACCGAGGGTCATTTCAGCATTTATGAATAGTTGTAATAACGGGATCTACAGTCTCCACGCATCTTTTCCCTATATTTGAAGAGCAAGGATCACTTGGACAGGAAGTAACGCAGACAATGTTAGATTGGATTTGTGGCATGGTGACAACTTCAAAATGTAATAGTGTGTTAGTCTGTTTTGGAGAGGAGCAGCTTGGTTTCAACCCACAGGTGCCTTATCCTGAGTGCAACACACACTCTGTGTTTCAGAGACTTGTTTTGGACCTATTATGCTTATTTATATTGCGAAGGTGTAACTATTTTATGGCACTGTTCACTTGAGGCAACCAATTGGGCTTTGAAGGTGTGTGACGTTTTGCAGGTTTTCAATAACCCAAATAATTTCTTAGGCGAGTTGCCAGCATTGTCAATCTCTGCATCATAATAATGTTTTCGCTTCAAAGAGACCCCGTCTTCTATACCAAATGGCTCCAGTTGTACCGTGAACAATTAAGGGGGCAAGGGGTATTTATCCATTGCCTCTCACTCCGTCCTAGAGCGATTTCTCATCGATGTAAGTTGTTTCCTAGGATGTTAAGATTATGACTGGGGCAACTCGATTGATTATGTTAGACACAATGGAATTATATTAAGATATAACATGGTCGGATACAGCATCCAGCTGAGGGCTGCTTCTGTCTAAGCAAAGCGTGGGAGCCGGGTGTGCCAGAGACAGGAACGCCTTGTCTCTGAATACGATCTTATGTTTGTCAGTTGTTCTACCCTCATCAATAGTTGGAATAGGGAGGTCAAAACAAACAGTGTCCTGATTTGACCAGAGCGAGGATACATTCTGAGATGTTCTGGGCTCTATGATTAAATCGGTCATGGGTAGGGGTGGCCATAAACTGAAATTTCAATCGTTCCGGAGAATTATGCACAATACCGGTGTGCACGTCGTTATCATCGTGTGCCGTATCTGCAATTCGGTAATACCCCAGGAACATGAATGTCTTCCCCTTCACACTTTTTGGAGAAGCAGCTTACACAAATCTAAGTCTATTACTTCATTTCCAGTTAAGTTCCGTTCAGCTACATGCAGGGGTGAATTGGATCTCTCATAAACACCCTTCTACCAAACCTGACCACTGTGTGGGTGAGTTTGAAATCATTGCCAGGTGCGGTTTGATGGGGTTTTAATTTACCACAGTAGACATTTATAACTCTCATTGGTTTATCCTATCTCATCTCTGCTCACTCTCTTTTAACACTGCCTCCATCTCCTTTGCTCTCCAAGCACATATCTTAAGGAACTCTAATAAACCGAAGTTTTAAGTTAAAGCGAGTTTAGTCAACAAGTGTACCTTAACCCCATGTTATAGGATTCTGGTTGAAAGTACAATGTTCTTTGAAAGAAGAACTTTGGGACCAAGCTATCACCACCACAGCATATTTTGACCCTTTTGCGATTGGTGTTATAAATGTTTGGCGCATGTGGTATACCAAATATAGCGTTGAATTCTCATGGTCCCTTCTTAATGGGATGATTTCATCAGCTCTGTGGTTGTTTTGCTCTGGTTTCCATATATGTGGCAGAACCCGTTGCAGCTTAGGGAAATTGACTTTTCAAATGCATTGGGCCTCATTAGGACCCTGGCGCTAAGGGATTACTGGTACCGGTAAGGGAACCAGTACCGGTAATCCCTTAGTGCCTGATTATGACGTCCCTTTGCAGGTTTCCACCTTAACGGCTGATTTTACCAGCCGTTAAGGAATGGACCCGCAAAGGGACCTTGGTGCTAATTACAGTACCGCAATTTGCGGTACCGTAATTACCGCCTTCCCCATTCCCATTATGCCCTATGGGGCAAAAATGGAAATGGGGAAGGGCCATGGTGAAATGGGGAAGTACCGCTCCGCCAACCTTGGAATGGGGTGGTACTTCCCCATTTCACCATGGCGGACTTGTTACAATACCGGCAGCAACCATGGTGCTAATAGCGGTGTTGTAATGAGGGCCATTGTATCATGAATGAGAGCGTGTAATGAAGCTTTGCAACTCTATTGTTTGAATTCACTCATCCATATGATATGGAGGAAGGGGACATTTGAACTACACCATGGCGTTGAGCAAGTGAAACTGTCTGATCTAGTCCATCATTGGAAATCTGGGATAAGATTCTGGATTCTAGTATAGTTGCAACGGATTGGCCCAAACACAGGAAACTTCTAAATTCCTGCGGAAAAAAAAACATTTTCATGGAATCTGCAGACCAAAGACTGCTGAGCAAGGAGTGTCGGCAGGAACTACTAGTCTGCGGATTTGGTATTAATTGTATAGGTTTCCATGTCATTTCATCGCTGGATGAAATTTTGTGTTTTTTTTGCCACAGTTTTTATAACAAAAAAAAAGAATGGAATTTTATTTTTTTATTTTTGGGGGTTCCCCCCAAAATCTCCCATCCCCTTTAATTTTTTATCTATTCCCGAACACCCACACCCCATATATATATTTTTGTTATAAAAACCGCTGCAAAAAAACCCACGAAATTTCATCCCACGATAGCCCTTCGAATATGGGGAAGCTAAATAGATATCTGAACTCCCGCGGGTTCCGTTTAATTGATGGCGAGGAGATGCGATCAACTTCCTGCCCGCCCGAAACCTGGAAAGCCACACAGCGTCATTAATTAAAATGTCCCACGTCTCGTAGGTGTGGGGTGGACGACCAGATGGTCAAAGCAGCTTATAGCACACACTTAAACTGCAGCAGAACAACTGGCAAGTACCATTTGGAAATGTGAGTGTTCAATTTAATGGCTTGTCTTGGGCTGTTGGTATTGTGTGGAGTGTGTTTGGAGACAGCTACCGGAATAGCCTAGATGACAGGGAAGCATGACATGTGCTGAACATCCTAAGACCAAGAGCCAATCAGTTGATAGAACAGACCAACAAAGGGGTTACAGCAACACCCAATGACCAGCATCCTTCATCTATAATCGCAGTGCGTGTAAGTACATTCCTGCCACATCTGACGTGCCCGCCCCTTACAACTCAGATATGTGATCGACAAAATTCTTCAAAGAGAAATACATAGCCACATCTGCCACACTTTCACAAGACGTTATCGTCCCTGCGAATTACACAAAAAACACCGCTCCCCTGCAACATCACCCGTCGCTCATTACTGCTGTAAACTATACCCCAGCGCGTCTCCCCGTGCCTATTTGTCCCTAATATTCTAATTGTGTACTCCTACATTTAAGTTTGCACCCTTCTGTTTCTGGGGGACAAATTGGATGCATCTCTGTTAATACCCAAAATAACATTAGCTAGCCAGAAATGACCCTCAAATATTGTGACTACGCGCAAGCAATGGTGCTAAGTCAAGTGAACTACTGCAACACTCTATAGATTGGCCTCCCTGACTATTTGATCAACCAAATGCAACCAGTCCCAAACAGGGCAGCCACTCTTTTATTCGCCTAGGAAAATGGGATTCCATAAAACCGGCATTCAAACCTTTCAAATGCCTTAGTTCCTACTGAACAAAAGAACAACACTAGACATTTTCTGCACCACTCACAAACTGAATCAAGCATTGGCGAAGCCAACAATCCTGGCTTTTGTGTGGGCACATGGAAAAAGGCATTTTTCAGGCACTGCCACAATGGTAGTGCATGTCCACAGATGTCAACACTTGGCAAATGGCTTAATTACCTGAGTATATTATGTCAGTACCTGGCAAATGCATTATACAAGAGCTAAAACTGTTGGCTTTGCCAATGCTTCTTTTAACTGTAATTTAGTGCAAGGAACAGCTGTGACATCACACATACTATTAATATATCAACTTGTTTAAGGCAGACTTGGTTAAAACATTTCTATTATGCCAAGAGGTAGTTTATAGCTACAGTTAAGCCATTACGTTTCATCAGGCTCTTCGGAAAGCACAGAGATACAGATCCCAGGAGACAGAGGTGGAATGGCCTACCGGGAAGATTTCCCTGTGCGCATCTGCACCCTGGTTCTCTTTTGTGTGGTTCCCTATTTTATTTCCAAATGTTCTTATAGAAAAAGGGTTTGGACTTGCCCATACTTAGGGCCCCTTTGAAAAACATTTCGAGGGCCTCTCTTGGTTCCAGTCCACCCCTGCCAGCAGGGTGTGCCTTGGGCGTGGAAGGGCATGTAGTGGGTGGTATAGGGACTGGCAAGGCCATGAGTGCTCAAAGGGTGGGTAAAAAGTCAAACAACACCCACAGGATGTATGTCCATCTACACAACCCATTTCCCCGCTATACTCACTTCCCATGAGAATAGTTTCATCTTACAGGCAGCAAGCATATACAATACTGCCCAATAGCCACAACTAAAAAAGGGACCTTACAACATGGAGGTCATCAGCAGCAAAGCAGCTGCAAACACCACTCATGTAAAAGACAAGAAAGGCTGCCAGCCCGCAATCATCAACACAACAGGAAATTAACTTCATGCATTTCAAAAGATCTTCAAGAAGAAAACTCCTCAAACAAGATTTTAAGGACGTGTAATGGGTGATAAGACCACCCGCACCACTCCAGTCCCAGAAAGGTGGCTTATAGCTTCTGTGAATGGAATAGTTTACCCAGTGGTCGAAGTGGGCGGGAGCGGTTGGGAGCGGTGCTGTTCTTTAATTAGAAAGAGAGAATGCCAGAAGTAGCACTTGTAGAGAAGGAGCCAAGTAACCCCACCTCAATCACCTCGCCCATATTGCATATATGTTGGGAGCCATGGTATGAGACTTGTACAGAGCCATTGAAACCACAGATACCAAGGAGAATCCTGGAGGCAAGGTTCCCATTGAGAAAACCATACCTGCATACGAGACAATGTGACGATCGTTCGAGTGAAATGTTGAAAGAAACAGGAGAAATAACTTTATGAAAACCTGATGACGTCATATAGAACAGAGCTAACGTGTATAGAAGAGATGCAGAGATGAGAGAATGCAGGCAATTCTATAAGGCATCAAGAAAGTATTGAAGACAGAGGTGTTGCTAAGGGGGGGCTTAAGGGGCTGTAGCCCCGGGTCTTTTGGTAGTAGCCCCAGATAGAAGCTCAGGGGATACAACCAAAAAGGCTAGCTAGCCCCGGGTCCGGACAGTCCTGACATTAGCATAGCCCCGGATCTTTTCCAGACCTAGCAACATTCCTGATTGAAGATAAGTGACATTTTGGGATCAAGATGAAGAAGCTTATGCAACAAGATAGATGAAAATGTTAAGCTGTTTTACATGTGTGCAGATGCAATGAAACGCAAGCAGATGAAGTATTCTTGAGGTTAGCTTTATAATGAATAGATTGTGGCATGCGTCAATATATACATCTATATTAGTCAGTAAAGAATGGATGTTTCCACCACATACAATAGCAGAACTGAGCAAAAGAAGTAAGGCCACTTGTCCAGTATGTTGCAGTTAGACAAACAAGTGAAATTACAGGCGAATGTCAGAAAGGCAAGGTGGGATGAGCCAAGAAGCCAAGGCTGTATCAGGCTGGGGTGAGCAGACATTGATTACAAATCGTGTGAAAGAATGAAACTCCTGTTCAGAAGGCATGTACGGAAACAGGAAGATATCAGAGGTATATTAGAAAATAGTATTTTTAATACACTAGAAGCTTGATTTCGTGATCTTCAGTCACATTGGGAGAAGAAGTTGGACGAGCATGATGGTCACACTTACGCATGAGGGCAGAGCGTGCCTTCAATCCCCTGAATTTCCCAGAGCAAAGAACACTCCCAAGGACAAGTTCAAAGTCCTAATTGACAGCAGACCTCTGAGGTGATGATGGATGGATATGCTAATTGGTGGGAAGCTATGGTTAAGACAAGCCCACCAGCACCTGGACCCCCAGCCTGCGTGGTGCTATAGGTAGGTGGGAAGGTACTGACGGAATTTAGAAACCAACCAATGATAGGGGACCGCACGATCAAGGGTCCTATAGTTATTTAGCCAATAGAACGTCATATATTTAGTGACGTTCATAGTGACCTGTTTGAAGGGAGGGCTTAGTTGTCCCACCTGATGTTAAGAAGCCTATCACTGTATTCCACAGCCTAAATGAGTATGGGTTGTATACTTAGATGCTTTCGTAGACCCTATCACACTTGCCACTAGGTTTTTGTATTTTGGCACGTAGGATGACATTAGTAATATGCAGGTTAAAGTCACTTATGACGATTTTCTGTTATATAAACAGTATTTTTTCTAAAATGCATTGAGAGATTTTGCGCTGAGACGTCCGTTGATGTCCGTTGTACTCCCTGTTTTAGATAATTGATATTAAAGCAGTTATCTTTTTGCCAACTACCTGAGTTGTTTCAATTATTGATGTTTCAATAATTTTGGCATCCCCATCCATCTCAAGGGTATTGTTATCTCATCTTGAAGGGCTCAGAGCTCCATTTCACACTCTCTACATGTGTTATGTTAAGGGTTGTTTATACTGTTCCAATCACCACCATAGTGGTGTAATAGCCAGGTGTGGACTGTGAACCAAAAGTGGGTCTGGAATTCATTTTAAGTGGCCCCATGTCACACTGTGAAGGCGAGTGTAGTGAGCAAGCCCATCACCTCTAAGTAGCAGTTAGTGGGGTTCTCCACCCAAGAAAATTTGTAAAGTTTGGTCCAAATAGAGCATTTGTACATATGAAGGGAAGTAAGTGGAGTTTCCTATAACTAGAAAACTGACTATTAAGAGTGATGCATAACATACAGGAAGCCTTGCGGGAATGTGGGGATGAGGAGAGGTGGATGGGAGGGGGTGGGGCAAGCGAGAGAGAGGGTAAGAGAAGCCGAAGACCAGGGTACCCACACAAGCGGCCCTTGGTGTAGGAGCCCAGCAGGAAATCTCCAGAGTTCACTGTAGGCCAGTGCACGACAACTAACAGCGCTGAGATCCGTCTGAAGAAGATTGCGCAGTGTGCTCCTCCCAGCGGTATCAAGACCTTTTTCTGTGATAAATGACATACATTACAGAAAAAAGGAAGCCCAACAAGATGGATGGCACATAGTAACTGTCAGTATTGGACCGGAAAAAAGCTTCCAATTTTCATTAGTTTCCCAGCCGTTACCAAGAACGTATTAGTTCACCCCAAAGTATTAGGACTTGCTGTTCAGTTGTTTGCAAACGCTTAGTTAGCTTTGCGTAAAAGCACGTGTGGAACACTCGACTGCGGCTAGGGATTGAAAGTCCTAATACTTTGGGGTGAACTAAGAAGTGGAAAGGAAAAGCCACGTTTAAGCACAAGATACATGACTGCCCCTGAGGAATGTCTGGTTATTTCATAACATCTAGGACAGAAACTTATATAAGTCGGGCTATGATGGGAACAGTGTTGAACAACAACAATTTATTTGGCTCTGTGTCCTTCCTGTTCTAATTGTTGTTTCTGGTTTTTTTTTAGCAAAATAAATTTTATGCGTTTTGTATATTGTATTGTAACATGTGCATATGCTTTTTATGTTTTTTATAATTATGTCATGAGATTGTTGCTTTGAATTTACATTAATAAAATATTTTGATATGGGAGATAGGTTTGGACAAACACCTTGTAATTTTTCTCGAACGTGACATTGTCCAGGTAATGACTTCTGTGGGTATATACGAGAGTGGTGTTACTATATGTATACCCTTCCTTTTTTTGAGATTTAAGACAAATCTCATAAGAACATATTGGAGGCATACATATGTTCAAAGAAACATAGCAATACTCATTCAGACCTGTGTGTCTTGGGGTGCAAAAGTCAGCGGTTGGCAACCTGGGGTGCTCATGAACACATTGGGCCTCATTACGAGTTTGGAGATAGCCATGGTGCTATTAGCGCCATGGCTGCCTCCAAAATTGTGTCCGGGTCGGGTTCCTTGAATGAGGAGTTACCCGGTCATTCCAACCTTGGAGGACCCGGTAATTCCTCATTCAAAAAACCCATCCCTATTTCCATTCGAGCCCCCATAGGGCTCAATGGGAATGGGGATGGAGCTAATAACGGACCCCGTTAACAACAGGCCCATTATTAGCTCCCTGGTCCCCTTGTGGGGCCCGCAAAGGACGTTCGGTCTGACCAGACGTTCTGTACGGGTCCAGCAAGGGAACCTCGTAGTAGGGCGGAATGGGTTTACCGGCACCATTACCGGCGCCGTAAAACCCATTCCGCCCACCTCGTAATGAGGCCCATTGACTTTGATGGCAAGTGCTGAATTGTAGTTTAAAACGCCTGGAGGCAGAGGCGTAGCTAGGGGCGATGTCTGAGGGGCAGGGGTTGGGGAGGGCTATAGCCCCAGGTCTTTTGGTTGTCGCCCCAGATAGAAACTCAGGGGCTACAACCAAAAGGCTAGCTAGCCCCGTCTCCCGACAGTCCTGACATTAGCGTAGGTAGCTCCAGACCTTTTCCAGACCTAGCAACACCCCTGCCTGGAGGGCCGAAGCTCTGTCATAATATAAACCGCTCTTATTGTGAAGTGATCTAGAAAAGCAAACTTATCCTCTGAGTCCCAAAAATGTTGTTTTTAAAAATGATTCCGATTCTGCAAAAGCCGAGGCTTTGGGCTCCGTAACCAAGCTAACAATACGTTCTAGCCGCGCCAAATGATGTGGCAGCGAAAACTCACCTTTAACAAGGCCAACATGTTTCAACATTTCTGTGGCATCTGAAGAGTGAAGCTGAATTATTGCTGAGTATGTGTGATGGCAGAAAGGCTTTTTCAAAACCGAAGTTACAGCTGCTACACTCTAAACGGATTTAAGAAATGGGTACGACGTCCTTTCATCATGGGATGTTTTTTCGTGGGGTTTTTTACTGCAATTTTTTTGCCGAAAAAACTATAGAATTTTTTTGGAGGTGTTGGAAAAATATATATATTGGGTGTGGGTGTTCGGGGATATATAAAAAATTTAAGGGGATGGGGGTTTTGTAAATAAAAAAATACAAAAAATGATGCTTTTTCATAAAAAAATCAGCAGTTAAAAAACCCGTGAAAAAACATCCCGCAATGAAATGACATGGAACCAAGAAATGTTCCTAGGCCTGCATGGCCACTAAGTTGAACTTATTCTAGGTGGGTAGCCACTGTTGTTTACTGACTCTGCATGCATCAGCAAGGAGTTTCAGCCTCTTATCCAAGCTGCAATACATAGCATTTCATCCTGTCTGAACCAAATGTATGCTCAGAATATTACACGCTTGCTCAAAATGTTCACTTATATATCTATAAGAGCCAGAGCCATAAGGACGAATGCCTACAATTCTATACACATCTTTCACCATGACCCCAAGGTGGGAGGTAATTAGTCAAAAAAGACTAATTACCAATGAGTGCTATAATTTTGGTCAACCAATTCATTCTCACCGCTTCCTCTCCCCAGTCATAATACAGTGTACTAAATTTCAGGTTAGACTCTGAGATACACTCCGAAGCAGTACTCATTGAAAATGCCTCCTTGGGTACTCAGGCACTGCCAAATAGAAGGCTTTCCTTTAATTCAGCTCAGATGGGGATAACACCTGTCACTGCGGACCTTGCAGCCTCCTTAGAACGGAGAATGCAAAGAGTGTGGAAGTCGAAGGAGACCACTCCTCCAGTCTGACCACTCTGTTGGGCAGCGGCCAAAATGGTGCTCTTCAGCCCTGTGTGTTCCTGATAAATGGACGAAAGACTCCACCTCCAGTGTGGTTCTCTGATTAATGTCTGTGTGGGGTGTGACTCTATGATGTGACTCTATGTAGTACTATTGAGCTGTATGTGGTATACTTACAAGTGGTCCCTTTGCATAAGATCCTAAAACCTGCATGGACCTTACTTATTTTTAAAAGCAGACAAAGTAAGTACTGTATTGTCTGTCAGATATCATTAGGGCCAGATTACAGGAAACAGGATGTGATGAAAACATATTCTGGAGGCAATGCTAGGGTGCACTCTGTACTGCTTGGGTCACGTCACTCTTATTTATAATTTAGTCCGGGGACTGCAACACATGGCTTGCCAGATGTTTTGAACTACGGCTCCCACGATGCCCTACCATTAACAATGCAGGCTGGGGCCGATGAGGAATGTAGTTCCAAAACATCTGGAGATCAACCGTGTGGAGGCCCCTGATTTAGGCACTGGCAGATTAACTGTTTTGTGAAGAATCACAAACTTGTTGGTCAAGTGTCAAAGCCAGGCGGTCTCCTCTCTCCCAAATCAGCAAATGTGTCACCACACATCTCCTACATCTGTTTAGCAAGGGCTGTATGAGTGGTTATTACCCAAATTGACCTTTTACAATTGACCTTTTGTCCTAATTGACCTAATTATAGTGGACCTAATTGAACCTCTGCACAATTGACCTTTATATTATTTTAGTTATTTTATATATGTATTGGGTTGGTTTTGGATTATAAATAATATAAGGGGATTGGGTCGGGGGTTGCAGGGGTTTTTGGATTGTGTCAGCGGTTGCGGGGTGTTTCCCCCACATATGTGTCCTAATTGACCTTTTAAATTAGGTCAATTCTCCCGAGGTCAATTCTCCCGAGGTCAATTCTGAAAAGGTCAATGGAAATATGTCGGATCATTTGGAGCTGAACTCAATGAGCATTTAGAGAACTCCCCGGGGGCCTCGAAGAACTGTAGATCAATTCCTGGAGGGTGTCCAAGGTGACTATATCTGCAGTGCGGATGGCATGTTCTACGGTGTGCCTGATGACAGTGGCTCCGTAGAGTTGCCTTGGTTGCTTGGCAACAGGAACCTGCTATTTTACTTAGGTCCCTGAATTATTTTAGAATGAAGCAATGATGCGTAAAACTCCAGAACTTCCTTCTGAGGGAGGGATGGAGCATACGCTTTCCTGGCCGCTTTTGAATTAGAATGATAAGGAAATGCATAGGTGATTCCTTTGAAGGACCCTGAAATTGGCTTTCCTATGTGGACCACTGACAAAGAGCTGTCCAAGAATAGAGTTTAAGGCAAGGGAACTACGTGCCACCTAGATTGCAAGCCCACAAAATGTGAAGTGGCTGAACTCTATGGCTGTATTTCTCAACTCACCGACTAGAAAATCCAGTGAGGTATTCAAAGTATCCACAACCGATGTGTTTGGGAAAGGTTTACATTATTGCATGAACAGCATTCGTATCTTTGTTGCTTATTTTGAAACCTCGAATGGATCCTTCTATCCCTGTCCTAGATAAAAGGGGAGGAATTGGGGGTTGAGCCAGACTAGAAATGTCCTGTATCGCAGCAGATTGCTTGATACACTGGGACGTTA
Source organism: Ambystoma mexicanum (assembly GCF_040938575.1). Classification (NCBI taxonomy): domain Eukaryota; kingdom Metazoa; phylum Chordata; class Amphibia; order Caudata; family Ambystomatidae; genus Ambystoma; species Ambystoma mexicanum. The sequence goes on along the minus strand of NC_090928.1, from coordinate 394,844,020 downwards.
GGAGCCAAATAACTGCTTGCAGTTATAAAAAAACAACAACATGGCGCTTCCACAGGGCTACAAATCGCCAAGATCCTCAAGTGCCAGAGGACATTTTGAGAAACGTACCAAACTCCTCAGGCTTTCCAGAGGGCGACAAATTTGAAATTAACGATGAAATGTCCGTACAACCATTCAGGCAACATTCCATGCAGTCAGCATGACGAATCAATTATTTCCCAAACAATAACACCAAGACCACATATCAAGGCCATAAAATGAAAACTGTGGCACTGCAAACTGGAGCAATCTACACTGCCGTCCTCCTGGCACCCAGGAAGTCTATCGTTTGTAATTGAGTCTAACCAAGCAGCTAGAAGCTGTAAAAATCTACAGGAAGGAGAGGATTTCTTCAGTGAAGGAACAGAGGACTTGGTGCGTTTGTTTGCCCACTTTATGAGGGCATATTTTCTTCTTCGCACTGTACAGCTTGAGTTGCTCTTTCTATCTCAATGGTGACCTAAGGACTGACGGTACCCCTAATGTAGTTGGAATACCACAAAGGCTACAACGCTTAGATTGTGTCTACTTGACTAAGAAAGCCAACAGCATATATTGAGGTCACAAAAGATAGGCGCTACTGCCAGCAATAATACAGGAAACAATGCATGTTTGATGAAGTGGAAACAGGAAACAACATGCACAAGAAACTGACCTGCTTAGTGTAGGAACAACTCTCATTACTACGTAAGCAGGAGCCATATTGGTATATGAATTTTTAAACACTCACAATCATGATTATACATGCTAACCATACCCTATTGCCACCGCGCCACCCTTTTAGTAGGAAAGTGGACACCCCCCATTGCCATGTGTGGCTGGCATCTTCATTTCCACATTCTCACTCCTTTCCTCTCCCCCACTGATCACTATAGCACAACGCCTCTGCTTCACCACGAACAGTCGACCTTCTGCCCCATGTTTGATCACTGTCGATGTATCGGTTCTATGTGATCTGGTCGAATCTTTTTCATCATAGTGGATTTCATTTAATTCTTTTTTTACAGGAAGATTATGCTGCAAATATATGCAAGGGGAGACCCCCCACAACAAGCCTCTACCCCCTGGCATTAATTATTCTCCTAAACCCACCCCCCACATATGTTTGTGGCAAAATCCAATGAAAAAACTCAGCGAAATCTACTTTGATGAATTCTACTGCTGAAAAAACTCCCAATCCTGATTTATTACAGCAGAATCGCATTGACCAATCACTCACAGGTGCACAAAGCACTGCTTCCAACAACGAGGTGCACTCAAAGCATCGTAACAGGATGAACGACCTTGTTAATCAATGCTGCCAGGAATTAGAGCACAGATCATATACCGTGCGTGTAATTTACACACCTGTATACTTTAGCAAATCAGCCATCCTTGATGTGACCTTCAGACATGATGAGAATTGAGCCTTAAACTGGTGCGCATTCTTCCTCTTAAATGTCCCTTTCAAGTCTTTCCAGTATGAGTAATCTTCGGATTAAATTTAACAGGTGTGAGATGTCGAACTGCATCGGTCTCACACTTGGCTCCACAAGCGGGCTCCGTTTACACCTGCTTTGCTTCGAAACTGTAGCTGTACTAATGTAGTTTTACTGTATCGCAGCACTTAAACCACGCTCAATTATTTATAGGTGAACGCGTGAGTGGTATCTCCAGAAAGCATGGCAGCTGTGGGGATCGCGCATGAGTTGTGAGGCAGCTATAGATCTTTTGAGTATCTGCTGGAACGGAAAACCAGTGAGGCTCACGGGTGTAAGGGTTGTCTTTGGAAAAGGATCCTCTGGGGTTTGGGAGGCAGGACCTCGCGATCTGGGCGATCCCTTCAGCTACATGTTCCTTCAGACGCCTCAACGGTCATTGCTTTCCACCAGTAGTTGTTAAAAAAAGAAGACGATTTCAGGTATTGGCACAGGGTGCCCCCAGCCGGATAAATGGTGGGCAGTATATTAGCTCTAAAAACATAAAAAGGGAAAAGGGTTTCAAAATGTACTTTATCTCAGGCAGCGTCAATCCTTGCCACGATGTTGCTATTTATATGTATACATTTGTCTTGAGAACTGTATGTCCTGTTTTGATAAACACTCACAATAAAAAAATAACCATGTCCTATAGACAAAGACATTTTCCTAGGGCAAAGGCTTGAGATTTGAGCTAATTTGAATATCCACAATGCATTGCCCATCTGGCTCTGAACTGGAGGTGAAATATTGGTGATGGTTACTGGGTGACACAGTGCAGTGTGTGATTTGGCTGAAATGGCTCATTCTGCTTTCATATTAGCAGTTTGAAATGTGATCTGCTTGCTTGAAATTCTATACAAGGAGGCCACCAGGGAGCACGGACAAGATGGCCACAACCCGTAATGCTTTGTTCTGCCTTTCTCCACCTGATTTGCTCGACTATGGGGGATAGGGGTCCTCTGAAGTTCCCTGCCATGAGTAGGCCAAGTTTCCCACTCTGTGCCGCCGGATTGGAGAAGCAGAAAACCTGGGCAGTGGATGCAGCCTTAAGTGCAGGAGGAGACCAGAGACTCTGTTTTCACAGAACACTGCGCCTGAGACCCGCTGGCACCGCCAGGGCCCCTTTTCAGGGACTGTGGATGGCAAGAGGCTGAACTAAGGTGAGGCTTTGTGTGAAAAGCTGTGTGAGATGGCTCAGACTTTCGATATTTGGGGATTCAAATTTCTAAGGTGTATAATTTTGTGTGTCAAGGTAAGCGGTCCCATATTAGTAGGGCTATGCTAATGCTCCCTAAGGATTCTGGTGGTTGTGGATTTCTGGATTTTTATAACTATTATAAGGCAGCCCCGTTAAGTGTAGTGGTGGAACATGGGAGAGATGACTTGGGGGCCTACTGGACTTTTCTTGAGGATTGTCTGGTTCATCCTAGGAAAGTGAAAGATATCTTTTGGTTCCTACGGAGGTTGTTTCCAGAGATGGCATGTACTCACCCTGTTCTGGGAGTGTTGTGGGTGCTGTGGAGGGAGGGAGCGTCCAACAGGATGCTTTCCATATGTCCCTCTTCTCTTAGTTCCTTGTGGGGTAACCCTCTTGATCTGAGTATGTCTGGCGAATGCATTCCACTTGTTCGAGGGGGGAAGGTTTAAAGACTTTAATGTGGTCCGATCTATGTTGGGGGCTTTGACTATTTCTATTTCTGATTATTTATGGTTGAAGGGCCGTTTTACAACCTAAAACCCAAAATGGAAGGTGAACTTGGGTAGGGATCTCACCCCCTTTGAATTGGTCCAGGACACCTGTGTTGGTAGGAAAGGCATTGAGCCTCATTATAACTGTGCCGGTCCGGTAACAACGGTGCCTGTAAGCCCCTTCGGGCACCGTTGTCACAGGACCGGCACAGTATGGGTTTGCCTGCCGGAGCCGCTGTGCCCAACAAGGCAGACCCTCTCGGGCACAGCGGCCACGGTAAACAAGCCGTAACGGAAGCACCAGTACCGTTATTAACGGTGCCGGTGCTTCTGTGTTCCCCATTCCGATTGAGTCCTATGGAAATTACAATTTACCGGCGCTGACATTCCGGAACACTGGGGTTGTAATCCCTTGGTGTTTCCGGCAAACCAGGTGCCAGTAAATCTTTGCAAGGCCCATTGTCTCCAAGGGTGTCCTAGTGACACATTATTGTAACAACGATTCAGGGGGTTTTGGGAATCGCCAGTGGGGGTGGTTCTCCCCAACACATAAAGGGATAAAATATTCAGATTGGTATTTCATGGGAATCTCACGACACATGTGATGGAACACAATTTTAAAGTCCTCCAGGGGTGGCATAGAGACCCTTATACGCTTTCTAAGATGTTCTCTGGTTCCTATCCCAAGTGCTACAGGGGATGTGGTCAAAGGGGGACATTATTCCATATGTGGTGCACATGTCCAGTTATACAAATCTTTTGGGCGGAGCCCTTGAGTTGGATCAATGACTATACAGGAGTCCCACTGAAGTTGGAAGTGTTGACGGTGTTACGGGGATCTCTCTGAGGGATTATGAGAGTTATTGATTTCCAAGAATGTGGGAGGCGCTTTTATGAGCAGGCAAGCTGCCATTGGCCCAGAATTGGAAAATGGGGGTCTCACCAGATACATCTGATTGGTTGATGAAAATGTGGGATGTGTATTTAATAGAGAAGGTTACATATATGTCACATGATGACCTGTCCACGTTTGAGGAAGAATTGGGAGCCCTAATGAAACACTAGGATCTGGGGGTGGGGGGCTCTGATATGGCCTAGGGTCGGGAGGAATATGACCTAATGCTTGACAGTGGTACTAGGGGAGGCCTGGTATGGGGGCAGTATGCACGTTGTAGGCATGTTGTGGTGATATTGTGACTTCAATGTAGGCTGAGACTGCGGGCACAGAAAGGAATCAGTGTTATAAATGCTCAATATATGATCCAAGATGGCTGCCTCCATCGAAGAGCTCAAAGAGCTGAAGAAGTTCTGAGATGGGCAGGAATCGAATGTCCAGCTGTCACTTTTAACCGAGAGGGGCATGGGAGAGGCAGTACAAGAGTTTGTGGACAAAGAGGAGAAAGATGCCATAGAGGAGCTTGTGAAATTTCAGCTGGAGAAAACTCAACGGTTCCTTAAAGATAGGCACATTGATGCAGAAGAAGAAAAGATTGATGAGGAAGTAAGAAAATTTCGTGAGTCAAGAAAAACGAATACAAATGAAGAGGATGAAGAAGTTTGTGAGGCTATAAACCATGCAAGAGCACACAGATCACAAGAGGATGGCTCCGGCTCTATCATCAGTGACGACGACATGATGGACATGGGAAAACAAGATGAAAATGCTGATGATTCAGATGATAACAATCTATCAATTTCATACAGAGGTGGTGCTAGAGGGAGAGGAAGGGGTCGGGCAAGAGGAAGCCGAGGGCAAACCACAACAACAAGAGGAACATCTAGGCGAGGAAGAGGCACCACAAACACAGAACCTTCAGCAAGTGCAAGGTCTAATAAAGCTCCTGTGGCTGCTCCTACCCAGACCATCATGGATGCATTTAAAGCTTCCAGACAGCCTTCATCCAGAAGTATTCCTACTAGAAATTACTCGGAGGATATTATTGATGATGGCTCTGATGTGGAAGAAGTTTCATTTTCTAATCCTCCTAAAGTGTATAGCAGAACATCAAGCACATCCTCCTCTTACAGCAGACCAGGTTCCCAGAGCCAGACATCCAGAGGTGTTATGTTTGACGATGATGATGAGGAAAAGTTTGACCCTTTCAAAAGCACTGTTGCTTCTTCAAGAAGAAACCGAAGATAAATATTGGGTTATGATCTTAAACTCCAGAAAAGCTTTTTTGAAATGGGGAATCTTAAAAAGCCATTAGGTAGTTTGGTACTCTTAATTTAGTGTTTGATTTCCACAAACCGTAAAAATACTGAAGTGTTTGTCCTGACTTGATTTGTATGTAAATTCTCCCTGTTTTAGTTAAAGTGATGCTTTTGGAAGCCTCTGTAACATTGAATTGTTTTTCTGAATGCTGCAAGAGTAGATAACTAAACACTTTGAGATGCCATCTTTGGTAAACTATTTGGACTGTAACCTATGTTTTTAAGGAGCGGGCGTTATTACGTAATGCAAATAGTCCTACATCTCTGAGAATGTTCCAGGAGATGTTTCTGCTGCTACTCCGTATATCATATAGCTTTTGTAATTCAAATTTGAAAAATACGTTTTTATTTACCCTTTGATAAAGATTAAAATGTGTTATATGAGGAAAAAAATAAAAAATAAATAAACGCTCAATATGGTTATCTTTCCTTTCGCTTTTCCTTTGTTTTCCAATTTATGTGTGTATGATATGATAAGTTATTTATAACGCACCTGTACACAAGTATACAGTGTGTTGGGGGAACTTTAGAGGCCTATTTTGTTCATTTCTGTCTGGGCTAGAATTATAATGGCCCTTTGTTTTCGGTTTTAGTGTACGTTCTTTCTTCTTGTTCTTTGATGAAACAATAAAAAAAAATGTTTAAAAAAGAAATCCTGTGCAAAAAGCTTGGGGGATCAGAGGTAGAATACCTGGTTTTGCATTATGCCCCCTGCATAGCTCGGATTGGTTGCAAATATGTTATATCCTTCTGTCATACAGTGCTTAACGCCTTCATTAATAGCCATCATTAGCATATACACTCCTTCCAGGAGGCCACTTTCTTATGGTTTTCTGCGGCTCGCTGGTGAAAGCATTTGCGGTTGGTGATAAAGGTGGCGTGCTCATAATAGGGGGTACTAATTTATACTCTCGATTGTACTAGGTTTCGGAATAATTGTAAGCAAACAATAACAGATGGATCACCAATTTCATGCATACTGATGTATGAATTTCAAGGCATGAGCAGAAGGCGAAGGGCGGTGCAGTTCCTTTTCTGTTGTGTTTTTCTGGAATGCCGGCACTGGATCCAATGACATGTGATGTCCTCGGGCTGCTGCCCAAGTGTGGCAGAAAGTGGCCCGGAACTGCTGCGGCATGCAAATGCGGAATACCAAATTCTAAAATGGGAATCAGAGCCCATCCAGAAAGAGAAGGCATATGATGAAACCAGACTCTGAGCATCTGAAATTCAGATGCAAGGTCTGTGATAAATTGAGCTCTCCATTCTACTTGTCATATGAATAATCCCATTTGCGCGTGGGGTGTGTGGTGATGAATATATATTGTATCCCTGAAGAGTGATGGATTGAAGGTTTTGATCCAGTCAAAGACACTGACATTGCTCCTGGCAACCCTCCAAAGAGTCGTTATTTTAGCCTACTGTGACAGAAGTGGAAAACCAATATGCAAATCAGACGTTGTCCCTCTCTGAAAGGGACAATCACTAATATGCTCAGATGTGGGTCTCATGGTTGCTCTGCCAGCATACCAAATGGCACCTTACTGATGATTCCCAATGAGGTTGAAGGATGTCCAGGGTTGGTTGTGTTCTGGTGAAGAAGGAATGCGACCTAGCGGTTTGGGCGGGACTTCCCTCTTGGTATTTGCATTTGGTCGTTCATTCGATTTCTTTAATGGTACAGCAAGTTGAAAACAATGGTTTGAGTTCTCCAGAGCAATGCCAGTAGTTATGATTGATTCAAAACCTTCCAGCCATCACTCTTCAGTGTTGCATAAGGACATGCTTTCACCAGTGTCAATGTTACTACCTAGAGACCCCCTTAATCATAATGTTCAAAAAGTAACTGGTTTGCAAAGTAGGGAAAAGATAATACTAGACACTTTAATGCAGTTAGTGGCATGGCCATAGGTGACCTTTGATGGCCAGAAAAAAGGAGATATTGCTTTCAGGAGGTGCTCGATAAGATTCCTTGCTATCTATGAGCATTCTTGCTTTGCTTTATTAGTCTGTTACTCTCTAATGTGCCCCACTAACGTAGAATGCTTACTATTAGCCCAGAAATGTGTAGAGTGACATACCACAGCCACGCTAGCTCATTATCATCCTCATTGGATTTTCAGTCGGCTAAACCCTACTTCAAAGGACTTGGTGCATTTTATTTTTAAAAAAGCAAGTAGCTTGTAAAAAGAAAGCTAGAAAGAAAAAGGATATAAGCGTTCCAAGGAAAGAATGTATATTCTGAAAGTCAGTGGAAGGATGCCTGTTTGCATGAACGCGTGTAGGCATTCGGGAAATCCTGGGCTTCCAGCGAGAGGTAGCAGTCATTTGTAATGTAATGTAAGGTAAAGTGTTCTTAAATAGCACCCTTCCGCCAATAATGTGGGCCTTGCTCCACATTGATCTGTAAGAAAGGAGACAAGGGTGTGTTAGTCAAATAGCAGGAAGGCAGATGCAAAAACCTTTAGTGTGGATGGCTGCAGGTCAGAAGTACTCGTTACCTATGCATCATTATGAAAATCTCTATATTGTTTGTGGTTGGTACCGACTGGGTAGGTTAGCCGTATGGGCATCCCCCAGATTGAGGAGTGCAAACATTAACAGCATAGATGTTGATAGAAGAGCGATACGTCTGAATCTGTTAAGTACACCAGACCTAGGTGGTCATCTGTAGCAGTGTGGGAGGTACAAGAATGCACGATTTTAGTAGGGAGGAGTTAGTTGAGGGATGGAGGTTGAGAGTGGTGGTGATGGTGTTGTCACTTCCTGCTCTTGATGGCAGTTTTCACTGAGATTAAAGGTGCAGACCTGTTCCACATAGGAGAGGTTTCATGAGTTAGCTTGGTTTCCCACGGTTGGTAGTGCCAAGAGTTTCTGAAAATTCTTGTTGTAAATTAGTCCAAGTTTCTTGTGCAGAGTTTTTTGTTGTTTGCTATTATTTTTCTTTTCTTTCAAAGTGGTTGGTGGAAAATGGAGCACTTCAATTCATGATTGCCCACGAGAAGCTGCAACGCTTATGCATTGGGACACAGCTTATGGATTGAGGAGTTCTTGAGAATCCATAGCTTTGATAGGCTGGACAATAAAGTAGACTTGCAGATGTCCAATCCCCAGCTCACACATTCTCTTCAAGATAATCCATTGGCCAATAATGGGGGCCAAGATACTCAGTGGTATGCTTGGAAGGGTACGGATTCGGAAATTACATTTCATTAACAATCCATTCCATTGGTTTATAGGTTGAAGAGGTATGCTTTGTCCCACATATCCGATATGCATTCCCCCTAGTGGTTCCCTTAGCCTGTTTGCTTTTTCTGAAAAACAAACTGCACTTTCCATCTGGCTAACATTTGGCTAATGAACATATTTCCATTTCTCATTTCTTGTGATTCCATTTATAAAGCGCTGCATTTGCCATTGTGCCTCTTGGTGCTGTGAAAGATTCTACTGAACAGTAGACACCACAACACTCAAAACATTGACAGGCTATAGAAAATCGGGGCTTTGGAGATTTTGGAGACATTATGTGTCCCGGATGGAGAGGGTGGCTGTTGTAGAGTGTATCTACTAAGCAGTAAAGACACTGACCCAAAACATATTTATGGCGAAACCGGGAAACGGCCAATAAATGGTGATACTCATAGTCCTGCTTGTTGGAACTATGGCCCCCAATACATGTGACATCTCGTTATGTGTTACCAATGCCCAGGCTTATATAAAAGAAACAACATTCGACATTTTGGACAGAATCTAATTTCTTTATGAAACCGAATTTCCATCTTTTATAGCATTCAATCATCTTGCTCAATAACACGCTTTTGTCAATTTACAAGGCGCCGGACCGATATGTAATTCTTCTATGCAATGTTTAGGGCAGTGTTATGCTTCTTCCTGGAATCCATAATGGTACAGTCTATTTTCCACCAAAAGGCATAAACGATGCCTAATACCTCACATGAACCTAAAATCGTTTCTGTGCCTTATTTGTAACACTTTACCGGTATTATTACACGGCACATGGTAGTGGCTGTGTAGTTATGGTTAAGTTGCTAAACCCATAGGAAGAGCACTTTTTGGGCGGCTTATAACTTCACTCCCCCTGGACGAATCCACACCAAACTTTGCAAAAAAAAGTATATGGCCCACTCTGAATATTTTTGCAAAGTCTGGTGAGATTTGGTCAAGGGGGGGCAGAGTTATAGGGGGGGTTCCAAAATTTCTTTTTTTCCCATAGACTGAATGGGGGAAAAACTTTGCTCACACCTACAGCCCAAACCGCTGGATGGATTTTCACCAAATTTGCGGCAGGAGCAGCGGCTTGGTCCTGAAAGCGTAGTTTTGTAAATTTGGTGAAAATCCGTCCAGTAGTTTTTTTTTAAAATGACCAAAAAAGTAGGTCACCAAAAATTAGTGATATCTATGTCCGCTCCGCGGACACACTTCCCTGTTCGCTCCGCGGACAGGACACCGATTAATTGGCTTGCGTCATGTCCGCGGACATGCAACGTGTTCACTGATTGGATGGTGAAGAGCGTGAAGTGGGTCAGATTTTTGGAAACGCCCGCCATCTTGAATTCCTGGACTTTGCTGCTGTTGGCGGACATCATGGTAAAAACATATTTAAAAACACAACATTGCACTCGTCAAATTTATCAAATAATCTCTGGGGAGGGGACGGGTGATGAGGATGGGGAGGGATATGGTTGAAAGAAGCAAAAAAAATGGGTGTCTTTTGCCGCGAAAGTCCGCGAACTGTTCGGATGTTGGCGAACAGTCCTGTAAAGTTCGCGAACACCTCAGCATTACAGGGTTGGTGAAATTCAGTTCTTGGATGGCTTATAACTTTGCCGCCACTTAATGAAACTGCATCACATTTTGCATGTATATTTCTGAGCTGCTTCTGAGTGAGTATGCAAAGTTTGATGTGATTCTGTCATTAGGGGGCAGAATTAGAGGGGATCCCAAAATAATGTAAAGGCTTATAAATGAGGTGCCATTTGACGAATTTAAACTTCATTTGGCAAACTGATAATAGATCAAGTTATACATGTTTTTGCAAAGTTTGGTGGGATTCTGTCAAGAGGGAGCAAAATTAGATGGGGTTCCCAAAATATTGTAAAGGCTTATAAATGTGGTGCCATTTGACAAATCTACAAATCTACGTAAAGTCTGAATGGATTTTGTCAAGTGGGGGCTAGGTTATATGACAATTGTATGTGCATACATTTGACACTTTTGAAAAAAATAAAACATGGGTGGATTTCCAGCAAACTTGCGTAAGGAGCATTGTCAAGGACCTACAAGCATGGTTTTGCAAATGTGCCAGTGTTTTATTATTTGACAAGTGTCATAATGTAGCTACAAAAAATAGCGGTATACCTTTAGTGACTGAGGGGTAGCCAGTGGCCATGGGCAGTGGCCAGATTGTCCGGCTCATGGAATAAGGTCATGATCCGGACAATCTGGCTACTGGCCATGACCACAAGGGACAAAACATAGGATTAAAGTGGCCATGTCCACCTGAAACTGGCATTGTGGTAAAGTTATTCCAAATTAGGATAGATCTGAAAGGGAAGAAAAATGTGCTTGTGGTAATACAGTCATAGGGTTCTCTTTTTGCCTCCTGCAGGCTGCCACGGAAAGCGAAGAGGGGTCCTGTATGGAACCCTAGCCTTCCCTTTCCATGGTGGCCATCTTGGAAAAGGATTTTCCTTCCTACACCGGGACGCCAGAGCCAGAAGCGTTGTGGTGTAGGAAGAAAAAACCCTCTTTGTTAGCACCCCGGGTTCCCGTTTTGGGAACCTAGTGTGCTAATGGCCTTCATTCAGTCCCTGGAATGGAGGATGAATGCCACAATATTCCCATTAGCATAACAAAAAATGCAAATGGAAATGTTGGAAAATCTTATTGATTCTATGTACTTTACTGAGAAATATAAAGTAGATGGAGTCTATATATGTTTATTTTAGTTCTATTTTGTAACTGTGCAAGGTGGTTCCTAAAGGAATGTCTTTTGTTGTTTTGGGATTTTTTTTTTGGCAGGAGAGCTGAGAACGAAAGGTGGGGAGGGAAATGAGGGAAGAGGCACCAAACACTAATATGGAGGGGTAGGTGGGCAGGGGAAAATGTTGCGTGTGTGTTATTTCTAAGGTAGGGGGAAGTGTTTCTCATGCTCCTTGATTACAGCAGTGGTGGTGTCTCGAGGAGGAGGGATGGCATTAGCTGATGCCATTTTAATATAAATAGCGGTTTTGCTAAAAGTATGTACTGTTTACTAGAATGTTAATGGATAATGAGTAGGAATAGGTGTTGGAGCTGTGCAAGGGAAATTTTGAAGTTGAAAGTTCCTAGATCAGTAGAACATGCAGTTGCAAAAAGTGTATAGAAGTGTTAAAAATGATTCCAGAAGGTGGGAAATGGCAGAGTTTTAAGGTGACACAAATATTGCTATATTGGGTAAGTATGATATTAGTAAGTTGTCGGAAAATAGCATGCACCGGTAAAAACCCATGAAATTCAATGAAAAAGCTTTCTTAAAGGGGCGTTATGGTTAAGTTGCACTAAAAAAACCTATAAAATTCACTTGTAAAACTTTGTTAAAGGGACATCATGGTTATGTTGGATTAATAAAAACCTATGAAATTCAAAGAAAAAACTTTGTTAAAGGGACGTTATGGTTAAATTGCACTAATAAAAACCTTTGAAATTCAGTGAAAAAACTTTGTTAAAGGTACGTTATGGTTATGTTGGACTAATAAAAACCTATGAAATTCAAAGAAAAAACTTTGTTAAAGGGACGCTATGGTTTCAAGTAAAATCGAAAGACCCTTGAAATTCACCAGTTATGGTAAAGTAAACAACTATAACTGGCGCCACCACCGTGCACTGCTAAGACTACCCAGGACATCAAAGAAGACACCACAAATGTCATTGATGACATCACGGATGACATTACATATCTGGGCTACTTGTTTTTGTTTATTGACATATATAGGCCAGGTGGTTTTATTCACTGGCAGTCAGAATAATAAAATTGAAAAAGGTGCTATATATCTAGACGTTAACCTTGTCATATGTTCTTTAAGTACTTTCCTTAAGGTTTGGTCTCAGCTCATGGTGTACATACATGGGGAAATGAGCAGGCCTCAAACACACAATTCATTTGTATACATGAAGATAAATTTTAATGTCATTAACATTTTCTGATGATGCAGTTTCTTTCTTCCTTACTTTAGTTTCCCTTTATGTGCCTCTGATTTGTATGCATTGTGGTGCTTCATATGTATTGTTTGTACCAGCACAAGTGCTGTAAGTCTTGAATTGTTAGCTAGTTATTACATGTTTAAGATTACTCAAAACTCTCATACGGTAGCATTCATTATTGTACTATCCAAAATTACAAGATTATAAATAGTGAACTTCTATGGTGCATGCTGCAGTCATTGCCTATGTTTATATATGATTAGGTTTCTGTATTAATGACAACACTCCAATACAATGATATTAGATGAGTACATTCTTTAATAGATTAAGTATTTCATGATAGGTCTCCCGATCACCCCTGACATCTTGTTACCAACAATATAAACACAACTCCTTGTAGGGACTTTTCATCAAAATGTATTTCACATGTGATGTCATCAGTGATGTCATCAATGACATTTGTGATGTGATCTTTGATGTCCTGGGTGTTAGTCTTAGCAGTGCACTGTGGTGGCACGAGTTATGGTTGTTTAGCTTACCATAACTGGCGAATTTCTTTTTTTTTTTTATTTTACTTGAAACCATAACGTCGCTTTAACAAAGTTTTTCAGTGAATTTCAAAGGTTTTTATTAGTGCAACTTAACAATAACGTCCCCTTAACAAAGTGTTTTCATTGAATTATTAATATTATCATTATTAGGGTATTTACTGAGCACGCACCTAGCTTCAGGAAGCAGCAGAGCACTTTACAAGTCGCAGATGGAAGGACGCTGTGAGGGAAGCAGAGATACAAGGGGGCAGGGAGTTAAAAACGGGGGGAGGTGAGGGGTGCAATTAGGCACCAAGGGATCCTAAACCAAGCAGAGGATGAAATTTGGAGGAGGCGGATCACCCAGTCTCATGTTTGATGGGGAGTGTTGGGTGCGTGGGCCTAGATGTTAATCACGACTTGAGTAATTCAAATTTATGTAAATATTTCCACTGTATTTAATTTTGCCAAAATATTGTCTTTTTCTCTGCACCCCAGTTTGCTGCGAGACTGGAAGGATTACTCTTCTGATCAAGTCCTAGGATATTTGGGGAAAGTTTTGGACATTTAGCAATTCTTTTATTAACAATTTTGAGGTTAACTTTCAAAATGATTACCATTCAAGGTGATCATTTTCTCTGTCTTTCTTTGCAAATTAATCCTATAGTATTTATATTATGCACAATGGATGGGTGCAGTTTGATGTGCCCCATCTATTTCCATCCCCATTATTTCCCTTAAGATATTGGGGATCGGGTGGAAATAGATGGTCTGAATTCTGCCATGGCATTATTGTTGGTACATCACTTTCCTGGCCTCATTTTGAATAGGCTAGATTTTCGGTTCTGATTACCATATGCAAAAATTGGTGATGGTCTCTGCATGACTGAGGCAGATTTTTAGAAATACCACATGTGGGAGTTCAGAAAATCTACATGTTATGTTTTTGTCACTTTTTGTCAAGGAGTAACTCAGGCTTTTGTGGAGGTCCTGAAGTCTTTCTTGGATCATGTGATCTCAAAGGAGCAGCCGTGAGGGACCTGTAGTCTAAGCGACACAGGAGACTCACAGTAGGCCCATGAGGAATAGGAAACCCCAGACCTCCTGGACAAGCTTCCTATGCCACGGTATAGCACCCCTGCACTTACGTAGCACAGGAACAGTGTGGAACACTGTCAGGGGTGCCTTAGATCTTAATGCAGGTGAAATAGTCAGCCAAAGTACTGAGGAGCGCTGCTAGTTGATCCCGTGGGTGAAGCTCCGGAAATGTAAAATCAGGATCCAAAGGGCGAGTAACTGGTGCAGAGGTGAGGGGAAACAATCCCAGTGGCTGGCTCAGAACAAGGCGCAGGCAATCGGGGAACCAGAACAGCACAGAAGAATGGGAAAAATAAAACTAAGGACCAGCAAGGAGACTGGACATAAAGAGGCAAGGACAGACAGGAGAAGGGGCCCAAAGAACAGGGCGCAAGAGCAGGCAGGCGGTAACAAGTAGAAGTGTCCAGAACTAACGTAGAGACAGGACTGGCTAGATGCGATGTCTCTCTTTCCTTCTCTGTCCTTTATACTAGAATCTGGCGCCATAGCAGTATATTCACTGGCATGCAATGCTCGCTCCTATGCTGCACACTTCCCTCAAGGTGCCCGGGTCCTCCATGCAAATGCTTTAGATTAATAGGCACATGTTTAGATTTTTATCAAAAGCCTAGCTTTTAGCACTTTATATTGCTTTAGGTTCTCTTTTTTCCCGAGTAGTTGGAAAGCCATGTCTTGGTGTGATGCGCCCAAGCCTCATCCCACTGCCTTCCCTTGTATACCCTGGAGCGCATGGATATGTGCTGAGGTCCTTTTTCAGTTTGAGCTGCACCAGCAGTAATTCCCAGCAGCAGCCTGTTCTCCTGATATCAGGGGCTGTCCCGGGATTTTACTTCACAATGTGAAACTTGCAGTATACTGGAATTTGCGAACATTACTGCTGGTGCCGAAGTGCCAATTAAACTCCTGGGATTTTAGTTTTGGAATATAAAAACTGTTGCACACTGGGATTGGCAAACTGCAGCCTACTGAATTTGCAAGACTGGGGGCATTCTGGGTTAGTCAAAGCCAGAGTACTCTGGGATTGTCAAACTGGACTATACCGTAGTTGTCTGTAATTTTTTGTCTGGGGACCACTCTTATGTAATGACATGCGAGCACCATGGCAAGATGGCTGCTGGTCTTGGGATCTTCTCTTTCCTGCACCAGTACAAGAAAGTATAAGATACAGGGAAACAGCCGTGAAAGCCAGAAATTAAGGTTTAACTGGAATGATGGAAATAGACCATAAAGTACTCACAGGGCATAATGGAAACTGGCAATGATGTGCTAAGGGGGCTTAATGTCATTTGCTGTGCTAAGCATGTATGCATAAACTAGTCATACTGTAAACCGGCAATGATGTGCCATCTGAACGCCAGTATACATGCATATAACACATGAATGACACTTATTCAGGGAGATATCTAGCACCCAATAGAGGCATTCCCACTTTGATTTGATTATGAGACCCCAGGCAATAAACTGAATTGTTGTTTGTTGGCCATAAATACTGCGAAGTGCTCTCAAGCACCAGACTAGACTACAGTTGTGGTAACACCATTGGCATAGGTTCCGTACTTTTCACTTGTTTGTGGCACTCACCTTCAATGGTCTTGTTAACCACAGTACCCGCGATCCTCTGTCAACTTCTTAAAGATGATTCGATGTTATCGTTTTTGAATAAGCTGGAGAGCAGCAGATATATGTACCTAGGATTCCGACATTTGCATTTGTATTTTGGATTTGCATTTCGTAAAGAATAGGGGGGGCATTTCCAACTGAAATGATTAACAGAGAATGCCTTACAGAGGACTGAGGCCTTATCTTAGTACAGTGCCTTTACAAGATACAGAGGCTTTCTGATTGGGAGTATGTCATGTGGTGTAGGGGTAGCATAATGAGACGTAAACTGGGATCAGTGACTAGGCAACATACAAAATAAGACCTAACTTGGAGGCCTAGTACCAGAATGTAAATATGTGCACGCATGTGAGATATTATCAGGAGCGCTAGTCTGGGAGTCAGATGGGGAGGAATAAGGAGGGTGTATGTGGTGCCCATTCACCTGCTAGCAAGTAGAGCCCAGGCAAGGACTTGCACAATTCCACTGATGGCCTAGCTTTGATAACCCATGGGAGAGCATTCCATGGAGGTAGAGGGCCAAGTAGGGAGAAGAAACAGAAGTGGGAGGAAGCCTGGGGAGGAGGTGTGGACTGAAAGGTTGTGAAGAGAGGGGGATCACAGAGTCTGCATGAGTAGAGATGCCTCCAGCAAGGTAATGGGGAAAGACCATGGATGGATTCAAGATGAGGAGTAGGAATCTAAAGAAACAGCCATTTTGAATTATTTCAGATAATTCTGTGAAATTACTAATGTTAGTATTCACTTGAAAGTCGTCTGCTTAAGACTGGTTTAATACCCGGGCATTATTAGGGACAAAAGAGGCCAAAGGTATAAACTGAACAAAAACAGCAAAAAAGCAGAAACCTGGAGAACACTGAAGATGAGACTTAAAGACAGAAATATTAGTGTGTCAAGTTAAACATGTCCTGTTGGCAAAGAAATATGTAATCCAACAGGTGGCTGACATGAAAAGGTGGGCCACAGAGACAAAACCTTCAAGTGGAACTTCATGGGCCACTGTGCTACATTTCTCAGAAAGATCAAACAAATCGACAGGATTTGCTATCCATGTCTCTGCTGCTTTTTGGCCATTCCACACTGAACAGAACAGGTTCTGTCTCGGGGCAGAAGCCAGTTTGAAAGGTTCCCAGCAGAGAAGGTCTTGGGATTCAAAAAGGCCAGTTATATTTTCTTAAACCCCAAAAGGGCCTTTGACAGGGTCACCTAGGACATTAAACTGGAACCCCAGGAGGAACTGCAATTCAGAGATGATTTCGGGAAATGGACCACGACTATGAAGCTATTATAATCCAGTTTCAAGGATTGCCATGAATAACCTTCTATCTAAAACCTTTACCCTGTCAAGATGAAACCGGCAAGGCTTCCACTTTCCCCACATCCCTGCTTGCTGTTTCCTTGGAGGAGTGATTGTGATGAATTTGGAATTCATTGCCTGGTGTGCCAAGTTTGGGAAAGGCAGAAGATGTCAATGGAGTATTGATAAATGAGCATAACAATGTTGAAAGTGCACATAGAAGCAGACCGGGCATTGGAAAGGAGGCAGATCGAGATTGCATCCTGCGAAGGATGGTGAGGACATATGAGAGGCTGAGTGGTAGTTTTTGAGCAGGGATCTGAAGAAGACATGAAGATTTAGGACAGGTGCAGAGGGCTAGTTGATTGATATGAACTTACAACTAGAGGTTAGTGACAATGGCTGAGGAGTAGAACTGATCTGAAGGACATTCAGGGGTGGGTGTGTACTAAGGGGCAGGATTTGGAGTCACCAGTTATGCGCTCACTCTGTTTACTTCAGATTTCATTGTCCAGCATTTGTCAAAATCATTACCCAGCTTTCTGACTAGGCGCGGTGATAATGTTTAGCCTGTTATATGATGGACAACTGGGATTGTGGTTTACGACATGTTACAAGTTTACTGGGTTGGTATTTGCTATTTGGGGCCTCATTAGACAGACCTGGCATGGTGAAAGTGCAATTTGGAACAACATTCGCTTGAGGGCAAAAATTGCCCTATTGAAAAAAAATACATATGTGCTGTGCTGTCTTGCCCCAAGGCAATGTTGGCAGTAGTGCTGATATGGAGTAATGTTAACACTAGATCAAACTTTGCCCTGGTGCAAAAATGAATTGAAGGAATAACTTTTTTGCACTACGGCAATCTTTACCATACTTCTAATACCATGCAAAATTGCACTTTCGCCAGTGAAAAGTTTCTGTAAAGAAGTCCATTGTGTTTTGATAGATGAAATATTCTTAATATCCTATTTGAATTCTGCTGTTTAGCAGCCTGGAGTTTCCTTGCTCTCGTTGCCACCATAAGTGCATTACAAAACTCCAAAAGCAGCATAGGTGGCAACACTGTAGTTAAGTACACAATGGCAACTGGGAAGAAAAGAGGAGAAAAAAAGGGTATAATACAATGGGCCTCATTACACGTTTGGTGGTAAATCTGCCATGGATTTACAAATGGTGGCATAGCACTGTAAATCTCCATTTTTGGATTCCATAGGACTGAAAGGGGATTTTGCGCAGATTTACCATGATCTTCCATGCAGTAAATCACCGGTTTTTGGCCTTACATTGGAGGACTTACCTCCAGCATCGTGCAGCAGTTCAATCCTCTTCTTCAAGGTCAAACTCGGAATTTGGTTGTTCAGCAGAAACTCTGGTAAATCCATTACCACGAAAAAGGTGGTGGTAAAGGAAATACCTCTGCTCTATTAATGCACTGACGAGCTCATCATGTCACCCAATGTCT
Organism: Ambystoma mexicanum; assembly: GCF_040938575.1. Lineage (NCBI taxonomy): Eukaryota > Metazoa > Chordata > Amphibia > Caudata > Ambystomatidae > Ambystoma > Ambystoma mexicanum. The sequence goes on along the minus strand of NC_090928.1, from coordinate 394,825,405 downwards.
GCAAAGTAGAGGATTTCAGGGTTATGCCAAATTAGTTGCAAAATGTTTGATTCAATCTGTGGCCAAATGGCAGGAAGCAAAGAAGAGATTTGCGTAATGAATAACATAAGGTGAAACAGAAAACAGCCTGTGGAAAAAAGACTATTCCACCTGCTGACTGCCTCTGTGGCTCTGATTGACTCAACCTTTTAGGCACAGGAGCACAGCAAAGCTGCTACATCTCATTCGCGCACCTATAAATGACTGCTGCTGAAGGCTATACTGCATCCATGTGCACCCTGAGGCCCAAGGGCGTGTGGCGCATTATACACATTTAAATGAATAAATAATTGAAAGATCCTTCTCCCTCGGGGCATCCATACCTTCAACCTGGGCATCTTTTACCACACCCAAGTTTGCAAACCTCTTAAAAATAAAGGACATGCATTTGACTAGGGAGCTGATTCTGCTATGCTTAATACCCCCCCAAGGGGACAGGATAAGCGAGGTCCCTCTGCAGGTGACTCCCCTTAGGCAACAGGGGAACCCCAGAGAGAGACTTAAGTTACCATCTATTCCCCTCAGAGACTAACACTTTATGGGGTATGTAGCAACTAAGATGTTGGAGAACCCTTTTACAATGTTTGTCTCAGCTTCTGAACTAAACGTTATTTCATCCACTTTAGGGAAAAGAGAAGATTGGTGGAATAAACAGCCTCCTGGAAGCACGTCGGGTGAAGAACCAATCAGGGAAGATGATCCCTGCAGCCCAGAGAGTTTAATTACTCTGCAGTGCACATTGGGAAGAGAGATGCTTGGAGAGACAGAACCCCAGATGTGACATTGTGCCAGGAGGACTGTACTAGGAGAGTGTGATGCGGTCTGGCAGGCGAGAAACTGCAGACATGGGGTGTGACAGCCTAAGTGAGAACAGAGTACCTCAGTGGGCAGAAGCAGTGCCCGGAATAGAAACTGGCTACAAGCTCCGAAACCGAGCACATGGGAACAAGCAGAAGACGCCCACCACAGCAGAGTCCAGTTCAGGAGTCACGTAAGCGGCTTCATGGTAAAACGAGGGGCAGTTGGCATACATAGTCCTCCTAAGAGCACTGCTTGTCGAATGCAGGTACACTGTGGCATCTGAAGAATGGGAGGCGGGCGGCAAGGCCAGAGAAAGAAGAGGGAGAATCAGAAAAGCACAAGAGTGCAGAGAGAAACCAAGAGAAGCCCCCGAGTGGGAAAGGAAATCAAATGAAGCCATGGTATGGCGAGGAGACAAGGAAGCCCGAGAGTAAAGAGTTAAATACGAAGCAATCCCAGTGTGGAGAAGGAACAGAGAAACCCTAGATTGGGGAGAGAAACAGGAGAGAAACCCAGAAGTGGGGAAAGAGCCAAGAAACCCCAGAGTGGGGAGAGAAACCACAAGAAGCCCTGAGTGGGAAAAGAGACAGAGGGAAGACCAGTGTGAGGAAAGAACCAAGGAACCCAGAGTGAGAAATAAGCACAAAGCGAGCCCCAGAGCAGGGAAGGAAGAGACTAAAAGCACCCCAGACTCAGGAAGTGAAATGCAAAAGTCTCCTCGAATGGAGAAGGACTGGGACACACACCAGATTAAAAGAGAACCAAAGAGACCCAACTGAAACCCTGGGTGCACACTCAAGCAAGCCATACATGAACTATATGGTTTGGACTGTGAACATGTGCCCATGGTAAAGAGACTCAAGGGTGGGGGCCAGAAGTGAACAGCCATCTCTTTGCTTTGGGCAAGGTCCAAAATATGACTTGATGGTTTTGTATTTTATTTTGAGCACTAGGGAGGGAATGTAGGTTAAAATATGATTTCTGTACAGAGGACTTCTATCTTGACACCCTGAAAAGCCCCCCTTTTAACTTTCAATTGTATAGAGTTGGACTTGGTATCACAGAGTTAGGGAAAGATTAAGGCCTTTGAGTCAGAAGAGAGAATACACCTTTTGAAGAAGTTGCCTCCTCGTCCGTCTTCTGATTCGGACCTACCACACTAGTCTACCAGGAATACACCACACCCCGTTAGTTCAATTAAGATGTCTCCAAAAATCGTCCATGACCCAACTGACTGACAGTCTCCCCCCCCTTTCTCTATCCCTCTCCCTCTCTTCCTCCCTCTCTCCTTTCCCTCTCCCTCTCCCTATTTTCCGCCACCTCTCCCTCTCGCACAAATACAGACCTGAGAAAGAGCAGTCAGAAATGCGCAAATGTTGGCATTGCTAAACCAGAGGCCATTTTGATATAATCATTCATGTTGCCGGCAGCATCGTCTCTAAAAGCTGAAATGCTCAAACGTACTGACAGTCCAGATTCCGGCACCCTCTTCCCCTGCTGTCTGATGAAACATCACCAAATAGAGTCCATCAAGATTGCTTGCAGCGTCTTTTTACAGGTTTCACAGACTGCGAGCTGGGGCTGGAATTTCACTTTGTCACTTCAGTTTCCCCTCACACCTCATTTCTCATCACAACGCGCTTCGGAGCAGAACTAAATGCGTCATCGCCGCGTTCCTGCCACCAGGCTTCTGATGTGAGTGGAAATCAAGCCTGCCATGTGTCAGGCAAAATTACATAATTAATACATCTGGATGCAAATCAATCCATCTCGCAAAAACGTTAAAAAAAAGTGTACGGCTTTTCTGAATGTTGCATAATACTAAAATCACACCTAATCAAATCATGCTGCGCTAGTTCATTATAACTGCCCGGCACAGAGGCTATCCAGAAAAACACCTTACTACACTTCAGGCACTCTGCAAGGGAGAGGCAACGGAGGTCTATGCAGGTCAACGGGAGTAAGTGAATGCCTTTCTTTTTCTTCAGGGGAAGGTTACAATACAGATGTGCACTTGTGCGTTAAGCAAAAAGGGGAAATCAAGCAGTTCTCTGAATTGAAACTGTTTGTGCATATACATGTAGCATCGGATGGACATGTGAACCGGAGGCCAGGGGTCAGAGTGAGAGAAGACAGCAGAACTCAAAGCAGGAGGTCGGAAACCCTCACAGTTTCACTTGGTGACGATGAATAAGTGATCTTTGATAAATACCTGGTGCTATGTCAGGTGTCTGTGGTTTCTTCCTGTGTCTCGGCAACAATGAAAAGAGCGTATCTTTGTTGATAATGGGGCAGTCGACCAGAATCCCTAGGTCGACTTGTGATGCCCATCGTAGAATGCCTTGTCTCTGGATTGGGTATCTTCGTGGAATAGACCGAACCAGATCCTTCAGCTGCTGAACCGGTTCATCCATGTCTGAGCCTTCTTGTACTGCTGCTACTGTGTGCCATCATCTGAGGTTGCACATTGCTTCAAAGAGTCCTCATTTGTGGACTACACTCTTTGCACGTGGCTCAGCATGTCCTGTCACTTTCAAGGTCATTTCAACAACCACATCAGAAACACTCATGAACGGCGCCTCTCCGTTTGGGGTTGAAGGAACATCTGTGCTGGTTCTTCCTGGGTTTGTGGTCACGGTAGCTTCTGTCATGTTCAGGACGGCTTTGGCGCACAATGTAAACTTCCTCCTTGTGTTGAGTGTGCTTGACTTCTCTAATCGAGCTTAGGGAACGTTTGCCTGTTTCATAGCTCTCAACTCACCCGCTTTTGGAGGGTGTCACCCGCCTTGAAAGCTGATGAATCACCCGCCAAGCCCCTCATACGCCCATTCAATTCTATGGGCCTCTCACCCGCCAAAAAGAAAATCGGGTGTTTTCACCCGCCTTGGTGACAAAAAAGGTTGGGAGCTATGCTGTTTTAGTTGACGTGACAGCCTGCTCAAGCTTAGGACAGCTCAAGCTTAGCTCATCCGTAATGCTTCGTGTGTTTTAGAGTCATGACAGTGCACTATGAGCCGATACCTGGTAAGCTGAGCCGCTATGTTCCCAAAAGTGCACATACTTGCTAGCTCTTTCATTGCAGTAGCAAAGTCAGTGATGGACTCCGAGGGTGCCTGCAAATGTGGGTAGAACTTTTGGCGTTTCAAAACAAAGTTAGGTACCTTGTTGAATCTTCCTTCTAGGGATGCCTTTTCTACAGGGAATACGGCAGAGCCATCTGGTTTTCTGGCTCATTCCGCTAGTAGAAAAAGGCTCTGGCCTCCTGTGCCCTGGCCATTGTACAGTAGCACAGATTCCCTTTCCTGGGCAAATTCCATCTCATCGATGGATCCCAAATTCACCTGATATCGGGCTTCCAATTGGACCCATGAATCGGAGGGTCCTATGGGACTGCAGGAATCTCGGCACAAGAGTGACTCTTGGAATGGGGCAGAGTATGCTCACCAATAATACAACAGGATCAAAAGCATCATGGCAGACACACAGATGCCAGTGAGGTGAGGCTTGGTGTCAAGTGAGACCTCTCAGAACTCATTGCCACGGAGGAGGTCAATAAAGGATAGAAGGCAAACAGGTTTGTTGTAACCTTTGGCCGTTTATTTCTCAAAGATGATTTGTTCACCGTCACCTGGTGAAACTGCATATTGGCAGCACGGTTTCCATACCAATTGATACCAATTGAGAAGGGAAGTAAGATATTGGGGATCCAGGTCGTGTACACATTGCAAGATCAGGCAAAGTATTTTAAAGTGAATCCTTTGGTGAATATGAAGCCAGTGAAGTTCCCGACGGTATGCAGGTATGTAGGTATGTAGGTAAGGTAGACGGCTTGGGAAGATTATGTGTTTAGTACCTTGGGAAGATGAACTATGACATACACTGCCGCATTTTGAATCTTTTGAAGTTCATGCACAGGATGTTTGGGAAGGCCAAAATAGAGTGTTTTTTTGTTTTTTTTATTGTAAAATCTTCTGTTTAAATACAAAGAGTTACATTTTTGTTACAAACTTTCATCCAATTTCAATTTTCCTTCTTGAAACATCAAAACAGAATACAAAAGAAAAAGAGGAGAGAAAAACAGAAGAAAAGCAAAAACACAAAATAAAATAGTAGAAGTGAAGTCAGGGAAGATCTAATTAATTTAAGTCCCTCAACAGGGTGGCCATCTGCTATTAACACTTCTACATCTTTGTGCTTTTCATAGTTTCCATTTGCTAGAACCATGTCAATATAGTCAATCACTGCACAACACAATTCTCTGTTGTTCCCTGAAATAACATGAATCCACCATGCTTCGATATCTTCATTAATTGGAGCAAAACTTCCAAGATGAAGAGTTTGTAGATGTCTTGTTCCTGTACAGGCAATTAATAAATGTTTCGAAGATTCAATTGCAGACTTGCAGAAACTACATTGATTATCTGCAGTATCCTTATCTCTTCTTAGCCGTAACATTTCATTTGTTTTCAGAGCGTTCAGTCTAAGTCTCAAGAATTGTTCGCGATGGTGTCTTGAAGGACAGTATAACAAGTATCTAGAAGGCACATTTAACTTGTTTTCACCGTCTCCTAAGAACAATGCAGACTTAAGATTTGCATGTTTTTCCCGATTTGTTATCCAGGACCAGGACTCGAATTTCTTTTTAGCAATTTGCAGGCATTTTACCAGGTCGATTCTCTTTACGTCGGCAGCTGCTAAGATCTCATACAAACGCGACATCCAGGCATTTAAGAGGCCTGTCTCTGAGCATTCATTTTGGGTTGTAAATATCTGATATGCTGGGATAGACTGGCTCAAGAGCCTTTTTCTCATTGTCATCAACGACTTACACATACATAACCCTAGAGTGCAGTGAATTTAAAGACAATTCATGTCTTTTTGCTGTCACTGAAATGTGTTGAGGTTGTTTTAACACACAGCGCCAAAAGACCCTCTAGCATGTGCCAGGTGGTCTCAGGGATGTTCCAACCAGCCTCTGCACTGAATCCAATTGCAGGGACAACCTTTTGCCAGTAAAAGCTTAGTACTAGAGCTATTGTGAACTTCCCAAAATCTTTCTATATTTTGGCACCTTGCAGTCCAAACTTCGTCATCCTATTTTTTAGATCTTGAATTCATGGACCTTCACAGATGGAGTTGTTAAAAAAGGTTCCTGAGTAGCGTATTGATTTCACATTGCTCAGATTTTCGCCTCCATATGGTCTCCTGTTTCACCCTTTCACTTAGTACAACAGTCTCTTTGGCACACCTAATGCATGATGCTGCTATATGACAGTTGTTAAGAGTAATTTGCTGGTTCTGATCCCAAGGGCTTTCCCTAATCTCTGGATACCCCTTATATTCCAGTACACCCTTTATTCTGATAAATCTGTGTTGCACAGCATATTTGCTTGCCTTTGCTTTCTCTTTGTCTCTTTGCTGACAGCCAGAGCCTGGCCCTACAGTCCCTGTGAATACCTGTGTAAACTCATATCATCATGTGTGTACCCTGTTTCTGTTATATGCTGGTGTTGCCTCTAAAATCGTCCCTAATCATCAGTGCATACCCTGAGGTAAAGCCTTTGCCCTGTGCTCTCCGGCCAGACTCCTGACTATTTCTTACCTTAGCTGCATAATAAGTAGGGACGCTGAATAGCTGCAGGGTGAAGGGACCTGCTGTGGGTCTTTGAGCTTCTTCTAGTTCCTAACAGGAGAATCTCAGTCTTGGAAGGGTTTGGAACGCATTACTAGTGAACCATACATGCACATTGGACAGGCCCTCAAGCAGACAGACAATGGTATTGGAAGGGCCAGACATTTGGACTATTTGAGTATCATCTGCATATGTTTTGTAACATCAATAATTTCCCCTAAAATAATCACACATAACCATTAGATTTCACCTGCTTGATTTGTTTGTGGTCTGTGGGTCTGTCCCGGTCAAACATGTTCCTCAAAGTCTAAAGGATTAGATCCCAATGTGAGTAAAGTTAAATCACTGCTCTGCACTTGGTACAGTTTCGTTTCCTGTTCAGACTTTTGAATGATATTTTGTTTGATAGACACTCATGAAGCATATGACTTTCACAGGCATGCTCAGTGAGTATTTTAGCCTAGGATTTTCGGTTGTACAGTTTGAAGGTCAGGCAGTAGAACACATACCTTCTGATTCCTTTCCAAGTTTCACGCCAACGTGTAATGCCTTCTGCAAAGTTGCATTTCAGAAGCAGAACTAGTACTCGTTGTTCAATCAGGTTTACTTGCAAAGCCTCACGCCACATGATAAATCGCCTTAGCAGCATATAACAAATCTATATAGAAGAGGGTGATTCTATCTAAAATGGCAAAACTGCAGAACATAGAATGCATTTGTGCCAAGTCATAAGGGGGGAAGCCAGCAAAGTGCGTGTATTAGAAATGCACCTATGTTGTGCTTCACAGTGTTCTGTATAAAGAAGAGGAATAAGTGTGTGTGCCTGTCTGTGTTCTAAAATTATTGAAAATTATCATACTTGATGAAAATCAGATGTCTGCATATCATTTGGCAACTGATTAGTGTGGGGTGTTCAGATGTACCCTCCTGTAAACATATGGATGTGTGTACCCCTTTATCAGTGCACAGCACTTGTTTTTTTCTTGAAGCTAGGTTTGTGCTCAATAAATACTCAAAATAAAATAAATAAACTATGCAACAGCCTGTAGGTTAACATGCAAATGAATGTGTTTTTTTTTAAAAGGTTTGTTGAAATGTACAGCTTATAACAAGAAATGTGACAAGGGTACATTTGCCCAAGGATTCCATAGTGTGTCATCTCGGCATTGACTCCTACAGCAGTTTGGTAATTACCACGGCTCTCCTGCCCAAGAACTCCTGAAGAAGCATTCACCTCCCCATCGATGATGTCTCCAGCCCCGCAAAGCTTGTCTTGTTCATCATTGCCTCAGTGTGTTGGATATCCACTAGATATACATATATCATCTGTAGGTCACAAGTTTGCTTCCAAGTACGTCTGATATGGTTTTTCATCATTTCGATGTCAATAAAACAAGTAACAATAGTCAAGCCATGATAAGACCTTTTAAGGGCATGCAGAGACAATACATAATTGGTGCCTGGTAGCACCAATATAGCGAGAACCCATCCTGCCATTATAGCCCTGCAAAAGGTTTACCTTACAGAAGCTGGCTTTAACTTACTTCAAACCCTCATGCCCATGACAAAAAAATAAAGGCAGATGCCAGTCTACTGGATGGGAAACTAATGCCCGGGGGAGGGCATACCTTCACCGGAAACCGCAGAGTTTAATTACGATGAGATTTCCCACCTAGCAATTTGGGGAAGGTGTATACCTTAGGTTGTTTGGCCGAACACTAGTAGTTGACATTCCGATTAAGTTTTAGACCTACAAAGTGAAAAGGTTTGACACAGTGTTGTCCACCTTTGTCATCTAACACCAATTCTTCATTTACAAGCATTTCTCAAAAATATAGAAAAACAGGTCTCCTGTGTGGTCCCATCTTTGATTGGAGATCTTGTTCCTGCATTGATTTGTGTTGGTTCACGTGATTGTTCTCCCTGATCTAGTATTGACACTTCATGTCCCCCTGCACGCATGCAGGATTACAAGTAGTAGATGTGCAGTGTGGACTGGTGGGGCTTCTCACGCTGGATCTGGGACAGCCTGAAAGGCCTTCCGAGTGTGTACTCAATGTAAAAAGGGCTTGAAGTCCTGCCTAGTGGTCCCATAACATGTCTAGCTTCTCCCTCTCAGCCTGGCTTTTCAGTAAACAGATGTTGGACTGGTACAAGGTGGAATTGTGCTTTCCTATAGGTTAGGGACAACAAATCACCAAATGCAACGTGATATTGTCCATCACGCAATGGCAGCATCTTGTCTGCTACTTTCCTATTACTATCCCTGCTGTGCTTGATGGTTGTGATACTGCTATATTTCCTATACCATGTTAGGTGTTGCTGTCTGTTGGGTCTCTCCTTACTGGAGTCCCTATGCGCAGGTCGCCAAACACCATGCGCATAGATACGCGGAGACAGGGAGATTTCCACCCCTCTGTATTTTCCTCTCCAGGATTCTGTTCCCAGGCTCTACTAGCCACTCCTTTTCCTCCCTCCTCCCCTCATCCCTGGCTTCCCTCTTCCTCCCTTCAGGCTGTTCTCCCCTTAAGGTGGGCTGTCCATGATTTACGTCACAACATTGGTTATATAGTGCATGCTTCTTTCTGTGTATTCCTGCCCCCATACTCTATGCACCTGCCACTGGAAGTGCAGAACTGTGGGTAGAAAGCCTAGAACCAATCATATCTAGGGTGAACGATGGCCTGTCCCCGTCACCTCAGACAAATTGAGTTGTGTGTAATCAGCGGTCAAGCCCTAAAAAAGAAGAAGTGGGGGGACTCATTAACGTGCCAATTGAGTGAGGCGTCACCAGAAATTATTCAACAAAGGTAGCAGGCGCCCCTCTCTCGGAAGAACAAGGCATGATAACCTGTTCAGTGGTTGTAAACCACATTGAGAGTTCGCAGCCATCTGCTTTTTGCTCACTGTACCTTTCACAGATGGGAAATATCCATTTGCATATCAGTCTTTGTCACACCCAGATGGGCAGTCCAGCACCGAAATGCTATGGCAATTCCTCTCTGAACAAGAGTACCACCAGCAACCCCATACACGTGTTTCAGCCTTGTTGGGCATCATCAGTGAGGTGAAGCTGAGCTTCTCTAAGCACAGTGAGCAGGGAGTCCACATCTGGTTGCCCCCAGGTAACCTAGGGTGACCAACCCCAAGTTCCTTCAAATAATTCAACAAAGGTAGCAGGCGCCCCTCTCTCAGAAGAACAAGGCATGATAACCTGTTCAGTGGTTGTAAACCACATTGAAAGTTCTCAGCCATCTGCTTTTTGCTCACTGTACCTTTCACAGATGGGAAATATCAATTTGCATATCACCAGAAATTAGCATATCAAGATCCCCTCTGAAAAAAGTGGGGGGAATGCTGAAAAAAGTACCAGGACTCGGTCCACCTGTGTGTACCCTCAACTTGTGCCCTGTCTGTGATATTTAGAGAGTACAATTAAAATAATGGTGTGTGCCACACAGGGTTGCCTGCCCTTTGCAATGCTTGAAACAGAAACGTGGCTGGTTAGTATGCATTATGTGAGTAAAACGTGCAGTTGTGCAAAAAAGTATTCCTTTGGTTTACTGGTCAAACAAGCAAACAGGTTTGTCATTTTTGAAATAGTATTTATTTGACCTTTTCTTCAGAAATTGCAGAAGCCACTAGGGTGGGCTTCGGTGGAGATTTGGCTTTAGATTTTGGCGCATTACTCTATTAACAACCGAATGTTAGCCCCTTGCATGTGAATTTGGAGCTTTTCACATGAGGAGTTACTTTAGCTAGACCTGCCCACAGGCCCCATTGGTCATGTATTGCTTCCTGCTTGCCGGGCATTAACTGAAAGGGGAACTGTAAATTACAGCACCGAAAAAATGACAGCTGACGGAATGAAACTGTAATTGAGAGAACCTCAGGCATGTCAGTTCCGGTCCTGGCGCACCGTCAGACCTGAAAAGACGTTTTATAACGTGAAACCACTGTAAACATACACCCATCTGAAGCTCTGGGATCATTGTTTGCTGTAAATCCCGCAATATATAGAAAGGATCAAAGGATGGCAACCAACCATTGAGGGATCAAAAAGAAATAAGTCCACAAGAAAGGTCCTTCGAACTTAGCTGCAAATTATCACATGTTAGCAATGTCAGATGTTCCATCTAAGATTTTTCCAAAGTCCTTTTGAATGAACTCAACATCTGGATTGAAACCAATAAGATTCTCCCGCCAAAACCAGATGGGGTTCATTAGACAATCCAACACAGCTTACAATCTTTTAGTCTTGGTTTCTTCTATTGAATATACTTGGAAATGTAGGAATGCCAAAGTATATGCTGCATTCATACACTTCTCAGCAGCTTTCTACTCCATCCTTAGAGGACGGTTGTGGAAAAAGATTTTATCATGGAACATTCAGGGAGGACTTCTGAAAATGTTAATGATCCTGTATTCAGAAACCACAGTTAGGATCAGGCTTGATGGCGAGGGCAGTCTATCCACCCCATTGGTGACTAACTGTGGTGTTAAACAGGGGTGTGTGGTTGCAGCAACACTCTTCAATGAATACCTATCTGATTCAGGAGTTGAATTTGTTAGTCTAGTGTTGTGCCCTGTCAGAGTAGGCCGCCACCTTGCAAGCTGGCTTAGCTATGCTGACGACTTGGTTTAAGTTGATCATACACCGACCGGTCTTCAAAATATGGTTCATGCCTTAGGTCCGTATGCGGAGATCAACGGGCTGGCCATAATGTGGAGAAAAGTAAGACCATGGTATTCACCCCTCCTAGGAAACACTCCAGAATTTACCCATGTATGCTAAATTGATAAAATTGGAGAATGTTGATACCTACAAATATCTTGTTATCCACCTCCAGAGTAATTTAAAATTGGATTACCACTGGAAAGCAACCAAGTATAAATGTAATCAAGTTGTAAATGTGTTACATAGATTTGTGTCAAGACAGAAAGGTATGTCATTTGAGACCGTATTGTTTTTGTATCACATGAAAGTTCGTTCCATTATATTCTACGGCATTGAAATATGGGTAGGAAATCTCCTATCATCTTTAAGAAGCTATGAAACAATAGTCTTGCGCAGGTTGTTTGGTCTTCCGCCATATCGACCAGTAGAATTGCTGTATTTGGAGTGTACGTTACCTGGTATTACATGCGATGTAATAAGGACACATTGTTTTGTGATAAATTGATGAAACTTACAAACAATACTATGATAGGTGCCTTTGTAAAAGCTTTTTGTGCTCTTGAATCCTAGCAGACCATAGGCACCCTAGGGATGATAATCCGCACCTGTATGTATTGGCAATCTGGTTGCTGTGGGTTAAGGTTTGATGGTGCTGTATTCATAAAAAAGACCAGCTTAAAATATAAAATGCTTGAATGCAGTAAAGAACCGTATTTGATTAATTTGTACGCAGGAACAAATGATACTAAATTCTGCAATTAGATCAGCATCAGAGAGGTCAAACCTACATACATGGTGGCATTTGCAAGTAGTGCGACAAAGCAGGGGGCATGGATGGGCACATCGCGTAGTAGACGCTTATGTAGGCTGTGTGGTGGTGATCACATTCTAACGTTAGAAAACTTGTTATTAGTATGTGAAAGTCTAACAAAAATGTGGGTAAAATACTTGAAAGCTTATAATAGTATGTTTAACTTTGATGATCTAACCAAGATATGGTCTCAATTTTACAAAGGCTGTGATAATAACCTAATCTTTCTCCTTGTCAGATTTTACTGGAATTGTGTTGAATTTATGAACATATTGGACATTGAGAAATTACAACTAGTTTAATATTTAATGAATTGATAGTTTAAACCTATCTTTTAAACAAATCGTGTTTTACTTGTTGTCTCAATGTGATATATTTATGTTGTATATGCAAAACCTCTGTTATATGTGTATTAAATAAATAAATAAAATTAACAGTCAGTGTTTGCAATTATAGGTAATATAAAATATCTGCGATTATAGTTTCAAGGAGAAGACATGATCCTCAATACAGGTTACAACTTGTCTTGAAACAGTCCCTCTTTCCGATTTTGGTTAAGTGTGCCAAATTTATATCGAACCTGCCGACTATCTGATGCCAATTGACCCCGCCTCAGCACCCTCCAAACTGAATGAAAGCACTAAGACTCAGACTAGTAGATATGACAACCCTGGTTCATGGGGGCAAAGCATGAGGCTGATTCACAAACCGTTACCCCAAGTAACTCTTATCCCGCGTAGCTTCTTTGTGAATCGGCATCTATGTGCATGGTGAGTCTGGCACACAATAACGAAGTGGCCCTCTCTCGCACACTGTAATTGATTACTTTTCACTACAAACTATATGAGTAGTACTTAGGGGCAATATTTTGGGTAACCTTTGTCACAGAGCATTTTAAAGCACATTGGATATGCAACATTCATCAAAGCTACAAGTGTTATTGTGCACAAGGTCATCAAAGTGGCCCACAGTGGCCCACAAAACCTGCCCACACTAGCCTGTTGTGTTGACCCTTTGGACAATGCCACATTGCCCTTTAGGCCAGACTGAGGGCCCGATTCTCATCTTGGCGCAGTGACCGTGCTAAATAGCACGACTCACTGAGCCATTTCTTGATGCCCAGGCACCACTGCTATTCTCATGTGGGCCTGGGCATCTTCGCAAAGCACGAATCGTTATTTGACGAAAATGCTGCCGAGAACACAGTTACTATACACCAAAGTGAGCAGCTTCAACATTGCAGGATGTTGAAGCTGCTCACTGTGGTGTATAGGAAAGTGTTCATATACACCCGTGTGGTGTATATGAACATTTTCATTTAAAGCGAGCAGCTTCAACGTTGCATCCTGCAACGTTGAAGCTGCTTGCTTTGGTGTAAATTAATGTATATGAACACTTTCATTTACAACAAAGCCAGTAGCTTCAACGTTGCATTGAGCAGCTTCATCGTTGCAAGCTGCTGGCTTTGGTGTAAATTAAAGTGTTCATGCACACCCATGCAGTGTATATGAAAACTTTCATTTATACCAAAGCCAGCAGCTTCAACGTTGAAGAATGCAACGTTGGAGCTGCTCGCATTGGTTTAAATAAAAGTGTTCCTATACAGTCGTGCGGTGTATATGAACACTTTCATTTACACCAATGCAAGCAGCTTCAAAGTTGCAGGATGCAACGTTGAAGCTGCTCGCTTTTGTGTAAATGAAAGTGTTCATATACACCTGTGTGTTGTATATGAACACTTTCATGTACACCAAAGCAAGCAGCTTCAACGTTGCAGCAACGTTGAAGCTGCTCGCTGTGGTGTACATGAAAGTGTTCATATACAACACAGGTGTATGGACACTTCCATTTACACCAAACAAGGCTTCTTGTGGCACTCCTCCAGTTTAACGGCACCAAAAGGGTACCGTAAATGTGTGCTAGTTTAGCGCACATATTAAACTGGAGGAGTGCCACAAGAATAGGCTTCCAAAAAGCCAGTTTACGAATGTGGCAGTTGCTAGGTTGGATTCCAACCCATCCTAGCAACAGCCACATGTATTCCGAAAGTGGCGCATTCCTTCTGACTTCGGAAGAATGTGACACCTACTGAATAGGTCTTAAGTACTGGAAAGGTCGTTAAGCCTTTTAACGTCCTTTTCGGTACTTAACACCTACATGAGAATCGGGCCCCGAGTCTGCTTATGTGTTTTTCGAGTGATACATGTTCAGTCACGGCATACACCACACATCACTCTGCGCGCTCTTACCACACCAATATTACATAGTTGTTTCATTCAAAAATGCCTGAGAATGCTTCTGCAGCTCTAGGTCACAATCTTGCTCACAAAGAGTGATGTTGCTGAATGCCACCTGGTAAATGCAGCCTCCCGCAAGGTCACTTTTTTTTTTCCTCCACCGCCTAGCAATCTTCAGCGGGATCCCCAGCACACCTCTTCCCGCTGCATAGCCTTACACTTTGCTATCCCGCCTCTTTCTCCTGTGCTCTCTCTCCTTATCTCTCTCGCAGTAGCTCCATAGGCGATCAAGGTCCCTTGTCCACTGGGCTGAAGCACGACATACCGAGATCGGCCTACGTGCACCGATCTTTTGTTGTGTTGCACTTGGTGACTGCAATGAGTTTCTACTTTGTTCTCTGCTGATCTGTACTGCAGTTCAGACCTTCTAAGTTGCAGGGAAAAATATATTATGCTGCTGTTATCATCAATGTGTTCACCCAACCTGCACTTTGAAGTACTCAAAATGTTTCAGTCAATTCATTAACAACTACAAAATAAACTGGCAACCTGCCTAAAAGCTTTGTTTCACTGACTGGACATGTTGTGGAAATGCAACCTCTTTTCAAATGATAGAGTATTGTGCCATTTCTGCGTCATAGATTGCATAAAGGTTCATGCTTTGACTAGGTGACATTTCAGGAAATTACCTACCACAGGGAGGTCACGGTACAGACCTATTTATGAGATTATATTGTTATGCAGGCCTAATTGCAGCCTACCCAACTCGGGCATGAAACTGATTCTTAGAAACCTATCTCATACATTGTGGAATAGCTAATGGTAGATCACCATCGATGTCATTTGTTGGTCTCTCGCGGTTGCAGCTGTGACCCGTGGTGACTCCTCTGCGACCTCTAGCACTGCCTCTGCGACCCCTGGTCAAGAATTGCAGAGTCAGTGTGCAAACCAAAATAAAGAGGGTTCTCAGAGCCCGCTTTATATTCTGAAATCACCTTGTGAAGTTTCACTGTCTCAGATGTGCTGTATTTAAAAAGGTGCAGCTGGAGATGCTTTTCTACAGAGAACAGGCACACTTTATGCCCCAGACGCAGAGCTACTTATTTTGAGCTAACATAGTTGTTTTCTAGTTCTGAAGCCTACCATTTTGTGTGAATCTACCCTGCTTTTTGAAGTTATTGTGGCTGGGATTTTCCCTTATCCCATTAAGATAGTTGATATTATATCATAGTATTGTATATAGCGCTTTTCGTCTGACACCTATTGCTTGTAAGCACTGTAGAAATAGGTGATATTACTACACAATGTAATAGTACTTCATTTATCAATCTCGGAATGGTAATGGATTGAGTTAGCCAGCTGAAATATCTAACTAACACCCTCTCCTGTACCCTCCAGTCCCTTTTAAAGCAAATATAACAATACTACTCCCTTTTAAAGCAAATATAACAATACTGTTTTCAAGTTTACTAGTGAGCCATGGCATATTCTTCCTGCTTCTAAGCACTGTAATAATCAGTGCTATGTTAATAGAAAACGTAACCACAGAGCCAATGCATTACAAAATGCAGTGGTGTGCAGATTTAACAAAAAACAGCTGGCAACATACCTCTGTGGGTTAAGTGTTCACTGATGAAATCTATGTGTATTCTGCATGGCACAGGATTGAATCCTAGCAAGGTCTACTCATCTTTTCATTCTTCTGAGGCCAAGAAATTAACATTAATTTTCGATGCTGGGTAACTTAAATTTTTATATAAGCGTATTGTATGTAAAGTGCTGTGGCGAAAGTACTTTATATGTAATGGATTATTATGAATGCCTAAGTGTTACCATACAAAATTCCGAGCATAAACTCAGAATAATATCATAGTTTTGAATTAGTGTCCCTTTAAAAAATGTTTCTTTCCTTTCTTGAGATGTGTGTGAATCTTATTTCATGTTGACATGTCTAAATCTGTATGTATATATATATATGCTACATCACTCACCGTAATTGTATTTCTGATGCTTGTATCTGCTTAGATTCACATGCTGTGCATAGGCCGACATCTAGTGGAAGCTGCGGAGTATTGCAGAAATTCGAAAAGGGACGTTGACAGGGCTTGCCAGTAATACTATCCCTAGTGTGACGTCCACTGTACCCATGGTCCTTCACGCATCAAGATCCCTCAAATTGTTTTGTTTCTGACATGAGGTTGCATGAAGTTTATCGTGAGTACAGGTGTATCCAATATGATATAAATTAGAAAAGCTCATAACGTATCCATGCATCTTCTCTCCAGGGGAGGAAGGGTGGGCGCATGTGAATCTAAGCAGATACAAGCATCAGAAATACGATTATGGCGAGTAATGTATCCCTTCTAAGGCTTGTGGAATCTGCTTAGATCACATGCTGTGCATAGATTAACGAGCAGTGTTGGGAGAAGGTAGTGGGTTGTGAGAAGGTTCATTGGCAAACAGATGTTTTAGAACCGCTTGTCCCACCTGTGTATCTGCTTTGGAATGCAGTAGTGCTGAGTGAAAGTGTGTATTGACCTCCAAGTAGCTGTTTTGCAAATGCTGTCTAAGGGGACACTTGCAATGAAAGCCAGAGTGGCTCCTGTGCTCCTTGTGGAGGTGAGCTCTTGGCGTGAAAGGCAGTGTCTTGTTTTTTTTTTTTTTTTTTTTTTTTAAACTTTCTTTATTGATTTTCAACAGATTAACAGACCACAAACTTATCATGTATTGTGTATGTATTACACGTCCATAACTTCCCCACTACCACCCTCCACACCTCCCCCACCCTCAGGACCCCGGTCAACTCCACTGTTCAAAATTAAGCCAGTTTAGAGGTCAGGGCTGGCCGATCCATCTGAGGGGTCGTCCACCGGTCTGGGGTGGAGTAAAGGCACGGTCAGCGACACCCAGCGGTGTAATTCCTCACTGGAGTCCAGCCTTTATTCATGGATAGCGGTTTCCCATGCTCCGGTCTCGGCAGCTATCCACTTTGTGAGGTCGTTCCACCATTGCGCTTCGATCGGGCCTCTGGGGCTCTTCCAACCCATGGCTATGCGTCTTTTCGCCGTGATATAAATTAAGTCTTTGAGTCTATTTAGGGGCTTGTTTTTGTGGTCACGGCTGTATCTGCCCAGGATGCAGGCCACAGGGTCATGCACCTCCAGTTCAATATCTGCTTTTGCCACCCTTTCCCGCACCTGTGTCCAAAAAGAGCGTATCGCTGGGCAACCCCAGAACATGTGAGTCATTCCCGCCCTCGGCTCATTGCATTTAGGGCATAGCTGGATTGCGGCGCCCTTGAAACTCGATATAGTTTCCGGAGTTAGGTAAGCCCTGTTGGTGATGTATAGTTGTATAAGTTGTAAGCGGGCGTTTCTGGAGATTTTCTTGTGATAGAGGGTTACTCCTTCCCAATCTTTGTCGTCAAATTCCAGGCCCAGTTCGTGTTCCCACTTTCCTCTGCTCTTGAGCTCATTCCCGGTCGTGCCTAACATTAAGGCTTCATAGAGCCGCGAGGTCTCGTGGCCTCCCTCGGCGGTGTTCAACATTGTCTCTATAGTCCCGTCCTCCGTTGCAAGAATGGCCGCCACAGGCCATCTGTCTTTCATAGCCTGGATCACTGCTCTGTGGAGCAGGAATTGTCCTGCAGGTAGCTCCGTGGTCTCGCTGAGGTCAGAGAATGTTAGGATTTCATGATCCTGAACCAGGTCCCCAAGGGTGGCCACCCCGCAGGGCTCCCATTGTGCTCGCGTTTCCAGTTGGCCCCATGGGCGATGGGTCATGAGTGCTGCTATGGGGATCTGTGGGGAGTATGGATCCGGGAACCCCAATGTCCTGCAAGCCCTTCTCCAGAGCCGGGTTCCGAGCTTCGCTAGGTATGGGTACTGCCTTAGGGTGTCCTCTTTGACCCAGAGTAGGTCTCTGAGTAGGAGGCCTGTCAGAGCTGGTTGGAGAAGTCTGGTATCTGTAGTGATCTCATCGGCCATCCATCGCATCACGTGTCTTAGCTGGCTTGCAAGGTAGTACAGTTCAAAGTTGGGGACTTTCAGACCTCCCCTTTCGTAGGGTCTTTGAAGCGTCTCCAGCGCTACCCTGTGCCTGCCCCCCTGCCAAAGGAACTGCCTGCATAATTTATTAATGTCTCTAAAGAAGGAGGGGGGGATGTCGAAGGGAACATTGGTGAAATTGTGTAATAGGCGTGGAAGTGCTACCATCTTGAGGAGACCCGCTCTCCCGGCCATGGAAAGCGGAAGCTTCCCCCAGAAGTCCATGGATTTTGCTAGGGCATCTTTAGCTCTGATCGTGTTGAGGATGTGTTCCGTGTGAGGATTACGGTGTATGGTGATTCCCAGGTATTTAAAGGAGGTCAACTGCCATTGGAGATCCAAGGGGGGGCAGGGATCTGAAGTCTTCCCTGTATAGTGCAGCTAGCAGGTAGAGGCAGGACTTGTCTTTGTTAATCCGAATTCCCGTGTGATTTTGGAAGCATTCTAGGGTTTCGAGAATGTAGGGCAAGAGGTGTTCGGGATTGTGTAAGTATAACAAGGTATCGTCAGCGTACATGGAGACCAGGTGGGTTATCCCGTCAATCTCAATGCCCCCATCACCGTATTCCTGTCTGAGGTATGCGGCCACAGGTTCGTTGGCGATGATATATAGCATCGGGGATAGTGGACATCCCTGGCGGGTGCCCCTATGGAGGGACCACGAATCAGAGTATGTCGTGTTGGTCCGCACCCTGGCAGATGGGTTGGTGTAAATCAATTTGGTCCATTTCAAGAAAACTGGTCCTATTCCCATTTTTACCATGGTGGCATATAGCCACTTCCATCGCACTGAATCGAAGGCTTTGGTGGCGTCTAATGACGCAACCGCGTATTTCTGGGGCCTCAATTCCGTACTGTATATAACGTGGTGCAATCTCCGCAGGTTCTCGGTTATGGAGCGCCCGGGCACGTAGCCCGTTTGGTCCTGGTGGATTAAGTGTGGTATTACCCTACGCAATCTGTTCGCTAGGAGGGAGGTAAGGATTTTGCTGTCAACGTTTAACATGGAAAGGGGCCTGTAGGAGCCGCAGTCCGTACCCTCCTTGCCAGGCTTGAGGAGGGGGATGATAACGGCTTCCCTCATGGTGTCAGGGAGGGTGCCGCGCTCATAAGCTTCATTATACACCTGGGTCAGCAGGGGGGCCAGAGCCTCCTCGTAAGTTTTGTAAAACTCACCAGGGAGGCCATCGGTACCAGGGGCTTTCCCAGAAGGGAGGGATCTAATGATTACCTTTACTTCGTCGGGAGTGATGGGCTCGTCTAGTGTTTCAGCCATCTGTGAGTCCAATTTAGGCAACTCAATGATGTCCAAGATATCCTCAATACTGGCATCGACCACGGGCGGGGTCTCGGAGTACAGGTTATGATAGAAATCTGAAAAGACTGAGTTGATTTCTTTTTGGGTATGTGCCGTGGTGCCATCTGGCTTAAGAATTTGGCAAATGGGAGTTCGGGGGGTTTCTCTTTTATACAGCCAGGCTAGGAGTTTCCCGGGTTTATCTCCCAGGGCGTGGGTTCTTTCAATGTGTTTAGCGTAACTCAATTTACCCAGGGATTCCCAGTGTGTTAAACAGGTTTGCTTTAGGTCGGTTATTTTTTGTATGAGTTCTGGGGTTAAGTCGGCCCTGCTTTCCAATTCGCCCAGCTCCCCCTCCGAGCGTTCTAGAGAGGATGTGATAGATCTGCGGGCTCCACCTATGGACGCAATCATTTCACCTCTCATGACCACCTTGTATGCCTCCCATGCAGTGCCTATGTATCTGGCGCTATTCGAATTTCGTTCCCAGTAACCTTCGGTGCAGTCACTTATGTGTTCCCGGAAAGTCGCCCTAAGCCTCCAGGTAGGGGACCGGGGGTCTAGGCGGGAATACTACCCAGGTGGCCAGCAGCGGGGAATGGTCAGACAGGACCCTGGGCAGGTAAAGGGCGTCGCCAAACATAGCTTGTTGTTCTTGGCTTACAAACAAGTAGTCCAGCCTCGTATGGACAGCATGGGGAGAGGAGTAAAAGGAAAAAACTCGCTGATCAGGGTGCAGTTCTCTCCACAGATCTCGGAGTAACAGCTGGCTAGTCAGTTTGGACAGAATCTTGGCCGGGGGGGACGGGCGGGTATGTTTATCATCCGATCTATCTTTTAGAGGGTCTAGAGTGCAATTGTGATCACCTCCCCAGATCATGACGCTGTCCCTGTAGGGGCCGAGCCTTGGGTATAGGGAATGGAAGAAAGCCGTAGCGTCATGGTTGGGTGCGTAGGTGCTAATTAGGCATACCTCTCTACCTTCGATGGTGCCGCACACCAGTGCCATCCTACCCTCATCATCCGTTTTTGTGCTTATTAGTCTGAAGGGGATGGTCGGGTCAACCCATATCAGGACTCCTCTCGCATAAGAGGAGTAGGATGATCCTATCAAGGTCCCACGCCAAGTTTTGGCCAATGCCTTTAGTTTATCAGCAGATAGGTGTGTTTCTTGAAGCATGGCAATCCCGGCCTTGCATCTTTTCAAGTATGCGTGGATGCGACGTTGTTTCACATAGCTATTCATGCCTCTGACGTTCCACGTGATGATTTTTATTGTATCAGCCATGGGTAATTGGGGGTATAGCGTCTATTTGGGGGTACAGGTGGGGGCCATGTTAGTGGCAAGAGGCGTGCAGAGGATATCAGTGGTCTTGGTGCTTTTAGATAGAGGTGCTTAACTATGGAGCCACTTCCTCCCATCCCCCCACTCGGTAGCTTGGGGGTCGCCAGGCCTAGGGGCTGTGTGGTCTGCGGGCTGTGTGTGGTGGACGTCAGTGGTCTAGGTGTTTCCCTTTTCCGGCACCTAACATTCGTGCCAACTCCCGTTTTCTCTCCCCCCCGTAACCTTAAACAACCCAAACTAATAACAGGTCGAGCGAGGTCTCCCTCGTTGTGACTGTCCCGTTTCCGCTCCGTTAGACCGTGCATTGGTCGCCTGGTGCCCTACGGGCGGGTATGAGTATACCCAAAAAAAGGAAGATTCCGGGGGTGGAAGAGTGTTCGACTCCGGTGCCTCGCAGCAAAAAATCTATTCAGCTGTGTCAAGCTGGCACTTGCGTGGAGGGGCCCATGGGGATCCTCGGGCCCGAACGCCGCCATCGTGGTGTGGCTCAGCGCGGTCGTCGTCCCTTTACCTCTATGTCAGGGATCTGCTCCCCATCCATCCAGTCTCGGGCCTCAGATGGAGTGTC
Organism: Ambystoma mexicanum; assembly: GCF_040938575.1. NCBI lineage: Eukaryota > Metazoa > Chordata > Amphibia > Caudata > Ambystomatidae > Ambystoma > Ambystoma mexicanum. Next base: position 394,803,951 of record NC_090928.1, on the reverse strand, counting down.
GAATAGGTGGGCTTTGTTGTTGCGTATTACTTTCAGTCTGGAGGGATAAAGGAGCATGTAGCGCAGTCCGGCGGCCTTCAATCTGGCTTTGGTATGAATGAATTGAGCCCTCTTCAATTGGACCTGGAAGGTGTAGTCGGGGTAGATGGATATTTTGGCCGAGTCTCTGAGGATCTGGCCGCCTGACCGTGAGTAGGCCAGGATGGTCTCACGGTCTCTGTAATTAAGAACCTTCGCTATTATTGGTCTGGGTGGGGTGCCAGGGGGGGTCTTTTGGTGAGGGATCGATGGGCCCTCTCAATCGTGAAGCCTTGGGACAGTTTCTCAGCGCCAATCTCCTGTAGTATTAGGTTCTCCACGAAGTTCGTGGGGTCGGATCCCTCAGTGCCCTCCGGCAGGCCCAGGAGGCGGATGTTGTTCCGGCGTGCCCGCCCTTCTGCCTCCTCGGCCCTCTCCTCCAAGTTCTTCACTCTTTGCTGCAGTTCGTCAACATCTTTGAGGAGCACCACTTTGGTTTCAGTGTTTTCGCGCACCTGAGCCTCAAGTGTATCAGTCCTGTCGGCTAAGGAGCGGACGTCCTGGCGTAGGAGGCCCAGGTCTATGGCCACCGCGTCGATTTTGTGCTCCATAGTGGTCTGGAGCAATTTAATGGCTTCAAGGATTTGGGCGTTGCTAGGTTCAGTGGCCGTACCCGGAGGGTCAGGCTGTGCATCTGTGATTGTGCCGTTAGAGGATTCGGAAGCCATGGGTCCCCCAGCCGTGAAGGTATCAATGGTGGTTTGGCGCTGTTTGGACCTGGGCCCTTTGGTGGACATGGCGGAAGGCCTGCCGGATCTTTGTCTTCACTAGCGTGGGCCCAGGGCGGTCGGAGCTGATCAGGGTTTTTACGCCCGGTGGGTATGGTGGGCAAAGGGGGTGGGGGAATGCAGGCACGGCACTCTCCGGTGATCCTGCTAATGATGGGCTTCCCCCCCCGCTCACCTCGTGGGCTCAACGACGCCCGGGCCCTCCGCTCTTCTTTCCAGCCGCCACTCCAGGGGCTCCGCTCTCGGCAGGCTGCGTGTAGTGCCCAGGCCGCACCGCCCTCGGCCCGCGTGCTGAGTCGCGTGTATCCTCCGTCGGCCTCCCCCACCGATCGGTCAGGTCGGAGGGACCCAGGGGCAGTCCCTGATCTCCGGTCCCCCGCGCAGGTTGGTGAGGAGGAGCTGGGCGGGGGGGGCCACTCGAGACACCGTCAGCAGCTCTGGAGGCAATGTTCGTGGCCGAAGGGCATCTCCTCTCGGCTGGGCATCCAGTCGCGTATGTCTCCCGTTGGCTCCCAGTGCGGGTCTGGCAGGATCATAGGCACCGTATCCGATCGGCTCAGCTGGCGCGGCGCCGCGTATCTCAGCGCGAGGGAGCCGCCATTTTGGCTCGGGTCAGCAGCGATTTTCCGTGTGGCCGCTCGGTCTCCGTAGGGCGCCTACGAGCTCGGAAAAACAGCCAGCAGGTGCAGGAAGGTAGCAGCGTTCGATGAGGAGGAGTGCAGGCTTCGGAGGTTCTCACTTTAAGTAAGAAAACAGCTTATATTGGTCACATCGAACGGAGCGCACCCAGAGCACGTCCTTTTCACATGGCAGTTAGCCACGCCCCCAAGGCAGTGTCTTGTTTAATAAAGAATGGCACAGTTGTATACATCTGACTATACATCTGGAGATGGCATTCTTGGAAATGCTGTCTCCTTCTCTGCCTGGTGCTATGGAGACAAACAGTTGATCAGTTTTTCTTAACGGTCTGGTCTTGTTTACATAGTAAAGGACCGCCCTCCCTACATCTAGTGTGTGGAATTTTACCTCAGCTGAGCTGGTGGGGTTCTGGGAGAAAGCCGGTAGCTCAATGGACTGGTTTATGTGAAATTTAGAGATGAACTTAGGGGAGAATTTAGGGTGAGTACGTAAAACCAGTTTGTCCTTGTTTATGATAAAGAAAGGATCCTGCACCGACAATGCTTGAAATTCACTAACTCTTTTTATGGAAGTAATAGCCACTAAGGAGGCAATCTTGTAAGTCAGGTGCTTAAGACTTGACTTGTGCATAGGCTCGAAAGGGTCGCGAGTACTACAATGAGATCCCATCCTGCGATGGGTTTGAAATGGGAGGGTGGAGTCTCTTTACTCCCTCCATGAATGCTTTGATGACCGGCACTTTCCACCATGATACTTTATTGTGGGAGGTGGTATAAGCAGATAAAGCTGCCAGGTAGACTTTTATAAAGTTGAAGACTAACCCTGAATCTAGCAAGTGCAGCATATCATTTAGAATGTGGGATGGGGTACATTCTATGGTGTTTATTTATTTAGACTGGCACCAAACTACAAATTACCTCTACTTGTCGAAATAACAGTGCCCAGTTTTAGGTTTACGTGCCTCCTTCAGGATATCCCTAAACCTCTGTGGTAGGTTAAGATGTCCGAACTCTATAACCTTAGGAGCCAGACTGCCAAGTTCATAGAGTGAGGTTGAGGGTGCACCGTTATTCCCCGTGGTGAGCAAATTGGTCTGGCACGGGGGTTTGATGGGATGGCACATCACCAGTTTGCGCAGATGTGGATACCGTGGCTGTCTTGCCCACATAGGAGCAACAAGGACGAGTGTCACTTGTTCCCTGTGAATTTTGTTCACCACCTTGTTCATGAGAGGAGTGGGTGGAAAAGCGTAAGCAACCCTCCCTGACCAGTTCATCCATAGGGCGTTCCCCCTGGAGCCTGGTTGTGGGACCCATTACATGAAGTCTGGGCATTGCTTGTTTTCACTTGTAGTGAACAAGTCTAGTGTGGCGTAAGCCCACTGAGAGAAGAGATGGTCTAGTTGCCATTTGTGTTCCTCTGGTAGGGAATCTCTGCTTACTGAGTCTGCTAGTGTATTGAGTTTCACTGGAACATGTTGTGAGGATAGGAATATCTTCAGTTTGAGTGCCCATTTCTAAATCTGTTGTTCTAGTTTGGACAGACTTGGAGAATGTGTGCCCCCCTGTTTGTTGATGTAAAACATTGCTGTTATGCTTTCGGTGAGGACTTGTACCAAATTATTTGTTAGCTGCATGTCGAATGCCTGGAAGACTTTGAATACTGCCAGTAGTTCTAGCAGATTGATGTGGTTCTGCGCTGTGGCATGAGTTAACAGACCCTGAGTGGTGTGATGAAAGTGATGAACCCTCTACCCGGCAAGTAAGGTGTCTGTCATAACTATTGCTTGCACTTCTGGATTATGGAAGGGTTGGCCCTTTATCAGATTTTCCCTTGTCCACCAGCGAAGTTGTTGTATCAGTGTTGGTTAAACGACCACTAGATCATCCCACTGACCGCTTGCCTGAGACCACTGTTTCGCCAGCCACTCCTGCATGGGGCGCATGCACAGGCATGCGTGTGGTACCAGGTAAATGCAAGATGCCACCATGCCTAGCAAACGCATAGCTTTGCGTACTCTTATCTGGCGGCCGGCCTGATAATGTGACTCTTTCCTCTTAAGGGAAGACTAAAGCCTCATTTGAGTTTATTACAGCTCCTAGGAACTGTCTGGTTGTGCTTGGCACTAGGCTTGATTTTTCCCATTTATTGAGAAGCCCAATTGAAAGAGAAGATTTATAGTTCTTTGAATGTTTGACCTGCAAATCTGGGGGGTCTCCCCTGTAATTAGCCATTCGTACAGGTAAGGGTACACTGGGACTGTCTCCCTGCACAGGTATGCTGCCACCATCGCCAGTACCTTTGTGAATTCCCTTGGAGCAGATACCGAAGGGTAGCACCTTAAATTGGTAGTGCTGGTTTGCTATTTTGAATAGCAAGAATTATCTGTGCGCTGGGAACATTGAAATATGAAAATAAGCATCTTTCCTATCCAATGTTGCCATGTAGTCCCCCCCACTTTAGCAGAGGAATTGCTTCTTGTAGAATAGTCATGCAGAATTTTTGTGGATTGACATAGGTGTTTGCAGGGAGTAGGTCTAATACTGGGCGCATTGTTAGATCTTTCTTTGGCACAAGGAAGTAGGTTGAATAAATACCCGTGTTTATCTGGTTCGCCGGGACGACGTCTATGACATCCTTTAGGAGAAGCGTTGCAATTTCTTTGAGAAGGATTTGTTGTTCTTCCTTTGAGTGTGTCTTTTGGCACGGTGGATGGTTCCAGGGTCGCTGGATTAGTTCCACACAATAACTGCCCAACACAGTGGCTAGCACCCATTGGTCTGAGGTGATTCCCTCCCATGCTTGGGTGAAGTTTGAAATACGCCCTCCTACTGGAGAGGCATGGAGGGCACCTGAAGCGGGTAGTCACAGTTTTGGAGGTGTGGCTCCACATCTAGAAGTGGAGGATCTCCCCCAGCCGCGAGATTGGCGCTGTCCCCTCGGGTAGCCCTGTGAGGCTTGGCCTTGATTGTTACCCCAGGATGACCCTTGATTCTGACAATATCCTGAACCCCTCTGGGAATTTCGTCCTCTAAAGCAACGAAAATTATTGTTATTATTACCCCTTTGGCCTGTGGGTTTATCTGTAAGCTGTCTCAAAGTCTTAAGAGTATTGTGCTCTTCTTTTGCTGATTTCAGGGTGTCCTCAATGGCCTTCCCGAAGAGGACGTTGGGTTGAACAGGACTATTAAGCAGCGTTGCTTGAGTCTCCTGCTTAAAGCCGGACTGGCAAAGCCAAGCATGGCACTTAATAATAGTTCCTTCTGCAATTACTCTGCCTGCATTGTCCGTGGTGTCTAAATTAGTCTTTAGAATGCAGCTAGAGACTGCTCTGCCCTCTGCTGCTACCTGGGCCAATTGTGTCTTAAATGGTTCAGGAACTGATGACAATAGTGTGGACACCTTGTCCCACTTGTGACAGTTATAGCTTGCTAGAAGAGTAGTATTATTAGCTATTCTAGCTGAAAGGCAGCAGAAGTGGCTACTTTCCGCCCCGTGGTGTATAATCGTTTGCTCTCCTTATCAGGTGGTGCCTCAGAGGAGGTTAATGGTGTACCCGCTCTCTTTCTTGTGGTTGTTACTACAAGAGAGTCTGGTTTGAGCTGTCCCTGGTATAGAGATGGTCTCTAGGGGCAGGACGGAAGAGTTTTTTGATGCGAGGTTAACCACACACGTCTGGTTAGGAGTCTCCAGAGAAGGCTGGATCCTCCTCTGAACGGATTGCATGATGGAAATAAACTGTTTGATGTCTTTCTTATCCCCCAGAATATCCTCAACAAAGTCTTTGTCTTGCTGAGTTTCTTGTGTTTTGATCTGAAAATGCTCAGCCGCCTTAATGAGCATGTCGTTTAGAAGGGGCTGGTTGTCTATAGGCGAATCAGCCACTGGGGGGTCGTGGATGATGGGAGAGGCTATATTATACATATCCACCTCCGCGTCATCATTGCCATAAATTTGTTCTTCATCCTCCTGAACTATGTAGATGTCTTCATTGTCCTGTAAGTGACTTCAATCCAGAAATCCAACTAAGTCAATGCTTAGGATGGGATGCCCAATGGAAGCCCTTATTTATGTATTTTTATGTCAAAAGTTCTTTAAATCTGGATGACGAACCCTTATATAACGCCCCTCTCTTTGGATCTCCCCGACCTCACTGAGCCAAGAAGTAGGTTTGTTTTGCAAATTAAAAGGTTTATTTGAATAATTAAACAAGATATATATCACCCTTTTATGAACAAAATAATATTTGAATAGCACACTTATGAATATGGACGGTAATCAACAATGGATAATATTACAAAATTAACAATTTCTTTAATCTTTTGAATGTGATTGCAATGGATGGGAAAATCGCTAAATTGATTTTAATTCACTAAAAGAGATTCAGGATGAGTGATAGTTACTTGAAATTGGTTCAAGTCAACACTAGCTATGATTCATGAATGATTCTCAAATTGGAAACGAAATTCAGCAGTTGCAAACAAGAAACAGCTATTTTTACAAGTGGTGAAATGGAGCTAAATTGCAATTCGCTGCAATTTTTCTGCGTGCGTAAATCGTGATTACGGAAAAACTATAATAAACTTAGGATCTTAGCTTTAAAATGACAGTTAAATTTCGCTTCTAGGACGTGTGGTTCAAAAGTTACGGATGTTTTTGTGAGGGTAGATTTTGCAGAAATAGAATCAAGATTTCAGAAATGACAGATGCGCTTTACAGATTTGAAATGAACAGGATGGACACAAGATTCTATAAGGTAGTTCTGGACAGGTTAAAATGGTTGGAAGAGGATTACTTTAAACTAAGAGATTGGTTATGGACAGTTCTAGACTAGATACTCACTCCTAGCTTTGGAATGGGATGGGCCTCGTCAAAGATCTGGTCAAGGGGTTTGGCTTCACTCTCGCCACCAGACGGTCTCAGGCCCTCTGGGTTCTGCGTTCAGCACTGCACGGTGGTCTGCAGCTTCTTGAACTGGATCTGACGGGTCTTGGATTACAGCACTGCTTTCTGGGTCTGGATCTGGGTTCTAGCACAGAGTTCTTAGCTAGAACAGCAAAACAGCTCAGCCAGGCTGTTGAAAGGTTTGGTTAGGCCCCGTGGAAGTTTAGAGGTTAGAATCCGGTTACAAAAGATTCTGAAGGCCTGCTGAAGAGGATTCAGCTTGTGAATTAGGCCTCTGCCTCAGGGTTCTAGAGCTTGGTTCTAGAGTCTGGATTCTAAGTTCTGGTCTTTGGATCTAGATCTGGAGTCTCTATCTGGATATTGTCTGGATCTGGTCCGGCAGAGTGCTTCGCAGGAATCAGTGAGTAGTGGAAAAAATTAGTGTTTTATCTGGGTCTCAGCAGTTCCTATGTATGTGTTTCCAAAGTGGGTGGGTAGGCTGATTCTCTATGCCCAACCCCCTAAGGATTTGATAGGTTAGAGGATTCTCTGTCTTTTGACTGGAGAAAGGATCAGTGTGTCATGAGGTGTCATCATGATGCTACCGTTTACCCTCTAGGGAAGAAACTCCCCTTGCTTTTACTTAGAAAATCTCTTTTTCATAACAAACATATTTCCAAGGTGCACAACTTGTTCATAATACATACACACATCACAAATTATTTAAGGTACATTCTTCTCCAACTCTGATCTTCCTAGGAGCTTTGGTTCAGAAATGACAACTTATTCGCGATTTTGGTGGGTTTTCCAATATTGGTTCTGCACCAAATTTGATGCATGCATGCAGATCCTCTATGGGCATATTACTGTAAGTTTGTATGTTCATAGCAAAAACACTACAGCTGCAATATTAATAAATTACGGGGTTTGGTCTCAGTACATCACACAGCGTCCAGCTTAGTCTTAAATTGCGAGTGAATTTTTCATTGTCACAATCTCAAAGTTGTACATTTTTGTCAGCTTGTTACAATATTTTAGAAGCATTTTCCTTAAACATATATTTGGTGCAATGTTAAATCCACATCCCAGTCTGGTCCGCCCCCCAGAGCTGGGTGAGTCAGATGGTCACATGGCCTGCCTTCCTGTTAAAGCAGTTGTTGACCAGCCACACCCAAATCAGCATATTCTATTCAGCTGAAAGAATCCATTGTCTTGTTTCCATGCAGCAGAGCATCAGTCCAGGGTGCCTTGGCTAGTTCCAGTTCACACCAGCTTGTCAATCTCTTGACCTGGGACAGAAGGAAGCTTCTTTTGTCCAGGGAAAAGGTGTGGAATCTGTTTGATCCCAGTGTGGGAACACTTTTTAACTCTGCCACCAATGTCTACAAATTGTTTTTTCTTACAATATAACCCACATTTTTAATACATACATTAAACAATTGCTTCCTTCATGTCATTTCAGAATATAGTTTTAAATTGTCTCCACCGCTTAGGCTTCTGATAGCAAGTATTTTTTAGGCATAGTTTGGGTCCAGTTGTTCAGTTTTTCAAAGAATATGGTTTTAAAACGCCGGCTTCTGGTAGGGTGAGTACCGGTATTGCACCCGTTTTTGACAGCTGTCTTTACATCAGTATCTTTAAACAGGGATTTATCTTGATAGCATATCATTCTTGATGACATTGTGTTGATGTGGATTCTTGCAGTAGAATAATGTGGAACACCCAACAAGAAGGTTGGATCTTTTTGGTGATTTGTGAGCCATGATTTTAGCACATTTTGACAATCAAGAAAATGAATTCCCAAACAGCTCTGTGCTGCTTTTGGCAATCAGCATTGCTTTTTCCAAGTGGTTTCAGGCTGCTTTGTGGATGGCCCAATGGTAGTTTTAGGCAGTGATCACCTGTGCTCACTAAGATAGGAAAAAGTGGATGGCAGCCTATATTTCAGATTTTTACTGCGCATTTTTGGATGGTTTTGAGCAAGCAGCATGCTTTCCAGTGGCCATTCTGATGTTTCTGCTGCCAGCAATGCACAGTACTGTTGCAGGGCTTGGATGAGTGGGTTGATGCATCCCACAAGCCCCCCTCTTGCGATGGCCATTGTACTTTCATTGATGGAACTTCGCAAGACTGGGATGTCCGCATCATCTCTCCGGATTCCACAGATGGCAAAGTTCAGCATCTTGTCCTCCATCAGGGGTGATCGATCTGTTCTCCTTGTCAGTCCTGATGGGAGTATTGAGCGATACCCCGGGCCCCTCGGGTCTTTGCTCCCGGTCCCCGGTCGTCCTCTTTGGTCAGTCTCCATGGTTTATCTCTCCTAGGATGACAAATCAACAAGGCAACAACATATTCGTAGACATTTCCCCACCACTATTAATGTAGTGGGGTGGGCATATACATTTTATAAATCAGGAGACATTTGCATTTTTATTATTGTATTTTATAGACTATATGTGAAATATTTTAGGGTTGGAATTGTATTGATCTGGAGCGGCCTCCTCTGGAGTTTCAGAGGACTCCTCCAGTTGCTACAGAGTGTGCCTAGGGTGGCAACACTTTAGCTGATTAAGATGGACCCACTTATCTTCCCCCTCTGCCAAACTGCCTTTGGGGATGCAGATCTTGTGGGCGACTGGTGAGATCTTGTCTAGAATTTCAAAAGGTCCCTTCCAGGCAGGCAGAAATTTCCGCTGTTTGGCCTGGTTCCTTTGGAAATTGTATAGATAGACCCGGTCTCCTACATTGTATTCCTTCCTGGTAGTCTTTAAGTCATAGTGGGTCTTCATGCTATCGGCTGATCTTTCTAGATTTCGCTGAGCATAGGCAAAAGCATGTTGAAGGTGTTTTCTTAAATTTTCAACATACTCATGAGTTGTGGAGGAATTCTATCAGTTTGAATGTGGGAATAGCTGGATCTTTTGGGAGTTGGCGGAACATGGCTTCGCTGATGAAGCTCTTACCGTTGTTCACACACACTCGGGCGAGAACAGAGTCCTTCCCATCATTTAACTGAACAGGGATGAACAACTGCTCTCCAATTTGCTGAATATCAGCCAGGCTCTGAGATGATTTCTCATCTTTCTGGACAATAGGAGTGGGAATGTCTGATTGTGGATTAGTAAAGAATTTCAGAGTGTTTCCTTCCAGTGTGGAATGCCACCTTAAACTGGAAGGAAGGTTGATTTTCAGAAATAGAGAGGACCCCCCATCACCAGTTTGTTGTCCTACTGCTATTACGGTCATGTCTGGAATTTGGTTGTTCTGGAAGTGAAATTCGGCTTGGTCAGATTTTTGTTCAACCATGTGGCATGTGCCGTTTAAACTAACATGGTTGACACTCTGTTTTAATTTTATTGGTCGGCTAGTCTGGGTCCAGAGGACCTTGTTTACGCAATCTATTAGGGGTGACAACGTTCTAAGGAGGTCATTCCCTAGTAAACAAGGGGTGCCCTCTGGAGTCACTACTATGACCGGGTGTTTCACCTTGTGTTGCCCAATTTTAATGTCCAAATCCGCAGTCCTGAAGTTGTCTAGGAGGAGAGGTGAGAGGAATTTGGTATTTCTCCCCCCTTCCTGAATTTAATTCATCACAGGCCTTTCTGGACAGAAAGATAGCTTGGGATCCAGTGTCCACCAGTGCCAATATTGTCCCCTGACCCTGTACTTGTACCGGGGCATAGTACCTTCCCTGCTTCTCCGCAAGGGGGCACAGATAATGCACATTTTTGGACAACTGGTGGGCTAATTTTCTGGTTTTGGACATGGAGAGAGAAGAGATTTGGGCAGAATTCTGTGGGGAGTCTTGGGAATCTGAAAGAAAAAGTTGGCAACTAGAAATAGGAGAAGTTTTGGGTTCCCCTGGTTCCGGTTCTGGGCCGCTCCCCCTTTTTGGAGGCAGTCACCAGGATGGGTTTGAACCAGGGGATTTTCTTGCTGTTGGTTCTGGGATGGGATGATGGGCGGCACTAGCTCAGTTCTCACATCTACCCAGTCTGTATGTGAATCTCTTGGGACCCATTTTTCTTTGGGAGGAGTTCCCCCATCTCTGAAGGAGAAGATTATTTTCCCAGGATCCTCTGAGGATCCCTCTCCTTCAAATTGGAAGATCTGTACCTCCTCCTCAAAGTGGGTCTGTTTGGGTCCTTCGTTTCTCCTACCCCCCACCCCCTCTACTCCTTGGGTGGCAGACTTTCAGGGGTAGGAGATTTTGTTTCCGGTTCCTGGGTTTCCAGGGGCTGTTTACAAGTGGGGAAGGAAGCTTTCTCCAAGGCTTTACACCCCCTTCCCCTTGTGCCTCCTCCCTGGGAAGCGGTGGGTTGTCGGGGTGCTGCCCCCGTCATTGTTCTAGAGCACCAGGTCCAGAGTTTAGGGCATTCTGCAGCGGCATGCTCATCTGGGGGTTCTGCTGAGCCCTCAGCATGCAACCCAGATCCTGTGCCATATTTTGGACCTGGCGCTCTAACTGTGAAACCCGCTCAGGCTGATACGGGGTTCTGTTTTCTCCCCTGGTCTGATCCCGGGAACGGTAGCTATCCCTTCTCTGGTAGTACCCCGGGTTGGGAAGATTTGGGTACCCCTCCACCCTTGGCCCAGATTAGGTGGTCTGGGCTCAGGGAAGTGGGGAAGAAGGATGGATGATTTTGGGGTTGGACATTTTGTGGATACCTGGGGAAAAAGTTCTGCCCAGGATTTGGTGAATTTCTGTCCTCCTGGGGGAAGTTAGGAGGGAAGTTCCCTGGGTTAGGTGCTTGGTTGGATCCCCCCCTTGGGCTGGAGGAGTCCACAGATAACCCAGGATGCGTCGGTTTCCCTTGTAGCAGGGACTTACATAGTCAGGGGAGTGAGGGACCCCATTTGTGGGACTACCTCCTTGGCTCCCTGTCTGTGACTGGCCGAGGGCCTTCTGGGTTTGGTATTATTCTGTGTAGGCAGGTTTTTAGGCCCCCCATCTCCAAATCTAAAATGGGGGCAACCTTTACCTCTGCCACCTTGGCAGCAGCAGGGGTGCTGGTCGGTTTGGGGCTTTTCTGGGCATTATTTTTATTTTCTATGGGCTTCTGCACCTCATAGATTTGGGTGGCCTGTTCAATGACCCAGTCTAGTGATCTTTTCTCATGAAAATCTCTCACTAGCTGGGTCATGATGTATTTGGGCAAGGCATGGAAAAACGTATGAACAAATTCTTTGCTATCCGTGCGCACCCTTTTGGTAGTCTGCGCAAAGGCACGCTTCAAATCCTGCACAAATTCTTGTGGGGCCTGATCCTCCCCAAATTGTAAATTGTAGGCTCCCTTGCGAGCCTCTTGGGGATTTCAATGAACAGAGAAGTGCTTTAAGATGGCCGCCCTGTAGGTGGACCATCTTGAATGATTTTGATCCTCCAGCCCCGCAAAGAAACTGGAGTATTCGGGGGAGAATGTTCATTTTACGTACTGAATGCAGCTACTGCTGTCTTTCAAATGGAAAGTCTCCATCATTTGCTCAAAGAGCTCCAAGTGTTCCCAAACAGAATACTTGGAGTTCTTATGATAAGGAGCGATGACGCTCCTCATTGCTTTGATCTGTTTTAAGGGGTGCTTAAGCAAGGCCCTTTTTGCCTTCTTGGCCTTCTTGGTTCGGGTAACCCTGGTCCGTTCATCCTCTGACTCAGAAGCACTGCTCCCAGAGGTGCCCGTCTGATCTTCAAGGTTTTCCTGGATTCTGCAAGCCTGGGAATAGCTGGCAGAATGTGGGGACCTAGTCTCCTGTGTCCTGGGACGCTCAGAGGAGTCTTCTTATTCCTCCATGCTCCCAGGATTTGATAGGAACCCCCCTCACTGACCTAACTGGGCAGAGGTTTTCAGGATGCCCTTAGTGGGCCTACTCTCCTGGGGTTCCCCACTAAACCTCACAGTACTTTGGTGCCCATACCCGGATGCCCGCCCATCCATTCCTGGGAGGTACTGGCCTATGAGCCCCATACTTCTGGCTGGATAGTAATCTGCCATCCCCGTGGCTCTGGGCTCATGTGCACCAGGGGACATGGGGGTGGCAGAGTCCAGGGACTGGGAGAGATGAAGGCCTCTGGTACTAGGGCTCCTGAGGTTATGCTCAGGTGTTTCCCTTTCCCAGCGAACCTCATCTCTATCAGCCCCTGCTCCCTGTTGCCATGCAAGAGCCTGTGCTTTCAGTTCCTCAATCAAGGTCTTACTAGACTCTATCCGTCTCTCCTGCATGGCTTCCTGTTGCTGAAGCCTATCATTGTGCTGACAGAGAGCCTCATTTTCCCTCTGTGCTTCCTGGTTGGTCCTGGAGTACTGGGTCAGTCTTTGCTGCAGGAGAGTTACCTCCTGAGTCCCATCCCAACTGGCCTGCTCCTTTCTTGCCAGAGCATCTTCCACCCTCCTGGTGTGCTCTAACAAGCTTTGATGCTCTTTTTGGAGGTCACCCAGTCCCTGGAGGGCCAGGTGATTTTCTTCCAGCTTGCCTTTTAAGTGGCAGACTTCCTGGCCTAAGTTGTCCCTTTCCTGAGCAAGAGCCTGCCTCTGTGCCACCAGGTCATCCCTCTGCCTTTGAAGGGCACCAGCTTTCTGGCGCTCTTCAACAAACTCTGCATGGGTATCCAGGTCTTTCAAAATCAATTTATTGCTCACCTCTTTTTCTTTATCCAATTGGCTTTGCAGGGTGGCTACCTGCTTTGTGCATGCCCTGTTGAAATCTATCTGTTGCTCCAGCTTTCTAGCGCTCTTCATCAAACTCTGCCTGGGTATCCAGGTCTTTCAAAATCAATTTATTGCTCTCCTCTTTTTCTTTATCCAATTGGCTTTGCAGGGTGGCTACCTGCTTTGTGCATGCCCTGTTGAAATCTATCTGTTGCTCCATCTTTTTCTGGCTCTGCAGTAGGGAGTCCAAACCTTCTTGATACTCCTTCTGCAAGGCCAGAATTCTGGTATCCTGGTCTGCCCTTTCCTGTTGCAGGATACCCATATCTTCTTTTATTTTAATTATATACTGCCTACTATCATTTTCTGACTCCTGGCTCCTCTGCAGCCTCTGCTCAGAAGAGTCCGTAAACAGATTGGGCCTTTTCTAATGCCAACAGTTGCCTACTTGCCAGATCTTGGCCTTCAGCACATCTGTCCTGTATGGCTCCCATATATAAATATAAATATGCCGCTACCATGGCAATCTTGTTGTGCTCATCCTTGGCCTTTGGGGCCATATATAGTTCACTCAGGGCCACTTGTAAGGGACCCTGATCTCTCCAGTTATCTAACCCAGTTGCAGTAACCTGTTGTGTGATTGCCTGCAACCACACATTCTGGTCCTGCTCAGTCCATTCACCTCTCACAAACAACTTATGCAAAAGGTGCTCTCTAGCTATCTTGATATCTACCAATGTCGCCATTCTGGAAATTGATTTCCTTCCTGACTTACAGAAGTTTATTATTTTATTTTGCAAATTAGACCGTTTCCTGAGAGCGTTCCTTTTTGAGGGGTGCTTTTACAGCGTAACACAGCATGGTAGCCCAACGGGATTTATGTATCCTGTCAGTTAGCACACTGTATTAAGCTGCCCAAGTGGTAGATCTAATCCAGAATTCCCGGACGAGCCCTCAATCTGCAAGTGACTTCAATCCAGAAATCCAACTATAACGCCCCTCTCTTTGATCTCCCCGACCTCACTGAGCCAAGAGGTAGGTTTGTTTTGCAAATTAAAAGGTTTATTTGAATAAACAAGATATATATCACACTTTTATGAACAAAATAATATTTGAATAGCACACTTATGAATATGGACGGTAATCAACAATGGATAATATTACAAAAGTAACAATTTCTTCAATCACTTATGGAGTATGGCTATGAAGGATACTGTAGCAGAGAATACTTTACGTGATTCAAGGAAATGCAATAATGGGAAAGAATGCAACACAGAAATAGACTTGATATGATTTCAATCAAAAGATAAAATGGTCACTTTTCCCCTGTGACTGCTCACTCCCCCCTATGCAATATGAATAGGTGGAAATGAGGGCACACAGGTTTCAGGAATACAATCAAGAATGCAGTTCAATTCCAGTTCCCCCCAGCAAGCTTAGAGAAAACAGGTATGATTTTAAAACACAGGTCAAAACGCTTTTGAATGTGATTGCAATGGATGGGAAAATCGCTAAATTGATTTTAATTCACTAAAAGAGATTCAGGATGAGTGATAGTTACTTGAGATTGGTCCAGGTCAACACTAGCTATGATTCATGAATGATTATCAAATTGGAAACGAAATTCAGCAGTTGCAAACAAGAAACAGCTATTTTTACAAGTGGTGAAATGGAGCTAAATTGCAATTCGCGGCAATTTTTCCGCGTGCGTAAATCGCGATTACGGAAAAATTATAATAAGCTTAGGATCTTAGCTTTAAAATGACAGTTAAATTTCGCTTCTAGGACGTGCGGTTCAAAAGTTACAGATGTTTTTATGAGGGTAGATTTTGCAGAAATAAAATCAAGATTTCAGAAATGACAGATGCGCTTTACAGATTTGAAATCAACAGGATGGACACAAGATTCTATAAGGCAGTTCTGGACAGGTTAATATGGTTGGAAGAGGATTACTTTAAACTAAGAGATTGGTTATGGACAGTTCTAGACTAGATACTCACTCCTAGCTTTGGAATGGGATGGGCCTCGTCAAAGATCTGGTCAAGGGGTTTGGCTTCACTCTCACCACCGGATGGTCTCAGGCCCTCTGGGTTCTGCGTTCAGCACTGCATGGCGGTCTGCGGCCTCTTGAACTGGATCTGATGGGTCTTGGATTACAGCACTTCTTTCTGGGTCTGGATCTGGGTTCTAGCACAGGGTCCTTAGCTAGAACAACAAAACAGCTCAGCAAGGCTGTTGAAAGGTTTGGTTAGGCCCCGTGGAAGTTTAGGGGTTAGAATCCGGTTACAAAAGATTCTGAAGGCCTGCTGAAGAGGATTCAGCTTGTGAATTAGGCCTCTGCCTCAGGGTTCTAGAGCTTGGTTCTAGAGTCTGGATTCTAAGTTCTGGTCTCTGGATCTAGATCTGGAGTCTCTATCTGGATATTGTCTGGATCTGGTCCGGCAGAGTGCTTCGCAGGAATCGGTGAGTAGTGGAAAAAATTAGTGTTTTATCTGGGTCTCAGCAGTTCCTTTGTATGTGATTCCAAAGTGGGTGGGTAGGCTGATTCTCTATGCCCAACCCCCTAAGGATTTGATAGGTTAAAGGATTCTCTGTCTTTTGACTGGAGAAAGGATCAGCGTTTCATGAGGTGTCATCATGATGCTACCATTTACCCTCTAGGGAAGAAACTCCCCTTTGCTTTTACTTAGAAAATCTCTTTTTCATAACAAACATATTTCCAAGGTGCACAACGTGTTCATAATACATACACACATCACAAATTATTTAAGGCACATTTTTGTTCAACTTTGATCTTCCTATGAGCTTTGGTTCAGAAATTACAACTTATTCGCGATTTTTGTGGGTTTCCCAATATTGGTTATGCACCAAATTTGATAAATACATGCAGATCTGGGCATATTACTGTATGTTCTTATGTTCATAGCAAAAACACTACAGCTGCACTATTAATAAATTCCGGGGTTTGGTCTCAGAACATCACACGGCGTCCAGCTTAGTCTTAAATTGTAAGTGAATTTTTCATTGTCACAATCTCAAAGTTGTACATTTTTGTCAGTTTGTTACATTATTTTAGAAGCATTTTCCTTAAACATATATTTGGTGCAATGTTAAATCCACATCCCAGACTGGTCCGCCCCCCAGAGCTGGGTGAGTCAGATGGTCACATGGCCTGCCTTCCTGCTAGAGCAGTTGTTGACCAGGCACACCCAAATCAGCATATTCTATTCAGCTGAAAGAATCCATTGTCTTGTTTCCAGGCAGCAGAGCATCAGTCCAGGGTGCTTTGGCTAGTTCCTGTTCACACCAGCTTGTCAATCTCTTGACCTGGGACAGAAGGAAGCGTCTTTTGTCCAGGCAAAAGATCTGGAATCTGTTTGATCCCAGTGTGGGAACACTTTTTAACTCTGCCACCAATGTCTACAAATTGTTTTTTCTTACAATATAACCCACATTTTTAATACATACATTAAACAATTGCTTCCTTCAAGTCATTTCAGAATATAGTTTTAAATTGTCTCCACCCCTTAGGCTTGTGATAGCAAGTATTTCTTTGGCATAGTTTGGGTTCAGTTGTTCATTTTTTCAAATAATATGTGGTTTTAAAACGCCAGCTTCTTGTAGTGGTATTGCACCCATTTTTGACAGCTGTCTTTACGTCAGTATCTTTAAAAGGGGATTTAGCTTGATAGCATATGATTCTTGCTGACATTGTGTTGATGTGGATTCTTGCAGTAGAATAATGTGGAACACCCAACAAGAAGGTCGGATCTTTTTGGTGATTTGTGAGCCATGATTTTAGCACATTTTGACAATCAAGAAAATGAATTCCCAAACAGCTCTGTGTTTCTTTTGGCAATCAGCATTGTTTTTCCAAGTGGTTTCAGGCTGCTTTGTGGACGGCCCAATGGTGGTTTTAGGCAGTGATCTCCTATGCACACTAAAATAGGCAAAAGTTAATTGCAGCCTATCTTTCAGATTTTTACTGCGCATTTTTGGATGGTTTTGAGCAAGCAGCATGCTTTCCAGTGGCCATTCTGATGTTTCTGCTGCCAGCAATGCACAGTACTGTTGCAGGGCTTGGATGAGTGGGTTGATGCATCCGACAGTCCGTATCTGGGTCATAGAGATCAATGTAGGGTGGCTCCTGCTGGGATGGAATCTCCAGGGTATCAGGATGAGCCCTCTTATGAGGGGGCTGTGAAGAAGGGGCACCTGCATGAGTTTGTGAACCTGAGGCTAATGTCGTGGGAGGGGTGTTCTTTAAGCTTTGTAAAGAATCTGGGTTTCTTTCAAAAAAGTCTGCCACAAAAGACATCCTCCTCATGACTCTACCAATGTCCTTGCATGTCCATGTGGCAGAGCTGGGAATGGAAAAGGGTCTTGTGGAAGTGCCTGACTCTGAGGTGTGACTTGGACCTGAGATAAGGGCTGTCCTTTGTTCTTTGGAGAGGCTTACAAAGATTCCCCCTCATGTTGATGAGAATACCTTTCCCTATGTGAATGGGAGTCTTTTTCCCTGTTTGTAGAATGAGATGTTTCCTTTTGATGGGTCATAGAAGAGTGTTTCATGGACTCTTTTCCCTTCTGCGGGCTTTTTGGCATGTGCTTTTTTACCAGGTGGGCTAATGCCGTCAGTACTGAGCCTTTTGCCGATTTCGACAAAGAAACTCGAACCTCGGGTGTGGAATGGCCCGACGCCTCATTCAGGTGTGGATTTAGGCATGACATCTGTGCTGTCTTTCAACAGTCGGGGCCTGTCCTGTGGCGATCGGGACCTCAAGTGCCCAGAGGACAGGGAACTTGTGGACCTCTTCCTAGATGTTGTGTGTGGGCCCTTAGTCAACGTCTGCATCGAGTCTCGTACCTTGACTGTGTGATTAGTAGTAGTAGGGGTTGTGTGAGTGCTGATGCCACCGGGGGTCGTCCCCGTAACAGGGCCGCCGGCCTGTCTGGTGGGGTCAGGGGCTTGTGCTTGGGAAACTAACATCTCCCCATCACTGCCATTGCTGAAGGTACCCTCCACGTACATGATGGCTTCGGCCTGCATGGCGTGGTGGTCCAAGCATTTTGTTTTACGGTCCTTCAACTTTTTTCGGTTTAAAGAGCCTGCAGGCTCGACAGTTCTCCTCAACGTGATCTCGTGGGAGGCAGAAATTGCACACTGTGTGCTTGTTGACCCGCGAAAATGTTTTCTTGCAACTAGGGCAGAACTTGAAAAGGGCTCTATCTATCCATGATTATATTAAATGGCAGCTAGGTGTATATAATGTATGAAAAGGAGTAAATGCATTCTTCAATGTCCTCCCCCTCTCTCCCTACTATGTGGGCCTAAGCCCAATGCAGCCCTCCTGGGCGGAATGGATCCGTTGATAGGAGCCTTATTCGAAGGTCGTTTTCTTTCGCTGTTGTCGAAGCTGATATAGATAGTCAGTGACTGGATTTTGCGTACATCTACGATGGCGGAAAAAAACAATCTGAGGGACCTTGACGCGTGAAGGACCATGGGTACAGTGGACGCCACAGTAGGGATAGTATTACTGGCACGCCCTGTCGACGTCCCTTTTCGAATTTCGAAAACAACAACTGTAATACTCTGCAGTTTCAACTAGATGTTGGCCTATGCACAGCATGTGATCTAAGCAGATTCCACAAGCCTCACGAATATATATATATATATTCACTGCAAAAAAAACTTTGTTGAGGGGATGTTATGGTTAAGTTGCCCTACGAATAGCCTGTGCACTTCATTAAAATAAGATTTCGCCCTCCCCATTGTGGTTCAAATAAAAGCCTTCTTCGCTTTCCATTGCAGGCTGCAGAAAGCAAAAAAGAAACTGTGTTACCGTTATGGCAGCACCACATTTGTGTTCCTTGATAAATGTGTGGTTATGAGCAAGACTTTTACCAGAAAGGCAGTCCCTGGTGGACATGGCGACCTCAATGCAATGTTTTCTCCCTTGCAGTAAACGCCAGTAGCCATATCCCCGACATTGTGGCCACAACCCATACATAGAGGCTACCCCTCAGAGACGGAAGCTGTACCGTTAAATATGAAAAGACTATCACATGCACAACACAAAGCTTTTCAGTCGTTGTCAATGACATTTACATACATGTGTTGTACATGTACTAATTTCTTTCTGTAAAAATGTGCATAAAAACAGCAAAGGAGTAATGTACTTAAGTTGACATAAAATGCCAAACAAACTCTGTGATGCGAAGCGCAATGACGTCAGAAATACTGGATGCAACACCATTACCACTCACCTTTCGACACATAATTTTGTAAGTGACACAGGTGGAAAGGTGTGAAGATATGTGTATTGGGAGGGTGTAACCATATTTTATTGTACAAAGATTTCTATGCATAGGGCATCTGGGTGACAGAAATTTGGCTGACGGTGACAGAAATTGGCCTGACGGCACTAATGCATATGAGATGGGCCTGACCCTCCCGTAGCCAATGCAAGTGGTATGGAGTACCTTTCTCCATAACGTTCCTTGGCAGCTTAAACAAATGCGTCCATATGGACGAACGTGCCGTGATGTAGCACCTACAAAAGAACACATTACCACCTGCAACGTAGCATGCCACATTGTGAAAACAGAGAGTAAATTTGTAAAGAAAACACTAACATTTAAAAATGTGTCCAGTAGTTTAATTTCACAATAAACTGAGCAAAATCATCGCCCTATGCAAGTAGTAAAGTAGATTTGTTTCACAATGAACTGTGCGAAAAGGTGGCACTATTCACTTTTCCATAGAAGTATTAAGTTTGTCTATTTGGTCGACAATGAGAATGTTAAAGGTCACGTTGTTTTTTTCCACACACAGAAAGTAAGCGTTGCCGCCGTTTTCTTCACACATTGATATGCAAGACGACGTCAACCGCTGTGATCTACAACACCAGAAAGGATGGAATGTCACTTCTTATAGCGAGAGCAGCGTAGGGACACAGAGGGCCCACATGATCATCCCAGTGAATTATGACACTCAGACAGCCGGTTATGAACAGTTGCATTTGACGGTTAAAGAAGCCGTCACTTGGCATCTGTAATCCGTGACAATCACAATAGGGAAGGAAGTATCTGAGGAGGAAATGGGAATTAAACGATGTATGAATACGCAACCTTTGGATAAACCACAGTTGTACTACATAACATTTTCAGTAAAAAAGTAATTCAATAGGAGGAAATGTATTGGGACCCTAGGGACGGCGACAATGTGCAAGGTCCATAATTGGAAAAATAAATGGAACGGCACAGAAAACTGGAACGTCGTTATTAATAATGCAATTTTTGTTTGGAAGTAGCTGTGCGGTGAAAGGGGAAATAAAACGTTTATCACTGCACAACCTGTGCACAAAACAAAATTGTAACACATACCTTTTTTATTAAATATTATTTTAATTTGAGGAAATGTAGTGGCACCCTACAAACGGTGACAATGTGCAATGTCCATAATAGGAAAAAAATTGCAACGGCACATAAAACTTGTAAAACATTAGGGAAAATATATTTTTTTTTTACAAACTAAAACATAACGTCAATTCGGTATATAGGCGGCAAAAATACACTTACATGATGTGGAGCACCTCCATTGCATTCGCTGTAGTCAGACACTAGTGTATGTGGAAGACTGGCTGTTCGGGAACTCATTTCTCATGGTCGGTGCAAACATTTTTGAAGCATAACCTTATCAAACGATATGTTTTTCAAACTGTTACTCCCTACATTCTTTCTACTCTTCCCCTGTACCTCAAAGTTAAAAAACAAGGGACCCTTATGGGTATCCACAAATATGCGGCCGTACTGAGCTCGTGTTGAAAAGAGAAAATGCAGTGGCCTTCACTCCGAATGCAAATACATTCTCATTTTGCAACAACATATCAGCGTCTATTTATGGGAACCGCTACTGCCGTACACGTGCAGAAGGACTGTGTGTACGAAATAGAGCAGGTTGCTGCCTCAGATTCCCGCCAGTTCACCGCAGTAATGTTGTTTATGTATTGTAAAATGGACGCAGTAAGTTCATTTCGTACAATGAGTAGCAAGTCCCATTGTACCGCATGACAGTGCTAACAAGAATACTTCAATGTTTGACTTTCTACTACCACGTCTCATTAACGTTCACCTTTCTAAACAGTGTTCCATAAGTGTTATGAGTGCATTGGTGCCTTCTTCGTTTAGATATGTTAGCGTTGATATTCGCGTTCAACAGAAAACCAAGTAAACATGGCGGACGTATCGAAAGATTACGACGCACTTCACGCTGTGCCACAACCAATCGGTGAAAGCGCAATATGGTTGCGGGCAGCATGCCAAGGAATAGCTAATTGCAATCTTCTCCACGGAGCGAACATGGAAGTGTGACCGTGGAGCGGACATATATCACAAATTTTTAGAGACATACTTTTTGATTGTTTTTTAAGGGAACTACTGCAAGGATTGTCACAAAAATTGCAAAAGCACGCTTTCGCACCCAAGCCCCTGCCACTGCCTCAAATTTGGTGCAAATCCATCCACGGTTTGGCCTGTAGCCGTGCGCAAAGACCCCCCCCCCTATAACTTTGCCCCCCCTGGACCAAACATCACCAAACTTTGCAAAAGAATTCAGAGTGGGCCATATACTATGCAAAGTTTGGTGAGGATTCGTCCAGGGTGAGCGAAGTTATAAGCCGCCCAAAAAGTGCACTTCCTATGGAAACAGCAACTTAACCATAACTACACAGCCACTGCCGTGTAGTGTCTGTGTAATATATATATATATATATATATATATATATATATATATATATATATATATATGTATATATATATATATATATGCAAAAAATGGAGGAAACACCACAACGGTGAGGAGCAGTACTCCGAGTCAACAGCATTCGTCCTGCATTGATGAAAAAAGAAACAATCAAGCTTTGAGGTCAAATGACTACAAGTTCATTGTTATTAAAACAAAATAAGAAAATGACCGCATACAGCAGAGGCAGTACACCAGTTAAACGTGTCCTATGAGATGCGTTTCGCGCTTTACATAGCGCTTGTTCACATACAGGAGGCGAGACAAACAGGATTTAAAAGCATAACGGTAGTCCTATCACTATGTTGAGCATAACCCATACACCATTACCAGCTCAATGACAACCATGGCAGACATCTTACAATGAAGTAACAGTGTCAGTCATTCAGGAAGATAAAAGCAAATGTGCCAAATTGTATACGTGAAAGCAGAAGTCTGCCAATGCAGCAACACAGTGCATGTAAATGCGACAACAGGTTAAAAACAAGGGAACAGAAGAAAAAGAAAAAGAAAAATAAAAAAGGTGAGGAAGGACAGTGGGGGTTGACCAAAGGAAACCCATGGTGTATACTCTGTGAACAGTCAGAATGGGTATCCATAAATTACAGAAGATGGTCAATCAATACAGCCTCCTGTAACTGCAAATGTCAATGAGTCTGTACACACGCGGGAATGTAATGTGCTAGTGCAAATAACAAACATCAGTAGTCTCAATGCAGCTATAAATTGCACAAAATTAAGAGCAATAAAGTGCCGATGCTAACAACTGTACTGAACAACTATGCAAAATCCGACCTAAACGGGACAGTAATTTGTGCAAAGCAGCAAAGTAAAGTGCAAGTGTCTATGTAAATACATGTGCAGACGTAGCATGATCTAAAAAGCAATCAAATGCAAAGACTAGCAGTTATATTGGACAATGATGCCAAATCCGACCATAATGGTACATAAATGTGTGCAAAACAGAATGAGAAAGTGCAAATGCATCAAAAATATTACAAAATAAACCCCCCGGTACAATAAGACCAGACAGACATTAATGACAAATGTAGATAACAGAAAACAAAGGAGGCAGAGTCACAAAATCATGTGGTACATAACCAATAATGAAAAATAAACAGCAAACCCCAAAACTGTCATACCCCAAGATATAAAGCCCCCCATAAAGCCTGCATTAACAACCACATTGTCAAAACCTACAACTATATGCAATGCCCCATGTATCATGCCATACAAATAAATGCAGCTGCCAGCATACACCAGTAGGGAGTCAATGGAGGCAAAAAGTCCACAAGCGATCAACAAAAAGAAAGGAGCGCAAACAAAGCCCAACCCACATAAGGCATCAAAAAGATAAAAGACAAGAAAAACCTGCAATAGAAAATATAATCAATTGACCAAACAATGATAATTAATGACAAGATTGAAAACATCAATTAATTTGTTAAACTCCCAAAAAAGTATACAATTCCTCATCAATATTGTGACCCCTGGGCACTCTAGTATCAAAGTCGAGAATATATTTAATCTCCAATTGTTGCAATTTCAAAATACGATCACCCCCTCTAGGATGTTTGGTGACGTGTGCTACAGCAAAGAAAGTCAATAGTTGGAAATCATTCTCATGTTGTTCCTTAAAATGTTTTTCCATCGGATATGATGGATTGGAATTTTCTATTTCCCTTAAGTGTTGGAGTATTCTCAACTTCAATTTGCAGGTGGCACTGCCCACATAACATTTCTGACATGGGCAGCAAAGGAAATAAACCACAGTTGATCAGTTGTTTGACAGTACAAACTGTGTCAGTGATGGGATGAATGTACGTTTTTTAAACAAGAGCATGAACACAGACTTTATATTTTCGAACACTTGGTGAAACCTGAAGCAGGCCCTGAAAGCCAATTATTTCCAACATGGTGTTTTCCTACTGCAGGTAGAAAGCTAGAAACCAACATGACCTTAAGGGATGGTGCCCATTTGTAAGTGAGCACTGGACGAGTGGAAAGTAACAAAGGTAAATCCTTATCCATAATAAGGATATGCCAGTGTTTCTGAATGATTTGTCTAACCCTTGAAGAGGACCTGTCAAAAGTGATGATGAGGCATGGATCTTCACTAAATGTAGATTTAATGGACCTAGTACCATGGAGCAATACTTCCCTCTGAAGTGTTCTCTCCTTGATATAGGCATTGTTGGCAACCCTTTGGGCATAACCTTGTGCCAAAAAATAAGAGATAGCCAAAGCACAGCTGTGATCAAATTGGGTGACATCTGTACAATTCCGACGATAACAAATAAACTCACTGTATGGAATACTCTTCTTGCAACTGGATGGGTGATTACTCATCGCATGCAAGGGGAGCCCAGTGTTGTTAGATTTTTTGTAAATAGAAGTATACCAACCTAAGGTGTCCAGAGTAACAGTGACACCTAGATAAACAATTTCTTTGCAACTGTGACTTTCCGTGAATCTAAGATTGGCTGAATTGATGTTAATAAGTCTGACAAAAGATAACCACTCCATCTCAGAACCACTCCAAATAATATTTATTGTGCATTAGTCAGAATAAAATCTTGACTTTTTACACAATACAAAAAGAAAGAAAAACAAAACGCAAGCAACATAAACATTTAAAACATCATCAATATACTGCCATGTCGGAACATTAACAGAAAGAAGATCAGACGAAAAGGTAGCTTCCCACCACCCCATAAGAAGGTTTGCGTACAATGGAGCAAAGGTACTGGCAGTACCTCTAACCTGCCAAAAATAACCATAACAATTCCAAAATCATGGTGTTGTGTCCAAGAAAATTAAGAGAACGCGTGTCCAAAAAACACTTGCAAGCATGAATCCCCACATTGTGATTGATCGAGTTATACAGGGAGACAGCATCAAGTGTGGCCAACATAAGCCCTTCTTCCCACCGTACCTCATTGATATGTTGCAAAATGTCCTTTGTATCATCTCAGACAGTATGGAATAGCTAAGGGTGGATCACCATCGATGTAATTTGTGGTTCTCCAGGGGTTGCAGCTGTGAACCCTGGTGACTCCTCTGTGACCTCTAGCACTGCCTCTGCGAACCCTGGTCAAGGATTGCAGAGTCAATTTGTACAACTTCTATACAAATCCTGATTTCAAGAACCGCTCGAAAGAGAACACTGAATCCGGAAATCCCGTGTAAACCTCACCCAATCAAAACAAAACACAATGTAACCATGGCTCAGCCATGAACACATCTCAATTGTGCACTTTATATTCACAAAACAAAGATAAATAAAACAGTTAATCAATCTCAATGCACAAACGCAAGCACTTAGGGGGTAATTCATGGATTATTTGCGCCAAAAAAAAATGGGATTTGTGCGCCATTCTGCCCGCAAATCCCTGTTTAACAAATGGGGATTTGCGGGCAGAATGGCACACCAATCCCCATTTGTTAAACAGCGATTTGCGGGCAGAATGGCGCACAAATCCCATTTTTTTGGTGCAAATAATTCATGAATTACCCCAAAAATCTCCTTAATACAACCCCCTGCAGATTTCAATTTAATTTGGAAAGTTTTTTTTGGAATATGTATATATTTTTTTATTCCTAAATGTACTTGAAATACTCTTCAACCCCTAACTTGCAACCGTACTGATTAGCACATCTCAATGTATTATAGATTACAAGTATTTACTCTTTCTTTTCCCTGTTTGTGTGGCTTCTCGATCTCAGCAAAACTGTTACAAAAACGAATAATCTGATTTTAGCCATAGAGTGAGGCTTTGATAATTGCAGTTCCCTTTGCCTGGTGTTTCCAAACTGTGCAATCAAAACCCTGCACAAGACTAAAAATAAAGTGGCCTGTTTTATCAACAGAACCAAATTTAGGTCCTACCCAAAATAGAAAAAAACTACTCTAGGAAACGAACGCAAAGAGGATAAACATTCAGCTCTCTGTATTGGGTGTAAAATATATATGTCATGCTTAAATGGCAATCCGATCCCTTGTTATCGAATGTGGAACAAGGGCTGCACACTGGAAATCACAGGCATGTCTAGGGGGTCTTGGACCACACAGCAGATCAGACATCCATTGTTGTCCAAGGTGGTGCACAGAGAACCACCACAGTCCTTTCACACTGCAACTGCATGGTAGCCAGGTCTCGGTCTCCATGCAATACACAGAGAAATGAGCAGGAACATCAAACCACCACACTGCACTGCCACTGCTGCATGGATCCACAATGTCATTTCCTCCTCTCACCATGCAGTGTACTTGCTACCGTGGGACTCCTGCACCACAATCTCATCCTCCATGTCATCTTCTCCCTGCACTGACATATGGAAGGGAAACAAGTGTAAACAGTTATAGATATTAGTGCTTATTGGTACGCCTTTCAACCAATATGGCATCCTACCGTGGTCCTGCACATATGTACTATAACAACAATAATTTGTGTTCTTTTACAGAGTCTCATGCTGGGTTCTCAAGTGCTGCAATAGCAAGTGTACTTATTACTCCATTTATTGGAACTCAGTTTATCAACCTTGGAAGGATGAAAGGCTAAGTTGGCCTTGCCTTTGGATTCAAACTTGCTAAGTGCAGACTTGCCCCACGACTCGCGATCCACCAGGTCATGACAGTATTGCTTCTGCTCTTCTCTAGTTCTCATTTATATTGGTGGGAATGGAAGTGGATGTAAACCCCTACTTAAGCATTCTTCCTTTCTGCTGCTGCTTGACTTAATTTCAGAGCCTCTGCTCCTGTACGTTTAACTTCTGTGCCTCACTCCTAACTCCTTGAGGCCTGAGCCACATCTCTTTCATTAGACTCCTTTGCTTCTGCGCCTGCCTCCTTGACATCTGAGCTCTGCTTATGGCTCCTTGGCTCCTAAGCCTTGAGGCCTGAGCCACATCTCCTTCATTAGACTCCTTTGCTTCTGCGCCTGCCTCCTTGACATCTGAGCTCTGCTTATGGCTCCTTGGCTCCTAAGCCTCCACTCAGGCTTCTAGACTTCTGCACCTCTACTCCTGGCTGTTTGGCAACTGAAGCTCTGCCCCTTGACTCTTGAACCTCTGCTCCTGGGTCTTTGGCAGCTGGCCCTCCTGCCAACTACATTGTTAGCAACCTTAGCAATCTCTAGCTCAGTGGCTCTGATGACTGGTGCTTTTCTAGGTGCATATTCATCAGGGCTGAGGTTTAAATTAAGGCTGTGATCTGGAATCCTTGGGGAAGACAATCCTATTAGCACATCAGGTTTCCAATGTCCTCTGCTGTCGTGCATCCAACAAAGATTGCCACAACACCTTCATGCAACCCGTGAGGCATTAGCATCCTTCACTGACCAAACAGGGACGGTGGGGAATTACACACATGGCAGCAGAGTTTACAAACTTGTAAAAACTCCTTTAAAATCAATTCACAGTTCTTATCGGAACCATTTAAGCATGGAAACCACTGTTTCAATGATTATTGTCATTTGAAGGTATGGCAACTGGAATTTGGTGCAAACAATGTAACAGCAACATAAATGTCATTAGCATCCAGGGTGGTGGGCACAGCCAATCAGGTTTCACAGATCATGGGCTGAAAGGTCTGATCTCAACCTGCGTTCCATGGAACCCGCTGGCTGCCTCCCCACCCCCATTTCTTGCTTTCTAAACCTATTTCCCAAACCCCCACCCCTACCCCACTTATCTGACTGTAGCAGCCGCTTCACTCACCTCTTCACTACCTCTCGCTTCTCCAGGCCGCCATGGTAACGGAAGAGGGGCTCTGTATGGATCCCCACCTTCCATTACCATGTCGGCCAACTTAGCAAAGGATTTTCATTCAATGAACGGGACCCACGTCATCCCGTACAATGAATGAAAATCCTTTTTTCTTACCACCCTGGGTTACCGCTTTGGTAACCCGGGGTGCTAATGCTGGTTCGGTTGGGCCTATAACTCGGGCTGCCAGGCCGTTACCGCCTATTCCAGCCCTTGGAACAGGGTGGTAACGCCATATTATTTTCCACTTATATATTTTTTTTTGTTTTTTATTACTTGTATATAATCAAAATAAGATTTTTACAAGGACTCAAACATTTCTGTAGCACGAAAGAAAAGTTCATGATAGACATCACCAAGGGGACAAGAACAAAACAGTGCTTCCACCAAAAGGGATGTACGAAAGTCAGATGGCAGTGTTCGATTTAATTTTTTCAATCGCTAAATTCAAACGTTTAGCAGACGCCGTATGCCATTGTGTCTTGTCACCAGTGATTAAACGATTCCACTAGATTTCTTCATTACCCGCAAACGAATTTACAGTCAGAGGGCTGAAAAAGGCGATCGTTGCTTGTTGCATGGCGGGACAGCGCATTAGCAGATGCCTGATGGATTCTGTTTCTTCAGGGTTTTTACACAGTCTACAGGCTTTTACCATAGATCCTGTTCTGATCGCAAGAATTTCCTGCATCGCCAGAACGTTGAGGCGGGCTTTTAAGAAGATTCTCATCAATGATTTATTAGGATATCTCTTACAATATGTCATTGGTTCTTTCAGTTTGTTAATGGTCATTGGAAGATGGGCTAGAAGTTTGTTGCGTGCTGTTTTTTCCATAGTCAGAATCCAGTCTGTACATTGCATTTTGGTTTTGATCCTAGCAGGATTATTCTTTGGATCTTCCTTGCTGCATGCAATTTCCTGTAGTTTCAGGTTTTGATCCAGAGCCCCTTTGGTCATGGTCCGGTTATTGCCCTTTTCAATCTCTTCCCGATCATGCAATAGATTTCACGGCTCTCTGGATGAATGACTTTCCTGTATAGTTGTAGTGAGGAGATATCCACCACAGCTTTTAGGGAGACAAGGCCAAGTTCCCGTCGTATCGGAGCTACAGTGGTGGAATTGGGTAAGCCCAGCACGGATCTCCAGATAAATCCTTCGAGTTTAAGCCAAATGCCCGGAGGAATAGACGGGGTGGCATCCATGCCATATGTCAGCGAGGGAATGATCTTGGACTTGTAAAAGGTGATGGCTGGTTGTAGAGAGAATTTGCCGTATTTTCGATCAACTGCTCTCAATTGTGCAGCTAGATTCTTTGCCTTCGCCCATAGGTCGTTTTGCAGATTCCTGGCCCACTTCGTACTGTCGAGTTGTACACCAAGATACTTGAAAGACTCAACCAGTTCTATTTTGGTGTCGCTGAGGAACCAGTTGAGAGCCTCTTTCGTTTTTGTCCCTGGTTTTTGGAAAATCATTATCTTGGTTTTTGTTTTGTTGATTTCCAAGTTGTTTTCGATGGTATAGGCTGACAGGTTGTCCAATTGTCGTTGCAACCCGACCTGGGTCTGGTCAAGCAATATCAGGTCGTCTGCGTATAAAAGTCTCGGGACCTGAGTAATGCCTATTTTGGGTGGAAAAGATCTTATGGTAGATTGATTCTCTTTGAAATCTCCGAGGAAGGATATAAACAAGGCGGGAGCCAGAGGGCATCCCTGTTTTACTCCACGCGAAGTCGGTATACTGGTAGACATTAAACCTTGGTTGTTTAAGCGGACTTTTATACTGGTGTTTGAGGGGAGGTTGATTATCGGGTCCAAAATACCCTCAGGACATTTCCAGGACTTGAGTTTGGACCATAGTTTGTGTCTGTCCACTCTATCAAATGCTGCAGACAGATCAACAAACGCTAGGAACATCCGAGGGGGTCCAGTCAAAACTCTGTCTTTGAGTAAGTTCAGGCACAGGATATTTGCACTCGTACTCGTGTTTTTTTGTAATCCTGTTTGCAGGAAATCTCAACATCCAGCAGTAGCAGCACAATTACGGAAATGGCTTAGCAGGATTGTGGTGAAAACCTTTCCAATGACATCCAGCAAGGCTATTGGCCTATAGTTCAGAGGGTCGTCTCTGGCTCCCTTTTTAAAGATCGGAACAATCAGATCTTTTTTCCATGAGTCTGGAATGGTTTGGGTTTCTCAACAAACTTCGAAGATTGAACTAATAAGATTGGCTCATTCATCTGGATGTTGTTTGAGCTCGCAGTTCGCGAGCCCATCAGGGCCTAGGGCTCTAGATGATTTCAGTTTCAAAATGGTTGATTTGATCTCGTCGATCTCTGTCAGATCCACCCAGACTGAGTCCTGTTGTTTTTCGGGTTCGTTATTAGTTCCTTTCGTTGGCTCAAACAGTTTCAGAAAATGGGCAGGTCATTTTCCTTCAGGTACTGGATTTATCATCTGCGAGTTTTGGAGTTTGTTCGATTTGTTGATTAAAAACCAGAAGTCTCGAGATTTTTTGTTTGCCAGAGCCTTCAAGATCTCCTTGGAGTCCGACTGGTATAATACATCTCTTGAGTTTCTCAGCCATTGTTTATAGAGTCTTGTTTCTACCGAAAGTTTTTCCCAAAGTATTGGTTGATTCATATTCGCTGCCTCTCTCTTTAGTTTTCTCAACGATCAGCGTTTGCTGGCTAAGGCTGTGTTGTATTCATGAGTGTGCTGAATGGGGAGGTGATTACAGATTTTCCTCGGTTTTTTAAAAGGAAGAAAAAGAGAGATATAACTCGATCTTGCCATTACCGTTCTCGATGTTGTATCAGATGTTAAGATGCAGAATTGATCAGCAAGTTTATGGACATCAGAGGCGTTCATGCGTAGCCGGGTGTTTTTTAGAGTTAGTCTCAATGACGGTGTCGTAATACTGAGGTATGGGCCGTTTACTTCTGCAAGTGAGATTTAGTAGATTGTGGTCGCTGTACTTGGTTTTGATAACTTCAAAGGCAGTTATGTTATGAAAAACTGATTCGGAGGCAAAGATGTAATCGAGAGTGGTTGAAGACCCGCCACGCTCCCATGTCGGTATCAGTGAAACTTGCTGCGTGACAGTGGCCGTATTCAGAAGATTTCTGGAATTCATAATCGAATTCCACGCCCGATCCCTAGTTGTAGCAGACAATTTGTCTACGTCTGGTCCCTCTGGTGTACTGTGTGGTGTGCAATTAGCGTTCAGATCGCCATCAAAATGTTGGGAGATTTGTATTTGATAGCGATCTCGTCGATTGTATGGGCCACTTAGTTGCACATGTTCACTGTGGAGATCTTTTTGCGGATTCCAGTAGATGTTTATGATAGCTACCAAGTCTGAAGTGCAACGCTTGGGAGAGTCTGATACAGAGTTCCATGTAGTCATCACTGCCAGAATTTCATAGCTACAGGTTATGACTTCTGTGATAGATATGCCAGATCCTATTTTGATCGCTATCAGTAAGCCCGAAGAGGGTCGGCCCAGGGGTCCTTTAAATGCTGGTGAGATTTTGATACAGTAGCCATCTAAATCTGTTTTTTCCCGCAGCCATGTTTCCTGTAGGCAGATGATGTCATGTAGGCCTAAGTCATGAGAGTCTGGCCTGGTGAGATGGACATGGCCTCTGGTGTTCCATGATGCGATGCTTATGATTTCATTCGAGTCCGTTGACTGTACATGGTGATAGGCGCGTTGTTCCGGCAGTATTTTCCACTTATATTATGCAACACAACTCTGGATCCTCATTAAGGGACCAGTACTGACCTGTCTGGATGATTCATACACAAAGCATGTACCATTGGCATCAAATCATGCAATGATTTCTGCTCCGCCTACTCTTATTCGTGGGGGCTCGTCCAGGACTTAATCCTTCTAGCCGAACTGCTTTCTCTTGTCTCCTGGAAATGACACTACACTGTTCATCTCCCTGTGTTGTGACTTCTCCACAAGTTCCCACTTCAAGGAATACTTCCTTATCTCTGCCTGATACTATACAGAGGTCGGGTCAGCAATGTTACCTATGGGCCCATACTCCAAGAACAATACTAGCTGGCATATGAAGCCAGTGCCCATCTTGGAGGTACCGCCAGCAGACACGATCTGGAGGGGAGCATGCGCATCAGAGATATATGTGATTTATACCAGGCGAGACGCGCAAGACGGCATCGTAAGAAAATACCTTCACATTTCATTAGGAAGTACCAGAGGTTCTTTAATGCTTGCAAGCTCACTGTTCCGAAATGGAGGTCAACAGAGCCTATTTCACTAAAGGACAAGGACAACCGTTAAAGATGTTGGAATCCTTGCTCCAAACACACCTCTCAATAGAAAGGTGACAAAGATGCTTACACATCATTTTCCGCACATCTAGAAACCCCTCCTGATAAGCAACGTACTTGCCTGCATTACTCCCCAAAATAAGGCAAATACTCCGTACCAAAAATAAAAAAGGGACTGCAGATAGGCAGGTGCCTGACCCTTGTTTCCGCGTGCGCCGCTGCGTTGCTGTACTCAGAGCAGAGGCATCAGCAGCGCATGCCGCACAAAGAAGCATGACCAAAGTGTTATCTGATTGGAAGAGGGCTACATTTAAAATCCCCCACTGACAATGTGAACTTTTTTACTCCCGAAAAAAATCATTTTTCATCACCTTCAAAAAGTAGGGCTTAAGATAGTCCCACTCCAAAAGTCCACCTGGAGCACTGCATGTGGGCACTAGCTTGCTTTTTTAAAAGACAGTCAGATTTGACAATAGAAGCAGTGGTTTCTGGTGTTTGTTTTTTGTTCGTTTTATTTCAGTAGGGACATACAGATGAATAGCTGTCAGGTCCAAGTTCAAAATCCCTGTATTTAGGGATGCTAATTGAATCTCATTCATGGTATTTGTTGATCTGGTTAAAAGGCGCCTTTGCTTCTGTGGCCTAATGAAAGGTAGACGCAGACAGAGCACTAAATCATTTGACAGGAAGTCCCGAGAGACAATATTTCACATAACAGGAAGCCCTCTCAATTAGTGTTCCTCCCTGTTTCTATGTCAGTCCATTTCTAAGCACAAGAAATAAACAGTGTGGTGGTTCTATTCTAATTGTGTTTCTGTCAGCTCAGCCAACATGTTACAAATGGCGCTCATAAAATGTCTACAGAGAGAGCAAGACCTATTGGCTTGGTCGGTGCGTGTTTGATTAAATAAGAGCAAGTGGCTTTTCCTCACGAAAAATGGCACCAGCCGCTGCCTAGAGAGGTGACACCGTTGACAGACTAGGGAAGGAAGCGTGTTTTTGTCACTTGCTGAAATGGTGTAATGGCAGGAAAAGTCGCGGTCAGACGAAGTGTGATGAGGTGGTGCACTTTCAAGGCCAGAGAGTATAAATCATCCACTGAACAGTAACTCTGCCGATCGATCGAGGATTCCGAGGGAAACAGCTTGCAGTTCCGGGTCTCCAGTGCAAGTCAGGTGACCGGGCGACGGTGGCCTCCTCGCACCTGTTGAGAATGCAGTAGCATAACACTGCCAGGAATGTAGGAAATGTTCTTTCCCTTCCTTTGAGGAAACGGGAGACTATATAAACGCCTTTTTTCTCCTTTTGGTAAAATAAGTGTCTATGGCAAGCAGGGCGTCGTGATGTGCCCTCGGCCTACTTTAACATGCCTGCGGGTACCCTTGTGCGGTGTGAGTTCCTCTCACTGTGTGACTGTGCCCCTTCTTCTCGGGTGCACAGTATGTGTCAGGGACAGGCAGGGAGACCTGCCTCATGAATTAGGACCTGCGTGCACCATATCCTAAACGTTTACAAGACCATGTTAATGTTAATGTGTTAAAGGATATTTGTACCACGCACTATCACCACTGAGTGGTCCCCTGGCGCTCCGGCGGCTCTGAAAAAAAGGGAAGGCTGGGGGGAGAGTTAGTGGGATGAGCTAGAGAAGTGCAAGCGAGCAGTGATGTGCTGTTGCATGGTACATCTTCCTCTCTCTAAGGATTGTAAAAGGCAGCCTCTAGCTTCAATGGAGCCTGGCTCGCCAGTTCTGGTCCTGAAAAGCTCTGCAAGATCATTAAAAAGGAAACAAGCGCATACTCGACGACAATGCAAGCATGTGACCCAATTAAACAAATTCTGACAGCTGAACAGAAAAAAAAGACACTGGATAGGAGATCTTCCAAAGGGTGAGGAGTTTAGGCTCCGTTTAAAAATAAACTGAGACCGCGTGGAACGTATTCCTTGATCTTTAGGGTCCATTAGCAAAGTACCCAAAGTCTAGTCCTAGATAAGGAACACGTTGAGATGCACCACCTTACACTACACACACCAGTGCTTAATTTGTAAAAAGATAAGTGCCAGGACCCAAACAGTTTCTAGCACTCCTGTGACACTGTGGATGAGCAGTTCCCCACCACTGCTGACACCCCCATTGTTGCTCCCCACAGTGTTGACATATTTGGGGTTACACTACGGCTTGCACCTGCTCATTGTGGTTGATGGATGCACTGACTAGCACCACTTCATGATTAAAGTGAGACTGAGACAATAAGTGCCGGGGCTCAAAAATAAGGGCCAAGGCTGAGCCCTGGCAAACACCCCCACAAATTAAGCACTGACACACACACACACATCCCTCAACAGACAGCCGGCAAAGGCCGAGGCATGCCACCAGCGAGTTACCGAGCTGTGATATAAGCTCTCCCCGTGAGTCTTATTACGCCCCACCACATCAGAGAGTAACACTATTGAAAGCACGTTTCTCGCCTCAGATCATGGACTTTCCGTTCTGGGTAACAACCCCAAGGGACTTTACCAAGCTAATTTCGGTTGGGTGATATTATATGTAAATATGTGCTCTGTAAAGCGCTTTGGATAAAGGCGCTATATAAAAAACACATCATTACTGGGCATCGCCCCATTAACACCACAGGTTTTCCATCTTCCTCACCTACGATCCAAATAACAGGCACTCCCCCTTTTCTAACAAAGCCACGCACAGTGACGAAAACCACGAGTGGCAGAAGGGCGCTATACAAGACAACTTTTTGTATTTTAATTACTTACACCAAAGAGATTGTTGACACCCTATGGACAAGACCACAAGCTAAACATTTGAGTTTGTATTCCTGTTGGTCAAACGTATGGACAAACCATGGTCTCGAGACATTACAAAAGTCCTTGAAAAAAAAGTTTTTACTTAACATGGATGATTATTCTTCACCATTGAGCCCTGCACAACGGGCTCGTTGGTCTCCTGATGGAGGAGGGAGAGTCATGGTCACTATGTACACTTATGGGGGACGTGATGCAGGCTGATCCTTGATAGAGAGCGCAGTGGTTGAACAGGTAAACAGGTGTGAGGGAGGATGACAAAGATTTTCCAGAAGATATGCGGCTGAGCCTGTGGCTCCACCGGTGTCGAGGAGTCTGCGTCTGACCACACGGAGGCAGGTTCGAGTCCTGGCAGGTCCACTCAGCCCATCATCCTTCCAAGATTGATAAAATGAGTACCATGAAATTGGGTAACGGTAAACATCTGTTATCTCCCAGGGTGACATGTGCTCTAAACATTACAATTTTACAAGCTGATCTGGGAGCACTCCTTTCACTATGGAGGGTCAGATGAGATGGAGGGGGGTTCAGTTTCAAAAGCCCCCCTCTCCCCCCTGCTGATGTCCTCAAGAAAGTAATGTTAGTAGCAGAGGGAGATCTATGATCTGATACGAAAGAGAGGCTGGAGCTGCCGCAGGGAGCACAGAACACGATCGGTGCCATTTGATTGGTTCAAAAATACTTGAGAATTTGGGATGGGCATGCAGTGCTGTGGCCAAAATGTGAATCTGTATATGTTGCCTGCAGTTGCCGATTGGATTAGTCCCGGCAATGTGTATACTAAAGGGCAACTGCGCATGTGTTCAAAGTAGGACCCTTTTTGTGCATCAAATTGGGCAGTGTAAGAGGGTGCCAGTTATGCATGATGAGCCCAGTGGAGAATAGTCCACTTGGACCTAGGAAATGGGCAAAACGGGTGACACTGGTTCATTCCATTGGACACTGAGCAAGTCCTCTAATTGTAACACTACCAATGTGTGTAGGGTTTGGGTTTTTACATGTTTAGTCAGTATGCATTATTTGTGCTGTTTGAAACATTGTGTCATGTGTTAACATTCTCGATGTATTTCTACAGCTTGTGCATTAAGTGATGTATTCTTTACATTGCTTGGAGACTTCTTTTTGAATTTCTTTGAATTAAATGGTTATGCATGGGATCTTTCTCTGGTTAGGTGTTGGTGAGGAGAGGTCTGCAACTCTGAGAGCGATTGCCTGGAAAGCCACAGGTGAGCTACCAGTTGCTCGCGATCAAAGTGTTGGGCACCCCTCGATCCAGAACATGCCTTGGCTCAGGAACCTCTGAGTAGAAAGGGTGGAACATCCTTCCAAACACACTGATATATTCCACTTGGTACAATGGTGCCAAATGGAAGATGTGCACTGCTACACCTGTATTAAAACCCACACTGTTAGACTGAACACCAACCCTGTACTGCTTCCAAATAGAGAAAGGGGTATGTGAGTGGCTATACCCAGCTCTCACCTCCACCCCTGAATGTCGCACCTCACTATGATTCACCCACAAGAAAAAACAACCTAAAAGAAACTGAACACAGAAAATAACACTGACGCTGGTGAGCAATCAGGGAAGTTAACATGGAACAGCTGAACTGGAATTTATCAAACTTGCACAGCCTCTTCTTCTAAGAAGCAACATACTTATGGGACTCAGCTGCCCACAAAGGGGAAATCACAGACCATGTAGCCCTAAATGGTATCGGGGTTCCGCTGGTATATTTAAATCGCTGCTTTTGTTACACAAGTAAGAAGGTATTTTCCAACCGGTGCCCATTTTGGTAATCTTTGAATGTGGTACACTTAGGTTTTGTGATGTTGGTTGCATACTTGTGTCTATCAGTTGGACTTTTGCCAGTCCAAAGACATACAGGAAATCTAAAAGACAGCACTGCCGCTGAATGGAGCCCCCCTCCCCTACCCATCAGTAAACAGGACACACAGTTATGAAGATGTCACAGGAGCTGCAGATGCTGTCCTGAGCTTATCCAGGTGCATCGCTAATATGCCCTTGACCAAAGCTTTGCAAATTGCATTTGCATCCCAAAATGTTCCACACATCATCTGATCTACTCCAGTATAGGGTCTATGAATAAGGTATAAGGTAGATGGTGCAATACCGCAATGCTTGCAGCATCTCCGCAGTTGCTCCAGTGCAACTCTTTGAGAATCAGGGACAGATTTCTACAGCAGAAACAACCATCTCAGCCTGCTGATCTCTGACCCACATGCCTGACTATCAGAGCAATGAACCTACCCTAGAAACGCTTGGCTGGTATGCCAGGCTATTAACCATGGCTAAAATGGCTGCCTATCAGTCTCCACTGAACAACCTCCTGGAATAAATAACCCTTTCTGACATGCTGACCCAGAGACAGTAACCAGTGATAATGTCGCCAGGGCGCGATGCATACTCAAACTTGCAAACTGACTACTATCAGGCACTTTCCCCAAGTAGTCCACGACTGGAGTATACAATAGTAAATACCAGCAGTCCAAGAATGTGTGGCGAGGGCTTTTTATGAGTCAGGAAACAAATGGCCTCATTTGCGACATTTTGCAGGCAACATGTTTACGTAGAGCCGATGAGGGCCTTTCAGGGTCTGCCTGACATACCTATATGCCTTTCTGTTAAAGAACTGTCTTCCTTTGACAGGTGCATCTGCGTCTGGGCCACTCTATTCACCTTGCATTGGCCGCACACTCTCTTCAGGTGCCAGTCCTCTGTTTTACTTCACTGTCCTCTTTCACTCTCTCTCTCCTTATATCTCACACTCTTTCTCTCTTTCTCACTCTCTCTTATCTTAGAGTCTCCTTCACTACCTCGTTTACTCCTCTCTTCCCTTGAGCTATAGTCCTTTTTCCTTCAAGTTTCCTTCCTCTTTTTCAAACACTGTCCCTCCTCTCACAAACATTCATGTTGCCACTCGAACTCCTCTCACGTTTTCTTTTTCTGCATGGCCCTTCCTCCCTTGACCACATGTGCACTCTAGCTTCTGCTGTGCTCCAGTTCCCCTACCTTTTCCAGTCTCCACAAACCTGCCAACCATCATCCCTCATGGCCTCCTACCAGTCACTCTCCTACCATACACACCCCTCTTACACAGGTGAGCATGAGATGCTAAAGGTTGGGCTTAGTTTTCAGCAACTCTCCTAATCTATAGTGTACAAAAGAGAGGGAATTGGTGAGGAGTGCAGAGGTGGAGGGTGCAGATATTTAGAGTTGGACAATTAAGCATCTAAACAAACAAACAAAAAGGCTGTTTGCAGAACATTTCGGAATGGATTCAAATAAGGGCCAAATGTATTCAAAAGAACAATAACAAAACACGTCACTGATTTACTAGACGTGCCCGCAAGGAGAGTACTGGGAAAAGGTAATTCTCCTGCTTCTCTCCGCTCCTATGGAATTCCAGCCCAGTAGCAATTCAGACCTTTCGCTCCTCCTACACACGAGTCACTGGGTGAATATCTACAAATGAACATAGTGCTACTGTGTTGTGTTGTGTATGCACACAGTACTGCCTTACTGTCAACCCCTCAACACTATTGGCTGTTCATCATTCTGTACAGTGCTCAGCTTCTTCTGAGCTAGGCTTGCACTATATAAATATAATCACAGTAACAATATACTTTATGAAGTCTGATAGGGCACAAAAAGACCTACATCATTCTTGTGGTGCCATCTTTAAGTCTGTCCCAGGAGTCTACAACCTGTTGATCTCCAGATGTTTTAGACTCTGACTCCCAGGATCCAGCACCATTAACTATTCTGGCTTGGACTGATGGGAGATGTAGTCCATCAGCTAAAGAGCCAACGGTTGCAGACCCATAGAGAACAGTGTGTTGGCAAAATGGCCGCATTGGAATTCCAAACCATCCAGCATGCTCTCCTCTCTGCACAACAACGAACCTGATTATGAAGGGGACCCGAGGCGTAGGCAAGAGAACACATGTGTGCTTCACTTATCACTGCGTTCTCTTGCTATGAAAAGCAGACACAAGGTGTGCCTGTGAAATATCCTGAAAGAAGGAACCAGACTGAAACATGTCCATGGAAAGTCCTCGAAGCTCAGGCTCACTACAATGGAAAACATTAGTAGCAAGGATGCTCTATAATGACAGGTGCTACGGATCATGTCAGACGTCATAGTCAGCAGCGTGCACACAGAGGTCGGAGGAGCGAGGCTGCTTCAAGAGACCAGCTGAGAGCACCGGGTGACCCTCCCCCTCTCACACACTATGCACTTATTTGTAGACCTTGTTTTATGGAATTTGCTTTACATTTGACAAACAGACTTCCACAGGCACCAATCGTGCTGTGCCCGGGATGGTGAGTGTAATAGGGAGGTATGGCAACCTGCTTCATGTACCACACATGTGCCCCCCAAAAAACACAAAGTACGTGAGAGGGACACATAGGTAAGAAAGAAAGCAATTGCATGTTTTATCTGGAAACAGATTAAATGTAATACATTGTTTTAGAGAAAAAGCAGAACATGCATAAAATGTGACATTAAATATCTAATATTCGCTCCCTTTGAACGTTATTGTGCTATTACGCGAGGGGGGAATGCTGGCTCTATTTGCGTATATAAACACACTTTCCCTGCATTCCAATCTCAGTTGGCCGCCATTTTATCGCTAGCTGACGGACCCTCCACACCTTAGCTGACCCCTTGACACATCTCTTCTGTTGATTGCACCTTCTCCCAACTCTCTGCATCAACGATCCTCGCCTCTCTCTCAGCGATCCATGCTGTTTCTCACTACCACTTCCCCTACTGACAGCGTCAGGTGCGTATGCGTCACTTCCCTGCACCTCTGCTATATTGTAGATGGTGCTTACCCACCATAACGCTGCCCCCCCTCAGATGCTAATGGCCATAGTTGCCCTGGGGGCAAGCTGTACCATGTGGTAGCGGCACGCTGCGCCTATTGGCCCTCATTACAACACCGGCGCTAAACCATGGCGCTATTAGCACCATGGTTGGTGTCGGTGTTGTAACGGGTCCGCCATGGTTCAATGGGGAATTACCACCCCATTACAAGGTTGGCGGGCGGTAATTCCCCATTGAACCATGGCCCTTCCCCATTCCCATTTTTGCCCCAAAGGGCTCTATGGGAATGGGGAAGGCGCTAAGTACGGTACCGCAAATTGCGGTACCGTACTTAGCACCAAGGTCCCTTTGTGGGTCCCTACTTTAACGGCTGGTCTAGACCAACCGTTCAGGTCGGGTCCCACAAAGGGACCTCGTAGTAAGGCGCTAAGTGTTTAACGGCGCTGCAGCCTTTTACGGCGCCGTTAAACACTTAGCACCAGGGTCCTAATGAGGCCCATTGTCTTAAGTGCAAATTACATTAGGACGGTCGGCCACCATCACGCAGTACAGAGTACGACACTTGTAATACTGCTCTAGCAATCGAGAGCTAGAGCACTCAGAAAGCTTGATCCCTACTTCAAGACCATCGCCATATTAGAAAGGTACTGTTTTGCCACGTACAAGCAGGGTCAACGAGAGACTGCAGAAGATAATATTATGCCACTAAGACATTCAGCCCTCTCATGCAACTTTGGAGACAAACGGGATGAGCATATATGTGATCGGTTTATGGTACACTTCGCTAATAATTGCCAGAAGGACTTGTGGTTGAATGACAATCCTAGTTTACAGGAATTGAGATTGCCAATAAAGTGGAATATTATATGCAATGTGCAGTTCACCTTAATACGGTGCCCAAAAAGAGCCCTCTGAGGAAGTCCTAAATGTAGAGAAGGGAGTAAACAAAGCAGGCCAGGGAAAGCCTAAGGGGAACCTTAATTTGAGGAAGGTGTCAAAGTATGGGGCCCCTAATGTGCTCTCGGGTGAGAAATTGTGTTTCAAGTGTGGAAGCAAAACCCATCTAGTGAGTTCCTATGCTTGGGCAGGGAGGGAAGTAAGATGAATGAAATGTGAAAGGTGGGCATAATTGCTAACTGTTGTGACAATATGTAGGGCTGCACAACCCTTTACCAGTTGGTAAAGTTGGTCAGTGAAGAATGACATGGGTAGAATTGACTTGATAGAATATTTTACTGCATTCCTATGTTTCAAGGGTCTGAAGGCCATGGGTAAGGTATATGTAACTAAGAAAGGGGCCTCACTTGAGCTCAAGGGTGAAAAAGAAACTCCACATAAATGTAGAGCCCAGCACAAGTGAACTGATATTGCATGTCATTAAGCAGAGTGTGGGCGAGCAGGAGGTGTAGTCATACCCTTCTGTGTTTACAGAATCTATAGGCAGAAGCAAGAGTTTGTTCATCGCATTCTGTAGAAACAAAATTCCAAGCCTGTGGTGTCAAAGCTTAAGCTGGTGCCAATGGTGCTAAGGAAAACTGTCAAGATGGAGTTGGAGAAATTGTGAGAGAAGGATAATTGGGGGAGCAGGAGCGGTAGAATGGGCATCAACCCTAGTGGTAGCACACAAAACTAATGGTGAGGTAAAATTGTGTGTGGATTTGAGACAGCTGAATACAAATGTTGTGGTGGAACGGCATCCCCCGTCAAATAAGGGTGAAGGTTGTTTTCAATTGGAAACTGTAAGATATTCATGAAACTGAATATCATCAAAATGGCCTACATCCTGAATCTCGCCCACTGATGTCCTTTGTGTCCCATGAAGGGGCTTTCCAATTCCGAAGGATGCCGTTTTGCCTACTGTCAGCTTGCCCAGTATTTCAGAACGCCGGGTTCACACTGTTTTGAGGCATGAAATATGTACATTGCTTTCAGGATGATATTCTTGTTTGTGCTAAGGACATAGAGGACCATGATATGGCATTGAATGATGTATTAAAGACATTACAGATGAGGAGGTAACAACTTAAAGAGGGAGAAGTTTACTTTAAGGTTAAGTATGCCACAGTACCTAGGCCATGATATTTCAGAGAAAGGGGTGCACCCAAACAGGGACGCTGTCAATGTCATAAAAGACACAGCAACAATCACCTCTAGGCTCGAAGTAAGGCCATTCCTGAGCATGACTTAGTTATATAAAAAATATGGCAAATGCTTTGCAGAGAAAATGTACATTATGCAATGTTTTTTTAAGGAACTAGTTTGAATTTGTGTGGAGTTAGCCACGTGCCAGAGAATTTGAGAGTATCAAAAAGGAGATAGATATTTCGATACCCCAGGGACAATTTGATACCTGGCACAAAATAAGTATTACTGCTGATGCCAGTGATGTGGGGCGAGGGGCAGTGTTGTGCCAAAGAGGTAAGGGGGTGGGAAGATTGCAATCGCCCATGCTTTTGGTATATGGAAAGGGCCCCAAAAGAGGCATTCTATGATTGGAAAATAAAAGTGGCCTTAAATTGACATCAGTCTGTGAAGAAGTGTTAAATGTTTATGGGATGTATTTGAATAGCAGACCACAAGCCCTTAAAGGCAATTGCTAAGTCAAAAGGGCTTGATAAAGTGTCTGGGAGGATGGGTGGCGTACATGCAGTGGAACAGTATTCATGTTGTAATGCTGGCCGGGAGGGTGAACAGTTTCACTGACCATGTATCTTGTCCCCTCTCGATTCCGGATGGTGAGCGCCTGTGGACCTACCAAGTGTTTTGGACTCATGACAGGGTCATTGAGCAAAAATGAGTTGGTGGACGAAACGCCCAATGACATTGATATGGTGGATGTAATGGTGGGCATGGAAAAACCGTGGCTGAGCAAGGATATGCTTTCAGAGAAGCAGAGGAAATACTGGGAGGTGAGAGGAGAATTGAGATTGGATGGAGTCGTGCTGTATTGATTTGGCAGAGTGACTGTGACATTTGACCTCAGGGAAGAGCTTTTTGATATAGCCCACAGTGGTCACAAAGGAATTTCATTAACAGAAGCCTATTGAGGCCGGATTATTTGACCGTGCCATCAAGAGATGTTTGCAATGGTGTCTTGAATGTGAGAACTCTAGTAAGGCCTTAGTGGTGTGGGAGCATCCTATGGTGTTCCCAGAGGCAACAAAATAGGGTGTAGGAAGAGGTGCCATTCGACATTTTGGGGCCGGTTTTATCAATGTGTTGGTGGAACCACTTTCCAGGTGAGTTAAGATGAAGGTCGTACACGAGGTGGCTCAGCTACCATGGTCAAGTTCCTGGAAAAAGCTTTTTTGCAGTAGAGAGGCTTCTGGCTTGTACATTAAAAGACAATAAACCCCAATTCATGGTAAAGGCAAAGGAAGAGTATTAGACAAAATGCAGTGTGCGACAAAAGAGGAGGGCTTTGTAGCACTCTGAGACCAATAGTGTTGTAGAGAAAGTAAACAGAAGGCTGATGGATGCTGTGTGGATGGCGTGTGTGTGCGTGTGTGTGTGTGTGGCAGGAGTAGGAGAGGAGGTGTGTTGGAGAGGGTGTCTGCACTGAATCTGTCCCCTAATTCAGCTACTGGTGCCCCACCTTTGGAACTCCTGAGGGGAAGTAAAGGATATACAAGGGTATGCCCTCCTTTGTTGAGTAGGGTGAAAAGGTTCACAGTGAACACAGATGAGGTGATATCTTAAGGAAACAAGAGGAGCCAATGTCAAGATGAAGGTATGTCATGACAAGGGTAGTGATGTTAAGTGCTCGGATGTGGAGGTGGGTGACTATGTGAGCGTGAGGAAAGCAGTTGTGAAGAGAAAGGGTGATTTATTACATGTGATTATGTGTGAGTGGAAAATATTTTGAGAGGCGCATTGCGAGAGGTATTGTACAAAAGGACCGAATAGCAAAAGTTCAACCCCAATTTTCTGTATAGATATATATATGGTGTAAAGTGTATAAAAAATGTATAGGGGTAAGGTGGGCGGGGTTGTGGGGGGTCTCCCCCCACATATATTTTTGCGGCAAATTAAAAAAAATTCAAACTTTTGGGAGTCGAACCTTTGGGTTCGGTAAAATCACGCAGATCCCAGCGAGAAGGAGAACAAGTGTGGAATCTAAATAGGGTGGTTAAGTTACGACCGTTGAGTGTTCAGCATTTAATAAGGAGGGAGATGGTTGGGGACCACCTTATTTCTTTG
The DNA here is from genome assembly GCF_040938575.1 of Ambystoma mexicanum. Classification (NCBI taxonomy): domain Eukaryota; kingdom Metazoa; phylum Chordata; class Amphibia; order Caudata; family Ambystomatidae; genus Ambystoma; species Ambystoma mexicanum. Next base: position 394,760,237 of record NC_090928.1, on the reverse strand, counting down.
TTATCCTACAATATTGTGAGTGTCCTTGCACCACAGGTCCATTCCCAGTCTTATGATGTCAATTAGAATGTGGTGTTAAGGGATTCTAGGAAAAGCAGTTAAGGTGGGTCCATCAAAGAGATGTTTGCTGCCTGAGGCTATATGGGTAGGGGGCTTAGCATTTGCGTAACTTTCTTCATTAAACCTGATTTTGAATTACATTTGACTTCATGGATCTTTACAACAAGAATACTTTAGGAAAATTATATCCAGTGATGCAATGATAAGCAACATGGGTTCCTTGCTCGCTGCAGCATAGGGAACCAAGCTGCACCTCACTGATGAGGCCCAACAAGGCCGAAACATGGCTTTGGCTGCTTGTGTTTCCATGCATAGGGGATCTGGTGTAGCAGTTCGGCTGGGTTGCTCACACTGGTGGCAGCACCCGACTGATTTGCACATGGCCGGATCCATTTTGCAATGGCGCAGGCGGACTAAAATACGGTGGTGTGGAAGGTTGTCCAGAGCAGTGCTAGTAGTTCAGATTTATTCAAAACCTTCCAACCACCACTTTTTGGCAATTATAATCAATACCCGCTTGAATACACCATATCTTCAGACTCTCCCTGCTCATCCTGTCCTCTCGGATCCAAGGCCACAGGCCCACTCTTCCTTACTCAAATGTCCTATGAACATTCACAAACCTGGAAGTGGGCAATCACTTGCGGTATGGGTCTTTGGCACAGGGGCCTGCCTCGTGACATCACACTCTGCCTTCATCTACAAATGTCTCGGGAGGATAGCTCAGGGGCAACGTACTCGCCTTGGAAGCAAGACGACACGGAGCAACACAGGTTCACCTCTGGGTATTAAGCGTGTTATAAATAACCTATCATGTCATATAATAAATGCACCTGCATACCACCTGCACCTGCAATTGCTTCATTGCAGGAGGTCGCCTGTAGCCCCTTCCGCGTTAGGGAAATGCACCACTGCCTGACACCTGGTGCAGGCAGGTGATTGCACCGGTTCATGCACTGGATCCAATTTCCATAACTGCGGCCACATTTTCTTTTCTTAAAAGTTGAACTCTCCCCGAATGACACCCTGCCCTTTGTCTGCACGTATTCTCAGAGTGTGTTCTGACTTCCCTCTGCAAATGCTTATGATGTCGATGCAAGATTATTTCTTCACATATATTACTCCTCAGGTGTGATTTGTATTTGCTTGTCCAAGGAAGCTAGGTTGACAGCTCATGTATTTCTAGCGGTGAAGGGAGGCAAACACTTACGCTTGGATGAAATATAAAAATGTGAATTTGTAGGGCAGCCAAGCAGAAGTGAATCCATATTTATAAGGCAGCTCTGCAATTGACATTATAATCAAAGCATTTGATTGGCGGCTAGGCTACACAGGTATCAACATGGCTCATTTGGGTGGTGCTGCACGCCAGGAAAATGCAATCAAAATGGAGACTTTCACTGCTTCCATTTTATCTTCCAACTAAGACGGTTTCGAAATGAGGCCGCTGCTGAAATGCTGCATTGCTGTGGCAGCGCGGCTTCATTGTGGCAGCATTACGTACCGCGCAGGGGTCTGAGATGGTATTGTGTGTGCCAGAAAGGTCACAATGTTTCAAAGTCATCTCACCCTGGCAAACCAGCCATGGGGAGTACATACAAAAGCCCCAGCATGCGGTCAGCTGATTGAGAACACCTTTGTGCTCTACCACACTCCTGCCTTCATGCAGCGTAAAGTCTGCGATTCCAAGGAGCTCTACTGTTAGCATATGAGAGCACATCTAGCACACCTTGCTGGTGTACCCATTCAGCCCTCGCGGTTCCGATTATTATTATTATTATTATTATTATTATTATTATTATTATTATTATTATTATTATTAAAGAATTTTTAGAGCATGACATGCAAAATTGAGTTTGTCTCTTGCCACTTTTCTGAACTGTTCCTAAAAACTACAGTTATTTCTGCATGCATTGAGATGCTCCTGTCTCTCATATGGTCTGCCAAAGGGGCACCCTAGCTTTAGCGCTTCGACATCATTAGGAATGGCAGGAAGCGCTATTGTTATATACTCCCAGCAACCGTCATTGACCAGCATATTTGTCTCCAAGTACTACTGTCAAAATAATGTTCTAGCCCAGATGATTTCTCCCTACCCAAACAAACCTATGTGTGTGAGTATCCAGGAACTGATCAATGATCAGGCCACCACCTCCACCTCGCTCATCACTGATTGCCTAACTGTCATTCAAGATTGGTGTGCCGCCAACGATCTTTGTCTTAATGCCAGCAAGACAGAGATCCTCCTCATTGGCACACCATCACCTTCCTTTGCCCTCACTCTCTGGCCGGCCTCCCTTGGCCCTCCTCCTATCCCCACCTGCGAGGCCAAGAACCTTGGTGGCACCTTTTATTCCACACTCTCCTTCTCCACCCACATCTCTGATGTATCAAAAATGCCAAACAACCTACTGCACCTCCTCAGAGGTATTCTTCCTTTCCTCTCATTCCCCCAGAAGCTCACTGTCTCCCAAGCTCTGGTTCTCTCTAAGTTGGACTATTGCAACAGCCTCTTTCTTAATCTGCCTGCCTCTACTCTCCGCCCTTTACAACTTATCCAGAACAGGACTGCGAGACTTGTCCTTGGCCTCAAGCCCTGGGATCGTATCTCTCCAGCTCTGAAATCTCTCCATTGGCTCCCAGTGGATGCAAGGATTAAATTCAAAACCCTATGCATTGTCCACAAGGCTTTCTGGGGCCTGGGTCCAACATACCTTCAGCTATCCCTCTGCAAATACCTCCCATCTCGAGCACTCCGCTCCTCTACCTCCAACTCCCTCAGGGTCAGTCGTTTCTCAAAGAAACGAGCTGGGGGTAGATCTCTGTCTTCGGCTGGGGGCTCCCTCTGGAATAGCCTCCCTGCCACTCTAAAACTTGAGGAGAACCATCTCCGGTTCCGGAAGCACCTCAAAACCTTCCTCTTTGCTTCTGCCTTCTCCTCTCCTCTCCCCTGTTGATTCTACTCTCCCTCGGCACCATGCACCTGGTCACCCTCTGTCCTCTGGGCCCAGGTACCTGCTCATCTTGCCACCCTCACGCACTGCCTCCGGGCCACCCCCTGCACTGGGGTCTGTATCTGTACCCATACAGCCCTCCCGTTTTCTTCCTGCACTTTCAGACCTAAATGGCCTGCTGCCATAAACCCAGCACTTGCCACTTGCTGGCTGCACTCCCATTGTTTGTTGCCTTTTTATTTATTATTTTATTATTATTTTTTTTTCCTTCTCGCTCCGCACTCTCCTTTTGTTCCCCCTTCCATGCACTTCTCCCCCTTCCCCCTCTACCCTGCACTTGCACGTTCTCAATGTCACTGGGCTTAGTATGATCATTGTTTTTGTTCTCCCCTGTTCCCCTTCCCCTGCCTTGTCGCGCTCTGAAACACTTGTGTATGAGCGCGATAGAAATAAAATATCAATATATCAATGAAGGTCTATTAACAAGGAGTAAGGAAATGACTTGCCTCCATCCACAAACGACAGGGGTCTCCCATCAGCTCTAGCCAGCAAAATTAAGGACTGGACGAGGATCCTAAGAGTTGTAATTCAAAACAGCTGGAGAGCTGCACTTTGCAGACCCTTGACATAGGAAGGGGAATTAGAGGGCTTAGAGAGGATCCTCAAACTTTCCATACAGACGAGCGCAGCAATTTGAATATCTTGATGGAATAACTTATCACCAACTCCAACATGGTACAGTCCAAAACAGCCTAATGAAGCCTGTGCTTTTCTGGAGCGAATTGGTGGACACACAGACAGACAACCGGTCCAAGAAAGGATCACATCCTCATCCCAGGCTGGAACCCAAGATAAAGTAGATGCATAATAACTTTTTCCTAAGTGTGTTCTTCAACAAATTGTGAAGCAACTATCACCACGCCCCTGATCAGTGGGACATTCAATTTATTTAATTTATTTAACACTTATAAAGCGCTCACACAGCCCGCAGGCATCAAGGCGCTGTTACAGGAATTGTTTGTTTTTTTTAGTTGTGCAATTGTGTTTTTTTTTGTCTTAGTTACGTATTTATAACGTGCTTAAACACCAGAGGTTTCTAAGCGTGGACCCGGGGATCGAACCTGTTGTTGCTTCGTGTCGTCTTGCTTCCAAGATGTGCATGCTGCCGCTGAGCTATCCTTCCGGGACAATGGGATAACTCTACTCAGAAAGTCAAGAGGCAGAACTCCAGCACAACGAAGTTACCATCTTTCGCATTACTGGGAGATCACTGGGAGAGGTAATTAGATCGTGAGGGTCTCAGCGTAGAAAATGCATAGGTTTCCCAGATCAACTTTTTAAGGACTACACCAAATTAACCATTGAATGGAACAAACCTTTCATTGGTCTTGCTAAGCAGTTGAGCTACAGAGGCGCTTAACACCCAAAACTGGGCCTGGTCCCCTTCAAACTGAGTAATGCTTCAGGGAGCCTCCAGAATGGTTATGATCCAGTAGGCCCAAAGCTAGTATTATGATGCACAGAATCGGCCCTTGTAAAGGAATAGACCTCAAAGATTTGAATCTCAACTTTGGCCATTAGACAGTACTGTATTGAAATCCCCCCAACCCACAGTCCATGGTTTTCCTCAAAGCGAACCTACCTTACCAATCGCTGAATGCCTAAGTGGGTCTTTCATTCCCAATTCAGGTGCCCCTGGTCTACCTTAGAAGGACAGATATGCCCTTCTTCATGAAACACTCCGATTATTGCCTCTGCCTTGTCTACAAATCTCTCCACGACCTCGCCCCGCCCTATCTCTCCTCCTTCCTCTCATTTTACTCTCCATCCCGCTCTCTCCGCTCAGACGATATCTACCTTCTTACTGTACCCCCAGCCCCTTTTGCCTCCTCATGCTTCCGCTCCTTCCAACTCCTAGCCCCCTCCACTGGAACTCCTTACCTCTCTCTATCTGCTCCACCCCACCTACCCATCCTTCCGCTCCTCCCTGAAAGCCCTTCTTCTCCACTCCCCCCTGATTCTCCTTCCCTACCTCTCTCCCCCGCCCCCTTCCATCCCCCCCTCCAGTTGACCTCATATTGGATACTGTAACCACCATAGTGTAACCACCATAGTGTGTAGGTCACCTGACTCTCCTTCCCTACCTCTTTTCCCCCTCATACCTCTGCCCCTTCCCTTCCCCTCCCCCTCCTCCCGTCAACCTCATATTGGACACTGCAACCACCATAGTGCGTAGGATGTCACCTGAGGGCCCCCCCCCTCCAACCATATCTCCCTCCTCCCCCCTCCCTCCCCTTAGCAAATTGTTCTAGATACTGTTCCACTGATTTGTTTCAGGTTTGTATATTATGCTTCATTCATTACTGTATCTGTTGTTATTCTGTAAAGCGCTTTGGTGTAAAGCGCTATATAAACTCAATAAACATAAACATAAACATTATTCTATGTGCCTGTATGTTCCTTTCATATCCCGGAACACAAGTCTCCGCTTTCATCCATCCCATGCTCACGTCCATTCCTTAGTCACTTGCATGTTAACATCTAAACCTTCTAAGAAACAAAATTTTAGTTGATCTTTGTTGCTTGGAATGTTTTCACCCTATACAGACTGAGTTTTTTAAGAAGCAATGTGTCTTCCATCACACAAGGCAATAGTTGTACTGTATTAACTAAGCCTAAATAATGGACTCAACCGTAAATAACTTGAATGTGGCCTCCAAGAAATTAAAATGGTGGCCACTTGATTCTGACCCAGTCTGTGTATATCAGTATAATTGTCCCATGTGCCATAACAAAAGGTACCATTCGTACCCAATGTATCAGGCTTGGAAGGAAGAAGGGCTGAGCGGAACCTTGCACAGTGCAGAGATGAGCGCTTAACTGGTGAGCTATCCACCCAGACAATAACAGCATTAGACATGAAAATGGTTATATCAGAAAGTAAAGGGAGGAAAATAAATATGCAGATGAATTATATTATGGATATTATTTCCAAAATAAACATATTTGACTGATTAATTGAACAGTCAGGCTGATGGATCAAAATAAATTGCTCTGCAATAAAGATATGCACATTTGGAGTCTGTGCACATTACACACATGTTTAAATTGCCAAATGTTCTACCGAACATGAATTCTGTTAGAGAGCCCATATTCATTTATTACACGCATGCTTACGATTGATGGACGAAAGAATCATGATTAATGATTCAGTTTATACACACAACACAAGTAAGAGCCTTAAAATATTTCTCCCAGTAGGGAAGGGAGCTACAACCTTTGGGTCAGAGAATGTTTTGGGCTACAACTTTAATCAGCCCTAGCCTGCACAAGGGTCCATAGCCACAAAACCATCCCAATTAGTATGTGTATTGTTTTCTTTTAAAGGGCTAACATTTGACGCTCAAATTAGGGAGAATTTGAGAGCATAGTGCAATCTGTGATGCTTTCGTGATTTTTTTAAAGTAAACCCTAGGTGTTTATCTTGATTCCACATTATCCTTAAAGAAACAAGTGAGCTCCATTGCCTCATCACCAGCCTACACCAACAAGCTGATCAATGCCTGTCAATCATACCTGTCCCCCATTAGTTGCATAACGTTAGCAAGAGCTCTAGTGCTCTCTAAATTAGATTACTGCAACACACTCTTCCTTGGGACCTCTGAACAGAATCTCAACAGACTCCAAGTCCTGCAAAGCAACCCCTTAAGAGCAGCACTAAACATTCCCAGATCCAGCCATATCACCAGCCTTAGACAGAAATCTAACTGGCTCCCAGTGCGCGATAGAATCTCTCTCAGTGCTCTGGCTATCACCCAGAAATGTATGGCCAACTCAGCACCTAAATATCTCTTAGACAAGTTCTCCCTATACCAGCCAGCCCGACCCACCAGATCCTCCGAGACACACCTACTATCAGTTCCCAGGTTTAACCTAAAAACTGCAGGTGGAGCGAGCTTCCCCATTCAAGCTGCCAACCATTGGAACTCCCCACCTCCCATCATTAGAACGGAACCCCCCTTCAGTGCTTTCAAAACCAGGGAAAAAATCTGGCTTACTGATAAGTCTAACATCTGAAGCCCGGGCTGCCGGTGGACTTGTATCATATCTGCATTATGCTGACTGTTTGCCCTTATCTGCATCATATCTGCACTATACCGATTGTTATGCCCTTAACTGTATTTATCTGAATGAAAGACCTCTCTGTAACCTTGGTCGACCTACCTGCTGACTCCCTATGTATGCCTATTTTTGTAAGTATGTTTCCGCAACATGTTAAGCTCTCCAGCGCCAAGTTACCTGAGGGTTAGGTGCGTGATACAAATAATAAACAAATACAAAAAATACAAATTTCATATAGCACCGACCTATATCTAAGGAGCAGCAGAGTGTTTTATAGAAAACGTATTAAACGTGGGAGAACTTCAAACATGAGGGTGTCTTACATAGAATAGTGCAGTGTGCAGGGTTCAGTGATGGAAAGAGGGCTTGCAAACACACTTTGGAGTGCGCAAGCCCGAAAACGGAGCAACTGGCTGGCACACATTTCCATTACATTATCCAATGAATTCAAGTGATTTTCCAATAATCAGCGGATTTTCTGTCTGGTGGATCTGGGATCAGGAATTCGGCCTGTGGTTTCCAAAGTCAACAACTTTTCCACTGGATCACAATAGCAATTATGTATTATTTGCACTTGTCTCATATTGTCTAGTATATGTAGATGGATTTGCATTTCTACGCATGTCTTTGTATGAAAAAATCAAGTATACAATTGCTGGTTCATGACTTTCAAAAAGCCACACTCTGCCACCATTCCAGTTGTCATGCTACACACATCAACACATACGAGGTTGTTGTATGTTCCCTGGCCCTTTGTGTACTCTCAGAAATGTGATTTTGAGAACTGTACCAAGATAAGCACATCAAGGGGCATTTCTTTCCCCAAGTGGCCCTTGGGAGAGCCAGAGAGATGAGGTGCGGGGTGGGGCTGGTGCCTGGGCAGAGGGCCTCGTCCTTCCGCTAAAAAGAACTCTTTCCCAGGGTTTGTGAACAAGCAGAGCTGCACTTCCTTATAGGCGCCCTGTAGGCCCGGCCATTCCCTGCGCTCTTTTCTGGCATCTACGAATCTACATGTATGAATGGTCAGCATTTTGCACTTTGGGAACTTTACGTGTTGGTGGTTTTTAATGTGCGTGATGCACTAATAAAATAACTCGGCATTTTCACGTCGGTGGACTCGCATTCCTGGTGCTTACACAGTTTGCAGACTTTGAAGAGTGCTCCTCTATCTTTTGTCGCACCCCACAGCGGAACTTTGGCATGTATGTATGTATACCTGTGGGAGCTATTTATTTATTTATTTATTTATTTATTTATTTATTGTATTTGTTGGTAGTGAGCAGACCCGCAGGTATAAAACATACTTAACGGGGAAGGAAAGGAGCTCTGATCCTAGGGAACACCGCCTGGGATTACAAGTAGGGTGCGTGCCTGGCTGTAACAGTCCCCAGTCTCGGTCACACGCGGGATGAGTGTGTCCCTCATGAGGAGGCAATACTATTAGCATAGACATTTTAGGAAAAGATACTATTGTGGAAGAAGACAAGCCCTCCTTTGTCCTGATGCTGCTTAGTTGTGGCTTGGGTGGCGCTTTGGCATCCCTGTTAGTTTTGGCGCATGGGTGGCATTTTAGAGCCACCATTAGATTTGGCTAAAAGATGCGGCTTTAACCCCACCCGTTCGTTTTTGGTACAGGTGACCCTGTAGTGGGACTATTACCTTTGGCTCATAGAAACTGGCTTTAGCATCACCATTAGTTTTGGCTCATAGGTGGTGGTTCAGGTCTACCATTCGGTACAGATCATAGTACTTTTGCACCACCATTAGTTTTGGCTCATAGGTGGTGGTTCAGGTCTACCACTCGGTACAGATCATAGTACTTTTGCACCACCATTAGTTTTGGCTCATAGGTGGTGGTTCAGGTCTACCATTCGGTACAGATCATAGTACTTTTGCACCACCATTAGTTTTGGCTCATAGGTGGTGGTTCAGGTCTACCATTCGGTACAGATCATAGTACTTTTGCACCACCATTAGTTTTGGCTCATAGGTGGTGGTTCAGGTCTACCATTCGGTACAGATCATAGTACTTTAGCATCACCATTAGTTTTGGCTCATAGGTGGTGGTTCAGGTCTACCACTCGGTACAGATCATAGTACTTTTGCACCGCCATTATTTTTGCTGCATGTGGTGCCTTACGCCACAATTAGTTTTGTCTCATGCGTTTCGGCACCACCAACTGAGGCTTCATAGTTTTGACTCCCTGATGCCACTTTTGAACCCCCGTTAGTTTTGGCTCATGTGTGATCCTTTTAGCGCCACCTAGTAAGGATGCATAGTTTTAGCTCCCAGGTGGCGCTTTAACACTACCAATAGTTGTAGCTTGTGGTTGGCCATTCGGCACCATATGCCAAAGATAGTTTTAAAGGTTTATAGCATGTGACAAGCAACAGCGTGCACTGAAAGGTACTGGGATGTCCGGTGGGGCCAGGGGAATGCAGGAATTCCGTACTCCTCTCTTGCGTTGGTGAAATGTCTGCATTTGAGGCTGTCTCTCTGCCTGGGTCCTGGGATGAAGACTGTGCGGCCTAAGGAGTTTCGTTCTAGCAATGGTAGGATTTGCCAATGCTTGTGACAAGCAACCTACAGACATGGGTGTCAAATCACATTTTATCTTAGCGCTCTGAGGTCGCCCCCTTGCACAGTGCTCCTGCTCGTTAGCCCCTCGACTCAGGGAAGGGATGTACAGTGGGTGGCATTAAGGTATAGCGTTCTTTCATCAATGGGTGAAATTTCGAGATGTTTTTCCCAAGTACATTTTACAAAAAAACTCATCGAAATATATAGGGGGGGGGTTAGAAAAGTATATTTAGAGGGTGGGGGTGGTCAGGAATAGGTTAAACAATAGGGGATGGGGGTTTGGGGGGGAACCCCACAAAAATTAAAAATACTCGGGGGGAGGGACCCATCGAAATTTCACCCATCGATGAAATGACACAGAACCAGCATTGATGTATAGTGAGGATTTTTCCGTGATTAGTGTCCGGGTCGCTATATTATATTACATGACCTTTGGTCATGCGCAGGCAATTCAATGACAAAGTATTTCTTGAAGTTATTGCTTGATGTAACTTTTCCGATAAAAATTGTAATAGAAATATTAAAATCTAAAATAGTCTGCTGGGTACTAATGTGCTGCAAATCTACATCTTCAGCACAGCACAGCAAACAGCGCTCCGTGTTACAGAACCGGATTATCCAACATGGCCTCCTCAGCACTGGCGAGTGCTCTGCAAGACAGTGCTGCAGCGCAAAGGAACCTCAAGAATTGGACTTTCTGCGCCGTCTTGCTGCGCGCGTCATATGCACACTGGTATTGCGCACGCTTTGCAATCTGTTAAACGTATTAACACAGACGGGCCATTTTAAGAGAAAGACCGGAAGTTTGCATTATGTCATTGCTCCAGATGATACAAATGGCGTCATTTAGATCCTCCGGGAAAATGACGCAGAATTAGTAGAACGGGTGGACACAAGCTCTCTGCATGTTTTCCACATCTGACATTTGGATGGGGGTTCATTTGACAAAGTGGGGAATTCCACTCTGTTTTTCCCCACTCCATACAGGGAGTCCCTCAAAGTCTCCACCTGAGATCTCTGCGTATTGTGCTTGCTCTTTTGCATTACAAAAGGGCAGTAAGAGTCAACATGGGTCATATACAAGGCTTTCAGTGGGCTGGGGCTAACCGGGGCAGAGCCCGGTTGTCTCTGAAAAATGTTCCTGAGACAGGGCGCTAACGGGGCATTCCTAAAGTCCCCTGGTAGCCCCATTCGATAAGGCCGCTCAAAGCCAAGGTTTTTTTCTAAAGCCTGAAGCTCTCGCTCATGTGCTCAGGCTGTATAAAAAAAGGACTTGGCTTAGAGCAGCCTCACCTTTTAATCCTAAATTGTAGCATCTGCCCCTGCCAGGCATCCCTTAAACTAGGTGATGCAGCAATCACAGAGGGTCTGCACCACCATTAAGGAAGAAAAGGTGTAGCGCTAACCCCAATTAGGCATCTCTTTAACTAAGTGATGCAGGGATCATCACCTTCTCATGTGAGGTGTGAGGGTGATGATCCCTACATCTCTTAGTTAAAGGGCTGCCTGGTGGGGGTCAGCGCTACAATTAGGAAAGAAAAGGTGTGGCACAGACACCCTTCATGCATCTCTTTAGCTAAGAGATGCAAGGATCATCACCCTTGTACCCGATTGCTGCAAAGGGATGCCTGGCAGGGGTCAGTAGCACGTACCTAAGCAACTTTCCACCCATTTGGCCACAACACTTTTTTAGGCCATGCCCCCTCCAAGAGCCCCACCCCTCGATTTTGAAAGCCTCCCAAAGCACTGGTCCCATCTAATGACCTCCGCCATGTTTGTACATGACAGCGTTCGCTACTGATCACTGCCGGGCAAGACTGGTCAAGTTGCAGCCTGCATGGGGTGGATAATGGCCTAGAAACCAGGATTCTCGTGCCGTTATGAGCCCCATGTGGAAAATGTTCTAAAGCTGGCACATAAGACCCGGGGCAGTGGTATGGTCTGAGCCTGATCTGTCGCACATCTCGCTCACATCAAAATGGGGAGAAAGAAGAGTCCACAAGCAGCTGCTGCGCATGAAGGAGCAGGACTTAATGTCCAGATGTGAGACACATCCGCACGAGCCCGTAGGCTGCCTTCAGTGAAGGGGAGGCGAGGCTACTCGAGAAGGACACGCGTAATCAGCAATTCACACAAACACAATCTCTTTTATAGCCTGTACACTCGGTTCTGACCAAATGGCAGGAGGGGTGTTGCCGCCATTTTGTGCATGCTCTCCAGGGTCAGAAATCCATACGCTTACAAGGCTATGGCTGTAAAGCACTCCGTCAGTGCCCATGCTGCCCTCCGGCTACCCAGACTGTTAATAGATTTCCTCTGCACCACTTCACAGCTTGGAAGCAGAACATGGGACGAAAAAATGTGGCGGCTAAACTCGCGACAAAATCATCATTTGGGAAAAAGCTGCAACAGAAGAAAAATCCATCACCCATGTGGGGCCTGGCAGTGCTGCTGCTTGAGTAGAAAGGCGCCAGATTACATCACTCTTAATTGTAGTCCTGCATTCATCGTGGGGGGGGGGGCAACTACTCGCAGACAGGACTGGATGAGCATCTCCCAAATGGCAAGGGGGCACATTGGCCAGTGTGTTCATAGAAGACTATATGTGAGGGGCCAGGGCGAAGGGACCGGCGAGAGGCAGCCTGGGATGGGTTGGACTCGCTGCTGGAAAGCCTCGAGCTCGCGCCTTCTCCAGGCGGAATGCCGCAGTGGCTCCCTGGAGATCTCGCGATGCGGCCTGCATCCTGCGCAGCCTATTATCAGCGCGCAGCCGTTCGACACAAATACATTCAGGTACAGAGCGGTTGCTGCAGGCCTTTGGAAAATGATCACATCTGCCGTAGGTAGAAGGCAGGCTCGTGAAACGGGGTTTCTTCCTGCCCTGAAAGGACGGGCGGCTTGTCCTAATGGGCTGCGTGGCAGCACAGTCTGATTCCATATCAGCGTAAGGGCTGCCACCAGCGGAACGATTTCCACTGTTTGATAACACTGCGAATGGCTTCGCCCCAGAGGTGCATTACGGAAGCAGGATGTCGCTAAGGGGGAACAACAGCCTTGTGCAGCCAAGTTCACTGATTATACAGTAGGCGGGTAAAAGAAACGCCATCTCTTACTTCATAGGCCATTTGGCGGGTGAAACAGGCCCCAAGCAATAGACTTGATGAGGCTTGTATTAGTAATTGTTTAACGACAGAGCGCTTTAAATCATTGTGTTCAGTGCTATATTTGATCATTACAAACTTATAATAAAGAAATGACCTGCTAGATGTGGGTCATGACCTTCACGGGAGCTCAGGAGCAACTACCAAGGGGTAATGCCCCTTGCCAAGAGAGTTAAAAGTATTAGCTCACCGGGGCATGTTGTGTAGCGGTGCCAACAAATTTGTTTTTAAAGTTTTGAAACAGCTCGACGGCTGTTATACAAGTTTAAAAAACTACCAAAGAGAATGGCCAACAAGGTAAAAAGGAGAAAGGCACTACTCCTAGTCCCTTCTCCATTTCCGTGGCAACCATCACAGAGAGAGGAAAGAGGCTCTGCTGTTGTGGGGAAAGCCGCATGCATTGGGGGCAGGGTAGGCGACACTCGGCTAACCGAACACAGAACCGGGGAAGGAAAAGGGCGGTCTTCAGCACATGAGGGGGCTCAGAGTCTGGCTTTACCATAAGGTAAAGCCTGCCTTCTGAGCCCCCCGAATTGGCTGGGAGGCAAGCTTACGTCACCTCCCAGATGCTAATTAAGCTTTGTGGACCTCGCCCAAGGGCCATACTGGGAGGTATGGGCCCTGAAAACTGAGTTAAAGGATTGAGTGCAGAGGGGGCGTTTAATAAAGTAAATTGGCCCCTGATTCCTGGTACTGCCCAAGAGCATGGTCTATAAAGCTATTAGTGCACCCTTCATTTAAATTAACAAAGAAAAACAACTTGAAAATTCCAAGTGTAGTAAAGAAAATGGATTTGAGATCTTTCTGAATATTTTGACTAGCGGTTGGAGGTATTGTTTTTTAGCCCTCGTTGCTGTATTCAGATTGTAACCACTCCACTATGTCGTGTTTTTCAATAATATCCTAATGTGCACTTACATGGTGAGGAAGGAGGAAGGAAAAGGTCATCGTAAACAGCTGTCTGCATCTGCTGGGTGCGGCCCGGCAAAGTAATGGAGTGGGAATAATGGAGTGGGAGTCCCAGGCGGTTAGGGAGGGAGGCTGGACTTCAGACTAAGGTAAGAAGGGTGGTGGGGAGAGGGTTGAGGACGGGATTTCTTGTGCCCGAGCCTCGTCGGTCAGGTGCAGCCGGGGCAATGAGGGGGGGGGGCGCGAGTGGACGAATGGTGCGGGCCGCGCAACTGCTCTCACCGCTGTGCTCCCAAGAAGAGAGGGAGTGCCGCACTGAGAGCTCCACCCCCTGCTCTGTGGTGGGCGTTGCCATGAAGCTTGACACCATCTGCGAGCTATTCTGGTTCGTAAAGCTCGCAGATTGGCCAATCGCCACAGCGAATTGATGCAGGGCCTGCACTTAAATCTAGAACAATCTGATCCAAAGAATCTATGCGCCATTAGGTATTATAATATAACATTTATTCTGTGCTGCTCAGTGAAAAGGGGAGTTGCTGCTTGGCCCAAAAGTAATATAGGCTGTTGGGTGCACAAAGACATTATTTGACAAAGGTGACTATCTTGTTAGGGCCAGAAATATTGCACCCATGCCACACTTCCAGCCTGACTCCATTTTCAGGAACAGCAGGTAAAACACCCTAAGAAAACACGTTTGAAGGAGAATCCCCACTTAGGGCATGTAGAGACATGCATGATGTTTTCCTCGCGGTTCCTTTGTGCTTACGCTGCATCGGTGTCATTTCATGTCACCCCATGCTATGTTATATTGTGACACGCTGTTTGATTATTGTGTTCTGCGCAATGCTATGCCTTTCTATGTTATGCTGCATTGGGCCATGGTGTGTTTTCTTGTGGTATGTGGTTGTGATCTGTGTTGCGATGCATTAGGTGCTTTTTGGTTTGTGCTGTTATCTACAGAGATAGAACTATACCCTCTCACATCCAAAACGAACAATCGTTCTCCACCTCAAAAAAACGAGTCAAGACCTGGTTGTTCGATAAATATGAGTAACAGTTGATCTCTGTTGCTTGCCTATGCTGTAACCATGTACTGTCCAAAACGCCGTGATACCCTTGGATCTGGGAGTTTCAAAAAATGTAAAACAAAAACAATTGCTGTGGTCGGTGTGCATGAGCACTCGGAGAGTGCTGCATGAGGGATTGCAATGAGTGTCTGTCAGTGAGGCATCAGTAAGGCGTCTGAGTTAGAATGAGTGAGGTGGCTTGTGGGTGCCTCCTGTCCTTTGGTTACCTTAAGACGCTAGGTCAAGAGTAACTGCCTCCTGCCTCATCTTTATGAAGACACCACCCTTGATTATAACACTATCCTATGCTTTTCTCTACTATGCTGTATTATGCATGTCACATGATTTTTTTCTTTTTTGGTGCCAACATTTCATTGCGATGGACTCTCGGCACAATGGGATAAAAGGGGTGGAGTCAGGTAAATAACTGGAGGAGTAGAACATACCATATTGCGACCATGCTGGTCGATCAATGCTTGGCAGGCTAGACTTTAAAAGACAGTGAGAAGTGAAAGTGCTAGGAAATCTGTGTGGGGGAACCCAGTATGGAATAATCATGTTCCCCTCTATTGGCTGTGCCTATGCAAGAAATGAATGTTTTGCAGTAATGTCTGAAAGTCATGATGTTCTTCACCAGGAAACAGCCGTCCAGCCCCGTCTCAAGCTATTGTCTTTCCTGCAAACACCTATGTTATGAGATAGAGTTCCACTGTCTCCCTGTCCTGGCTAGGACTTGGTTAAAAATCGCGCGCCTCACCTACAGGGCAACCACCGTCGATAAGCCTGCGTACATGAGAATCAAACAAAAAACATCATGCAGCACGCAGACATCCTGCACTAAGGCCATCACCGTACTGGAAACTAGACCGGCTTGCAAGGAGAGAGAAAACTAGGAATTGCTACACTCCAGTCCTCTGGAACACCTCCCCGGTGGCAATCAATCCTTCTCATGCTACACTCCAGTCGTCTGGAACACCACCCCGGTGGCAATCAATCCTTCTCATGCTACACTCCAGTCCTCTGGAACACCACCCCGGTGGCAATCAATCCTTCTCATGCTACACTCCAGTTCTCTGGAACACCACCCCGGTGGCAATCAATCCTTCTCATACTACACTCCAGTCCTCTGGAACACCACCCCGGTGGCAATCCAGACTGCTGCAAGTCTCCTTCAATTTACAAAAGAATGGTAGATATGGCTCTTCCAACAACACTTTGGTGTAACCTTGTGCACACTCCTATCCGTATATTGTACTGTGATAATTATTACTAATATATGCTTGGTGCTCTGTTAAATTCTCATTTTGCTCTATGACCTGTACAGGCCTCTGTTGTACCTGAGATAGTTTTGGGCTATAAGAATATATAATACACATAATAATAATACAAATGATGATAAAAGTAATAATAATAGCATTAATAATACGTGTTTGGGTTTTGTACTGCATTGTGGAGCCATTTGAATGTCTGTTGAGGTTCTGGTGGATTGGAGAAAGCTGGGTTTGTTGAGGAGGGGAGATGGAAAATGTAGGATAGTTTTGCTGTTGTGTTCACACGTGTGGTTCAGAAGTACATGGGTGCTGTGTCATGGGCTTCTTTCTCTGTGGTTTGTGTTGAGAGGAATTGCAGTACCTGTGTCCAGGGAGGAGACGTGTGTGCCTATAGTATGGGTGAGGCATTGGTCAGGACTGTGTTGTATCAGTTGGTTGGAGAGGTGTAGCATTCGGATGCATGATGTGTATTGGGAGGGGTGTTCAATTGCCCTGGGCGAGTGGATACGCTGGTATGCGTACTGTGTGTTGGAAAATAGAATGATAATTCAAGGAGCAGTCAGTGGAGATCTCTATGGTCCTTGGGGCTGTCATCTGGTATGGCCTTGCCAGCAGTGAGGCACCTCTGGGAGGGAAATTGTGGGGATAAGTCCTAAGCAGGCTCTGACTGGCCTATAACGCGATGCCCGAACCAAAAATGCAAAATGCTAACATGGGCCAGTTTTTTTGTCAAAGTGGGCCCCTTTTTTGGCCAAGGTGGGCCCCTTTTTTGCCCAATGTGGGCCAGTTTGAGGAGTTACTTCACTATGCGGCTAGTAGTTTTGACCAGTGTTACTGAATAAATATTCTTTAATTGCACACTATGCATCACGTTTTTTCAGAAAACTACCCTGTGGGTACTATTCAAACAGTCTGTCACAAAAGGAATGGATTGCTATTTGCAACTGTGGGCCACTTTTTCATTGGTGCCCGAGATGATTTATGCCCCAGTCCGACCCTGGTCCTAAGCATCTTATATTGGGCAGTGGCTCCTAGCAGCAGGCAGCAAGCAGCGCCTGGTCCTTAATCACTTGGGGGGACACATATGGGAGAAGGCAGCAGTGGATACAGTGGCATGAAACTACACCATAGACAAGTTCCCAAATGAACGCCTCGGAGCAGAATTGCAGGGGCGCAAGTAAGAGCAACATTACCTTGTGACACAGGGGAGCAACATTGCAGTGGGACACATGGGAGCCAATCGCAGCAGGCAGAACTGCAGTGGGACATTGAGGAGTACAACCGGTGGGACACCTAGGAGGGGAATGTCAGGGGTCCCATGGGAGCAGTGTAGTATATGGTAGAGAGTAGAATGCTGAGCAGGCTGGTAAGGGCTGCAGAGACTTTTAAAGGCACCATATCATGTTCACGCTGTCAGATGGCTGTCTAATGCTGGTCTGCATAGTTATTTTTCATACATACGTTTAAGATCCTCTGAATTAACACATGTCATAGGCAAGTCCGCAAACAATAACTTCTAAGCAAAGAATGGAGTGCTCCGCAGTGGTTCTTTATTCCATAGCTTTTTACCAACAATATTCCAATGCACCTGAACGCCCTTGGAGCAGTTCTAAGGGTGGGACTCTATCTGGGATGAAAAGAAAAAGAAAGACACCTTAAAAATGAATGCCCTGAATCTGAAATCCAATACATAGAAATGGCCCAGCCCTGAGGAAGAAACACCACGAGAACAACCATGCAAACCAGAGATTATAGAAATAGGGATATCTTCCAATATTGAATCAATAATAAGAATAATAATGACCTTGCTTGATTACAGTGTGCCTTAAGCTTCGAGCTTTGCAGCGCGACAAACAGGAGCTTGCACTTGCTGCCATAGGCTTGTAGCTTTGTAGCGTGACAAACAGGAAGTCGCACTTGCTGCCATAGGCTTGTAGCTTTCTAGTGTGACACAGGAAGTCGCACTTGCTGTCATAGGCTTATAGCTTTGTAGCGTGACAAACAGGAAGTCGCACTTGCTGCCATGGGCTTGTAGCTTTGTAGTGCGATAAGTAACACAATGAGGGTCATTTTATGCCCTTCGGACAAAACTTCAAGGGGACCTTGCAGTGCCTGTGCATGCACTGTGGTGCAAATGTGGCGTAACCGCAGCGTTCTGCAGATTTGGCCCCATTGTTTCTGCTCTGGCAATACAGAGGAAGGACACTTCCTGTGACTCCGGATTTGAAATGGAGGCTTAATCACTTTTCCAAAAAACGGTGTGATTCTTGCCAAATCATGTTAACTAACTCTCTATGCCTCTCCTATTTTCCAAGTTTGTAAATGAAGCATGTACGCAATTTAAAATAATACATGTAATGCAGTTAAAATGAGTGCCTGCTTACATTTTCTTTTAAGTGCAAAGGTCAAGCAAAGGACAAGAAAGTTAACCCTTGAGGAGATGTAAAAGCTGAGGCACTTTGCTCCCGATTTCCACTGCAATTTACAGTGAGGTTAACTAAACAGGCACAGCATAACAGTATGAATGTGATGTACTAGCTAATTACATGGTACTTGTACAACACACATCACAAATAATAACCCTCATTATTAGGTAATGGGTATGTGAAAAAAGGGCTCACCATACGGCTGTGGTATGGGGATTAAAATGCCCCCCATGATCAGGAAACGGCTTTTCCTGCTCTTCCCTCTGACCAGCTTAAAGATCACCCCACTGATTGCTGATTTTCCACAGTCCCAACCACTGGCTGATCTCAACCCTTTGAAAAGGTGCGGCGCCAAGGCAGGAGCATAAAATGAATGGTGGTAACAGGGCCGGCCATAGAGCAGGG
Organism: Ambystoma mexicanum; assembly: GCF_040938575.1. Lineage (NCBI taxonomy): Eukaryota > Metazoa > Chordata > Amphibia > Caudata > Ambystomatidae > Ambystoma > Ambystoma mexicanum. The sequence goes on along the minus strand of NC_090928.1, from coordinate 394,741,281 downwards.
CCACCCGGACAACTGCCCCAGGCACCATTAGCCCCCCACACACCACCTTGAGGGAGTCTTTCATGGTCTCTCCCGAGCTGGCGCGGCAGGCGACGGCGCGGCAGGCGGCCTATTGAAATTAAATGCGCCCTGCTCTCGGGAGCGGGACACATTTAATAACAATAGGGAGCTGATGCTTTTGCATCAACGCCTATTGAAAAATGTGGTGCCCCTCCCTCCCCCGCATGACCAGGGGCACGCAGGTGGGGTGGGGGCGCCACATTTGTGTGTTGTTACCTAGGGTGCTGCTGCCGCTAAGGCTGACTAGACCCAGGTGCAATCTGCATTCCTTCATGAGCAGAGTTGGGAGTGGGGCTTAAGTGTTTCACGCGACTGATTTTAAAGGATTACTGCTAGTAAAATTTGATAAAACATTAAGTCAACTATCGAAGAGCATAGTAGCAGTTAAAAAAAGGTGTCTTTATTCACAGTTAGCACACTTAGTGCTGGCTGCTAGACGATTCAAACTTGGCCTGCCCCAAGAAAATTCTGTGCCCATCCAAATAATATAGGCAAGCCTTTCAACATTTCCATGCTGCCTCTGCCCAAAGACCACCATGAGGCTTGCCCCTCAGTGTATGCCAGTGCTACCCACGTGCCCAAATACAATTCTGAACCCTGTCAAAATAACCTATGCCAACACTCCTACATGTTCATGAGTTAGACCATCCAGTTTATGGAGATTTTGTGCCTGCAAAAAATCCACAAATTCAATTTCACCAAACTGTCACTTATAATAAGTCAGTTTCTGATATTGAATGGCCACAGCACCAACCGCCGCAAGCACCATACATCAATTACATAAAGAAACTACTGTGTGAGAGATTGTTTTGAATCCAAAGGTGCCTACAGGCCATGGGGAATGGAGTTTCCTAGGTTTAGTAGCTGCCTGTAATTATTTTAACTATGCATACATGTTGCAAAATGTATACATTTGTGCCGCAAGATTTAATGTTTCATGATGCAAAATTTGGAAATCAGCTGTCACTGTATCTTGGAGGGGGAGGGGTCTGTTTAGCGGCCAACCTCAAATCTATGCCTGTGCACGCTTGCCGAAGGCAGAGTTGTAAATGAGTGGCAACTGGTGGGACCTGAGTTCCACTAGTTTTATTTTTTCGTTTGATAGTTCCACTTCTTTTAACAGCCACTTTCACAGTTGGGCTACTGTTCTTTTTGCAGTTAAACCATACTTCTTATTCTACGTGACAGGTGCTTTACAGCCAATTACTTCACGTGTGCTCCAGTGAACACTAATATGTGAGACCTTGCTACGAGCTGCTTTCTAGTTCCTGCCTGGGTGTGGAGAGTCCCTCTGGGAAAGCTTTTTCTGCTTAAAAAGGCACATTGCATGTTCCCTCTCCATGTTACCAGGGCTCAAGTGTGCATACATGTATACTTCACATCAACACAACTACTCTTAAATGATTTTGGCGTTTTATTCAGCATCTCCCGGACACTGTACAGGGGAAGACGAGCACATTAAGAAATCACGATATCCGGCCAACAACCGGGATGGTAGCCACCCAACCCCCAAATCCCAGGATGGGGTTTTTAAACTTTAAAAAGTCTCTGGACGCCAGGACAGAGGTGCAAACACCTGGACAGTCCCGGCAAAAGCGGGACATCTGGTCACCCTACTACACGTAGCTCTCTGATTGGCCTAAAATCAACATTATCTTATGTTATTGCTTTTTTTTCTGCAATTGAAGTCAACAGTTTCACAGCTTGGCTTATTTTTTAATGTCCTTGAAACTGCCCCCATGAAAGGTTTTGCACTACTTCTCAGTCCACAGACCAGTACAACACACAAGCGACACAAGCAGGCGACCAAATAAAGAGGGATTAAACTCACCGCAGACATCTTTAGATGCAAGTTACTGTAGTCTAACTCTTGAAGACTGTTTAAACGCACATTGGAGACTACGAATAGCGAGACCAGCTAATCGCATTGGACGAAGAAAAAGAACACTGCAGTCGAACTCCATCCAAGCATATGGTATGTATACCTTACACCATGTCTGTGGACACAGGTCACAGCCACGGTCACCCAGCCATGCCCCCTAGAATGCAGCTATGGCTATGCCATTCCGGTTTAGCAGCACACTTGGCCGCCCGCACTTAAATCCCTGATGTACCTCAACACCTCTGCCATCCGTATACAGCGACAACTAACAAAAGAAATTGGGTTTAGCTGGGCACACATTGAATCTTCAGCAATAGCACTTTGCCCTGCTTACTGGAGCCTGGCCAGCTCACCTAAGTCTTAACCTGGCAAAAACCTACACAAGCATCTTCTAACTTAAACTCTTAGAACCTCCTATACATTGACTGTAGTCACCAAGTGTTTCCAACCACAAAGAGCATTGAGGCCATACAAATGGGGAAAGGGTGCTATACAAATAATGAATACAATACAATACAATACCTTGAGGGTCTACCTCAAAGCTGACCTTTCTATGAACAGACATGTTAATGCTTCTTCCACGACCTACACTGGCCGATTAATTTCCTTGAGCAGGCAGCTCCTCTCCCAAGTAACTGCATCACCCTTGCTCGAGCTCCTATCCTTTCTAAACTTGATTATTGCAATGTCCTACTAATTCGTACCTCCAACACCAACCTGCTGCAATTGCAACTTCTCCAAAACGGTATAATGTTGTTTCATTGACAGTCATTTTTACGACTGCCTTTTAAACGAGTATACAATTCCGAAAAATGTCATCAACATTTTTTGGGGGGTGGGAAAGGGCACATAAGGGGTGGGGAATAGTTAAAAATAGGCGCGGGAGGAGGATTTGGGGGTTGGAAACAAAATTCGATGACCTTTTTCGTAAATATGTACTAGTTTAAAAGGCAGTCGTAAAAATGACTGTCAATGAAAGAACATAGAGCCTCCAAAACAAAGCTCATCGTGCTGCCCTCGGCTGCAATCGCTGAGACCACATTTCTGCCACCAGACCTGAATCCCACTGGCTCCCCGTCAAAGCTTGTGTAGAACTTAAAACATTATCCATCACGCATCACTGTATCCACAACCATGCACCCCAATATCTCAACAATTCCATTAGCCAAATCACCCCTGTTAGCAAACTCTGATCTAACCTGAGCATCTCTCTGTTCATCCCACGATCCAAGAGAAAAAGGTCTGGTGATGTTACCTTCGGCGTAACGGCTCCCACGCTATCGAACCATGATTACATTTCATTTTTGGTATTGTAGTTTTGATGCAGCATGACACAAAGTTTACATGTAACATGGTATTCAATAAGTGAAACTACAATGTCTTTTTTTTTTAAAGCCTCCCAAAATAAAACACAATCACAGATGGGCGAAGAGTACACCTCAGGCATGGGGGTTATTTTGCTAGCATCCTTTTCTGTTAACTGCAGGCCTTAAGTAGTTTCCTCTAAGAAACATTAGTTTACATTTTCATTATGTTCTTATGAAATATCACAGGATTTTCTCAGAAAATTAAGAAATAGAACGATGTAATTAATAGTACATTTCAGAATGCCATTTTCTCTCACTTCATTTTGATATTTATTTTGAGTGCATTATCCCCTTTCATAATTCAGCACACCACCGAGGCTTGCACATTATTTCCGACCCTCCAGAAAAGCCAGTTGTGCACCCAATGGAAAAGACAATGCAGCCCTACCAACACTAGGCACTTGGGTGCCCTCCGATCTCCTCTAGTCACGCTGCAAAACCATAAACTCGCCAAACCCAGAAAACTCTTGCAGCGAGTAAAGAAAAGTCTCCCCAACCTTTACCAAACTCGCAACAGCACACATAGGAGAAGAAATGGATCAGACATGCTCTTTCGTGACTTCTTCTTGGGATTCCTTCCAGGGGCATTGTCGCAGCTGTGAAGGCTCCAGGTTGATGGCCGACGCCCTCCTGTCTCTGGCTGAGCCCCGTGGCTGAGCCAGGACTCAGGAAAGCATCCTGCAATAACCAGCAAGCCGGTGGCAACAGGGAGCCTTCTCGGGTAGCACATCCAATTATGGTAAAGGATGTGCTTTGAAAGCACATGGTGAGCAATACATTTGAAAAACTCGATTGCTTTTCAAATATGCTCCAAAAGGATATTCTGAGGGTGAATCTCCACAATCACGTCCTAAAACACCCAGGTGGTGAAATGTGGCCGCTATTCCATCATGAAAACTAAGAAGTGCTGATGGTTTTCCTTTGAAAGTAGTGGACGGTTCCATTCGCGGACTTGTAATGCTGGATTCCACCATTATAAATCCAGGACTACAAGTCTCTGAATGCAAAGTTAAAACCAGGACTGGACTAATGTCTCCCAAATGGAATGGGAAATGTTGGCATCCATGCAACCTACCTCTTCTGGATTGAAATCTGTTATTAGGATATTAAAACCTTAACCTAAGCGGTAGCTCCATTAATCAACTCAGCCATGTTTCACAGCAGACCTGCTCCCCTCGATGTCCCATAGAGATGCACCTGATTAGGGACTTCTTCCGCAGCCTGCTACATCTGAACGGACTGGTCTAAACAGACATCGAACCATTTCCCAACTGGTTGGTGCCTTTTAAAGGCACGGAGATTTTACAAGTGCAGAAGCCTGTCCGAGAACTGGTATTGCACGATTTAAAGAATATCAGCCCTGCTACAGAGTGCTCTTCCATACCATACCGGAAACATGTTGACTGCTGATGAATAATGACACTGTATCTTTAAATAAATAACACTCCACTGAGAGGTACAGCTGCTGGAATGACAAAACTGCACCAGATAGGATATTCTGGCGCTGCGGTCTAAAGAAGTATAGCAGCCCTGCTGCAAGGAATGGTACAATCTTATTAACTGTATAGAAATCCTTCTGTGTAGGTATTTAGCAGATCACTGAGAAAAAATGTACTGTTCTACTGAAGGTATAGCAGCTTCGCCGAGACCTTCCGCTATTTTCCCATTAAATGTATAGCAGTCCTGGTACAGAAGCCCCAGAATAAAATGGTTCTACAGCCCCTTTCACCATTGCATTGAGGGCCAATTTATCGTTCTCCAAATTATCCCCAAAACCATAACCCAATTGTCACAACATTTTAGGGCATATCTGCCTCCTGCCTTTTGCAGAACTTTGTGCCCCCCTTACATGACCACGTACCCATGCTATCACAACATATGCTTTCCCCACTGCATCCCTCCCTCCATGGGTTCACAGCATATATTTCTTGCAACCCCATCCTCTTATATCCCCTTCGCTCATTTTCTTTCTTCCAGCAGAATAAGATTAGGACACCCCTGGCAGGGGCCCAGTGCACCACTCCACGGGAAAGCCTTGCTGCTCTGAGACCACTACGCTGGTGATTTGGCGCAGTGTGAAAGCCTATTAATATAACATAACATCTCTATTTAAGGTACATTAAAGATACATTATTAAAGCCGGAGGTGATAGTTACAAGCCAAGCAAAGCAAGGGCTTTAATGTAGCCCCTGGAGCTCTCTAGCCAATCAGCAAGCTCGGAATGGAGCCTCTATCCACCTGTACAGGCTGCATCTCAAGGTTCCCTTTGTGATGTGTACACACATGGCACCGGTCAATGAGACATGGACAATCTCTGTAACAGGAAGCCCCAGATGCGGTTTCTACCACTGCACAAGCACCACTAGTGTTAGAGCCCTTACCATCAGGTATTACTGTGTGCTGGGTGACCATTGCCCTCACGAGACACCCTAACCTTTGACTCAGGACCATTAACTTGGGCAGTGATAGAGTCCTCTGGTGCAGGCTCCAACGCTTCAGTGATCCTCCTCAGAAGGGTTGGTACTGTGTCTATAAATGTCTGGCAGCCTAACTATGAAAGTAGTAGCAGTTGCACTTTACAAACCCAATAGCATAACATATGGTTGCATTAAAGGCACGGAAGCCATTGCAGGAAAGCACTGAAACAGTTTCATTAAAACATGGTAGTCCTGCTTAGAAATGCTGCAGTGTCTCATTGAAGATATTGCGGCCCTGCTGAGAACTCCTCCTAACCTACTAAAAATATATCACGCTTGCGGACAAGTTCTTTGGCCTGCCGACAAAAGTGCAGCAGGTTTGGGCAAAAGGAATTGTGGCTTTTCATACTGCCTTCCAGTGGCCATTATGCTTCTTCGGGATGGGAAAAGAGGTCGTCACACTCCACGCCCAGTCAAACCTTGCACTCTTTGCTCAGATTACCAGCAAGTGCCAGGGCCTTCTTCATACATATATGTTATCTTTACCCAATATCACTGTCATCCTCTGCTATTTTACAACCTTTTCTCCTGCTGGCCTAGATTGTTCTAATGTTATTTGCAGGGCACAGAGACCTGTTAGTACTAATACCAGGGTTGCTATCAATATTTTGAAAGCATTACCTAGCCAGGTGGGCACCCATGACAACAGAGCGGTAAAACAGTCCTGATCTTCAGCTTCACTAGTTTCCTGGACCATTTAAGTGTGCAAACCTTGCTTGGAAGATATCACTTCCATCAAGCTCCTATTCTGCACATCGTGAGCAGGTCTAAATGTGCAGCAGCTTGAGTCCATATTTACGTGTTCTGGAGAGTCATCAATCTAATAGCTCTCAGCTACTCTTTATTTGCATTACACCCCTTTTCGGTGGCATTTATGGCCTACAGTAACTCCCTCCTAGTTATCTGCAACCACTTGGCGTTTGCTGCCGATTGTAAGCCATGCTGACTGCCATCAAAACGAAATGTCTTCACTGCAGTAACTAACATTGAACCCACCAAAAATCCTTTGTGCGGATATCCATCCCTTTTCAGCCATTAGTAAGCGCAAGGTAATCAAGGTTTATGATTGGTGCTAGTATTAAAAGTCAATATAATGACTGTATAATAGTAAATAAATAAATACATAAAGATAACCGGGAACCGTCTCTTTTTCCAAATAAAGGAGGTGAGTGCACCATCCCCAACTACCTGCCACCTTGCAGCAAACAACCGGATCACCATTATTCAAAGCTAAGCGCGGCAGTGTTCCCATCCAATCTCACATAGTATGTTTAAATTGCATTGCCAATAACAATTTAGGATGCTGTAAAAGACAGAATGTCTCTATACTATGCCCTGGGCATTTTTATGCTGCACCAAATTCACAAGGCCTTATATATAAGTATTCATCCCTTTGGATTAGGTCACATATAATATGAGGATGTGATAAGAAAAATATTGTGTCTCCCTCGGATATAATGTAGATATGTTACTGTCTAATATGCTGGAATTGCAAGACACGTGAGCAGGATAACAGCAGGATTTCATGGTGCAGATCAGAGAGAGGTCAACGCTTGGCCACACAATGATAAACTTCAAGATAATTCACAGAGTAAATCCTGTGACAGCAAGCTGCATAGTGGCGGGGCATGCAGGCCTGTCAGAGTCTCTCAACAGTGGCCTGCCATTCCCCGCCTTCACGGCTGATGTACTGTAGCACGTCTGTCTATCACTTTGATGAGCAGCTGAGATCATCATAACCACATTGCTGCATAAAACGGCTCTGCTATATTAGAACAGTAAATTGAGCTGTCAATGCAATTGCCCTGGCTAGTGTTATATATGATTTGCAGCTCTAACCTATCCTGCTTATATTCTATTCACTAACTGATACACCATGTAAATATTTGTGTTCTGTAGTGTTGTTAATTAGTTATAAGTGCAGTTAATGAAACTTTAGTCCACTCCAAAATATCAAAAATATATAAGGAAAAATGAGTCAAAAATATGAGAGTGAAGCTTTTAAACTGACATGTTGTGCATAAGCAAAGACATACCTTGAGTCCACTTTTTAAAATGGCGGCTGCTGATGTTCAACATGCTCAGGAGGGCGCAAGCCCCCTTGTGAAAGCAAGCAAGCTTGTTTGCAGTTCTTTACCTTTTCCTGGAAGAGGTGTTTGTGAATGTATAATAGTCTTCTTCTGGATTCAATGAATCCCAGCATCTTAATAAGGGGGCATTTTTATTGTGGAAGTTATTGTTAAGTTTCACTAATAAAAACCTATCAAATTCAGAGAAAAAAACCTGTTTAAAGTGGCGTTATGGTTACAAGTAAAATAAGAAAAAACAAAGCCATTTGCCAGGTATGGTAAACTATGCAACCATAACTTGCGCCACCGGCATGCACTGCTAAAACCAACACCTAGGACATCAAAGATGACATCACAATGTTGATTTTCAGTGCCCTACTTGTACCTGTCCCCTTTCCCCCAGAAATCACATCAATCAATTAAAGAAAATATAAATTACAGACATTTTGATGAAACATCTCTCCCTGCTTCACCTGATCATGACTATTTACAACCCCCAAGGGGCTGTTCATCATTTCCTTTCTCTGTATGCACTGTGAAGCAGTCCTCTGCAGGGGGAGCAGCTTTGCAGTGTCTTCGAGGCTGCTATCAAGAAGCATGATAAGGGCTGCCCCCTAGCTTAGATTTAAGATCAGGCCCAACATCTTCCTCTGTCCACCTGTCCCTCCCTATCAGTGGTTGGTGCCCCTTTCCTCCCCCACCTTACCTCCTTGCCTCTCCCTACCTCCAGGAAAAACAAAACAATTAAAAGGTTCAATTGGAAGCTGCATTTTAATTTCTTTCACAAAAACTATTTCAAAGCATTCTGAACATTAGAATAAAAGACTAATTTCCAACATTTGTTAAATGTACTCCTTGGGCCTCATTCCGAGGCTGGCGGTAAGGGTTAACGGTCACCGTTAATGGCAACGGTGACCGTTAACACTTACCACCATATTCCGAGTTCCCTTTTGCGGGTTGGCATTTAACGCCTGCTTTTAGCAGGCGTTAAAAATCCAACCCGCAAAGGGACCTTGGAGTAAATTACGGCACCGTAATTTACGGTGCCGTAATTTACTCCTTCCCCATTCCCATTGAGCCCTATGGGGGCAGGAATGGGGATGGGGAACCGGTATGGTGAATGGGGAATTACCGGGCCCTCCAACCTTGGAATGGACCGGTAATTACTCCATTCACCATGCCGGATTTCCATGGAGTAAATAGCTCCATGGTTGCTTACCATGGTGCTATTTACTCCATGGATAGCGCCAGCCTCGGAATGAGGCCCCATATTTTTGAAAAATGTTCACTCCATCATGTACTATATTCTCATTGTGAAAAGATGCCATTCCTACATCTTGTAAAAAAAAAGCACATACAGCTTTATTAACATTCTGGCTTTTTCAATTTGTGTACAAAACAAATTCAATCTTTTCTGCATTTGCCTTTGAGTAATCCGTGAAGAAATTATCTTTGTAGCTGGAAACAGTTACATTAGCCTTCGAAACTTATCTTTCATAGCAAACTGCAAGGTTATTCCAGTAATATATCCTAAACTGTTCCCTCCACAATGTAATATAATTATTTCTGGATTTTTGAAACACACAATATTTTCACACAAGGGTAATAATGCACTCCAGTTCAATCCAAGAACTACATTCCATTACACCTCCAGTCCTTCAAATCCATGATTTTCAGAGGTGCCAATTTGCCCTGCGTTTCCCCTCACCCAATGAATCCACAAATTTAACATCCAGACATTGTTCTTGTTCATAACCATGCTTTCAGCACTTCACACAATACATTAAACACTCCCTACCCTGTGTTCCTTTACACTTCAACTCTTCCGCCACAACCAGGAAACTTGATTGGGTTATCACCTGATGTCCGTGAATGTTTGTGACTGTCCATGGTCTCTGCAGTCCTCTTTCCATGCAGGGCATCATTAGAGGACCTGTATGGCACGTGCAGGTCTGCAGACTATCACGGACATCCACGGAAGTCATTGCACATGGCAGCCCTTCTACCCTTTTTACTTGTATCTATGTAAGATTCCCTGATTGGCTACTTTTGAACAGTCATCATCCATCCACCAATTAGATCCAAAAATTCTACATGTATCCATGTCACCTTACTTCAACAGTTCAGATGTACATTTCAAATCTGAGAGTACATGTGTCCTCTCATTCAGAACCTCCTCTAGAAAACACTACTGTGCAAACTGTTCCAGATTTCTATTTCAAGTTTGATATCTACAGCCAAGAAGACATTGGGCCTCATTACAACCCTGGCTAATAGCACCATGGTCCATGCCGGATTCCGCCATGGTGGATGGCGGATTTATCGCCCCATTCCAAGGTTGGCGGGGCAGTAAATCCCCATTCACCATGGCCCCTTCACCATTCCCATTTTTGGCCCATAGGGCTCAATGGGAATGGGGAAGGTGCTAATTACGGCACCGTAAATTACGGTGCCGTAATTAGCACCAAGGTCCCTTAGCGGGTTGGACTTTAACGCCTGCAAAAAGCAGGCTTTAAAGTGTGAATCTGGCGTTAAGGGTTTAACTGCGCCGCAGCCTTTTACGGTGCTGTTAACGCCTTAACGCCAGGGTGGCGGCGCCGTTAAACCCTTAACGCCTGATTACGAGGTCCCTTTGCGGGTGGCACTTTAACGCCTGCTTTTAGCAGGCGTTAAAAAACCAACCCGCAAAGGGACCTAGGAGCTAATTACGGCACCGTAATTTATGGTGCCGTAATTAGCACCTTCCCCAGTCCCATTGAGCCGTATGGGGCAAAAATGGGAATGGGGAAGGGCCATGGTGGCATGGGGAATTACCACCCAGCCAACTTCGGAATGGGGCGGTAATTCCCCATTCCACCATGGCAGAGTCGGTAAGTTACTGGCATGGACCATGGTGCTATTAGCACCATGGTCCAACGCCTGGGTCGTAATGAGGGCCCAAATGTCGTTTTGGCTTCCCTAGACCAGTTTCCACCAAAGGACAAGTAAATATCTTGATGTTTTCTGTTAGGCACAGATAAAAAGGAAATCCCCTAAAACACCTACAACATTAAAAGAGATGAAGCATCCAGGTACATCACATATTACAATGCGATCATTGCCCTCTTGTGGAATGCAAATATTGGCATTCAATACATTGCAGACAATTCCACTGCAGTTGCAAGATATGTCACAGTCTATTTCACCAAAGCTGAGACGATTGAGGTAAAAGATCTGTGGGATGACATTTCATCCGACAAAACCCTGTCACATAAATTGTTCAGTTTGGTATCAAAATGCTATCACATAGAGAATGCTGGTCCTATGAAGCTGCAGATTGTGTAACAGTTAAATCCTTAGATGGGAAAATCATACTAAGAAATAGAAACAATAGCCACAAATGATCCCAACAGCCAGGATATTTTTTAAAAAACTATTTAATTGACACATACTATCCAAACAGCAGTACTGTTCTGGAAAATATGTACCTGTACGACATATCCCAAAACTGCTCCTACAAAAATAATGTTATGCCAGATGAGAGAGGTGGAAAATATTCAGTCTCAACTTGTGAAGGAAGCCTAGTAAAACCTATCAAGCCCAGCCTAAATGATCATGTAAAGTTATCCTTTAAATCTCCACAGCATGGAGAACTTTATTACATGGCTCTACTGCAACTATTCAAACCTTGGAGAAAAAAGGAATAATTGTTTTGTGACAATGGCAGATTTGAAACTGCATTCAAGGCAAATGAAAGCAGCATAACACATGTTAATTTTAAACAATGCAAACAAATGTTGAACAATGAGGAATACATTGAAACTCTACTAGATAAAGACACTCCTGAAGGCAGTCAACCTTCTCTTACAGGAAGCCAAGAACCACTTGGAGAACCACCCATTCAAAATGAAGCAGAAATAGCCATGACCAAGGTATAAAACACCATGTATCAATCTAAACAATCTGAAGAAGATTTGTCAGTCTCAGATCACAGCTAAATGATGAACAACACAACATTTACCTATAATTTACTGCAGAAATTGAACATGGACTAAAACATTACACTAAAGCTGGAAGCTGTAAAAATTATAAACCTCTGCTCTTATTTGTAAGTGGTGAAGCTGGTTCTGGCAAAACCTTCATAATTAAAATAATCAGGAAATGTGTAGAAGAGTCAACAAATAACCTTTCAGCTGTTGTAACACCCCCCACAGGCCTAGATGCCTACAACATAGGAGGTTTAACTTTACCCTGACTACTTCTCCCCCCAGAAGAACACCAAAACAAATGAGAATACTACAAATTGTCAGCAGAAGCTGCTACTTAACTTAATTCTGTGACAAATGAAAGTCCTAGTTGATGAAGTAAGCATGGGTTCCAAACTCATCCTGGCTTTAATTCATCTGAGAATGCAGGAAGTTCTAAAAACCGACTACAGACAACTTTTTGGAGGAAAACACGTTGTTTTCTGAGACCTCCTACAGTTAACACCAGTAAAAGGCAAACCCATATTCAAAACGTTAGGACATAAAGAATGCCGCAATACACTCTGCAGCATTTGGAACAGAGAACTAGCTCAAAACCTATGCAGTCTGCAGATGTGACCTATGTTAACATTTTTTAAAAGTATTAGAACTGGTCTACTTACTGAAGATGCAAAATTCACCTTAAAAACGTGAGTAATGCATAAGATGCATGGACAAAACACATCTGCCCCTGATGCTATGAAACAATGAACTCAGCAAAATCTAAAATGTGCGTGCTTAAGGCCAATGCTTGCAAGCTGTAACCAATTCAATGATACAATGTTCAAAAATGAAATGCAACCCTAGTGCATATCAGCTCCACAGACAAACTAGAAGTGTATGACATGACACTCGCTATCTGTCAACAAGCAAAAGCACAACTAAATAGTTTAGAACAATGTATATCCAACACACTGGATTAGAAAAACTGTTAACTCTGTGTATAAACGGCAGAGTAATTGTAAAAAGTAACCTTGGCGAAGAACACAGTTTAGTCAATGGAGCAATTGGTACAGTTATTGGCTTCCAAACATATCCACATGACAACAACATTCAGTTTGTCAAAATCCACTTTGACAAACTTGCAGAAGTTACAAGAAAAGGCTGCACAATAGCATGTTTCCTTCTTTTCAAAGACATGCATGTATGCAAAGAGCAATTCTCTCTGTCTCTTGCATATGCTGCCACTATTTACAAGTCACAAGGCCTAACTTTGGACCACACATTGATCCACATTGGCAGCACAGTCTTCAAAGAAGGTATGAGGTATGTAGCACTTTCACGTCTCCGTACACTCAATTGACTATTCCTAGTTAATCTTGATGCAAACAAAGTCAATGCTGACATTCCTTGCATCCTAGAATACAACAGGCTACGTGCACTGCACACGCCATCTAGATATTTACCATGTACCTCAAAAAGGAAAATCTTTAAAAAGAGAACTAATAAAAACAAAAGCTATAGCAGATTTCTCTGCAATCCCATCCAAAAAACAAAGAACAACTGCATGCAGGTCCCTCAAATGATACAAACACAATACCCTGTGGTGCAAAAACAACTGCAGCTCCATCAAAAGACACAGGGGCAAATGACTTGCCTCTAAAGACAACTGCAGGGCCATCAAAGGATACTGAGGCAAAACTCTCTGGTCTGTTTAAATTCCACAACACAACTGGAGTAAATTGCTATGTGAATGTAGATATCAATCTTCTCTTCCAATTGTCACCAATTGTTGAGAATATTTACTTAAACGGCTTAATCATTTGTGTTTGCAAATGCTTGTCCTTCATAGAAATGCTACAAATAATCCTAACATCACCTACAGTGTCTCATGTATAAGGCACGAATTGGACCACTGGTTAGGAATGATTAAATTCACCATGAACACATAGGAAGATCCACAAGAATTCCTAATGGTCTTACTACAAGTACTAGAAACAAAAAGTATCCCTATAAATGGAATCTTCCAGATTTCATACATGTGGAAACATACATGCACTCTCTACAACCATGTTTCACAAGAGCACATCCCTGACGAACGATGTGTGTATGTTTCCATACCAAATTCTCAATCCATTCCATTTCACCAGCTTCTGCAAAATGCAAATCTTGGCACATATGCTCTTTTTGCAATTCAGACAATCGCTCCAACATAAAAATACATTTGCATGGCCAATATGTGATACTAATCCATTTAAGGTACAATGTAGGGGGTACCAAAAATAACTGTAAACTCACTAGCTTTACACAAGGCCAAGTATCTCTTGGCAAGACAACCTTCACAACTGTATACAGTGGGTTTTTTCAATCAACCATGGTTTATTTTTCCAATGACCCAATGATTGCTACATGTTAATGCAACAACAGTGTACCACGCACAAATGTTGTACCATAGTACATACATGGTACTATTTATAAGTGTCAAAAAAGTATATTGATATGTACAACTGAAAGTAATTGAATTTTTCAAAGTATGTTGTATAACAAATTATATATTTTCTCTTTGCAGAGAAACAAAACAAACACAGATTGCAGCCTTCAACTAAATGTCCATGCCAACTATCAATTTCTCCGACCATGTTACTATAGCTATAACTACTAAGGAGAAATTATTACGGCCTTTGGCAATGTATCCACAATTTTACATTGCAGCCTCCTTACAATATTCAACTAAGCATCCATTCCCACTATTAATTACTATGAGCATATTACCATAGGCAATATCACTGAAAACAAACTAATGTCACCATGACCAGTGTGCACATTTCTGGGAAGATTATAAATACTATATACACTTCAATAATACCCTTCAACCTCAGCATCTAAGTGTAATTGATTGATATTTAATTTCTATCGTGCTCGTACACAAGTGTTTCAGAGCGCGACAAGGCAAGGGAGGGGAACAGGGGAGAACAAAACAGCGATTTTACTAGGCCCAGTGACATTGAGAACGCACAAGTGCATGGGAGAGGGGGGAGGGGAAAAGTGCATGGAAGGAGGAGAGGTGGAAAGTGCGAAGCAGAGGAGAAACAGATAAATAACAAAAAATAAATAATAAAGGCAACAAACAGTGGTAATGCAGCCAGCAATTTGCAAGTGCTAGGTTTAAGGCAGCAGACAGGGTAGGTCCAATAAGTGCAGGAAGTTAAAGGGGGGGCTGTATGGGTAAAGATACAGACCCCAGTGCAAGGGGTGGCAGGATGAGCAGGTACCTGGGCCCAAAAGACAGAGGATGGCCAGGTGCACGGTGCCAAGAGAGAACAGATCAGCAGGGGAGAGGGGGAGCGAAGGCAGAAGAAAAGAGGAAGGTCTTGAGGTGCTTCCGGAACCGGAGATGGTTCTCCCCAATTTTTAGAGTGGCAGGGAGGCTGTTCCAGAGGGATGCCCCAGCCGAAGACAGAGATCTACCCCCAGCTCATTTCTTAGAAAAACGACTGACCCTGAGTGAGTTGGAGGTAGAGGAGCGAAGAGCTCGAGAGGGGAGCTATTTGTGGAGGGATAGCTGAAGGTATTTTGGACCCAGGCCCCAGAAAGCCTTGTGGACAATGCAGAGGGTTTTGAATTTAATCCTTGCATCCACTGGGAGCCAGTGAAGAGATTTCAGAGCTGGAGAGATACGATCCTAGGGATTGAGGCCAAGGACAAGTCTCGCAGTCCTGTTCTGGATTAGTTGCAGAGGGCGGAGAGTAGAAGCAGGTAGATTTAGAAAGAGGCTGTTACAACAGTCCAAGCTAGAGAGAACCATAGCTTGAGATACCATGAGCTTCTGGGAGAAGGAGAGGAAAGGCAGAGTACCTCTGAGGAGGTGCAGTCGGAAATTTGACTTTTTAGAGACCTCAGAGATGTGGGCGGAGAAGGAAAGGGTGGAGTCAAAGATGACCCGAGGTTCTTAGACTCGCAGGTGGGGGTAGGAGGAGGGCCAAGGGAGGTCTGCCAGAGAGTGAGGGGAAAGGATGGTGAAGGTGTGCCGATGAGGAGGATCTCTGACTTGCTGGCATTCAGACAAAGATCATTGGCGGCACACCAATCTTGAATGGCAGTTAGGCAATCAGAGATGAGAGAGGGAGAGGAGGTGGCAGAGGGCAGCCTGAAAATGAGTTGAGTGTCATCAGCGTAGCACTGGAAATTTGAGCAGAAAATGGCAATGCAGTGGGCAAGAGTTGCCAGGTATTGGTTGAAAAGCCAAGGTGTGGTTATAATGACAGACCACAAATGATTGTGCACATAGCCAGTGTCCAGATTCTTGGGGTTATATTCTGCAGCCATCCCCCCAAAATTCTTGACACTAACCACGCCTACAACAATACCCTTGAACCATTTTATGAATACTGTATACACTTCAATAATACCCCTCCACCATATTGCAAAAAATGCAGTACCCCCTACTATAATAGCCATTATTATTATGCACATATTACTGTGGCCCTGGCCAGTGTCCAGATACTTGGGGGCATGGCCTACGCCCATGCCGCCAACAATCTGGACACTGGACACGGGCACAACAATAGAATTCAACCATATCACACTCACATTACACCATCATAAAACAAGACTCATTCCATTTGCTGTTACTATTGCCGCAAACGTTAAAAATGTCAGCGGACAGGGCTTGGTCACAGAACCACGATGTTCCAAACACATATATATTAGACAAACTCCCTACCTTCATAAAATATGTATAAATATACTCAAACACAGAATACCCCCAGCCCCAATGATGTCCCTGGAGAGTAGTCAGTGTTTGCAGCTCAGAATACAGCCACGGACAGTAAATTGACTGCAGACTCTGTGTCACCCACATGGCCGACACTTTTTTTCAGCCACAAAATAACCCCAAATATACTTCCAGAGTTTTTCTCACCACAATGTCCACAGACAAAGCCTGTGGTCTGCGAATTCAATATTGCAACCATTTCAAAATGTTTGACGCAGCTCACATTTTTCAATAACCAATCAGCATGCGTGTTTGGTGTCTATGGACACCATGCAGTCCCCAGATTGGCTCAATGGTGTCTGCAGACTCTGAATCAGGAGATAAGTCTGTGAACCAGATGCAGATATCACAAAGGGACATTTTTCAAAAAAACTACTGGGCAGATTTACACCAAATTTGCAAAAGCACACTTCGGAGAGCATACTACCGCTCCTCGCACAAATTTGATCAATATCCATCCATCTGTTTGGACTATAGGCATGAGCAAACATTTTTTCAATGTATGTCTATCTGTGTTTCAAAGGTTTTGGGACCTCCCCTATAACTTTGCTCCCCGTTGACAAAACCACATCAAACTTTGCAAAATCATTCTGCAGTGGCCATTTACATTTTTAGTAAAGCCAAAGTTTGGTGAGGGTTAATCACACAGCACCAAAGTTATAAGCCACCCCAAAACTGCTCTTCCTATGGGTTGAGCAACCTAACCATAACTACAGGGTCACTAGTGTACACCCTGTAATATATGATACATTTTGATATTGCATATCATCAAATTGGGTAATAATGGCAATATTAATACAGCATCTGCAAGTCAGAGGAATACGTCAATAACTGTTAAATAAAACATATTATTAGTGTTATTATTATTGATATTATTATTATTATTATTAGCATATACAAGCATCCATGAACACCTATCACCGCAATGGATATTTAATATCTCAGCATGCATACATTATGTTTGCTGGGTGACTTTTTTATTTTCTATTGTGACACGGTTAAACAAGTTCACATTTCACAAAATACAACAAACAAAACATTTACAGTTAATTACAAAATATTCAATTTCATGTTTGACATTAATAGATATCTGCATATCAAGGGTACGGCGATGGGGGAAGCCTTTGCCCTGAGTATTGTCAATTTGTACATGGCGCCATTTGAAGACAAGTGTATCTTTTCACTACACCAGTTCACCCCTAATATCGGCCTTTGCTATCGGTACTTTGATGACATCTTGAGTATTTGGTGAGGCAACATTGAGGAACTGCAGCAATTTATAACATGGCTCACTGCCCAATGGAGTAAAGAGGAGATTGTGTTTCTCAACCTAACTATCAGACACACTGCCAACAAGCGATATGCCGCATTGTACAACAAATCCACAGATCGTAATACCCTACTGCAATATTCCAGTCAACATGCCCAACACCTCCCGGACAGTCTTCCGTACACTCAACCTTGCACCTATGGCGCAACTGTTCCAAGAAAGCAGATTGCACCATCCAGGCCAACTGTATGATTGACAAATTCTGTGAAAGGGGTTATCCTCCACATTTGTTAAAAATAATGGTCAAGAGAGTCTGATTTGGCAACCGCAAAACACTCCTTCACTCAGCAGAACAAGCTAAAACCAACCAAGTTTGCGCTTGCATCACCACCTTCTCTAGATACGCTCCCAGGCTAAAACAGCTGGTTCATAAATACTGGACAGCAGTAGATATTCCCAAAATGACTGGCTCCCAACTACTGTTCTCCTTGAAAAGTGGTTAAAACCTGCGTGACAAATTAGTTCATTCAGCATTAGATGCTCCCACAAGGCCACTGTGAGAAACCTGAATGTGTCTCTGAAGCCAGTCCCCGGGGATCTGTCATCCAGGTGGCCAGGACACAGCCATCGCTATTGGATCCAGTTCCCGGGGGTGGACCAGTACGAGAGGATAACCTGGATGGGGGGGCCTTCGGGGAGTGGAGCAGCAACCCCGATGGGTGAGATGAGGTATTACCATTCTTATAACCCCTCTTCCCTATCCTACTATGCGGGATACTCAGCCTCTCCACCCCTCCCTCTTTCTGACACTAACACTTTTGTATATCACAATGGATGATGGACTAACACTCAAGCCATTTACCTGACATGTCCCAACACCAGGGTCAGGCAAATTCAGACAATTGACCAGAACAGCACATACCTGATGCCTTTTCCCTTCCCCGCAGGGATAAAAGGTGGAGCAAATGAGCACAATACGAGCAAGGAAGACCGCACATCAAGAGAGCTAACTCAGCATGGCAGTTCAAGAGGAGGAGACAGACGGTGTGAACCGAGAGGGTGACAAGGAGAGATGCAGCCTTGCCCTTTAAGACAAGGGCCCTTCAAACCTCAGCAGAAGGAATCAGTAGCCAGCGTGTGTTGCAGCAGATGTCAACGGTACCCATGGCCTTCCTGCGCTGATAACCAAGCCAGGGAGAGATGCATGTCTCTGTGATGCCAGCCTTGACTCGAGAGAAAAGAAAAGCCAAGCGGCCATCACAGCCAGTGAGTCGAGGGGAGAATCGATAAGAAACCGAACTGTGTTGAATGAAAGTTTTCAAATGGCTAACTGAACTGTGAAAGTACAAACTATTGATACCAGAAAGGGGGGAAACGAGCAACAGTGGAGTCTGGCACCATGTGGGTGCTCACTCTGGAAACTCTGAGCGATTAACCCGATTGTTGAAACTACCAGGACCAGAAGGCATTGGGAAAGGCGAGAAGGGGGTCGAAGTGGTCATACAGGGGTCTTGTAAAATCCTCTGTACAGTCGAAAGTCTTTGACTGACAGATGATTGGGAAGCTAAGGGAAATGAACCCTGCATCGTAAGAGTTGAATGAGAAAAGGTATGATTGACAAGACTGGCAAGAGTGTACCCGAACGAGGGATGCTGATAAAGAGGGGGTGAAGACTAAAGCCCCAAAATACAGTGTGTTGACAAGATTGAACCCCGCGGAGGGATGTCCACAGTGAACTGTTTAAAACGACATTAAGATTCGGGAATGTCACCAACAAAATTGCATTGAAAGCCATAGTGAACCCAATCGAGAAGGTGAACAGCCGAGTAGGATCTGAGCCCGGAAGAGGGTGATCCAATGGTGAGAAGCCAACACCCGCCGACATGTGAATGCAACAAAAAAAGTACAAAAGGGAAAGACTTTGAATGCATGCCATGCCAGAGTGAGCCCGACAAAGAGAAGCAGATATTCAAGAGAGGGTTTGCGCCTGGAAAAGTAGTCCTGGGGTGAACAGCTATCACCCAAATAAAATCAGAGAAGAGCTCTAGAATTCTTTGAAATCTTTGTTTTGATATTTTGAAACTGACAGGTCCTCGAAAGCAAGAAAACATAGCTATCGAGCTCCTGGGTATCACTAAGGAACTTTCCAGGGACTGCGCCTGGAAGAGGGGGATCCAAGGGTCAAATAAGAAAATAAAATCACCCAACGTACAAGCAGAAAGGAACTTTTGTTTATTATTTTGAATACATCAGGTCCACGGTGGCAAGAGACATTTTGTAAAAAAGAGACTTAACCACCGAGGCCATGATTGCTGAGAACTGAACTGTTGGCTTGTAGTGGGAAAGCCTACGAGTGCGCTGTGCCTCTGAATCCTACCTCGTCCCCTGCTTAAAACGTGGGGAAGGGAGACCCCGACTACTGTATCCTGACTTATTATTTGTGACCACTTCCTTCTTTCTTAAGAACACTATCTCACACTTCTTTTGTATTTAGCGTAAAGATTGACGATAGGTTTTTCTTATTATAGGCCCTTTTATTTGACGAGACGCCACAAGGACTGCCTTATTTTTGTATGATGGTCGAAGCTTGCTCCCATCTTAGATTTATGTTTAGATTAGGCATATTTCCAACCTACCTTTACAGTTTAATAAACACCCTTGAACTGTGATCACTTGTGTCTGTCTTTACTGTTGCCACCATAAGTTCCTTACACCACCCAACATCACCAGGCTATTTGGCAACCTCACTCCAGCACCCATTGGTCATCATCCATGTGGACATTGCACTGCATGTCTGTTCACCAAGAAAACGCATTCAGTGACTTACAAAGCTTTCTCTTGGACTACACAACAGTTCACCACCTGTCAGACCAAACACTCTATATATGTCATTGCTTGCCCTTACGATCTGTGGTACATTGGCATCAACACAAGGAACACCAGCATATGCATTAATGAACACTGATCCAAGATTAGAACAGGCCACACCCAAGCACCTTTGGACAAACTTTTCAGGAAAAGGGGCTCTGGGTCAATGGCCTGCAGTGGTTCATGTTGGAAGCCATTCGCCGGGATATGAACAATTTCTCTACTATGCGCAGGCTACATAAGTTCGAACAACATTGGATACATAGACTAGATACCCATAACTTTGGTCTCAATGAGACCATCAATTGGTCCATGTTGTTGTGAGAGTGTTCTCCAGCCTTGCCATTAACAATTGTTTTCCACTCAGTAACTTATGCGATTGGTTTGCTGGTATCTGTATCTGCACTTGCCATACTGGCAGCACGGCACAGTACACTAGCATTTGCATTCTTAAACACCTTTACCAGCACGCTGTGTTAAACACAGACTTGCCACCACTGGTTTTCTAACTATCTGGACAGCAGGTGTCCACATCCAGACCCTGTTGTATGATGGCTGCTGCAGTCTTTTCAGTTTGCATTATCCCATGGAAGAGAGACCGGTCCATGTATCCATTGTCCTTCTTTTATGTACATATAGCTGTGTCAGACATATCCTGACGAAGGATCTCATGCTGGTTCACTGTTTGCTTCAATGCACAGCGCGACCTCAAGCACACGTTTAGGAATAGTGTGACTTGCCCGTCGGCAGTGCTCTCGCCTATGCACTGCAAGGTAAGTCACACGTAGTGCAATGTTACCACAACAACAGCTGTTGCGTGTCACACCAAGCACTATTTAGACACGCATGGTGTCAGCCACACGTGGTAACGGGTCCGTTTGAGGCACCAAATAGAGTTGCAATATTATGCTGGACAGGATGCACTGCTGTATGCATGTTGGGTGTAGACACAGGGTCCAACCAGTGTTCAGAGTGAGGGCCACGGGATGGCCCAGTGGATCTTGATTGGATGCTCGGTTGGTATCCCTCTCAGTTATGTTCAGCACAATAGTTTTCGCTCCCGACCTGAGTGTGCCACATGTCACAAGGAGGCTTTCCACCCTCACTTGTCCACAAATTGTACTATCTTGAACATAGGCATGTTCTCTACTCCTAGTTGACATGTAGTTACACTGATATAGTGTTACTCTTCGTTGCCCCACAGGAGTTCTACCTGACTAATTCCTGGAGGCAGTGCTGGTATTTCTACAGTATATGGTGAGATTGTATTCTGACTCAAACCATGGCCATCCATTTGCCAAAATTTGCTCTATGAGCAAAGACCTTTGGTCCGGGTATCTGATCCTTATCCAAATGACTCTATGGTCTCATGTATACTTTGTTATTGGAATTAGCCTGTACATTTACCCCCCTCTATTGATCTGTGTTTTTCAGCATCCATTGTTGCTGGGAATCACAGATGAAGTAAATCAACTTTTGCACCATTTCACGCTGCTTGGACTCACCTTCTATACGTCCTAAAGATGGCCATGCTCATTTCTTTTTGTGCTAGAATGTGGACCCTTGTAGTGACCTGGAACTCTTGAGTCAACGACAGACAACTTTGGGAGTTGTTTCTTCCCATTCCGTCCCTGACAGAATTTCGTGTTGCATCTAAATTGATTGCTCTTAAAACATTTGTGATGGACTCTTTTGCTGATTTAGTTACACTTTACATTTTATTATATGTCTTGTATAGTTTTTCATTATTCTTTTGTTCAGGTTTCATGGTTAAATCCTGTCTTTTTTTTGAGTTTTTATCTTTTGTTCTTTGTTTTTTTTAAATTATGTAATAGGTTCCACTTTTGTATATGTTGCATGTTTTCATTGTACCTTTGTTGGTTTTCCATGCTTTATTCATTATAAGGCTGCCATGGCGTGTGTGTATACATTTGTTCGATGGCATCTTTTAATTGTATTTTTTTGTGTTTTCCAAAAATTGTTTTGTTCTAAGTAAAGAACAATCTGTTTATGAACAGTCCATTTGTGTGTCCGATTATTATAATTCATGTCACAGTTGAATTGTTTTTCTGTTGCATTTAATAACCATTACTGTATGTATCTGTACTAGTATTTATGTGCGTTTATTTGCGTACATGTAGGACACCATTTTCTGTAAACGGCTACTCAAATCCAATTTACGAAGTCGATTAAGTCATGTGATACATGTTTTCCTAAGCAGTAGGCAATGTCCTTTGCTAAGATATTAATTTTACGAAAAGGCCTAAAAACATAAATCTATACAATTCTATAAAACAGACAATGAAACCCTCTTCATTTGCCATGATCGAAGTTAATTAATACTTATATATTTTTTTTCTTGTCAGACCTAATCTGCTTAGAATGTTAAAAACATAGATTGTTAACACAGGTTCATTTCCTCAGCCCAGTCTATAGCAAAATTCAATGGAGTTGACCCATTCAACCCTGTTAACAAAATGACCAAATAATTGCATTCTAGAATCTTGTAAAACAGGACAGTCAATCATTAAATCCCTTAATCTCTAAACTACTTCACTACACCCACAGTAGTTACAACACTTTACCATCGTTTTCTCTTTAGAGGGATAGCCAAAGTCTCATTCGTGGAAATAAGTACAAACAAAACCTTAAAAATTGGTTACGCCAGAAGGCATTCGGCAATCTGCTCAGATACCTGGGTAGCTTTCCCAAAGGTGTCCAGTGAAAGTAACAAATAGATGTTAACAAATTAAAAATTTTAACGACACAGAAATACCGGAAAGAAACAAAGAATTCTTTATTAAAAATATATGAGGTGCAGTAAGGGATGAAAAGGGGTGGGGAGGGGGCTGGAGTAGGATTATAATCAAAGAAAAAGGGGGGTTTGGGAGGACCCCCCAAATAAAAAATGTAAAAATTGGTATTTTTTTGGTATTTCCATGTCGTTAAAAATGTTTTCATAACAAAAAAAATGTGTCCAACTAGAGAAAGAGGGGAAAGCTGCAGAAGCCCAACACAAAGTCCAGGGCTTGAGGAAATCCCTAAGAGCGCTTCGGAAAATCAGAGCTCAACTGGAGAATCACACGGCGGACCAGATTGCGCAGTCACTGCTGAAAACAAAACAATCCTACTATATTCATGGGGGCAAGGCTAATCGATTACTGGCAGCGAAACTGAGAAAGCAAAAATCTCAGAATTACATAGTGCAGCTAAAGGACGCCGAGGGGAAACTCCACACAGCAGAGCTTGACAAAAAAGAAATAATGAAACGATTTCATGAGGAACTTTTAAACAGTGAGACCCTAGACCCAGAACGCCAACTCACTTATATCAATACTCTCCAGCTGCCCCAAATTGCAGAGAAAGACAGAACCAAGCTTGGGAATCCAATTACAGCACAAGAGATCAGCGATGCCATCTCAGCACTACCAGCAAATAAGACTCCAGGTCCAGATGGCTTCGGCAATGGTTATTACAAGACATTCCGCACACAATTGCTAGGCCCGTTGACAAAACTATTCAATACTATCCGAGAAGAAGGGAAAGTCACGCAGGATATGGGGAGATCTATAACTATACTACCCCTAAAGCCAGGTAAATAGCCCAACAACTGTGCAAGCTATTGGCCTATAGCATTGCTAAACACCGACGCAAAAATCTATACGCAAATTCTAGCAACACGTTTAATGAAAATTCTACCAAGCATAATACACAATGACCAAGCAGGGTTCATTGATCGGCACACACAAGACAACGTCAGAAGGGCAGTAGACGTCATAGACGCTGGGCGACAAACACAACAGTCATTTGCAGTAGCAGCTCTGGACGCCATCCGGGCCTTTGACAGCATGGACTGGTGCTATCTGAGACTGATCTTAGAGCGCTTCAGCTGTGGTCCAGAATTTACGAAAATGGTGCTCGCCAACTACCATCATCCATCGACAAGCTTCAGCATCAATGGTCAGGGTATAGAATTTGTGAAGAACAGAAGGGGAACACGACAGGGCTGTCCCCTCTCCCTTCTGATTTTTGCGATGGCGATGGAACCATGTGCAATGCAGTTCCGACAAGACGTCAGCATCAGAGGAGTTACAATAGGTCAGGAAACCCACAAAATAGCCCTGTATGCGGATGATATCATGCTCTTCATGGTAGACCCAAAAAATACAATGCCCAGAGCAATGGCTCAGCTGGAGGAATTCAGACAGGTCTCAGGGTTCTCTATAAACTTCCCCAAATCAAAAGCCATGAACATGACGGCAAGGAGAGAAGAGATCGAGACAAGGAGAGAAGAGATCGAGACATTGGAGAGGACATTCCCGATGAGCTGGTGGAAAAAAAACTGGAATACTTAAGAATCCACCTTGGTAGAGAACCACACAAGCTATATCAGACAAACATAATCCCGCTGTGGAAACAGCTAGAGGAAGCTATGCGCAGGTGGGACTCTCAGGAGCTGTCCGGGTTCGCCCGCATCACAGCAGTCAAAATGACCTTTCTCCTCCATCTCTGCTATGTAATAAAATCACTGCCAGTGCGAATACCGCCTGCCAAGATCCGAGAATTGCAAAATGCGGTATTCAAATTTATATGGCATAATAAGAAACCTAGGATCCAGAAACAAATTCTAATGTGCTCTCCCCTCCTGGGCAGCGTGGGAGTCCCAGAAATGGACAGATACATCTTGGCTGCGCAACTAGCACCAATGCTGAGGTGGGCAAAACCAGAGGACCATAAAGGATGGTGCAGAATCGAAAAAACAGCCTCATCGACTCCCCTAATAGCCCTGTTGAGCTTGAGGAAAGAAAACCGAGATAACAGAGATGCCCTACTGGAAATGACAAAGTGGTCACTGCAAAGTTGGGATAAAGCCCGTAAAAAGAAACACATTCCAAGTGGAATGGGACCATTTTCGCCACTGATGTACAACCCAGATAACACACCGGGTCTTCAGCGAGGATTTTGGACGGGTTGGTCAGGGGCGGAAACTATCTACCTGAAAGACATGAACAAAGACGGCTCCCCACTGATCTTCACAGATTGCCAGCAGGAAGTCAATATAGGAGAAAATGAATGCTATAGATATGCACAAATAAGGCACTGGATTACCCATCCAATGATGAAGAAAGCAGGCACGAGAAATCCATCAGGCTTAGAACTCTCGCTTCAGGAAGGCAACACAGCGAAGGGGGTCTCCAGACTCTACAAACTGCTCTCCAACGACCAGCCGACCGACAACCTCACATACAAAATGAACTGGGAAAGAGACATGCAAGAATCACTAACAGAGGAGGAATGGTACCAAATATGGGCGCGGGCACACAGCACCTCCAGATGCACCATGATAAAGGAATCAGCGTACAAACTATGCCTCAGGTGGTATGTGTCCCCGAACCGCATTCATAAAATTACAAAGTCATATTCACCAAATTGCTGGAGGAACTGTGGTGAGAAGGGAGACCTATTCCATATGTGGTGGATGTGCCCTAAAGCGGTTGCCTATTGGAAAGAAATACTAAGCTACATAAAGGACATTTCAGGGGTTGATCTGCCGAGATCCCCTAAGACAATTATCTTGGGAGTCCCTATAGAAGGGAAATATGCAATGTCAGGAACGACAGCCAAGCTGATTACTCACCTATTATCAGCAGCAAGAATGACCCTTGCACAAAATTGGAAAAACAAAGAGGGCCCAATCACAGCATGCTGGTGGGTTAAGATCTGGGGAGTAATGGCTACGGAGAAGATATGCGCCATCAGTACTGGAAAATACCTAAGATTCTTAACTACCTGGAACCCATTCCATGAACATGTACGGGACAGAGGAATCCCATTTCTTCAAATCCCGCCTGCTCCGGAACACACACGTAATCTGAACTCTCCCAAACACAAAGTCATTGAGATACTAATGTCAGAGGGGTAAAATTCTAAATATTCCGGACTTTAAAGTGTAAAATAGTGCTTAAAGTTGGGGGGGGAGAGGGATTTATAGGGGGTGGGGGGATAAAAGGAAAGGGTGAGTGGAAGAGGGGGGAGGAGGGAGGAAAGGAATTGAAAACCAAAAATTCTCGAAGGTAATGCGAACTCCTACGAACTGTAAGACATGAACATAAGTAAATGCAGAACCTAAGTTATGTGGTAATTACCTTAATGCTTTCGAACCAAAAATAAACATGGTTTACAAAAAAAAAAAAATCTGTTGAAATCGCATAGATCCTTCCAAAAGGCTTGTCTCTGATTGAAAGCGAAATGTGCACAGTGTGACTTCGCATTTGCTCAATGCTTTTGTTCCAAACCCCGGCAAATAGTGATTTTGGAATAGTAGTGGGGTCAGAGATTTCAGCCGTCTGGCCACACTCTGCGAGGATTGCATCAGAAGAGCACTATTAGCATATAGAAGCATCCATCAACGCCTATCACCTCCCTGGATATTAAATATCTCAGCATACATGATGTTTGCTAGGTGACATTTTCGGTTCTATGTCCTTTCATCGTCAGGCATTTCAAAGCCTGCAAATTAAAAGTGTATGAAATTAACTAAACAGTTCATGGAATTTCTTATTTTTGTGGGGGGGGGTCTCCCGAGGCCTCCTTCCTGCACCTACTTTTAACTATACCCTCCCCCCAACCACTTATCTGCCCTTTCCCCCCCCCCCTGAAAAGAATTTGATGAACTTTAACGTTATTTTGTACACGTTTAAATTGCAGGCTTTGAAATGCCTGGTGATGAAAGGACGTTGTACCACATTTTCAATACTTTTTATCTGAAGCCTTACTTGACAAGCACTGCTTGAAACTATTCTTCTAGCCAGGCACCCTGCCTGTCAGGTCTTCAATTCTTCCCTATGGAAAATAGGAGGGTTATATACATCGCATAGGTAAAGTACTAATGTTTCAGGGGCTCTTATGCTGTACATTTTGCAATTTTTAAATTTTGTAATGTGTTATTTATAACGTACTTAACACCCGGAGGTTTCTAAGCACGGACCTGCGGATCGAACTGTTTTGCTCTGTGTCGTTTACCACCCGATCCGGTGGGCCGGATTGGGTATTATTGCTATTAGCACCCCAGGTTGCCAATCCGGTAACCCAGGGTGTTGACAGCAATGTTTTTGTATAAATGAACGGGACGCCTCGCCTTCCATGGCGGGCAGCGGAAGCGGCGGCAGCGGGATTCCGCTGCTGCAGAAAAAAGGTAAGTGGGATCGGAAATTAAACATTACGGGAAGGGAGGGTGGGGGAAGATGGTGGGGCGGGGTAAAGCAACCATACGGTTGCTCGGAATGCGTGCTTGGATCAGTAGATTCAGCCTGCGATCTGGACACCCTGATTGGTTGCTCTTCCCTCCCCGGGTGCTAATGTGATTAATCACCCTGGCAGGACAGTCGATATTGTAAGAGAATGGTATGCCCACAGTCGTACCGATGTTGTGTAGCAATGAAGAGCCAAAGACATCAGTTACATGAACCACTGAGATACAAGGGCAGCATTAATGTGTGCCCACTTTCCTACCAATGTTGGGTAGCATCAAAGAGCCAATTAGGCAATGGCATCAGCCATTAGTATTAAAGAGTCAAAGGCAATGTTGGTGTGTGCCGACTGTTCTACCAATGTTGTTTTGTAGTAATTAGCCAATTCCAGCTTTAAAATGTCCTGAGTGTCCTACCAATGTTGTCTAGTATTAAAGAGCCACAGGCATTATGGGTCAGTGCCGACTGTCCAACCAATATTGTCTACCAGTGAAGAGCTAAGGACAGCATTGACATATGCTCACTGTCCCACCAATGTCATCTGACAGTGAAGAGCCAATGACAGCACGTCTGTGTGCCCATGGTCCTATCACAATTGTCTTGCCATGAAGAGCCAAGGACAGCATTGATATGTGCCCCTGACCATAGGTCTGTATTTTAACCCTTTTCCTTCTGTTTCCTTAAACCTATTGCTGCATCTTTCTTGGATATACTTAATCCCATTGCTCCTGCATGTCATTCCCAACTACCCCAAATTAATGGGCTATGTTGCCTGTGACAACATTGTAGTAAAGTGTCAACATGGCAATGCTATTTGGCTTTTCTCCACTTCAGGGCCTTGAAATCTCCCATCAACCTGCATGCAGACAAACTGCCAAATGCACTGCCAGATGTCACTTGCGACCTCTGGTTGTTGCTGTGTTGGTTACTAGTCGTATCGACTACTGTAATGCTTTGTTCCTGGCCCAGCCCATTGGTCTTATACATCGTCTACAGCTGTTGCAAAAGCTTGTCGCCCGGGTGGCCACTAACTCCCCTTATGGTGCTCATATTAGCCATTGCTTTGGTCACTTCACTAGCTCACGGTGGCCCAGAGGATTACATTTAAATTCCTGTGTCTGGTTCACCGGGCGTTTTAGCGCCACAGGGCTGATTACCTCGAAGATAAATGTTGCCCCTATGTTCCTGGACGGACTCTCCATTCCTGTAGTGCTTATTTTGTGGCTATTCTGAAAATCCCGCTATCCAGAGGAGGTACCGCGTTAACCTTTGGTTTTGGTAAATTATGGAATGATCTGCTGCTCGCCCTCAGGTGTACGGAGAATCACTTTCAATTTAGACGTCCCTGATACCTGTTGTGTTAGGTCGTAGCTGTTTTTAGCCTAGCAGTAGAGTTTATCGCTCCAAGTTGCTCTTGTGTAACTGTGCATTCTACAAATCCGAATAACATAACTACCAGATGTGGGCTTGAAAACAGTCCCTCTACATTGAGAGACAGCAGCATTGAGAGACAGCAGCAAGGTACTTCACGGGACAGACAGTGCTATCACTGCTCACTCTTGATCCAATGCCCACACACAGCCAATGTGGTAGCCGGTCTTGCCGGTTTATTTCCACACAAACTGAACATCTACTCCAGTTCCTACTAGTAAGATAGCTCAGCAGATCAAACGCTTGCTTCAGAGAGCGGCGTGCAACCTGCCGTCACAGGTTCAGATCCAGGCAGAACTGCATCAGCCCTTCATCTTTCCAAGGTTGAAAATTTAGTCCCACTCAATTGGGTGAGAAGAGCACTCAGGAGCCAGAACAGGCCCAATATTAAAATGAAATAATTAGTACTTTCAATTACTGTAGCTTTACCCTGCAGGTTCACTCCCGTATCCACCTGCGAACAATCTCCCTTCGAGCTACGGACAGACACTTCTCAGGCTGCAGTTATATACTCCATTTTTATTGTGGATATGATTTAAGACGGAGACATATGATAACACCTAATAAAAAAAATCAGTTAATTGAAAACAGTTAAGAATACTAAAGAAAGGCAAGGAGACGGAAACGAGCGGGGGAGGTGTGGGGGGGCTGGGAAAGAAACTGAGGACAGCAGCTGCGCCGTGAATTGGTTTCCGAACCAGTTGGTAATTCTGTGCGTCTAAGGGACCACCAGCAGGGGACGCTGAGGAGGTCCTATCACATATCTGGCACCGTTTACGTTGGCGCTTTTCCATCGTTTGCGTAAGGATTGCATCAGCCGTGCGTGAGTTTTGGCGAAGTAATCTAGGACTAGGACCGAGAAAACGAAGGATACATGTTGAACGTACTCCAAATTCCAGTTAAGGAATATTTGTAAGATGCCGTGGAAGGGTCTCTGCAACGCCTTTCGGCATCGCGTCTTCTGCTTTGACTTCTGTATTAATAGAAAGGCGGGACAGGCCGCGAGCACATCAGTATTCACTGAAGTGCTTCCTCTGGTATCTTCCGGAATGTTCTTATCAGGTGCTGGGTGGTATGAAACATCGCTGTAAGGCAGCGCATACGCACTTGGTATGCAAGCGCGGAGCCAGCGTCTCCCACACAGTATCTAAGCAGACGCTTCTTAGCGGGTGGCAATGGGAAAGCTTCTGATTAAACGCCCAAAACTGAAAAACGACTGTATTCTAGGCCTTTTCGTTTGTGAAATATAGTCAGAGGGCAAGTTGAGATGGTCGCCCAGGTCCCCCACCCTCCTCCCACCACCCGCATGCAGCAGATGCCACCTGCATACGAACTAACATCTCCAGAGTACTCTGGAGGGGCTGCTTCCCAGCCCGCAGCACGCCTTCATCTTCTATGAAGTCCTGCTTGTGGTGGGCCGCCTCCGGTCAGCGGGGCGGGCCACTGATGATGTCGGGATCACCCGACTTGGCAGCCATGCTGGGGGCACCGAGCAGATTGCGAGTAGGGGACACCCTACGATGCCCGGATCACCGGGCGGGGACTCTACAGGTTTGGGGATCACCTCAATACTGGCAGTCGCGGCTCCAAGGGCATTTGGGCCGCCTGCTGAACCGGGCCACGATCACACTGCACCAGTCTCACAATCACTGACACAGAGATGAGGTGCCACTTCCTGGGGCTATGCTGCACTCCTTGTGCGTGCCAGCAGAGCCCGCTTTATTAGAGAGGCGTCATGACAACGTCATGACGCTCTCTCACATCCCAACACTAGACTGACACACAACATCCCTCCTTTATTATAACAAAAGAAAAATAACACCCACTGCAAAACAGCGACCCTCTGCTGGGTCTAATTTTGTGCATTCTAGTCCACGCAACCATTATACCCCCACATTGGGTGCATTCCAGTTCTTGCACCACCTAATAGCTACTCAAAACTTAAACTTTTATCACTGCAAACAAACAGGTGTGTTCCAGTCCGCACACCATGGGGCCCGACAGCGGGCTACTTGAGCTCAGAAGATTTCGGGATCGAACTGGCCAGTGGCGCTGCTGCAGGACAGGAAGAATACATTTTCTTCATCCTCCTCCTCTCCCACATCATATTGCACTCTCCTTGGATCTTCTGCCACTTGGACCGCCGCCACTCTGGGGGTCTTTCTCCCCTTCGACTCGCTTCTCCCCAATGCCGGAGATGATCGGAGCGAGGCATACCGTGCAAAGTGATCCACTTTCCCGCACCTTCCGCAGATGTGTCCTTTCGCAGGGCAGTCCTGCTGGTATGGGAGATCCCACCCACACCGATGGCATATGGTGGCATTGGGGTCTCTCCTTGGCCATTCTCCCCTCCTCATCGGCTTGCCACTTGCCGACCGCTGACACCTCCTCCAGCTTGATCCGCTGCATCGGGGCCTCCAACTTGACGTGTTGTCTGGATGAGTCCATGACGGAGGCCCGCACCTCTGCTAGCTCCTGGGCACGGCCAATGTCCAGGATCCCCCTCAAAGTTTCCCAGGGCACAGGATAGTGCAATGCCGTGCAGCTTCCCATTAAATGCATCGGGGCTCTCCCTTTTCTCTTGCCTCGCGCACCTCATCCTGAATCGTTTGTAGTCCCTGTTGACCATGCGTTGGAAATACTCGTTCAAGGCTGCGATGGCCGCGTCATAGGATTGATCCACGGGCCTTAGTGTCTTGAACAGCCTCTGGACGGCCAGTCCGGCAGAGTACAGGAGTGTTGGGTGTTTCGCCTTGTCCCCCATTTCCACCGCTTCAAAGTATAGTTCCAGGTTCTCTACCCAGGCTGTCCACCGGGGTCCCAGGCTGGCAGGCACACCCACAACATCAAAATAAGGTATTGGTGCGAGCGGTCCTCAACATGTCCCTTCGCCGTCCAACATGAGGGCCGCTGAGCGGGATGCCGGATGTGACCACCACGGGTGAGTCTTGGGGTGTGCCCACAGCCAGCATGCCTCAGGTGCCCCGACCCCCTTTTGGAAATCTTTTGCAGGCGCACAAGTACTCCTTGAGGAGCCGCTACCTTGGGGAGTCGAGGAGGAAGTAGTTGGAACAGGGACAGTGAATGACACCCTTCTGAGGAGGTTGATGGTGTCATATGTACCAGGAGGGACCAGTTGCCACTTTGGTGCCCCCTGTACTGAGTACCAGGATTCCTTCAGCTGCCGGACCCACCCCTGTTTATTTTCTCTTTGTTTGCCACCTGTTACTACTGAACCATACACACACCGCTCCTTCTGGGCTGAACTGGCTGCTTTTTGTTCACCGCCGCAGCCCGGACTCACGGGCCACACCCCTTCCTTTGTTCGAGGAGGGAAGCTCCGGTGGAGGCTGTGCCCCTTTTCTGGGATGATCATTTCCCCTCAGGGATCTCACAGGGGTTGGCCCTGCCCCCCCTTCTGTCCTGTGGCGGTCAACGTGAAAACCACGCCCCTCACATGCCACGCTATGGCCGGGCCCATAAGTTCACTTTAATCGAGGAGAGAAAGAGAAAGAAAAATAATAATAATATAATAATCTTCCTCCCCCCGGCAGCCCAGGTGTTAGCGGGCTGTCCCTTGCACTGCTCCGGTGCCAGCAGCCTCACATGTCCTCGTTCACTCACCACGTGTGGCCTGGTCCGTGAACCATGCCCCTTTTCTTTGTCTTGGGGCTCATGATTAGGCCACGCCCCTTTTTTCAGGCCCTACTCGGCCCAGGGCCCAGCCTCACCACGCAGCCCGGATTCATCTGGGGCCAGGGAGGACCGCCGTGTTGTTCGCCATGGCGGGGGTCACAGCCGCCGACCGTGGGCCAGTGCACACTGCGGCCCCCACCAACTCCTCTATTTGTTAGTCCGGCTGCGACTCCACCACGTGGTCGACACAGGTCATGTTACCAGGCCCCGACAACAGGGTTGGGCTGCGCTCCAGTGCATCAGGGACTGAACGCTGTATAACACAGAGCTCTGCCCCACACAGTCACTGCTGCGGCAGCTGCTTCTTCATGCTGAGGCGCCTTGCCACCTCAGGCACCCACTGCTACCTACTCCTTGGCTGTGCCTTGTGTCGCTGCACACAATGGGCTTCTGGCAGCCTACACAGCGCAACAGTGTGCAGGGCCCGGACCACCTCTTCGCCAATGTGGTGGCCTGCCTCCGGTCCCCGGGGTGGGCCACTGATGATGTCGGGATCCAGAGCCCTTTTTATTAGAGAGGCGTCATGACACAGGCTCTCTCACATCCCACATTGACCGAATATAAGATCAGACTTCAGCCGGGCAAAAGAGACCAAGACTTACCGTCTCCTTCATTCACACTTCCATAGTGTGCTCTTCCCTTCCAATGACATGGGACACTGTATTTTCAAGATTTTGATCACATGCACAAATTACTAATACACATCCCATGTCATTCACAAATATTATTCTTCATCGAATTTTCAACTATGTATGTGATTTCTGGACATCATGGATTGTTATGTAAAGTAACCCTTGAACTATTGCACAAAAAAGTAAAAAGCTTACAATACAAAGGCAAATGAAAAATTAAAACTGTTTGAGGTATGTGTTTAGCATCAGCAAGTATGTTATTGTGTTTAATGGTTGCCCAGAATGACATGTGCTCCCATTAGGGTCAACACAAATCAGTGTACATCTAATTTCCTTTGTACACCCCTTAGATTCACAGAGGGTAGGACAACCCCCTTGTTACAGCTCTCTCACATCCCAGCACTAGACCGACACACAACACTGCTGATTCGCTACCCCGCTCATGAGGCCCTTGAGAAACCTCCCCTCCTTCCATCTCCTCACAGGGGCCTGCAAATACTGAACTGCTTAACACTCTCTCTCCCAGCCCGCAGCCCGCCGTCATCCTCCCTGAGACCCAGTGGAATCACTAGCACCCCTCATGACGCCTTGGAGAAACCTCCCCTCCCTCCCCAGCAGACTCTGCCCCGCAGGCCCCGGAGGGGTCTGCAAATACTGAACTGCTTAACACTCTCTCTCCCAGCCCGCAGCCCGCCGTCATCCTCCCTGAGACCCAGCGGAATCACTAGCACCCCTCATGACGCCTTGGAGAAACCTCCCCTCCTTCCCCAGCAGACTCTGCCCCGCAGGCCCCGGAGGGGTCTGCAAATACTGAACTGCTTAACACTCTCTCCCAGCCCGCGGCCCGCCATCTTCCTCCCTGAGACCCAGTGGAATCACTAGCACCCCTCATGACGCCTTGGAGAAACCTCCCCTCCCTCCCCAGCAGACTCTGCCCCGCAGGCCCCGGAGGGGTCTGCAAATACTGAACTGCTTAACACTCTCTCCCAGCCCGCGGCCCGCCGTCTTCCTCTGTGAGACCCAGTGGAATCACTAGCACCCCTCATGACGCCTTGGAGAAACCTCCCCTCCCTCCCCAGCAGACTCTGCCCCGCAGGCCCCGGAGGTGTCGGCAAATACTGAACTGCTTAACACTCTCTACCAGCCTGCGGCCCGCAGTCATTCTCTGTGAGGCCCAGCTGAATCACTAGCACCCCTCATGAGGACCTTGAAAAACCTCCCCTTCCCCCCAGGGCCATCTTAAGCATTTTGGGGGCCCTGGGCATGGACACCTTTGGGGCCCCCCTCCACCAAACCAAAGGAATTAAATGATCAAGAATATCTGGTGGCACAAACCCCCCCCACCCCACACCGTGATCATAACCTATAGGTTGATATGCTGCCTTGCAGCATTGAAAATATGCATGTTTACTCCCTTTAGGTCCTCTTACCCTCTTCATTCTTGCTCTAATCAGAATGATAGACAAGTGGCATTGGAAGGCCAACATTAGCAATCTACGAAGAGGTTACTTCTTTTCTAGTATAGAAACAGGATACTTTTTATCAATAGCATCCGGGAAGGTAAGCAGCCTGTGGTAATAATGCAGGACTGTATGTAAAAGGTACATGTAACCCAGAATAGACAGATAACCCACATTAGCTGCATCAGAGAATGCAAAAGTGCTCTAGCATGGATAGAGTAGGCCAATTGTAAGCAAGGAGAAAGCTACAAATAGAATAGCATGGATAGTGAATGCAGATTAGAAGCTACCATGTGTCTCTATCCAGACAGACTGAGATTATAAGTGGGGCATGGTTTTCAAATAGTGTTGCCATTAGAGATCAAGGGAACAAGTGCGTGTGGTGTGCAGTATATCAATGCTCACTATTATAGTGGACACAACCCTATAGCCAGTGAAACCATGAGTGAGGCTTTTATCAAGATCGTACCCTGAGAAGGAAATCACTCTGAAGGGCTGATCATTTTGAAAAGTTTAGGGACTGGCGATTCCAAGAGGTTAGGCAATGAAAGATTAAACGAGAGGCCCAGGATCACACATTGCTTAAGGGGTGAAGCTGGTATTTGTGCCAACTATGAACTTTCTGCATTTGAACACTTTCTTTTCCAGCTCTTACCATGTACTAAAACAATCTAATTTTATAAAACTGACTTGCAAAGTACACAAATCAAATTTCCAAACCTGACAATTTGTTAAACCAAATATTACAGAAGGGGCGTTATGCAAAATGGGAATGATTCTAGCTTAATTCTCTCCATCGTCAAGGGAAAAATTAGAGTACCAGCATACCAATCAATATGATTTAACAGATTTAATCTAGGTATGTTTTTTGTACTTTTAAGCTTTAAATACTTCCAAAACAATGGCTCGTGAAATTGTCATTCATAAACGTGCAGAAAAACCTTTGACTTTATTTTGTGTCAAACGAGCAGACTTTAAAATATGCTTGCCTAAGGCCTACAACATGTGGTCTGCTCTCTCCTGTCTACCAACCCTACCACTCAAATGGCCTACATAAGAAGAAATATCAAGTAATGAGCTAAACGATGCCACCAGCATGCAAGAAGGCAAACCTCACAGAAGACAGCACAGTAATGCAAGAGTTATTATATGATTTGATCAGGATCATTGTATCATCTGCTGGCAAAGCCAGGATACAAGCATGAACACTTTAGTTCCACAGTCTTGATTTTGGATACTTGTTCACCTCTTGGACTAATAGCTTATGCTCATCTTTGGAGGGCATTGCCTAGGTTTTAGAATGCCCCATATGAACAAACCAATTTCTAGACCACCATACGAAAGACATGTTAGTTTTTATAGCAACCCCTATCTGGTGCAGGAACATTGCTGATAATAGCACCTCTTATGCTGCAAAACCAAGTACCTATGCAGGTAGGTTTATAAACTTCAGACAGAGGAAAGGTTCAGCCAGCCTTGCTGGAATGTGCTCTTCTAATCTTTCATATGAACACATATCTCTGCAATGAGTGCTTAACACACTGAGCTAACTTCCGAACCATTGTGGCACTCAATTTATCAATATGTATTTCAACTTTGGCGATTGCACATGATCAACATAGTTACCACAGGAAGGAAAGAATGCTACAGAAGTTGTGCCATACGGAACACACAAATTATGTATTCCACAGTGAACAAAGAAAGCATTACATGATTAATTGATCAAGGCAGAATGTACTTGGCAAAACAGACAGGTAATAGGTTTAGCGGCTCAGCAGCACACCATAAAATCTCCTGGCGTGTGCTATTCAAGTTTGGTGAACTTTAGATCAGGCAGCATTGTGGGGCAAAAAGTGGCCCTTTTGCCCTCCCATAAAAACGTCTCTGCTTCCCCCGTCTCCTCTACGGCCAAGCAGACTCTGCTCTGCGGGCCCCACTGGTCCCTGCAAATACTGAACTCATTAACACTCTCTCCCAGGCCGTGGCCCGCCGTCAACCTCTGTGAGACCCTGGTGATTTACTAGCACCCCTCATGAGGCCCTGGAGAAACCTCCCCTTCCTCCACCTCCTCTGTGGCCTAGCAGACTCTGCCCTGCAGGCCCCGCAGATGCCTACACATATTAAAGTGCTTAACACTCTCTTTTATGCAAAAGCATTTAAATAGAGAGATTTTTATAAGATGTGTTCATTTGGGTAAACTTTGCTGTGGAGAAGACCTTAAGTTTTAACTTATCGGTGATAAGATATGTAATGGGTGCATTGTAATTATGAAAACCCTACACAAATATACAATTAGTTATTCAAATCGGTGCCTCCTTTCACATCTATTTAAATGAGCCAAACAAAAAAAAAATAATGTTTTAATCTGTCTCTCTTTTGTCTAAGTGTACTTACTAGATTCATCCATCAACATTTTTTGCACTGTCTTCACAAAACACATGCAACATGGTATATACAATAGGGACTTCAACCAGAAGACTATATCACACATTGGGCCTCATCACGAGTTGGGCGGTAACGCCGGCGCTAATAGCCCTACAGCCAAAGTCCCCGGTGCTATAAGCGCCGGATCACGAGTTTGGCGGAACGGTTATTGCCCATTCCCCATTGGGCCCATTGTCCCATAGGACTCTATGAGGGGGATTGCCGGTATTTCCGGCACTGGTAATAACAGTAGTTTTTTGCTGGTGGGAACCTGATTTACTTCCAGCTCTTGGCTGGAGGTACATCAGGTTCCACCACCAGCAGAATTGTAGTCTGCCAGTCTGGAAAAGTGGCAGTATACGGGAACACCAGCACTTTTTGTCCAGACCAGTCCTAATGACCCCCAGTACCTTATCTTCCAAGATCAGAAGTACCTAGGAATGATTCAGTTCACTCCGTCTGCAGCTCAAAAAAAACCCTCCTAGTGGTATTGCAACAGTGACTGATCATATATTTTGCGCATCACAAAATTTCAGGTAACCTCTTGTCATGTAACTTCACATGATCTAAGGAAGTGTTGAACTCTCATGCTACGCCATGTGCTGTGATGCTCTGTGATGTCACTGTGATGCCAATACATATGGAAATTAGGGAGCACTTCATGTCTATTGTTGTACGGGGCCTTGCAAATCTCAGAAGCAGCCGTGTATAGTTATTTTAAACTTGCTGGACTCATGAAAACTTGTGCATTGACTTCATGTGCAAAGCACAGCTGATAATTGTTCAACGCAACTCGCACCTTTACAATAAAGGCCACACCGAGCAATGAAGCAGAT
The DNA here is from genome assembly GCF_040938575.1 of Ambystoma mexicanum. Taxonomy (NCBI): domain Eukaryota; kingdom Metazoa; phylum Chordata; class Amphibia; order Caudata; family Ambystomatidae; genus Ambystoma; species Ambystoma mexicanum. The sequence continues at coordinate 394,702,841 of NC_090928.1, read as the reverse complement.
TCTATTTACGTAGGGGGGGCTTCAGCAGGCTTTTAGTGAACACTAATCGAGCAATGAAGACCCCCTATTGCCAAAAGCAATAGGTTAAAAAAACACTCCCAAAGAATGCACACATCCAGGGCCGGCATCCGACTTGCCTAATCATGAACCATGCCCTCTCCATTCAATGATGAAGCATTGGAGCATGAACACACGTGCTCTATCGTGTGGTATGTGATAGCCACCCAAGATAGTGGCTCTATTGTATGGTAGCGGACCACACCGAAATTAGTCATGCTGAGGCCATGAGCCATTAGAGTCTTCAGAATGCAAAGATTCTCTTAAACAATTCCATGAATCGCTAAATGGCTTCCACCAGTGCATTAAATTCACCATGGAATATTCCAAGACATAAATACACTTCCTGGATACAATGAGCTCCATTGGGAGGAATGACTGTATACAAGAAACCCACAGACAGGAACAAATACTTGAACATCGAAGCCACTTCAAATGGTCCGTTACCTGGTATCAACACATATTTTCCAACGGCAACACAAGGGGAAATCAACTCATCAGTGGTGAGGGGGGATAGCTCAGGGGCAATGTGTTTGTCTTAGAAGCAAGACAACGCAGCACAACACAGGTTTGAATCCCGACCCTGTGCTGAGAAACCAATCTTTGGTATTAAGCGCATAACAAAGAACAATTATAATTATAATCACTGCATAGATCTTCCTGCAAAAGTGGTACTCATCCTGACAAACTGAGAAGGAATTTGATTATTCACTGAAAATAACCAGTGACAACCTGCTACAACACAGAGACGCCAGAAATACTGATCAAATACCCTTGGTTGTCACCTATCACCGAACACCAACACAAATTAATAGGATTGCTAAGAACCTACAACCACCAACCACCATTTAACAGGAATGATGAGCCAACTGCAAACAAGCAACCGAGACACAAAGCACACAGCCTTTGACCAGAAGGACATCCCCACTAGATCAAGAACAAAGTGGACCTGGAACACACCCACCCACCCACTGTTAGGAGATGCAAAACATGTTCACACCTCTGTGCTGAATCGGCCATAAACAACTGATTGTCAAATGCTGTGTACCTTATCCAATGCAAGCAATGTCCACAGGGAAAGTATGTGGGTGAGACTTGCCAATAACTATGTGAAAAGATGAACCTACAAAGATACACCATCTCCAACCACAAAACAGAAACACTTGTGGCTCACCATGGGCACACACTCTGCAAGGTCTGTCAGTGATTGATTTTAAAGGTGGTCTCTAAAATACCATGGAGAGGAATGTGGGAGTTCATTCACACAAAGCTTGGACACAGAATGCAAGATCTTTCATTGATGGTTTTGATAGGTGACCTCTTGAATACTACTCAGAAAAATGTGGTAGCTCAGGTCTTGAAGATGCTTAACCTAAAAGACAGAGTTTTAAACAAAGATGTATGTTGTCAGACACACTCTGGCCAGATATGAACACAGGATTTGGAAGGCAATCATATCAACAACATCAGAAGACCACATATCTCACCAACAGCCTTTATCACTACACTGAATCTTTAATAAGTGAGGACACAGGACATTGACAATGGACATCTTTGGTGTGTAAGCTCAAATCATTGGCACCCATTATCAAGCAGGCTGTACACTTAGATAACAGTGGACATTGCACCACTGAAAACTGTGAAACATCATTTGTATTTGCCACATTGTATGTAAGCAGGAAGCCATTATGAGACATGGGGCATATCGGGGTAACATTGGACACTGCACCATTTACATCTTGGGAACATATTTTATAGTGCTCACATTGTATACCAGCAAGTAAAACCTAGCACTGTACTCGAAGCACTGCAAGAGCCTGCCACTGCACAGAGGCTGCAAAACACATCCTCAGACTATTAGCCTGATTCATGGAACGTTTTCCTATTGGATTCGGCCATTATAAAACACTTCCATGAATCAGGCCCTATGTGTTGTGGGATATATTGACCCACTCAACGGCATTGCCTCACATCACTGAGCTGCCTGTGTGCAAGAAACAGTAACCTGGCTGCGCTGGCTCCTCTGCACACCAGAACCTCAAAACTGGTTTTGGCAGCAACAACAGAAAAAAGGCTGCACCATCTTGCCTCACACACTTCGGGCAGAATGGAACAAGGGGACACAGTGGAAATTAGCCCAGTGTGGTCTGAAACATGTATGGAATCAAGTGAAAAGGAAAGCCTGCCATTGCTGCAAAAACCAAAATCCCCTTCAAAATGAAACCATTTTCACCCTTTCAAAATGCTTCTTTGATGCCAAATTCATCTGTCATTATGCAACCACTGTGAGTAAAAAGGCCCAGTTAAAACCAACTCTCAGAGAAATCAAAAGCAACTTCATTTTCACTTACACGGGAAACACACATTTATTTCCTGACAAAATGTATCCATGCGCAGCAGTTCAAAGAGACTTTTTACCCTCTCAGCCAGGTCAAAGAGAACTGTATCAATACTTTAGATAAGAGTCCTGCTGCAGGGAAAATGACACAGCTGCCAAGCCAATGGCCATCTGAGGAGCTGCAAACCGAATTAAAGTAAGAAATTAAAAATTTTAAAACATATAGGCTGGAGTTGCAGCTTTCAGAAACCTGTAATTCCAGTTGCCAGCTATGAAACTCCTCCTAGGAAAGTAGATACACCCTAAATCCAGGACACTTAGGTGCAAAGTACCAGCTTGAAAAACTTTGAATGGGATAGGACAATGACAGTTCACATGCTCATCAGACATTCGTCTTTGATCCAGGCTGGGATAATAGCAGTCCTGGGACACTCACCTGTCAAGTGTGAAGGGCAATAAAACCTTCAATTAAGAGAGAGGCCCCCCATTCTGCGTGGAAGAAACTGCCAGTTGGTGTTAGCTAGGAAGAAAAAAATGACAGACAATGACTTCCATTTGTCTTAAGACTATTTTATAAAGAACTTTAAAAAGACGTATATGTCAGCTGTCAAAATTGGTAAAAATATGGAATTTTCACAGCGTAAAAGTGGAATTGAGGCCTGTGTTTGAAAACTTGGTAGAATGTCGTGGCACACTCTGGACAGAAACTGTGATATATGTTGTATTACCAGAAAAGCATCCATGTTGCAAATGTCAAATGTTGTACATACATCCCTGGGGACAATTTGCCTCCGTGTATGAAATTGGGGAATTGTGGGCCAAATCTTGAATGTGTAAAATTACCAAAATGTGTCAGAAAGGTGAAACAAGGTCACACAGACTGGAGGTTTGGACTAATTTGTGCTGCACAAAATATGTAACCTGTGTATCTGATTTACTAAGAGGTGGCAACTGTATAAATATCTGTTTTTGGCAAAATCGTATTTTTAGTAAAGGAAATGTGGGAGTTTCTAGATACAGTAAAAATCACCTCATAAACATGACATCACTTTTCTGATATCCAACCAATTGTGAGCAAGGTGGAGACTATTCCCTTGACCAATCCTATTGTTAGGGGTGTGGGTAATGAATCCTGCCCCTGTCATATACTGTAATTATGTCATTTGGCATTATAAATAAGGGCCCCTGACTAGCACTCAGGACACACACTGATTCCTGATTCCTACGCTAGTGTTCTGTTCCTGTCTGTTCCTGTATTCATCTTTCATCTATCCATCTAAACTCCAGATCCCAACCACAGGGCCAAGCAATTGCTGATCCTGCTTCAGCTAGGCCTCAATTCTAAAATAATCCCCATAACCAAGGGAAGTGCTCTGGTGTTTTGGGGAAGCATCCTGAATTTACCTGGCTTGCTGCCACTCACTGCTATCCTGCTATCCTGCCATCCTGATGCCCTATGGGATCCAGTAACCAGAACTGCCAGTCTAGAAGAACTATCCTTTGATATCCAGTCCCTGCCCACCTGACTCTGCCCCGCTGAGTTTGTCCGGCTGCCCTGTGTTAGACCAAATATGTGTGGTGATCCAGAGGGCCGACTGTCCAAAATCCAAACTAAAAGTGCACTGTGAGTCTCAATAGGACCCATAGAAACATAGTAAACCTTGCCTTGCTTTGCTTTGTTCCATCCTAATCTCTAAATCAGCCAATCCTTATCCTGATAACTGTAATATTGTCACAATCATTTTTGAAACCCTGCCTTTGATTCCTTGCGCTAGTCCTAACATCTTTAATAATTTTGTCTTGTGAAATCCTAAGCCCTTAGTCCTCCCTCGGATGATCGGACTGGGTCCGCCAAGGCGGGCGCAAAGGTGCTAGGGTTCATTCCATGGATGAACTCTGGAGCTTACTGTGTCTCAAGCTGGTAGCCTAGCCCGAATGCCCTAGTGTAGAGTAAAACTGTCCTAGTCAAAATTGATTTCTGTTCCTTTTTCGTGCCTTTCTTTTCCAAAAATGCCCCTCCCTTGCATAACTCACTCAATTTAACAGCTAGAGACCTCATTTCACTTTCATATTGTACCTAGGATCCATAGCTACCCCCCAACCCAAAAACCACCTGCAGATTTACAATAATTCACCCGTTTCTATTAAAAACCTTCTTGGTAAATTCAGGTGGGATTTGCAAAAGTGTGTAATTTTACAACGTGTCATTTTGGTTATAAACGGTTTTCAATCTTCCATTCAATTTCAAATTGTATGCTTTTGCTCAATCCATTGCTTGTGTTTGCTAGTATCTTTCCAGTGTTGCTCCAGTAAAGAATTGTTTTTGTTTCAAGAGTTTTAGACACATTCATTTTGTATCCATCTATTTCCGAGTGTCATTTTAGCATTGCCAGGGTTTAAATCCGTTTTTCTCTCTTGTTTGGGGAGGGAAAGTCAGATTTCTATTCTGTTTCTTATTTGACATTCCTGATTACCTGCTGATTCTGTTTATCCACTTAAAACTGATTATTTTTGGGTTGAGGGAACGTTGCAGGGGGAAATTCTAACTCCATTGCTATCTTTCCAAAAATTCTAAAAGATCTCTATTCCCTGGTGTTTTGTAGTTGTGTTAATAGAAGGTTAAACTAAGTGCATTGCTTACATTCATATTGTTCTTATCACCACATTGGTGATTGCTGCCCCATATATTAAAAAGTGTGTGATTTTCTTGAATTTCTAAATAAATAAATAAATATTACCTTTATCTACCAGCCTGGTTCCTGGTCCATTGTGACCGAGGGTATTTGAAAAGGGGGTGTGATATGAGTGGTGTATCTCTCAAATATTGAACCTATATATAACAAAATAAACATTTCAGTTGTGTGCTGCATACTGGGCTAAGACTAAGGTATGTGTCGCCTGATTGAAATCCTTAACAGTGTGATGCAAATGCGAAACACACCCTGCTTTCCAATTATTTGTTTTTAAATCTTTCACTTCAATATGTTTCTAAAAGAACATCAATAAGTGTAGGAACTTTACTGGGGCCCATGTTAAGTCTACCTGTGCCCAATTTCAAGAACATATTCCATTTAACAGTTATGTGTGAATTGGGTTTGCTTTCTTAAATTGCATCTCTCAGCACAGCCGAGAATCCTAACCGTTGTCACTTCTGTGTGTTCCCTACTGGCAGTTTGACTGTCCTTTTGATAATGCAGCCATCCCAGGCCTGCCTTCCATGCACACTATCCATTCAGTCAATGACATTTTATCGGAAAATTCTCTCTTTTTGAGAATGGACAGCCTAGCGTTTGTTTATTTGTTAATATTTTCACTGTGCACCTTCCGATTAAGTCTGTCAGACTTCGAAAACGAATGCACCGCTCCATCTCTGCGTAATAGTTCCCAAAAGTCCAATAAAAGCCACTAACACTTGCATTCTGTGTGTGATTTTAAAACTGGACTAACAGGGCAAGAAGAACCCATGCTCTAATACTGTATGTATACGCCACTATAAATGCAATATGATATTCAGGAGCGAGTAATTCCATGTACAGGATATGCTCTTTTCCTCCGTGAATGATGGATGGCTAGTCACCACCCAGGAGCAATGCACACCCAAGGTACCATTCACCCAAACAGCAGAGTCGGGTCTGTTGGGTACACGAGCTGTCCTGCGATTGGGCTTTCAGGCAAGGACACGTCGCTGTGACGCCATAGCAATGACAGAAGAGAGGTACACAAGCCCCTTCGATATTGACAGTGACATGGCTTCCTAGTAGTGATCTCATCATTTAGCGGATGACATCCCAACATTCCATAGGCATATGTTTCTCAAATTTGAAGATGTAAACGAGAAAAGTCAACTTTTAAACGTTCCTGAAATCTTCTTTAGCATAGCCCCTGCTTTATAAATGAATGTAGAGCATGGATGAACTCCGGAGCTTATCCATGCTCTACATTCATCGCTTCTCTGCCTTTTGGCTAAGATCAAGTGTAGTATCTGTTCTTATCAGTTTAATAAATTAATGTAGATGGAAGGCTGTATGCTGGACATTAGAGTGATATACAAAAAATATGAGCTTACCATATGCTCAGAGGGCTTCGGTCACCACAGTCCTGTTCAAGGTGTTAGGGTCTTGGCTGCTCTCATTTTAACTTTTTAAATATTTTTATATTGGTTTTCATTTTTATTTTCTTTGCATTTTCTTTCCTTGTACTGCACCTAGCACGGGGAGGCAGGCCTCTAGTTTTGTTTTATTTCTTATTCTACTTTGCTCATTGTAATCCCCTTCTCTGGGCTCAGAGCCTGCCTGGGTGTCTTTATCTTTTCAGTTTGCCGCTCTGTGATGGGTGGCACCGCGGTGTGAGCTCTTACCCAGCTCTGATTGGCCTGCCAGGTCATCTGACAACCTGCTGCTCTTGCGTTATCTTGCTCAGTGCGTCTGAGCAATGGAGGCAACTGGCGCTAGTTAGTGCTCTGTTGGAAGTGTCAGGGTCTTGACTAGGATGACCGGACGTCCCGGTTTTGCCAGGACTGTCCGGGTTTTGCCAGGAATGTCTGAGTATTTGCACCTCCGCCCCGGGGTCCCTAGACTTTTAAGTTTAAAAATCTTGTCTCGAGATTTGGAGATCGGGTGGATACCATCCCGGTTTTTGGCAAACCTATGCAAAAATCATGATATCCGGCCAAAAACCGGGATGGTATCCACCCGATGCCCAAATCCCGGACGGGGTTTTTAAACTTAAAATAGCCTCAGGACTCCGGGCGCTGCAACATGACACGGGACAGGCCAACCACATAGAAGTAGCACTACAGTTTCACTGCTGAAGCTGTCGTCTTACTTCTATGTCAGTTGCCTGTCCCGGTTGTTTAGTTTCAAAATCTGGTCACCCTAGTCTTGGCTGCATCTCATTTCTACATTGGTATTCATTGTATTCAGTTAACATTGTGCTTCCTTGCACTGCTATTACCAGGGGAATGGTACTGGGTCACCTTTTACTTAGTTCTTTTCAGTCAGTGATGGCCTCCACAGCAGTGTGAACCCTTGCTCATTTCTGATTGGCCCTCCGGAGTAATTTGTCAGCGTATCAGCACCGCGGAGGTATGTCACTGACATGTTGGGGGTAAGTCAGAGATGAGCTTGTGTGTGCTTGTCCATGATGGGTCCAGACGTGGGGCCCCTCTCTTTGCCAATTGCTATGTGACAAGCCGAAACGAACAACAACAGTTTGTTACTGCGCAGCACACAATACATGTATTTCTATAATCTGGTCCCAATGTGCCAGCTTGAACAGTGTTCCCATGCTATTCCTTTTAGTGCACGTGCAAAACCAACGCCCAATTTCTGCGGCCCAGGCCACGGCATTACGCACTTCCATCACGTATAGGAACGCGGGCAACTAGGGCATCATGGCTGTTTACTAGCTCAGGACAGCAGTTGCAAAGCTCATGTTCTTATTGGCCAGGCATCACGTTCTGTTATTCCCCTTTGATGCATTACGATGGTAGGCGGCAAAGAAAAGTACATGGGTACTTTGGTAATAAGTGTGGGTATTACATGTAAACCGCCATCACGTGTAGTCACCACAGTCATTATTACTAGGTGTGAAAGGTGGTCGGGCGAAGGTTTTTCAGGTCTCGCGGGATCATTCCAGAGAATGTAAGATGGCGACGATGGATTTCCTTAATTTGACGGTGTTCTGCCTTTGCAGTACAGGGCACGTGCAATCTGGCAGCCAGCGCGACTGCCGAAGGCTCCATTTGCGGGGATTGGGGATGCGTGGGTAGCTCTAAACTGAGAAAATAAACATCACTTTCTCTACCTTCATCAGAGTAATCTACTGCCCTAAAAAAACAACTGTGTGAATTTACAAAGTAAATGACAAAGCAATTTTACAAGTACATTTACAAATTAAATTTACAAAGTAAATTTACAAAGTAACATGATGTTTTATGTTGATCAAAACATCACTGAGACAAAAATAGTCAGGCTGCAGCTCTTCATTGTAGTCTGCATTCATTTCTTGTGCTTTGAGGTGGCTTTCCCATCATTGTGAGTTAGGGGACAACCAGACCTTTGGCTATTGCATTATGTTTAATAAAACAAACATATGTTGAGTAAAGGAGCATGATTCTTGTCACGGATTTTGAGGTGGGACTGTTGGTATCCGGGGGCATTATATTAGTCCCATTCCTTTGTGCTAAACCAGCCACTACAAAATAGATTAAATATGAAATAGAAAATCTCTCAAAATACTATTTCTGCAAAATGCAAAAAATGCTAAAAGAAGCAGAAGCACAAAGCAGTTACATGACTAACTCTGACTTCTGGCTAACCTATTAGGTTGATAGGTAAGCCGAAGTTACTTTGAAGAAGCAGAAGCACAAAGCAGTTACATGACTAACTCTGACTTCTGGCTAACCTATTAGGTTGATAGGTAAGCCGAAGTTACTTTGAAGAAGCAGAAGCACAAAGCAGTTACATGACTAACTCTGACTTCTGGCTAACCTATTAGGTTGATAGGTAAGCCGAAGTTACTTTGGGCAACTTCTTTGTGAATCAAATAGGCCCACCCAATCCAGTTATGTCCAGGGTAAGTCAGAGTGACTGCTTTTTGTAGCGACCCCTAAGGCGTTTCACTGCTTCCTAGGAAAAAGGGATATTTCAATGAATATGGAAATGCGTTGATTGTTCCATTCATGATTTTAATATGTAGATAATGCCGTGTTGTAATGGCAGAGCCTGGCATTTCCAATCATCAGTGCTGTGAGCTGATGACAACCAGCTAAGGGAGATCCATCCCCTGCACAGCTGCTGGCAGGGATCTTAAGCTTTGATGACTGCTCTATAAGACGGAAGAACTTCATTTTCGCTGTGTGTGCCCTATCACTGCTATATCTGTCAGAGAGGCGGAAAGAATTCCATTGGAGATTTTCTTGGCCTTATCCTTGATTCTGGACTTTCTTTCTTATCCCGTAGTGCTGAAAATCATCCAATCCAAAAACGATAGATTATCGCTTTTGAAAAGGGTTAAGCCTTTCACAACCCAAAGAATGTTTGAAATAAATGCCATGATCTAGTTCAGTCCCATTTTCATGGGGGGTACTCTTCTCATTTGGCATCGTACATGCGTCGTCTGACCCCTTTTTGCCCTTTTCCATGCTGCAGATTGTCCAACAATCAGGCAAGGCAATGTGATCACATTACCCTTACCATGTCTTTTATCCAACTGCTTCTGCTTAAATTATGGATTTTTTTAACAAGTCTTCAGTTTTAGAATTCAAATTTTTGTATAAACATAACTAGATTTTCCCGATTTTTCATAGACCCCCCAAATTAAATTGATTGATAACCTGGATATCCCAAAACATGAAAACATCTTGGTCGCGTAATTGCACATTTTGGATGCAATCCCAGGATTTAAAATTCCTCCTCTCCATTGCTGGAGAATGGAGACAAATATGTACAAAAGAATTGTACATATTTGGTTCAAATTGCAATTTGGGCAATTTCTTTAGTTTCTCTTTCTATTTTTGTGTCAGGATTAGTATTTAATATCTGCAGAGGGCTATGGCATTTCTTTTTTCACTAGATATTCTTTTTTTCTTTTTTTATAACAGTATTTGTTTGAGGTTGTGTCATAATTTGTTGTGTACAGAGCTTTGCTAGAATATTTGCAAAGGGTCGCACTCTATGAAAAAGGTTTAAAGAAAAATATTACAAATAAATAAGCAGGCCCATTTTACGGTTCCAAAATGCAAATCGGACGAGGCAAACGACTGATGGTCACATGATCTTCAATGTTATTGTGCTGAACAGATTCACCGCTAAACCCTGCGATCTCTTCCAACATGTCCACTTTTGCCTTGGCTTTTCTGTGTTATAAATTGCTAAACTCTGAACACGGCATACAGAATAAGTACTTTGAACTTCACATAATAATGTTTTAGATTACCATGAAATGAAGGGCCTTACAAATAACAGGACGTACGTAGACCGAGAGAATTATACTAGCTCAGACTCTATAGGGTGAACACTACTGTATAGAATAGCAAAACAACACAGATTTTTATTTGGTAGTATTTAGTAGACGCTTTGAAGTTGGTCAAATTCTGCAGCGCTTTGAACAGGGGGTTGAAGCCATTTGCCTGTGCGTTTCTCTACATGTCAGTAAGTGTTCAGTGACATCAAAGTGAAACAATGATGATATAATTGTCCAGCAGTGATACCACAAATAGAGGATTAGGATATCATCTGGCGATTATGATGTCACAGTCACATGATTGTAAAGAACCTGTTGTCTTGTTTACATAGATATTAAGTTACACTTGATATTATATTCCTAATTATTATTAAAAGATACAGAATAAAACCAACAATGTTCAAATCATTGACTGGTTTGTTTTCATTTAACAATGAGGTGCAATGCCTGCCTCGAAAGCCATTGAAATGTGAACTGTGCCTCTAAGCTGTGCATCGGGGTACTCGGCTGCAGGGCCTTACTAACATACAAAAATAAATATACATTTCTTCGATGCTGTTTTCTAGTAGAAAACTGGGGCTGAATAAAAGATTCAAAAACGGTGCCTGGAGCGGAGACCGTAAAATCATCTGAAACAATTGTATGTATACAGTGTTGCTTTACCTGAGCTTTGTTTATATTGAGATTTGGCAGTGGTTTAAGAATCTATGGTGAACAACACATTCTGTAATATGTCGTCACGTGTTTCCGGTGATCCGAGTGGATACCGCCCTTTACGGGAACAGTTAACACAGGAAGTGAAATGAACATTGCGCGTGAGCAAGGAACCCGTTCCAGATGAATAAATATAGATTACCTTTCTTCGACAACCACTGGGATTAAAAAATAAATTCCAACAGACTGGAGGGTGAGCGGGGAGTAAAATGTTAGAGAACAGGGGGGCATGCAGGTTTAGCCATAGAGTCTGGGCTTGGCCTCTCAATTTGAAATGTAAGAAGCTGATTTCCTCACTCAGCTACTCTCACAGAACCCTATCAGAGAGGTTTGTAAACTGCGTCCAGGATCTCCTAACTTATTGCATCCAACTGATGATCCAAGCGAGTTCCCACTTGTCTCCTTGCTGCATACGGACCTAACCTTAGGTAAAAGTGTGCATTTCGATGCATCCTAACAACAGTAAGAGTCACACCTGATTGCCTTCATTACTTTTTGTGAGGATCAGGGAGTGGGAAACCTATAGGCTTGCTTATGAAGTGGAAGTCTATATTGGGGCTGCTTGCTCTTTCATGGTTGATTACCTCATCTCTGCAGTGGTAGAATTGCCTTGAAAGAAAAACAGGGAGAAAGAAAGAAAGAAAGAAAGAAAGAAAGAAAGAAAGAAAGAAAGAAAGAAAGAAAGAAAGAAAGAAAGAAAGAAAGAAAGAAAGAAAGATAGAAATGTGACCTATAGAGTTGCAACCGTAAAGAAGGAAAAACAATAAACAAGTTAATATGGGAAGGACTGTAGAAAGAAAAGGAAAGAGAAACAAATAAAGGCGGAAGAAAAGTAAGGGAAAAGATTAAAGAAAGTAGAATTTTAAACAGAACAGGAAGAAAAGCAATTCATAGAAAGTTAAAGAAATGTAGAACACGAAGATAGAAAGTTCATAGTAAGAATAGTTACCCTCATAGTAAGATGAGGGTAACCCAGATGTGGATACCCTGGCTGCGACGGGAGGGTCAGCAAGGGCTCCGGTAACAGGTTGAAGATGTTTAAGGATGGGTTATAATGCAGCCAGGACTCAAAGGCACAGATGAGAGTGTGAGAGGGACTGGCAATGAGTGAGGTGCAGAGGCTTTGCTAGGAGGGCACAGGGGGTGTGTGCCGCAAACAAACTCTGCCTTAATTCCAGTAAGACAGAGATCCTCCTCATCAGCACTTCTGCACCTTCCTTTCCTGTCACTCTCTGTCCGGCCTCCCATGGCCCTCTTCCTGCTCCCACCTGTGAGGCTAAGAACCTCAGGGTCATCTTCGACTCCAAGCTTTCCTTTGCTCCACATATCTCTAATGTCTCTAAGAAGTCAAACTACCAACTGCACCTCCTCAGGGGTATTCTTCCTTTCCTCTCCTTCCCCTGAAGCTCACTGTCTCTAGAGCTCTGGTTTTCTCTGCTGGACTACTGCAATAGCCTCTTTTAAAATCTGCCTGCCACTTCTCTCCGCCCTCTGCAACTCATCCACAACAGGACTGCGAGACTTGGGTTCCATGTGTTAATATCCCCGCAAAAATATTGTGATACAAAAATATTGCCATATTTTTGCAGCGATATTGACCCATGGACCCTGCGGGGACGTCCCTGTGACCCCCACATTATTTTAAAATGTGCGGGGACACCCCCGCAACCCTGCTGCCACAAAATACCCCACAAAAATATCACCTATGGTGAGACAAATGGCCATATGTACAGCAATATATTTGGTGGGGATATGTTGTAGGGATACCGAGACTTGTCCTTGGCCTCAAACTAAGGTATTGTATCTCTCCAGCCCTGAAATCTCTTCATTGGCTCCCAGTGGCTGCAAGGATTAAGTTCAAGACCCTCTGCATTGTCCACAAGGCCTTCTAGGGCCTGGGTCCACAATACCTTCAACTCTCCCTTCGGAAATACCTTCCTACCCAAGCTCTTCACTCCTCTACCTCCAACTCCCTCAGGGTCAGTCGCTTCTCCAAGCAACAAGTTGGTGGTAGATTTCTTTCTTTGGCTGGCTCCTCACTCTGGAACAGCCTCCCTATCTCTCTGAAACTTGAGGAGAACCATCTTCGGTTCCGGAAGCACCTCAAGATCTTCCTCTTTGCTTCTGCTTTCTCTCTTCCTCTTCCCTGCTGATCTCTGTCTGTTTCTGCACTGGGCACCTGGCTACTCTCTGAATTCGGGGCCAGATACCTGCCCACCCAGCTGCATACCCGCACAACCTATGATACATTCTGACATATTGTCAAGTTCCTCATTTGCTCTGCAACCTTATAGATTTTTTAATTTCCCTGACCAGCCCCTTTGATGTATCCTTTGGGTTTTCCAGCCTGTCTCATTTCCATTCTCATGAAGTCCTTCTTGGATTACACACTGCTGCTTTCTTACTGTAAATGATCTTATATGTTCACCCACGATGGGTTTCAAAGTGTGCCTCGGAGAGATTTGAGTGGATAGACAGCTGTCTGAGCATAAACATAGTCCCTATAACTTTTAAATGTTTCAGAAATAGTGCTGTAGATATATATACATATATATGTATATATATATATATATATATATATATATATATATATCAATTTGTTCTACTTTGGGAAAACGGATTCAGTGCAATGCACTGTCAAGAATTTAAAAAGCGTATTTAACATTAGTACCCGGCATGCGCGGCGCAACGGAATACAGCATGGTGATTGGCTCATTTGCGAGCCATACCACATGGTATTCCCTTGACGCCATATGTGCCGGGTACTCTGTTCCCGGCGAGGGGCGTGGAAGCCCCTCAGCCAATGAGGAGGCTCGAAACGGGGCAATCCCCGCTCCGAGCCTCCCCATGGCTGGAGGCTTCCTTTGTCCCACGCCGGGGACTCAGGTAAGACTTTTTTTATTTTTTTCCTTTCTTTCCTCCTCCCACCCCACCCCACTTACCTTCTATCCCACGGTCTCCGGCGGGGTACGATGGAAACCTCCAGCCGTGTGGAGACTTGGAGCGGGGCTATCCCCCGCCGGAGACCGCGGTACTTTTTTTTTTCTTCCTTCCCCCCTCCCAACCCCACTTACCTTCTTTTTTCTTCTGGTCTTGGGAGCAAACGCGGTAGAAACACTTCTGTTCCCAGCGCGTCTGCTCCCGATGGCCGCCATGGAAAGGGAAAATGGACTAAGTTTTCCTTTTCCCGGCGGCCATTTTTTTTCACGTGTTTTTTTCTGTTTCAAAACGTGCAAAACAGAAAAAAAATGCCATTAGTACCCCGGTCTAAAGGGGTTGGGGTACTAATGGCAATAAGACCCTCGGTGGCGGGCAATACCGCCCACGGTAATGTCCCCGGGACTTCGTTAATGTAACTACGGCCCTGGGGGTATTACCTGGGGCGGTATTGGCCCGCCACCTCGGGTCTTATTGCCACAGTATTGATGCGCATCACAGTAGTCTACCTGCAGCTTCGCAAAACTTCATGGAAACAAAACAATTACACTATCTCGTAAAAACATTGATCTATAAGTGAAATATCGAGATTCTGTCTTTATTTCCGGAAAATATAATGCATATTCTTGTCAAAATTGCTAATTGTAATTACAAACAAGTAAATAAAAAAAATAAAAAAATAAAAAATAATGCATAGATGAATTCTGCCACAGCACAACGGTGTTGCAGAGACAAGGAACATTAAAAAGTCCACACAAAATTAGGCAGCGATTCATTCACTAACATGGGGTGTTGCGCGCTGCAGCTCAAAGTTGTCACACACAAGGCAAATGAACAACCGAAGAGAAACATTATCACAGAGTTGACACACACAAGTAACCGGTAACATTGTAACATAACAGAAGCCCGTGAGCTATGGGCGCTGCTATACATGTACAAATAAATAAATAAATACATTGTCAGTCGTGTCCTACAGCGTCAACAAGGCACCTTTGAAAACACTGCTTTATTTAAGCTGCCCAGTGAAAAGAACAGCAAGCATTAGGGAGCAGCTGATTATTATGGATTGGGAGCCTGGTTATTGTACTCTTTAAGCACATTATAAGGCAACACGAAAGTGAAAATGACATCAATGTACTAAGCAATATGGGAAAAAAAGAAGCTCTTAAAAGCCACATTCGAGAACTATATCCCCAACTTCCACAGTTACGCTATGTTCCACAAAATGGGCCATCTTATAAAAGAGTGTTGAGAGTAATATATGCTTTCTGCTTCACAGGGCAGCTGATTTCCACCCACAGCTGTCCACCTACTGCTGCAAGCTCTGCCAGAGAGCTGAAACTCTCTAGAGCCAGGCATAAATAGGCTACGCTTTCCAACCTGCGCGCGCCTAGAGATGCCCCCGCTGGCAGCATTGTGCGATAAAAGTCTCTCAAGCTTGTCAAGCGGATGTGAAGGCGGGTGAGGCGCTGCCTCTGAAGAGATTGCCATCAGGAGTCAATCACTTTGCCACTTATACTGTTTTTTAAAAAAAATAATATATGCGAAACCATTTTTAACAATACACATATCGATGCGATATGGAACATGTCGCTCTGGTTTCTTTTGAAAGTAGAGGGGGGCACCCAGTTGCAGCAGCAGCTCTGAGCAAGTGGGTATCAATGGTCAGGGGGTTGAGGGCACAATAAACTACAGAGAAATGTCCACAAGCACTTGCAAGCTGTTCACTTTGGCCGCTATGTCTGAAATGCAATGTACGTGCGTTGACAGAACACATGTGGAACCCTCGTCATTCATCAAAGACAGAATGATGAACTTATGACCGCAAGTACAGTACAGTGCCCTCAAACAGTAAATCGTGTACCATCCGATGGAAGAGGGGCACGCAAACACAGTATGCCTGGGTCAACCCGAGCACGAGGGCAAGCAGCAGCCTGGGACAAGGGACAAACACCCTGACGATCTGAAAAGTGCTTCGAGTCCCGCCTAAGGTTACATCACCCCTTTTTGGGTTGCCAGGCCCATAGCTTGTCTTGTTCTTATCTGTCACTTGCTGTTGATGCCTACTGCCGCAGAGGTCATACCCACCTCCCACTGCCCCCGCGTAGCTGGTCTTGCAGAGTTTTGTAGATTAAACAATGTTTGTTTTGTCAGACCCAACATCACAAAGAGCTTTTTCTTCACATGGCTTTTACCAATTATGAGGGCGTTCCAACCGCAAAGCGCATTGAGGCCATACAAATGGGGAAAGAGCGCTATATAAATAACCATATACAATGCAATTACCCCGAAAAAACTCTGACAATAGATTTGTGTTTTTGCATTATTTCCGTTGAGAAAATGGTCTCAATATCAGATTGGCATACTTTGATTCAGTTAAATCAATCTTTAATCTTGTCCCATCTGGATTAAATTGGTGCTAATTGATTTCATGCTCAATATAACTGTGGCAATGATGCATCAAACTCACACATGTCTCAATTTGGGGAAGCCATTGTGTCAGGAGAACCTGAGACCAGAAGAGCTAAATGAGCATTAGTAGAGCCAATAGGTTGGTCTTGTAAATGTAGAGGGTGCAAGTGTTTGGTTTTGAGAGGCGGGCGGCACTGTGCTAAAAAAAATGATACCCTCTACATTTTCAAATGTAGACCTATTGGCTTTGCCAATGCTTGTTTCATGTTCTATTGGCCTCAAGGGTTCGCCATTATAAATTGCTTCTGTGAATTAGGCCCAGTATCTTTAGTTTCACACCAGGATACTCGCAATGGTCAGTGGCTTTTTAAGGAACACTTTGACAGTAAGTGTGGGGTGGCAGATGTGTGTGCATTGCAAGTTTTAAAAATAAATCGATCTTTGATTGGTTGATTGAAGGATACAATCTGCAGGGAAGGGCCTTTACTTGAAACTTCGATAGCAGAGCCTTAAATAGAAACAGAAAATCTTTAGGCATTAAGGACCTTATTCGCTGCAATCTTCCCTGGTACTCGGGGTGTCTTATCAGCAGCCATTTTGATTTGTGCCGGCGCACCATGTCAAGGAAAGGACTGCTAGGAGCTGATAAACTACGCAGTGCCGTGCCTCTCGGCCGTCTCGGGGGTCTGGGCCCTCTCCCGCCGTTATCAGGTCGCACCAAGCGCCTATTCCGGGCCTAGAAATCAGCAAAGACCTTACTGCGTGTGAGAAACTCCTTCCACGTCTGTTCACTGTTAGAGCCAGTCCAATAATGACCGCTGATTGTTCCCGCGAGATGAACTTTAAACGAGTCAAAAGTCGACTGCTGGACTGTGGCATCTTCTTTCCCTATGGGTGGCAAATATTGCACAGCAGCTTAGCAACATTTATACAACCAGGGGTGGGCTGGCCAACAGGGAACTCTGGATATTTCCCGCCAAGGCCTCTGCGCCTTGGGCCTCTTTGGTAACCTATTCAATTTTCACATTTTTTCATAGGAAAGGGGCGGGGCTTGCTGATATGGGGTTGAAAATGATTTCCAGGGCCTCTTTTGGTTCCCCGTCCACCCCTGTATACAATGCACGTTATGCCACTCACGAAAAATCTATCGTAGATGTTGCAAGTCATCTTTAGAAGAGGCCTTTTAAATATAGAAGCACGTCACATCAACGAGAGATCGCAACGTAGAGGAAATCCCAGCAAAACGAAATACCAACATGTATCACTGTTTGCCCAGTTCCTGCCCAAATACACTTAAATACAATATTAAACACAGGTCCTATATATTATGATGCTGGACCTATATGTCACGCCTGTGTCATTTTAGGTCAACATTTGGACCATTTGCTCGTTTTGAAATACTTTGGTCCTATGCACAGACTTTGCATTTTTGGGGTTTACAGTAAATATATCAATTTGCAGTGGTTTATTCCATAATGTAAGAAATTAACAAAATGACATACATTGGGATATGATTAGCCCAAAAAACGAAGAGTTAACAAGGCTGGCGTAAACTTCGGAAGCCGACACGTGTTTCGGCTTTACTGAATAATCTTTCCTGTAGATGCAAATGTACAATGGTGTGGACTCATATCGAAAAAAATCCTGAAAGGCCAAAGTAAGGAAGGATGCTTGGTTAACCAAAAGGACTGCCTTCATATGTAGTCATGGCATTCACATAGGATGACATACCTGACATCATTGGTTACATCAGTGAACTCATCAGAACAAAAGGCAGAGCTACATATGTGGACGCTCTCCAGCAACCACTGCCCGGTTGTTAAAGTCACAAAACATTGCTACACAATCCAGTTATGCCCAGAGATCTGCATGATGTCGCCGCCCTATGGAGGCTAACAGGAATTTCAGGTGGGGCATCTAACAGTGAGTGAATATGCAGTCTGCTGGAAGTCAGGGCAATATTGTAATTCCCCCCATAAAGAGCTTGGTAGGAGAGGTGGTGAAGTAGCCCAGTCAGGCTTGGAAGGTGGGTAGGCTGGGCCAGGCCTGGACAGTGTCCTGATATGAGCCCAGATAGGCTGAGCAATGTCTAGCTTTCTGGAGTATAATCAGTGATCATTCCATGTGTGTGTAGCCCTGAAGGCCACTCCGTTGCAGATCTCATGCAGAGATTGGAATGCAGCAGTGTCCTACTTTCATTTTATGAGGCCAGCCCCCTGCCAAATCCCAGCCTGTGTCTAATATAGTTCATGTGAACATCCCACAGAGGTCACAGAGGTCATAAGCGGCTGGGTCTCCTCCACGCCAAGGCATTCCCACCTCCGGTAAGAAGCGCTCTTCATGCTGCAACCCTCTCCCCACCTGTGTGTCCCGATAAAACAGCTCTGCCCCAGAAATCTTCTAAAGGTAATGACTTTGCAAATAGATGTATATAATGTCAGTTTATTTCCATGACTAATAACAAACTCCTCTTTTAACATGCTGGTCACATTATGCAATCAGTGAATGATAATGAGTTGACTCTGGGCTCATCTTTTGGTAGCAGATAAGTACACAGACTTAAATACGAAACACGTGTCTGATCCAGGAAGAAAGGGTGATGCCTGATCTCAGTGCATCTCCAGAGGGTGCCTATGTACCCAATGGCACAGGTGGCAGCACGCTGGTGCGTACCACTCGACGAACGCACTAGATGCAAGATCCCCACCAGGTAGATGTTAAGGGGTTAACAGAATACCAAAGATAGGTCCAGAGTAGCTTGGGAGCCCATCCTCTCTGCTTAGAAGCATATAGCATCAGACTTCCTACAAAATTCCCAGGGTTACAATTATATTAAAACCAGCTCATGGTGTAGTACCATTTTTCACGTAACACTAATTAATGGTGATCGCGTTGTGACCTCGTTCATGGTTGAGGTTCTGAGTTATGCTGGCATGGTTCCACATATTTCCATTGTGTTTATTGTATTTTATTTATTTGGATAAGGGAGTAATGATTTGTCAAGAAACTATGTACCACAGCATGTATGGTTAACAGGGCAATCTCAGTGATGGGTGCCTTACATTGGCAGATAAGATGTAGAGACAGATATGATAACTAAGTGTGGTGTGGGGCATTGGAAAAGCAACCAGCGACGACACTGACATACGTTCACAAAGGTACATATCACACAGCGTCTGGGAAAGATGAGAGTGTAGGGTGAGGAGAGAAGGAGTAGGTCCATTGTCATTCAAAGCTAACCGAGGGGCTGGGCGGTGCTTTTCAGATCCTGACTGGGAAGGATGAGAGTGGAAGGTGAAGAGAGAAGTCTTGTCCATGGTCATTCACAGTTAAACCACAAGATTTAGTATTCAAGTAGGCAGCAAAGTCATCCGAAAGAGAAATAAGAGTATAGGGAGGGATCAGAGGAGGGGGAGAACAGATGATTGAGTTCTGTAAACAGTCTGCACGGGCGAGTGGAAAGAAGAATAAGAAGATTAGAGTAATTGCGTTGCTTAGCAGAGACGAGGGAATTATCATAGAGTGTGTGGAGATAGGAGAGAGATGCACGAAGCGTTCAAAATTTACAAAAAGAAGGATTGAGCCAAGGTTGGGGAGTCTCACAAGAAAGAGAAAATGGGCGCAAGGGCTAAAAGAGATCCAATGTGCTTTTAAGACCAGAGAAAAGAGTATCCGCAACACTCTCTGTTGAGAGGGCTGAGATTTGGGAGAGCAAAGGAAGAACATAACTGAGGGAGGAGACAAACATAAGTTTCTAAGATCATAATGAGAGAACATTAAGGAGGAAGCGGAAGGAGATGTGGATTTGGGAAACGAGCGAGACAAAGAGAGAAGGAAATGCTCCAAAGAATGGAGCAGAAATAGAAGAGAAAATAAGGTCCAGAGAGGAGCCAAATTGGTGATATGGCAGAGCAGGTAATTGAAATAGATGATAAGATTCAATGATTGGAATAAAAGGACAAAAATGAAGAGTAGCGGAAAGATGAAGATTGAAATCACCAGGTATAATCGTGGTTTAGAAGAAGGGCGTAAACAGGAGAGAAGTGCATCAAGATCATTGCAAAAGGATGCAATGGGTCCGGGGAGGGACGATAGATGACAAGTAGATTCAGGGGAAAGGAGACGTGAAGGAATTAAAATAATATTCAAAGCTAAAAAAAAAGGATGGCAAATCAGGGCCACGAGGAGATAGCAACCACGAAGAATGTGTGAGAATTCATTCCGGTACCACAACCACAATATTAAACTGATGAACCAAAGTTTACTAAATTCGGTTGTTGTTCAATGCTTCACACTAAACTGCCACTATCAGAAGAAGCCGGAATTCTTAGTCTGACCATATTCTTTAACAAAAACTCTGAAACAAAAGACCTCCAGTGTACCTCATCCTCGGACCACTTCTGATTGGGTGAAGGCGACTAAGCAAAGGATCCTAATTGGCTGAAAACTATTTCTACAGATTTTCTGGAAAGCATTCTCGCACACCATTTGCAAAGGCTGCAGATCTGGACAAAGGTCATGCCTCACACACACTGTTGCAATCTTGTTTGTCCAACAATGTTAGGTGACAAGATGCGGAACAAGAACACACTCATGCTAAAATGGTTACAATATTTATTATGACAATGAAGAAACATAAAGGACACAGAGCAGAAATAATGCATAACAAATGAGAATGCAATCATACTTCCCCCACGATTAACCAAACAGCCCTTGGGTACCCCAATCCATAGCAGAACAGCTCAGAGACAGAAAGCTGTTTGGGCCTGTTTGACCGTGAGCAAACACCACCTTATCCTAGCTGAGAGGTTCCAGCGATGATTTTGACCACTTGTGAAGTGGTGACTTCTGAGAATTTGAATTCTGTAGTGAATTTAAGGTGGCTATTTATAGATAATTTGGCCAAGTCAGGTTTAGATAAGGTAGTTCTTTTAGCAGCAATATTATTTTGCAGGGTGACAGTTTTGTTAGACAGGGCATTTTGTATGTCTATACACAATACTTTATCCTTAATGTAGGTATCTTCAGGGGATATAGGGGACGCCAGTTCCCTTAGGATCACAACGAGTTCTTTTTGATTCTGTCGTTGTAGGTATCTCTTTTGGTATGTATAATTTCAGTTTTGTATTTGTTTGTTAGTTCAGTTAGGTTACGTTTGTTTTCTTTGGTTGGGGAGTTTCTCCATAACACTTCTAATTTTCTTTTTTCAGCCCGCATAACTTTTAACTGGGGGTGAACCAAGTATTAAGATGGCCTTTTGGTATGCTTTTTCTTAGTTTGAGAAGTGCGATGGCATCTAGTGCTAGCGTCATAGTGGAGTTGGACATTTCAAATAATTCGGCTGGGTCAGCTGTTTCTAGCGGGGCGTTCAATGTTGGTATTATGAGAGGCATGAGATTGTCAGTAGTTCTGTTTCGTTTGCTCCGTGTGAGAAGGCGTGGCGTAGTCTGCTTGATTGAGGGTGCTGTATATTTGGTCTGTATGGTAAAGGAAATAAGATAATGGTCAGTCCAAGTTAAGGGTAGGATAGAAGAGATGGAAGTTTCCGCATTAAGGTCGGCAACCCAATCTAGTATTCTGCCTTTCTCATGGGTAGGGTGCTTTACTCTTTGTGTGAAACCCAATTTTTTTAAGATATTGGAGAGTGCCTTATCCTGGGGGTCCTTAGGATCATGATAGCCCAGATTAAAGTCGCCTAGCAATAGGACTTGCGATGTAGGTTTAGTATTATCTGAAAGTATGGTCATAACATCTTCTTCAAAGAATCCGAGGGGTCCAGGAGGTCTGTAGATTAAATGCATGGTTAAGGTGCTTGTCTTAGTTGTGGCAAATTTAACTGTGAAAAGTTCACATGACTTAACGTCAGGAGAGGCAGTTACTCTAAGTCCTAGGCTTGTTTTGGTGATGAAGGCAATGCCTCCACCATTCGAAGATACTCTGTCAGCTCTCACAATGGAATAGCAGTCTGGTAAGGCTAAGAGGAGAGAGGTACCTGCAGCCTCATGAAGCCAGGTCTCTGATACAACCAGGAAGTCGAGGTCGCCTAGGTTACTTAGGTCCGCTATGTCCGTGGCATGAGCCACCAGCGATCTGGTGTTAATTAGAGCGCCTTTTAGAGTGGGGCTGGTTACTTCCTGTGGGTTAGGGAGAGCCTTCGCTTGGTTCTCTTTTTTTATGATAGTCATGCAAGTTGGGTTATTAGCTGTTTCTGGAATACAGTACTTGTGTTGCAGATTATATTGGGAAGATGCATTGATATGAAGTCTGGCGCCGAGCCTCATGTTTCTGTCCCTAGTTTTACAGGGTTAGTTTGGTGTAGGTTTCCTGGCATATAGATTGATCCATTGTGAGGGAGTTAAGATTGCGGCTGTTTTTGAGTTAGAGTCTGGACCATTAGTGGCCTTCTGGGTCTGACTAAATTTTGGTAGAAATGTTGTGGGTCTAATATTAAGGTGCTGTGAGTTAAAGTGGAGCGGAGGCAGGAATTTGGAGGGTTTAATCCCTGTTATGTGGGGATGAAGTCATTTTGCTAATTACTTTAGTGAATTCTAGGCAAGAGTGGTGAGCCTCTATGGCATACGAGTGGGTTTGTGTTGGGCTAGATAGGAGGGTAACTAGTAATAGGCAGACAGCGTACATGTTATGGTCTGAAACCGTGACTACACTGGTGGGGGGTATGAGATGATCTAGAGCATTGAGAAGATGTTTTAAATGAGGTACTTAACGTATGCAGTTAGACGGTACACTAGGTGGTGCATGTGGGATAGCACTGTTGAGTGCAAGTTGAACTGAAGCATTGGGTGGGCTTTTAAAAGTGATGCATAACATTTGCAATTGGGCACTTCAAAGCAAGGGTATGTGACCACACCTTGGGCATCCAGATTCCTGTAACTGCTTAAGAGGAGCACAGGCCTATTGCTTCATAACATAGATAGACGTCCGACAGACAGACAGACAGACAGACAGATAGATAGATAGATAGATAGATAGATAGATAGATAGATAGATAGATAGATAGATTAGATAGAAAAGATATAATAGATAGAATGGATAGATTAAATAGATAGATGGATAGACTAGATAGATGCACAAACAGATAGAATAGATAGATTGCATAGATAGAATAGACAGACAGACAGACAGACAGATAGATAGATAGATAGATAGATAGATATAATAGATAGATAGAATAGATAGAATAGATATAATGGATAGATTAAATAGATATAATGGATAGACTAGATAGATACACAAACAGATAGAATAGATAGATTGCATAGATAGAATAGACAGACAGACAGACAGACAGACAGATAGATAGATAGATAGATAGATAGATAGATAGATAGATAGATAGATAGATAGATAGATAGATAGATAGATAGACAGACACAGAGACAGATAGATAGATAGATAGATAGATAGATAGATAGATAGATAGATAGATAGATAGATAGAGATAGACAGATAGATAGATAGATAGATAGATAGATAGATAGATAGATAGATAGATAGATAGATAGACAGACAGATAGACACATAGACAGACAGACAGAATGATAGATGTATTCAAAACTACAACATGATAGATAGGTAGGATAGATACAATAGATAGAATTGATAGACAGATAGACCGATAGATGTATTCAAAACTGCAACATGAAGCAAAGATTCACTGAATAACTGCGCTCTCCTTGTTCCTGTAACAAAAACATGGTACCGTTGGATTTTGAGTCATGCTCAGCAAATTACACAAGTGTATGCAACACACGGGAATGTTTTGAGAGCTTCGCCAAGAAATAATGTGAACGCTTATTGCCCATAGTGAATTATTTAGTACCATGTCAATGTGCAACAAGATGGGTTGTCTTCGTAACTATGAGTAACACATATGTTTAAATGTGCATGTGGCTGTCAAGTCTGGAATAGAATTTGAAGTATGCTCAGCCTATGCATAAGATACAATTCTTAAGGTAATGTTAAATATGGTTGTTTACCAGTTCAATGGCCCCAGTCCTTAATCCCTATGTATTCATGCATCGCCCCCAGCGGTGGACTGGCCTATAGGGAACTCTGGAGATTTCCCGGTGGGCCCCTGCACCCTGGGCCTCTTTTGTGTGGTATTTCCAAATTTTCTCATAGGAAAAGCATTGGGTTTGCTGAAAATGTGTCAAATGGGGCCACTTTGAACATTATTTCCAGGGCCTGTTTTGGTCCCAGTAATTATTTCCAGGGCCTCTTTTAGTTCCCAGTCCATCCCTGATCGCCCCCCCCAACCCCGGTTATCACTGTGCAGATACGGTGTGCGGTGAGGCCTGCTTACAGGCTGAGCAACAGCTTACCGGGCTTAACAGGTGCCCCTTTAAGAAGCTCGAGCGACTAATCGCCTCTTGCCTGTCTGCTGTGCTCTTCCCTAAACGCCCACTTTCCAAGATGCAATCACTGCGGGTTTACGTAGGGTGACCAGACGTCCGTATTTTCCCGGGACAGTCTGGCGAAATCACCCAGAGTTTTTTTCTTTCATAAACCCCGTCCGGGGTTTCAGATATGGTCCCTTTTTTTGCCGGGACCCAAATTCAACATCCCGAAATGTGGTCCCGTTGCAAATCTTTTTGCGTGAATGGGGGCGTGAAATGCTTTTCATGCCCCCATTTCCTACTCCTTCACCTCCCCAGCGCTCTCCTCCAATGAGAGGAGTGTGCATGTTAGCATACCCCGTCCCCGCCCCCCGCAACAGTCCAGGGACATAGAAGTAGGACTAAAGTTGTATGTGTATTTACCTTACTCCTACTTCTATTTCGATGGCCTGTCTGGGTTTCTCTTTTTAGAAATCTGGTCACCCTAGGTTTACGGGGTGACGTATTCTCCAGCGCCGTGTCTGCTTCGGTTCTACGCCTGCCCTTACTTTCCTTGCCAGCCTGCATCCCCCAAGGCGCTCTTGCTGAGCCTTGCCTGCTGCTCTCAGTCCTGCGCGCCACCGGGCCCCTGGTGGTCACTGTGTGCCAGGGGCTGTTTCCAGACACCACACGTACCCCAGACTGCCGGAATGGAATGGCGGGCACGAACCAGGACAAGGTGATGTAGTCTCCCCCCAAAATATGTAGATCCAGATTGTGGTTTGTTAACAGATTTCGTGTAGTAGCCTCGATCCAGTTCTATTTTACATTTTGAGTAAACTGTCCACGTATCCCATCTTTGATTTTTTTAAATACAATGTTCTAATCTTTTTTAGATTATTCCAGAACTCAATGCTTTCATCAAAAGTATGCTTTTCCGAGGACTAATAAGCAGGGCAGATAGAAATGCAACGAAGAGAGAAATGTATTTATTTTAATTTTGTTGGGCATTTGTGAGGCATTTGTGAAGCGCCTATGCAACAGAAGAGAGAGCAGGAGAGAGCAGGAGAGCAGGTCTATGTCATTTCATCGACGCGTGCAATTTCAATGGTTTTTTTTTGCGAGTATGTTTTGCCAGAAAAACGAATCAAAGTTGTTTATTTTTTATTTTTGGGAGGCGTTCCCTCCCAAACCTCAATCCCCTATTCTTTTTTACCTATTCCGGACCTCCACCCCACCTCTTCTATATACTTTTCCAACCCCCCACTATATATTTCGATGATTTATTTCGGTAAAATGTACTCGTAAAAAACCCATCCAACACAGACAATGCCATGACACGTTTAAAAGAAGTAAACACCAGGAGAGTGGCACCCCAATGCAAGACGGTTTTCACATGCACCAATCATGAAAGGATTCCCATATAATCAGATACCTCTCACCCAGGCGGGTCCTAAGAAAAGGACCTTCCCGTTTTGAGAGCTGCCCTGTATCTGGAGTGAGTCCTCAACTACTTAACTTTTTCTAGTTTTCCATATTATAAGTAGCCACCTTTTCCTGGTCAGCACCGACCCATATATCCAACTCAAACCCTACGTCTAAAGTCACAGCATTTTAACAATCACTGGCAAAGCCAACCGTTATGCCTTTGTGTACTCATGGGATATGCATTTGCCAGGCACGGCCATAATGGTACTACATGGCCATAAGATGTCAATAGCTGGAAAACATATGATGTCAGTGGCCGGCAAGCACCTCTATTATGCCTATACACAAGACAAAACTGCTGGCTTTGACCATGTTTTTTTTTTAACAGGACTTTAGTGCAAGAAGCAAATGCAAGGACACACATATTGTTCATAAATCAAGTAAATGAAGCACACATGGTTAAGACATTTTCTATTACCCCAGGAGCTCATTTGCAGATTTAATTAAGACGTGAACTCTCAGAAGACTTCTTAGAAATAATACTGGCATGCCCTATACAGAACAAAGTGTGATGTTACTGCATGACAGAGCTATCGTAAATAAATCCCAGGAGGGTGTGTCTTGGGCAAGGAGTGATGGTATTTTGCCTGAATGGCCATAGGGATTAGCATGGTTATAGGTGGTTAGTGAGTGATTTAAAAACCAAACAGCACCCCCAAATGGTGTGTTCCTCCTCACGTTCCATCTCCCTCCGATCTGTACTCCAGTGAAAATGTTTGGGCATATAGGTCTTTCCCAATAGCTAACTCCCCTCCATCTAATGCCGCTAACAGAAACTTCAGGCCTTGACTGCAGCCCTCCCTGGTATGACCCAAGGTACCCATTTCGGATGCATAGCCCTAGCAGAAGCCAGTACGCAAAAGCCCAACATGTGCATCCAATAGAAAGCAGAGTCTCTTAGACAAATCCACTGAAATACGCAAAGGCCAAATCCAGCTCTTCACGCCACACTAGTCAATCTCCTCCGAGACTGAACAACTTCCCTGCAACCTGCATCAGTCATTTCACACACTCACCCTCAGTGATATTGATTTATTCAAACAAGGGTTTCACATAAAACATGGTTATGCACAATTGTTAGTCAATTGAAATTGCCATTCAGTTGATCACTGGCGTACTGACCAAATAGGATTGTAGGGGTGGGGCAGACTGTGCCCCCATGAGCTGCACAACGAAGGCATCCAGGACTTTTTTGAGCAGTCTGTGCCTCTGTTAGCTCCATTATGATGGTGGAGCAGCACCTGCCTGAACATCTTTTTTTTAACATTGTCTTTGCAATAAGCAATGTATCTCTAGCATGCAGCTGTTGTATTAGTGGCTGCAGAAGACATGGACTTGACCTTCAGTGTCAATGCCTGGGTCATTTGCCATCGGATGGCCCATTTGCCTTTCATAACCCAGGGTTGGCTACTCAGTCTGGGCCTAATACTAAGTAAGTGAATCACACGGTTAAAACGTTTTCAAGTTGACATCGTTATTGTTTGCTAATGTATTCCCTTTTTGTGTAAATGCAAATGTTATGCGCATTCTGCATAACGGCAAGCTGCATGCCTGTGTTGAACAATCACTAGAATCAGATGACTTTATCGTGCATGCTCTTCTGGACTGTGTCTAAGGGCCTCATTACGACCCAGGCAGTAAGTTACCGCCTGGGCCGTGACTTTACCACCATGGCGTAAACTACGTTTACGCCATGGTGGTTGGCGGACTTACCGCCCCATTCCGACCTTGGCGGGGCGGTAAGTCCCCAATCCCCATTTACCCTTCCCCATTCCCATTTTTGCCCCATAGGGCATAATGAGAGTGGGGAAGGCGTTAATTACGCCACCGTAAATTACGGTGGCGTAATTAACTCCATGGTCCCTTAGCGCCATGGATTTTAACACCTGCTAAAAGCAGGTGTTAAATCCGCCATGGCGCTAAGGGACCTCGTACTCAGGCGGTAAGGGTCGGCGCTGTTTACGCTGCCGTAAACCCCTTACCGCCTGGGTCGTAATGAGGCCCTAAGTCTTGAACGTACTACAACCAATAGGACATTTCTCAGCGATCCCATGCTGTCTTTTGTTGGGTATGAATCATCAACCAGACCTGGCTTTTAAGCTCATCTTACACATTATGTTTCTGATTTCATGATGTGAACACACTTGCAAAATGACATCGACCTAAAAAGAAACGACTTACAGAATTGAGAGCTCATTTGGAGCATATTTTTAAGAAATGTTGTTAGGAGAGAAAAGTGTGCAATGGTTCGTCTGCATTGCTAGCTTTATAATGTTCACACTCTTTAGTTTGCATGCATTGACATTTGCCATCTGAGTCTGGTCATCCCACGAGGCCAGGTACATATTTACTTAAATGTCCAGAGATCCTCGTGCAGCCTGTGTGCATTTGTCTAAATTCTGGCAGGATGCTCCCTGGCGTTCACCCTTTAGGTGGTCTATGAAATGAGTATGATTGAGTTGGATAACAGTAAAATAAGTTATTTACAAATCCGTGAGATTACAGCCGATACAGGAGGATAGCTCTGTGGGCAATGCCCGGATCTTGGAAGCAAAACCGCTCTGAGCAATACAGGTTCAAATCCTGGACCCGTGCTTGAAAAAAAACAAAACAAAAAACGAGCTCGTCATAAAAAACCTGCCCTGCCACAATGAAACTAGCGCCTAGATACCTATGGGTTATGTGTGTTGCAAATAAATGCAAAAATACAAACACAGATACCTGTGATGAAGTGCAATATTACACCAGCCTCTATTTGAAGTGCTCCTGTTGAGGTGAGGCATGGCTGCCAAGCAGATGGCTGGTTGATTAGATCTCTTTCCTGTCTTTTGACCACAATCTGGCACCTTAAGATCAAACATACATTTCTGCTGCAAGAGGTCCACCTACAGAGCTATCCGTCTGTCAAGCAATGGACGTGCAGGGTCATTGTGACTGGCATTGTGTGACACTGCACCAAATTCAGTCAAATTATACACCTTAAAATGGAGTCCATGCAATTAGCCCTAAAAAGGCTGATTTAAAAAAAAAAAAACATTCTCTCCAGCTCATACTGTTCGAACATTACACAAAAAGCATATTGCAAAGCAGGGACACGACCTAAGAGAATAATCGGGGGTACGAATTATCATCGAAAGTGTACAAAAACATTACAGGAAGTGACATTGCAGAAAGTGACATCACCGCCAAAAGACGCATGTTTGGTAACTCTCTGGCACACATGCCATACATCACATCCATCACTCCCAAGTCGCTTCAGCAGAGCATAAACATTCTATGCACCAGGGATATATATATATTCAACGCCAAAATGCACTTACCAGAACACATGAAAAGCAAAGTCGGTTGGGCAAAGTATTTCTTGAACCCAGCCATTAATATAGCTTCTCTGAACAGCTTCCTAATAACCGGTCGAAGGTTACAAAATACAAACATGTAATTGTTCTGAAGAGAGGCTCCCAGGAATGCCCCTCCTCACCCCCATGAACATGATGGCCCAAAGAGCAAAGAACGCTCAAAGTCACTCATAATTTGGACAACCCCCAAGTGCACCACTGACTGGCACGTATGCAGAGAGGTATCTCCTCAGACAGCCATTCCAATCGTATCCAGTGCATATCCTTTCAGATACAGGTGACTCCACGGTGATCGTGGAAGCAAACATTCTAATGTACTGCATCGATTAAATGCGATGAAAACACTGAGCCGGCATCACTAGTGACACCACCACGTAGAAGAGTTAGTCACGAAGCACACTCGCAGCCCCGTACAGTACTATGCAAACACACACTTGTGTACATGAAGAAGATGCTTCCACAGTTCTGTAGATAGAGGACAGATACATATACATATTGTCAAAGCTTTTTATTATTTTTCTCATTAGCCAAATGCATTAACTCTAAAATGCAAGGCAACAAGAGATCCTGAGCAAGCTTGCAGATGCTTATGGAAAATTAACTCTATGGGACTACAGGAGTATAAATGGAGCCTGGTAAGACCACGTACGACTAACCTGTAGGAAACATAGTACAGTGCGAAAATGTAGAAACCATATTATAAGTCTAAGGAAAATTGCAGAAGGCCTCAAGCTACAGGACACCAGACAAGGAAAGCAGGCTCAGGCTGCACAGAGATAACCAAGCACATTCCAAGTTCCAAATGACAAGGGGCCAGCTGCAGTAAAACAGAATAAATACTCATAAATGCAGACCCAAAGATCTCGATTTGGTAGTGCACAACCACATGATGCAGCCAAACTAGACAATGGGCATTCATCTATGGTGGGAAAACAAGTCGTTCTCACCTACCCAGAAGAGAATTGAAACAAATGTTGCAACTGGGAGCGCACTCTCATAGGCAAAGGTGGTGTTGCCACCAGATACAATTGGGACACCCAGTCAATCCCATCACCTTGAAGAGGTGCACAGAGGGCTGAGAACTGAGCTGGGTCCCATGACTGGGGAGACCAGATCTAACCAATCAAGGGAGAGAAATCGAGGGATGGATGGCAGAGGGCAAGGGCCAATGCTACGTCTATGACCCTGCAACAATGTAATGGGTACTTTCTTGGGGATGGGGCAGGTCAACCACCTGACATGCGAGGGCCAATAGATTAACCTCTATATGGACTAACCATAGGTGATACCACTCTCAGCACCCAATCCATAGGGGGGATAGGTTTTTGGGGGAGGGCCCAGGTGATGATGCCATTTGAGGTCCAAACTGTGGAGCAGGTCCTAGGGAGGGGAGCATTTTGGAGAATTGAGATTGTCTTGTATGATCTGTGTCAGTTTTTGTAATAAACAAGAGGTTAACTTGCCCTTGGCTGAGTCCTCTGTTATTCTGGGGAGAGGTGTGTTGGTCCCTTGAGAGAGCAATTCCCACACCTCTGGTATACCAGGTTCTGCACCAACAAGTTGGTAGCGGTAGCAGAGGACGAGTTGGGCTACGCCAGTTTGACATGAAGCCGACTCTCCTGCCGCAGTGCATGGAGGGCTGCGGGACACATTGCGGGTTTTGAAACGATGAGGAAAGCTCGCCTGAGCAAAGGCTGCCAGGAGCCAGCCTGGGAAATATCCGGCCCGTGGTCCGTGAGGAGTCCAGCAGACCAGAAGGGTGGTGTGGCAGATTTGGGAGACGTGGGAGCCGAGCAGAGTCAGCAGATCACGCAGTGTAAGTATTGGTGCAGCAACACAGCAATTGAGGGGGAACAGGAAAGTAACAGGGGTGTGAGGGTGGTATTGAGTATTGCTGAGTACCTTCAGAGTATTGTCGAGTATTGTCCAGTAGTGTTTAGTACTGTCAAGTTTAGTAGGGACAGGAGCGGGGGTAGATGTCATCTTTGTGGTTAGGGCACATTCAGTCTTGAGGTAAAAGGTTCTGTTAAATAATCTATACTATTGACTCGAGGACACGGATAACAGAAGTCATATCAATATTGGATTTCCTGTGGGTTGGGCGTTTTAGCTCGGGACATAGATGATGGTATGCCCGTAAGGTTTAGCAAAGGGAGCTGGTTTAGATTGTGGAGGGTGATTCGTCTGGTTAAGTCTCCCGGAGGTATTTTATCTGTAAGGTGACACCATAGGTACAGATTGAAAACAAAAAAGAATATTGGTATCCCCTGTTTGGAGGCAGGAAGACAGCTGTGGGGTTATGTTGGGGGTGTGTGTATTTTTTTGCAATGGGATTTTAGTATTGTGCACGCTGTAAGTGATCTTTAGCACTACCCTGTTTAGTGAGTTGGCGACCTCACCCCTTAGGCCCGTGCATAGGACTTGGCGACCACATGGTGTGGAAACGGTGTTGAGAATTGTGAGTGGGGCTGAAGAGGCAGAGAACTGCAGAGGGGTGGTGAGTCGAGAACACCAAATGGATTGTCTTGGAGCCAGAGAGTCTCGAGAAAGAGTAAGCAAACTGTTATTTTGTTGTGTTTACCAAGATCAGAGTATCGAAAGCCTCTATTTGAGGTCAAGTAAGTATAAGAGCAATGTACCAAGGGAAGTACAGGGTTGACATGCCCCTACAGCACTTATGAAAGACCCTTCCACCCTATAAGGACAAGATTTGTAAGTATATCAATGAATAGACGAGATGCAGCAAAGGTAAATCGACCGAGCCATGGTCACAATGTGGAAGTTTCTCCAAGAGGGTACAGCAATCACTACTGACACACTTGCAGGACACTTTTAAGGGGAAAAAGTAGCCAACCCCATGGCAATATACAAGCTGTGACAGATGTTTCAGGAGAGCGAGGGCGAAGTGGTGAGGCGTCAATGGATGCTGAACCAACAGGACACACCGGGACCAGCGTCCCCAAACTCCGCTCCCCTACACACTCCTGCGAGCGAAAACGCAGCAGACACAGACAATGAACAAGGGCTTTACCTATTATGGGAGCTAAAAGCAGCAGAAGGGTATTCAAACCCAGTATTTCAACCTCCACTGTATACCAAGGAGGAAGACCCGATTGTCTCCAGAGGGAAGCCCGGGGAAGACACGGCTTCTAGGAGATTGAGCTTCGTGGACTATTTTTGTAGTGATATGGAAACTGACTCAGGGGAGGACACATGGGAAAGTGGGGAAGAGGATAGAGGGCAATCAAAGCACAGGTCTCTAGGGACAGCGTGGAGAGGAGCGTAACATGGGAAGGGAAAGAATACAGGGCCACCTAGGGATGATAGGGACGATTGGACGCCACCGACAAGAGACGCAACACAGAACTCTGATAGCTTGCTACCATATGTTGAGGGACTCAGGGATCTCCCAGGACAAAGGAAGGGGGAGGCGGTCATAGCATGTACTGACATTAAGAACACTGGGGGATAGGATAGATATGCGCAACTGAGACAAGGACCGAACAGGGAGATAGGGTTCACACAGCTGCCCCTATTGGAAAAAGGAGGGGGTGACCTCAATACATAAAATGGAAACACATAGACAAGGAAAACTTGAGGTGTAGACTACCCTCGTTAATCATGGGTGTG
This sequence comes from Ambystoma mexicanum, assembly GCF_040938575.1. Lineage (NCBI taxonomy): Eukaryota > Metazoa > Chordata > Amphibia > Caudata > Ambystomatidae > Ambystoma > Ambystoma mexicanum. Next base: position 394,669,608 of record NC_090928.1, on the reverse strand, counting down.
GGGAAATGGATATATAAAATGGAAAGGAGGACAGCGGGACAGAAGTTAGCAGTGGGAGACGTAAAGGGACTACTATTGTCAATACTTGGGGAGGCCGCTGATGACATATAGAGAAGATTGGGTTACCCAGGAGTGCGCATCCAGGACAAGGAGCACAATGGTTCGCCATTTGTAAACTGCAGAGCAACCTTATAGCAAGCTCGGAGGACATAATACCCAGGCACATCAGACATTAGTGCCAATATGGCACGCAAAATGGGAGAAGACTATTCAAGAGCTTTGGTGCCTTGCCGCGGGAACCGTGGGACAAAACAGTAGCATTATTGTACCACATATTGTGCCATGGGTTGCCAGAAACGGTACAGAAGCAGCTTAAGAAATGAGTGGGTACAGAGGCAAAACGACAGCCAGAAATACAGCTTATGATAGTAATGATAGTACACCAGTGTAGGCTATTGCAAGAAAATGCAAGGAAAAAGCGCGAGGTTAGGAAGCGTGAGGAAGCAAAGCTGGTACAAAGGAAGCTATCTAAATATGCCATGGAAGAGGCAGTGCTGACAAGCACGGCAGGACAAGGGTCACTGCAGCCACAGGACATACCGCCGCCCGCAGAGGGAGGATTCATGGGGCGGGGGAATGTGCAGCACGAGTTTCGAGAAAGAGGGGGGCCACCTAGAGAATACAGGTACGGGCCACAGATACATCACAACCAGGGGGATTTCCAGGGAGGTTTCAAGGATACGGGCTGCAGGTGATGCAGGGCCCAGGGGAGTTTTATGGGGGTTTCCAAGGCATGGGGGGAGCCACCACAGTGATGGGTGTACGGGCAGATAGGGCACGTTTCGAGAGTGTGCAGAAGCAGGGTGGTACAACAGAATGGGGGACTCAATACCAGCCAGCATACCATGGGGAACAGGATGAGTACTATACAGAGGACTCAATACAACAACAAGGACAGGCACTGAATGCATATCCACAGCCACACCAGCCCATGACACAGACACCGCAGGTGTAAGCCCTATACTGCAGTATTTGCAGTCACCACAGATGCCCCAGCCACAAGGTAACATGCAGCATGCATGTGCGGCACCACAGGTACCACATATACAGAATACCATACAACCAAACGATGGGACAGTGGCACGCAAAGACTCCATAGCAGCAGCCCCCATTAGGAACCTGGGGGGGTCCCCATGGCATCTAACAACCCATTTCTGGGGACCTGGATACCCTTATACCTTCAATAGGACAGACCAGATGCAGACTTGATGTTTTCCATCCTGTCGGTTACACCCAATACTGTGGAGGAATTATGCATAGAGGTGAGGATATGTGACAAAACGTTTTGCTTTTTTGTAAACACAGGGGCGACTAAATCCTGCATCTGGGAGGGGAAATACAGGTTGTCAGGTGATGGCATGAATACTCAAGGATTCTCTGGGGCTACAGAAGTGGTTCCTTTCACAGACATTTCACTTTCTATAGGGGAACATGATCTATCCCTACCCCTACTTTACTCCCTACAGACACCTGTAAACATACTGGGGAGAGACACTATGAGCAGACTTAATATGACTAACTCATTCACAGACAAGGGGACAGTGTGCGCCACACCAGGGATACACATTCTCAATGTACGGGAAATCATTCAAGTCTACTGTGGACAAAGGGTACAGAGGGGGGTGCCAGTGGACAAGGAACTGTTCCAATATGGGACTGAGATTTCAATATCATGGCTCCCAGGGATTCAAGGGAAGATGTGACGTATTCCAAATGAGTACTTGTTCAGACCAGAGGTACCATTGGGTGAAGTGGATGGGACTATTTTGACACTAGAATTAGAGGCAGTAATTGTGGGAGATGAGTGGAAAGCAGTGCATGGGACAGAATGACACAGGGCGACCATGGAGGGCAGTGATCACCATAACTGAGGAATACAGGTTGACCACAGTGACAAATGTTGTTCAGGGACAACAGATCAGACCATGAGATGGTGTTAGAAATGAGCATCACATATTGGGTGAGGTTACATTACAGGGAGGTTCAACAGAGAATCGTGATGCCGCTGAAGGCGCCACTGACCTTTCTCGATGAGGATTTGGCCACATTTCCCAGCATCCTATGGACCACTAGTCCCTATGATGTGGGGCTTCTGAAGGGAGTGGGAGTGGTGAAGATCAAGTTGAAGCCAGGAGCGATTCTACCATAAGTGAGACAATACCCACTCTCAAGGGAGGCAGAGGACGGCATCTATGAAACCAATGCAGCACTAATGAAGCAAGGCAGCCTAGTGCCATCAGAATCACCATGCAACATGACTGTGTACCCTGTTAAGAAAGCAACAGGAGGGTCATGGCATTTTATACAGGACTTGCGACCTATGAACCATATTGTAGAAGCAGAATATCCTTTAGTTCCAAATCCAGCAACAATCTTGTGCTGCATTTCCGCAGAAGTTGTCTGGTTCACGCTCATAGACTTGAAGAATGCTTTTTTCTCTAAACCACTACATCCAGACTCACAAGACTTGACTTAATTTCTTTATAGAAATAAGAAGTGGAAACATGCAAGACTTCCTCAAGTGTACTGTGAATCACCCTCCATATTCAATAGGGTCTTCCAGATGGACCTAGGCAACTTACAAATGGAGAGCATGGTCATACAGTATGTAGATGAAATATTGATCTGCAGCACGACTGAAGAACAGTGTAGAAATGACTCAGTGCACATGCTGACAGTGTTAGCTGACAAGGGATACAAGGTGGACAAGATCAAACTACAGTACTGTTAGAAGGAAGTGCTATACATTGGGCAGATGATCTCCCAAAATGGTTGACAGGTGACGCCAGAAAGGGAGAAGGCAATACGCAGGACAGCAAAACCTGCAACAGTTAGAGTGCTACAGCAGTTCTTGGGGTTATGCAATTACTGTAGGGCATGGGTCTTTAACTACAGCACTTACACCAGGCCTCTACTGAGTACACTGAAGTAAGCACAAAAAAGGGGCACAAGATGATACGATGGACAACAGAATTGACTGAGGCATTCATTGAGCTGAAGGAAGTGATATGCCCAGCGCCAGTGTTAGGGATCCCAGATTCTAAAAAGCAATTCTTCTTGTTCTCACACTCCGACGGAGTAGTGATGACAGCAGTACTGACCCTGAAGACCAGCCTGGGGCACAAGCCACTAGCCTACTACAGCAGAAAGTTAGACCGATTAATGTGAGGGCATTATCAGTGCAAACAAGCGTTGGCTACAGCCGCATTCGCAGTGGACAAATCAGCGAGTATTATCATGGGATGCAGCACCACTCTTTACGTGAAGACTGCTCTCTTTGCAATACTGGAGAGACCAAAGAGCACACTGACAGCACAAAGAGCATTCGGGTATGAGTTGTTACTATCCAATCTGGCGCTCAAGATAGTCAGATGCAGACCTCTCAACCCGGCGATCTTTCTTGCCGACATGCTACAAGAAGGTGACTGCACGCATGACTGCAGATCGGACCTTCAATAATTCAGTGACACTCGCATGGTACAGGAGGATGCACTTGAGGGGGAGAAATGCTCCATATTGAGAGATCGTCAACAAATGACCAGACAGATGGGTCAGACACACTGGGACAGCCGTGGTGAGATTAAGGTATGGCGGAACAAGTGAGGTAGTAGCCAGTGCACAATTGCCGTCACATTATTCAGCACAAGCATCAGAATTAGTGGTCCTAATATTGGCATTGCAGCACAACAGAAAAAGGGAGGTGACCATTTACTCAGATTCAGCTTATGTGACATACACAGTACATTCAGGACTGTCACGGTGGATGAGGAGGGGGTTTAGATGCGCTGACGGGTCACCAGTGCAGCATGCGCTCCTATTGGGCAAACTTGTGGATGTCATACATTATCCTGAGCAACTAGCAATAGTAAAATGCCAAACACACACACGAGGGGAGGACCTTGTCTCAAGGGGGAATGAAGCAACAGACGCAGAAGCAAAATTTGCAGAATACGTTGGAGAGCTCCTAGAAATGGAAGCCTCGTCACATGCCTGTGATTATGCAAGGACAATTATACTCAAGGAGGGGTACAATGTATTGCCAGCAACACAAATAATGGAGCTGCAGGGAGCTGCACCCATGGAGGGGAAGGACCTGTGGCTAGGGAGGGGGTGTACAGTATCTCCAACTGATGCCCTATAGTGGCAAAATAACACAGGACAAGTGGTTATGCCACTAGCATTACTGCACGCGGCATTGACACAGTTACATTACAGGGAAGGAGGTGCTTGCAGCCCATATTGGAGAAATAAGGTTCTGTCCTAACTTGGCAGAACATGTGGGCGAATTTATGGGCGAATTTATGAGTGACTGCTTGACTTGCAATCAGTTTACACCAGGACATACATTGAGAGTCATGAGAGGAGCCATACCTCGCCCTGTCGGTCCATTCCAACACCTCCATGTCGACTATGTTGGCATGTTCCAAGTCTGTCAAGGGTTCTGCTACGTGATAGTGTTTGATTTCCCTGGTGGATTGAGGCTGGCCCCTGTTCTCATCCTGACGCCCTTAGAGTGGTGGAATTTCTGGTCTGGGAAGTGTTCCCACTATGGGGCATGTGTGAGTTCCTGCAGTCTGACAATGGCCCTCACTTCGCCAATGAGATGTTCAAACACATTACAACGTTGCTAGGTATCCAACACAAATTCTCCTGTGCTTATCATCCACAAGCAAACAGGATGTGTGAACGCCTCAATGCATTGCTTAAGGAATCAATAGCCAAAACTAAGAAAAGTCTCAATAAGAATTGGCTACATTGTCTGTCTCTAGCCCTTTCGCATTGCACAACAAACCTGAGTCTGACTACCATTTAACCCCACACAAGGTGGTGACAGGATGACACATTCAACTTCCCCTGGTTCCTCCCACTAGGGCGATTAAAGATGTGCAGAGTACTGTGGATGCATTGGGTCAGGAAATGTATGAGTATGTTACTCTTTGATTGCTATTGCCTCTTTTATCTCTCACCAGATACAATGACACCAGGAAGGCCCTGAAGCCAACGGGAAAAGCAGCAGTGTCAACAATGCATAGGACTTACTTAAGCAGCCACCTGTTTTTCCTGGGTACAGTGTTCTCCTCCGTAACTTCACCCAGCGTTTGGACGCACCCAGGTTTACGGGTCCCCACATTTTAGAAGCAATAACTGAGAGAGCGGTGAGACTGCGAGGGGAAAACAGTTTGGAATCAAATCAAAAACATCAAGCCCTACAAAGCTGTGTCCTCGCCTGGCAACAAGATCGACAGAGCCAATGATTGGCAGCGAGAAGAGCACATAGATAATGTGGAACCAGCACTGACAAGTAGTGGACACCCAATGGTTACTCCCTCACGTGCAGCAGGGTTAGGGCAAGGACTTCCCACACATCCAGATTGAGGGTACACTGTCTGTTATTTTTCTCTCTACACACATTCTTTGAGAAAGTGTGACTGGTTGATTGCACAGTTTTTCTTGCTGCCCAATGATTCACAACCTGATACTTTTCCATGCCAATTTGTCCACTTTATAAGAAGGCCCAACAGATTTCGAGCAGGGCCTCCTATTGTTTACTGCCATGTTTGTATAGCATATCTGGCCCAAGCTTACCCACAACTCAAACGAGGAAACCCATCTGTCCTCACAGTACTCATAGAGCCTAGAATTAGAACTGTGTGGGAACAGCTATTTATCTTTGCAATGTCCAATTACATGATTCACAGGGCTTAAACTAACACCAAACTAACCTAATAACGCACAGTTTGTGCGGCATTCAAATAGGCAAGGCTCCGGGTTCTGACAACACAAGACCTGAAATATACAGGAGCTTTCTAGACTGGTGGTCAACAGTCTTGCTTAAATTATTTAATGGATTGCTGCCTCTGGGACAATTCTTTCCACTTGGTCTCTGAGCGTAATAAAATCGATCTTTAAAAAAAGACTGAGACAGGACCCTCATTGTTATCGTCTGATCTCATTGCTGGACTGCAGCTCAAAAATGTACACTAGCTGCCTTTTGAGCAGGCTGGAGGCATGGGTGGAGAAAAATAAGATTCTACCCATAAACCAGGCAGGATTCAGGAAGGAGTTTTCAAAAATAGATCATACATTTGTATTCCTGACAATCCTAGACAAGCAGGTAAAGATAAGAAGAGGAGTTGTCTATGTCGCCTTCCTGGATCTGGCAAAGGCTTGTGACTCTATAGAACGTCCTCTATTGTGGGCTAAACTTAAGAAACTGGGCGTTCTGCCTGCATCATTCCAATTCATTGTACGCCAATACTTAGACACCAGAGCGCTTATTAGAAGCCAATCGGGCACAGGCACTATTTGCGAGTTCCCCACAAATAAGGGTGTAAGGCAGGGCTGCCTACGTGTGCCTCTTTTATTTATTATATTTTTATCTTATTTTATAACACCCACAATGGGATTGATCTCCTTTTCTCCTAGCTTAAATGGCATGCCTTAGTCTTCACTACTGTATGCAGATGATGCAGTACTATTAGATCTGACCCCTAAGGGGCTGGATAGCAGCCTGGCCTATGCAGCTTAGTGTTTAGAAGACAATGAGCTAAAGTTGAATCTAAGCTAAACTAAGATTGTTATCTTCGGTTTAAAACATGAAAACAAATATAACTGGGACATAGACAGGATTAAGCTAAGTGTGGTTGACTCATACTGCTACCTTGGCATTTTGTTTGAAAGGAACTGCCAGTGTACTGCACATTTGTCAATTGTCGAGAACCGCCTAAGGACCACTTTATCTGGACTTGAATGATTTTACAGAAAATTTGTCGGTTTCCGCTTTGACAAATGTATCCAAGCACTTGAGGCAAAAATGTATTCTGCTATATTATATAGGAGTGAGCTGTGGGGAAAAGCAAGCTGTACCGCCCTAGATTGAGTACTTGCTATCTATTTAAGAAAACTGCTATGGGTGATTCCTGATACTCCAGGAACTCTGTTAGCACTAGAGTTGGGGGTTTCCAATATTGGGGTACAGGCTGAAAGTAGGTTTTTAAAGTACTGTAGAAAGCTACATTCATCTTCAGAAGCCCAACCTGTTAAATGTGAAAGAAGAAATGGAAAAGGCTCAGGTGTATGTCGTATACCCCAGGCACAAAAATTGTGCAATGTATGTAAGAAGTGGGGTGTTAGGCCTGGTGAGCTGAGGCAGGGCACAATCACCAAACACCAATTACTCCTGAAAGCCAGAAAGAGAGATGTTGTGCTGGCAACAAACAATATGGATAAATAAAGCTCACTGGGGTTCTAAAGGCAGGCTCGCAGGGCTTATTGTGAACATTTTGCTCTTAGTGCTGTCCGCTCACCGATTCAGAGGCGCATCATTGCTATTCTTCGTCTTAATGTTTAACCTTTAAGGGCACACATGAAATGGCTTTTTAAATCTAAGTTTTGTACATGTGGTAGTGGTTCTAGTGAAGATCTAATCCACTTCTTATTCTCTTGCACAAAATTGTAGGACTTAAGGCGCTTATGGCTGAAAAAACATTTAAAGGCTAAAAATATAAGACATGTTGTTGCGGCTATGAATTTTGTTTTGTTATGCACAGATGCACATTTCACGAATGATCTATGTAAATATGTTGTTGAAGCTTTTAAACGTGTGATGAGAGTATTTTAATTGCGTTTTTATAAATATGCTGATTTTATGTGATATTCTATTTATTTTTAATGGTGAAATACCAAATAAAGTATTGCTTGTGAACGAGGAAACCCGTCTGTCTCGCAATACTCAGGGACCCTAGAATTAGAACTATGTGGGAGCAGCTATTTATCTTCGCAATGTCCGATTACATGATTCACTGGGCTTAAACTAACACCACACTAACCTAATAATGCACAGTTTTGCGTATTTTAGGCAGGCAACTGGTATCTTCAAGCTGCACAAGGATCAAGCAGCACAGGTTAATGAGGGAATAATAGAAAATGTGCTTATTTTGTCTTGTCTCTCATTTCCAAGTTTTAGTATTTATTTTTTGGCATTTCTCTTTTGGCAAATATCTCTTGTGTCTAGTGAAACCACTGTATCCTCTGCTAACATGACCCCATCCCCAGCAGATGGAACGACCATGTCAGTTGGACAGGGGATTTTTTTGAGTGTGTTTCCAGTTTCTTCTTTTGAGCCAGCTTTTGCCGTGCAGCCAGGCAAACTTTGGAGAGGCTATAGAGGCTACTGACTACAGGAGTGGAGTACTGGAGCTTTAATTTTCGAACACACCTACTCTTCATAACGTGACTGGCGGTGCGTAGCGCCCACACGTGAGTCCGAGGCGAGTCCAGTCTTCGACAATCATCGCCGAGGAGTTGCGAGGAGGAATGCCTCTGTAGCAACAAACACAGAGGTGGCAATCCATTCCACAGCCACAGGTTCAGTGGCTCGCCCCAACACGAGAGCGATTTCAAGACTTCCACAACACCAGCGCGCGCGCGAGATCTGCAATGGCGCATCCAGAAGCCAAAGAAAGAGGTAAGACGCTTTCCCAATTAAACTCCGATGGTCCCAGAAAATCTGCGACTTCGCACAACGAAAGTACTGTGGGACAAGAGGCCGGTGGGAGGGAAGGTGGGAGGGAAGGAGGCGAGCTTGGAGCCAACAAAGATTTGGGAAAAAGTGTGTGGGAGAATAGAATGCCGACCACAATGGTAGGCATTGGTACAATAGTTGAGACAACATGCGAAATGCAAACTGGGACTAGCAAATTAATAACTGAAAAAAATGCATGGTCACAAAATGAGGAAAATGGTGGAAGCAAAAAGCAACAACAGGACATAGATCCTGTAAAGTCATCAAGCAAACTAAGTGGAGAAGCAGGGGCTCTGCCGCCAGTGGACAGAATGGAACGAAAAAGGGATGTCATAAATCAAATGGTAAAAATGCCAACAGACCATATCAACATGACAAATGCCGAACTCACAGACTTAGGATTTATCATAGATGCTGAACACGAAAAAAAGAGGCGTTACAAGAGTGGAAACAGAAGAAAGTACTGGAAAATGCTTCAACCTAGAAAGAAATTATGTCGGCATCAGTATGACAAAAGGAGAGAATGAAGGAGAGCAAATAGGAGATCTAATTATTAGGCAAACAGAATAAGAACAGAAGACAGTCACTAGACGAAAAGAGTGAAAA